>NC_079339.1:25131870-25797426 GCF_029582105.1 Oenanthe melanoleuca
CTGCCCAGCCCCACAGCTGCCGCCCCTCAGGACGGGCTCCCGGCACCCGGATTGTCCCACAAAACTTTCCTCCAGCCTTACTCATCAACAAATACCTCCATTTCAGCATACCATGTCATGTATGTGGCTGTGTTTGACATCAGGGGTACTTCTACATCACACAACCCCGTTTTTGCTGTGGCCAGGACAGGCTGCTGCTTTGCAATGAGCAGTAGCACCGCTGGTCTGGTTTGTCACTCATGTTGAGTTAGGCCAGGGGCGTGCAGAGGGTGGGTGCATTGAGCCTTCCCCCATGCCTTAGACTTGGTTCTAATGTCCACACACAGCACTTCCTGGGAGTATTCACCACCCTGCCTGGGCTTAGGAGCTGGTTGCTCAACAGGCAACAGCATACTGCAGAGAAGTTGCCCAGACACAGATTAAAGGACACTCATCTGCTCTTTGGAGCTGCAGGTGTCTGCTGGAATCTGCAGACAGCCACCTACAAAAAAAGAACTGGAGCCAAAGATGGGCCAGGTGTTGTTTGGTCTAAAATGACTCTGCTCATTTAACCTGCACAGAACTATTTTGCTCTTTGCTGTGGCAGGAGTGGCTGGAGGCTCAGAATGCAGCCAGTGCAGGGCCTGCGCCTTTAGCACTGTCCTCAGGTTGAGCTGGAGCTCTTTGTGCTGCAGCTGGCCAAAAACCTGAACACAGCATTGTTGAGCTGGTTTGAGACTCAAGATTATCACAATAAAGGCAGGGAGGGGAGCACACTGTGGCAAACTTATCTCTGCTTACAACCACCACTTACCATGCAAAACAGCAGTTCTGTGAGCAGGGCTTCCCTGCACATTCCCCATTCAAAGGGAGAGGGGAAGCCAGTTTTTTAAAACTAGGGCAAAGGCCAGTAAATTACCACAGTTATTTAAACAGGGAACACCAAAAGGCCAGCTTTGTGAATGTAAAGCTTATATGAACTTCTGTAAGCCAAGGGGAATAAACAGTTTTTGCCTCCCAAATATGATCATCAGCTGGAGGCAGCACCACTTCATCAATGAGAAATTTCCAAGAATTTGCAGAACCAGGAAGAAGCAAAAGCAATGATTAACATGCCTTTCTGGTCTGCTTTATGTCTGACACCAAAAGAAATGTGTTTGTCTGACCCTCAGTGTATTTATACATCCACATCTTATGGCTTCCTCTGCCCATGACCTCATCAGCAAAAGGTGTTTAGGGTTTGCCTGGCATTAAGTGGCCAGACAGAATGCATTGCCTAGAAATGGATTATTAAATTCCAAACTGAAGTAGTCAATAAATACAGTGGAATGAAAGTCCTTCAGTTATATAATGCTTTATGTGTACTGTTAAAAAGTACCCAGAGTACGGTTTCAGTCCTGTTTTGATCTCCTCTTTGCCTAACCCTTTACTTCTTTCTGTCAGGCCTTGTCCTGCCTCAGTGTGTAGTACTGCCAGCTACTCAGTTGCTTACATCTTTTTGGGAACCATCCCTACTCAGCAAAGTGAGCCAAGTCACCACATATGGATTCAACTCCAGGACTTCAAAACACTCACACAGTTGAAGGATCACAAATCAACACCCATTTCTTCTAGGCAGAAAAGGACATGCTTCCAAGCTGATGGGAGAACCCCCTCTTCCCTTTCAAAATGCCAAGGAAAATTCAATAGAATGCCATTAAATTCTTAGGATGAAAACCTGTGACAGCTCCACCCTCTCATCTGTTTACTCAACAAAACTGCTAAAAGGATTATCTTCCAACTCATCTTCAGTCCAATCAGCCATTTGTTTTTAAAACCACATTGTTGCTGCCTTCCAGCACAGCCCATGCTAAATTTGTACCAATAGAGATTCCACTGTTATCCACATGGGACATCATTAGTAGCTTTGATGAAACCAAGCATATTCTAGCCAAAAAGGACCAGAAAAAGGGGTGCCCTTTTTAATTAAGGCAGGAATTTTTATGGTTGTTGCTGATTTTGTTGACTTCTGATGAGAGTTACCAGACAACATATGTTATTCTAAGTTAGAACCACTTCAACACCAGAAACCTACTTGTGAGTCCTATTTCAGCAGAATTATTTTCTTCTTAAAGAAATCTTAAGCCGTCAGTAAGGAGTCACGAAGTCATATCCATGTTTCTGGACAGTTTTAATTTTCTTTATCTCCTCAATTACCCAGACCAGGATTAAACTGGGTTAACAGAATGGGCATGCTTTGGTCCTGCCCTAGACTGCATTCAGCCTAAGTTTAAATTTTACATTCAATGTACCATGATTTTTCAAAAATGCTCCTGCCAGCAAAGCACTGTATGGTTCTTAGCAACCCATCACATTAAATATTTAGTTCTCCACACTTGCTCCAAAAGTATATGGAAAAATAAAAAATGAAAAAAATTCAAACAATGTATTTTTTCTCAGGTCCCAACAGCACTGAGGCTGAGAGATCTTGCATTCAAACTAGATAAAGCAATGCCCTCTAGTGTTCTGTGGAGAAATCCCATACAAGATTGCCAAAAGCCTTAAAAAATTAATGTGCCATCTCAAGTGACAGTCAAGGTTTTGAAAGCATACAGCTCATATGCAGCATCCTTGGAGTCTTCTGCATATGACTGTGGCCTGCAGAACTCTGGGGTCCATACTTTTCCTTCTCTCCACTGCTGATACCTGCATCATAACTTCAAACACCATCTGGGGACAGTCTTCCCACCTGGGGCATGTGTCAAATCACATCATACCACCCTGTACCTTCCCCAAGTACACACAGCATTTGGTACCCTGTGTTACCAACCCATAACAAAAGCAGGATGTAATTTTTGGCTTGAGGTGCTTTCTTACAGAGCTCCAGAGTTTAGGAGAATTCTTCATGGCAGCAGCTGTCCCAAGATATTGATAAACTGCAAACAGAATTGCTGTTCCAATTCAAGAAAGACTCAAACAAAGTATTCTCATAGTTAAAAAAACTCCTGCAGAGCTATCAAAATATTTATTTACATCCTGTACACATTACAAAACTCAACTTTGATTCCCACACTGGACTGGAAGAGATTTTATAACTGAAGGTCTGAAAAGCAAAAGGTAAAGTCCTTGATGAAGGCTGCTCTCAAATGGACAGCTAGGAGTCCTTAAATTTTACCAGCCACTGCTCTGAAAGACAGTGGCTGGGCTCTCACCATCTAGGCAGATTAAAAGTTGAATGACTTTGATTAAACCTTTATTCACATCAAATACTTTTAAAATAGTTAACAAGAATAAAAAATCTTGTTAGACCACTGTGCTTTTATTTTACATGACACTGATCTGCTGCAGATAGAAACCACAGATCAAAAACGAAGGGGGAAAAAAAAAAATTGAGAGATTGGAAACAAACACCAGCTCTGCCCATTTCCTCTCTGAAATATGGGGGGAAAAAAAGATGAAACTGGCTATTTTCTGGCAACCTAAGGAAGGGCACTGGTGCACTTAGAAAATTGCCAATACAAAGACAGCATCAGTCACAAAAGCCCTCAGCCCTATGTGATTATGCAAGCATTTGAGGGGGCAGGAACACTCCAATGTCAGCTGAAAGAAAGATACTGCATTATGGTTGGACACAAGGTCTTTTCCTTTTCAAACTCAATGATTCTTTGATTCTATTAAGTTGGAATTTGTTTCTTGTAGGAACAATTTCAGTCATGACAAGTGGGCTTATTAACAGTGATTCACATTCCTGCTGGGACATTCACTGGAGTGGGGTTAATTACAGGCAGGCTTCTTCAGAGGGAAACTAGCTTGGCCTCTGATAGGTGAAGACAGAGGCTGAGCTCTTTAGACCAGGCATCACCCTGCCCCTTCCAGAGTAATTTATTCATAAGAACAAAACATTAGAAAGTTCTGCTCATAAAAGTCAAGTTCTCCAAACAAAAGTCTGCCAGAGTGACCCAGTGACTCACCAGAGTGATAAAAAGAACACCCAGTGAGATCAAATACCTAGAGTAAATTCTGGACTTGATGTGGCACTTGTAATGAGCCTTTCAGGGCTCTATATTTGCAGCCCTTGTGTCTGAGGCTGCAATTTAGAATTTGGATGTAGAAGTGGGATCAAATTAGATATTTTTAAAATTAGGTTTGAGCTAGGAAACTCCACTTCAAAATTTAAATTGCATTCTCCTTAGAGGGCAACCAATACATATTCTAACTAACAAGCAGATACTTTTTTTCCCTTTCTCTAACGAGGGGTGGTTACTGCCAAGCATTCTGGCCTGCAAAGAAATTATTTTTGATCTTGTTATACATGTAACCAAATTAAGGGAGAAAAGAAAGTAGTTTAGAGACCATCCAAAAGACAGCCAAGGGAGGATATTCACTGTTTGTACCACTGCACTAGGAACTCATATTTCTTAGAGGCCTGACACAATACATGTGTATGCACAAAACACTATCTTGGAGAAACTGCTTGTATGTATGTATGTTAAAAAAAAAAAGCTCTCAGGATCAGATTCCTCCCTGTCACACTGTTATTCTGTAGGGTATAGTGTGAGGAAAGGACCATTCAAAATCCAAGGTACAAGAAAAGCAACGGAAGGATCTGGGGAAAACAGACATTATGTTGAGAACCCAGTTTCCAGACTGACTGTACAAAACAGCTTTTCCAGATCCTTCCGTTTATTCAACAGTCCAGTGCCTTTCAGACACATTCTCACCTCCTCTGGGAAGAAGCAGAAGAACTTGAAGGAGAATGGAGGAAAATGCTCGGACATCCATCACAGAGAGGGCACACACACACATGCTGTCATATCTTGATAACATGTATGTTGTTCTGCAGGGCTGAGAGCATTCTACTAATGTTTCACTAGATAAAGATGCCAAGAGTGTCCACTAAAACCATCTGAACTGAAAGTAGTGAACTATAGTGAAAGTAGTGAATTATAAACTGAGCTTTTCCATTCTTTGCTTTGGCCCTGTTCTTTTACAAGTGCTTTGCTATGAGTCTAGTGGTGATACATTCTCTGTAATTTCCTTCTGTGTCACCATCTGCAGGTACTTCAGTCGCATGGGAGGGAGCTGCTCATAAAGCTCAAATCCCAAAGGACTCTCTGCATTCAGCAGTCTGTAGTACAGCAGGTGCTTTTTCAAGTTCTGAAAAAAGAAACAGAAAGGTATCTAATATTTTCCACCATCTCCAACACAATACAGCAAATCTGCAAATTGTGCAATTCTATCATGCCCAAGACTTAATTACATCTTCAATAGAAGAGCTATAAAAGGAAAATTTCTTCCAATAAAATTCACTTCTTTTTGCATGAGAATTCCTCTTTTAAACTCCATTGTCTCCTCAACAGCCCCTCACAATGACTTCTTGCCAGAAACCCAAGTGGATTTTTGATTGTGATCTAGTAATTTACCCTGGACACAAATCACAAAGGGCCAAATGACACAGCTCTGTCCCACAAAGGATAGATTTTGGTAAGCTCCTTGAAAAGAAGAGAAACCTTACATCTGTCCTTTTCAGGGGAAGCATCCAACTAAGAGTTAAGAAAGATCACTGCTGGCCACCTACTAATAATTGTGCTACAATTATTCCTCTAACATCTCTAGCTACCCAGATATAATGCTGCTTGTACAAGAGACATGGAAATACAGTACAGGAGATTCATTTAGGCTGAGCCAATAGGTTCAGTGTTTTGAGGTCAATTACTACAAGAACTGGCTAAGCGTATTTACAGATATTGTAGGCCAAAATCTTGCTGCTAATATCCTCTCATTCTCAAATTAGCAAGGTAATTAAATATGAAATTGAAAAGCCAAATACAAGTCTGTAAGAGTATCATGCATGGAAAACTTAATTCCAGAGGCACAAACTGAATCTTACAAATCCTACCTCATCCACCAACAGCCACGTCTTCCTCAGCATGCTTTTCCGAGCAGCATCTATCTCCTGGGAACAAAACACACACTATCCTTAATACCTCTCAGTAATACCTTTGCCCAGGGGCCTACAGCACTCCAGGATGATTTGTTCATTATAATGATGAGCAGCTTGTTCCAGCAGAAAGTGCTTGAGATGTCTCATCACTTAAATCCTGCCTCTCTGCTCCTTCCCCTGATCTGAATCTCAGCTGATTTCTCAATCTTCAGGTAGAACTGCAGATCAGAGGTGAAGTGCTTTTAGCACAACTATTCACTTACAGAGGCCTCAAGGCTGTAGGAGGGCTTCTGCTTGGTTACTTAAGCAAAGTCAAAGAAAGACTACTTTGCACCTTAAGATCGCTAAGGCAGAGGCCAAATTTATTACAAGCTCTTTCTGTCTGATCACCTTCCTTATTATTTCTGCTTATTTCTCCCCCCACACTACAGAACATGTAATTGCTGACCTCAAAGTCTTAGGCAGGACTGGATACCATTAATGCAAGTGCATTAGGGTATAATGAACAAAAGCTGCTGCCTTGTATGTAGATTTGCAAACAGCTGACCAGTCCTCAACACATCTGCTTACTATCTTTGTTTTCAAGTCCCAAAGGTCAGTGATTCGCAAGGCACACTGGACTCACAGGGAGAGCAGATGCAAAACCCAAAGACTGCAGCCCTGAAGCTCTGCTATCCATTACCCACCTGTGTTGTGCTTTCTTGGGAGAAAATAAAACTGTTCACATGAGCCACGGCCACCACGTACAGAACAGGGCACCAGGTGTGGCGCAGCGCACCAGTGACCAGCGTTCGGAAGTAGAGTCGCAGGAGGTTCAGGTTGTCCTCAGGAGGGGAAGTGTAGCGCTCAAGAGGCACAGGAAACTGCAACAAACCCATCCAGAGGCAACATGACAATTTTTGTTAGAGTCTAAGTAGCGAGAGGAAGTTCTTGACTTCTAGAATACCCTTCCTTGTGCATACCCTCCTATAACGTGATGTACCCCAGCAGCATGACCCCCATTTGCAGCAGGGCTGCTACAGCCCACCCTGACTGATGTGACATGCCTTGACAAAGTGTTGTCAAGACCCCTTCAGCTTCATGGAGAGAAGTTTTACTGGTCCTATCACTGCAGTCAATTTTTGGCACAGATAAGATGAGTACTTAAAAGTAAGAAGACCGTATTTTTGACAGGACTGCTAAATTCTATCTCTTGTCCTCTGCTCACTCAGAAGACACGCAGTCCTGCACTTGACAGACCAAATTTTCATGCTGTTACTCAGCAGAGCACAACTCCTGAATAACTATAAGTAGAAAGGTTGAGAGGGAAAATGACTATTTGTCTACGCATGGGCAAGGAAAAAGTTGTCACCAAGGTGTGAAAACAGTTATTTAAGGCAAAGGCAATTGCTAGCAGAACACAGGGTGCAGCCAGCCCTTCATACCTACAACCTATAAATTAGAAGGTTCTCAATGGTTAAACCAAGCAAGGTTTGGGACAGTTACCAGTGAAGACTGAGCCATTTCACAGCTCCTGCCCTCCACATATAGACACAAATCAAGGTTGGAGAATCACAGGTAAGAGCCCAGTAAGCCAGAAATACAGTGACAGGCAATTACCCTAAGCCAGGATTACCTGCTGCAATGGCACTCCCAGCGCCCGCAGGGTATTTGTGTGCTCCCCGAAAACTGAGAGACGCAGGTGAACACTGAAACGCCTCTGTAGAGGTAGAAGAACAAAGACTCCAAAGAGTGGATCTCCAAAGGAGACGCCCTCAAATTGCTCCAGGAGACTTATGTAGAGATCATGGAAGGATGCCAAACCAGGGAGAGGGGCATCCAAGTTCAGGGAGTCCAGGACCTTGGGTTGGCAATACACAGAGAGAAGGGCAGCTGTGTAGCGGTGGATTGGTGCTTCTAGAAAGAGGTCACTGCCAGTGAGGAAGACACACATAAGCCGTGCAAGTTTGGCAGCAGTTGGGATGCTCTGAAGGATTTTAGAACGCCAGGTTTCCAGCAACAAGACCCACTGCAGGTTCCAGGTCACAGTGTTGATGAGATCGAGTGGGAGAGAGTTCAGTATAGCCCCACGTGTCTCTGCATTAGTCACTTTGTTGTAGAGGCTGATAAGTGGAAAGAATGGCCAGTCTGAAGGCAGGATGGGCCCTTTGACCTCAGGAAGCAGCATTGACTGGATGAGGTAATTCCTCCCTTGGTAGGACACCTGAGAACGCACAAGGGTGGGCTGCAAGTGGACAAAGTGGGAGAGGTAGCAGGAACGAATGGAAGGCAGATTCTGGTATGATTCTCTCAGCAGGGCACCACGAGTAACCTTTGGAAGAAATGCTGCTGCAGAGCCAGGCTGTGCCAGTTTGGCACTGGTGCTCAGATGCAGAATATCAGAAAAGTCAGCTGCTTCTGGCCCACCAGTTTTCCCTTCACTGTAAGGTTAAGACAAACAACAGTTTAAGAAACAAACAAAAAAATACCTGAAATGTCAAACAAACTACACATCACATAAATTCATCTCCACAGTTTTCCTGGAACAGGAAGAGTAGTACATGCAGAGCATTCAACACTTTCTACATCATTGAGCTATTCTAATACAGAGGGCCAGCTACTTTGGTATTTAGAAGGAATTCACAGAACCACATGAGGCTGTGCCATAAAAACCTTCCACACAATGCCAGTCTAGTGTGGAGCCTGAAACCCCTTGTCCAGAGAGGCAGCTTACTTAACCAGCACAGACATGAAACTGCTGAGATGAAATATTGCATATCAGATAAGGCCTACACAAACCAGTAAGACAATTCTCAAAACAGAAGCTTTGCAGCTGGCAGTGGCAAGGTCAGGGGAGCCATACAGACTGATAGAAACTGTGCCTGTGGAGGCTGTTTGTCAAATCCATATGCCACAATCTCAGACCAAAGACTCACCATTTTGTTGACCCAACAAAAAAACCAAAATACCACTACACAAACAAATCCACTAACAAATTTTCCTTCTTTCTGAAAAAGCAAAGTACCTCTCTGCAGCACCCTGGTTTAACCTCCTACAGGAATATACCATGGCTAATTTCAAACAGATTGAGATGAATAAGATAAACTGCTACCACCTTCTTGCCCAGATATGAGAGGATTCATATTTGAAATGCTCATGATTTCTTCCAGTGTAAAGTGGAAGACATGACATTTATCAAATCAGCAAACTTGATTAAGGGTTTGAGGAAGATTCATTGAGCTTTTCAGCCTATGTCAAATTCTTATTTATTTTCTAGACTCCCTACTCTCAGGATGGAAGATGCTAGGCCTTAGGGAGGATCAGTTCTATCAGGAATCACAAAAGCCTTGTCTCAGAGGAAATCAAAAGAAACTGGTCACACTTCTCAACAGTGGTACATCAGAGAAAAATTCACGCACCTTGGCTGCGTGATTAGAAAGCTCTGTGCCAGGAGAATACGCCAATGAGTAAGTAAAATTTAACTACAGGCCCTGTTAAAGGCCAAAAATTATGACAAAATTGCAGTGCCAACATGCTTTTTCCATTTTCCCCATGTTTTCCCATGTACCAGACCAGAGAAAGGAAAAAATGCAAAGCTTACGGAAGAAACTCTGGATTAAAGGCAAGATCCAGTAGGACCTCGTGAGCCAGATGCTCACTCCCTGGCAACAGACGGCTTAGCAATGCCATGGCAACACAGTGATGGAGTGAGGCATGCTGGGTGTAATCCGGACAAGTGCCTGCCTGCACAGGAAACAAAACAACAGATAAAAGCACATTCGTCAACAAGACAATCAACAAGGATGGGAGGGTCAAACAAGACACAGATCTTGCTGCGAAGTGAAAGACTGAGGCAGACTGCAAGAGCTGCCAGCATTTATACCAAGAGATATTTCTGCTTCTCCTGACTGCCTTAGATAGTCAGATTTTTTTTTAGCAACACAGTTGAAAACTTTGTTCTTACTCTATCCCAAAGAAAAGCAAAAATAGAATTTTTCTCCCAAATTATTTTGGAACTAAATCCCCACATCAGAAACTGGAAAGATGTTATTTGCTAATGGGTCATAAAAGTCAGCAGAGGAGTTGCCAGACCTAAGTCAGATACAAGAAAGACCAGGGACATAAAGACCAGCTGCCAGTGAAGTCAGTTCCTTGGGGGAAAGAAATGGAAGGACTAATTACGATACCATTCTCCGAGCCAACGCCAACACGAAGTACTGCAGGTGATATTCATGGCGTAGGATCCACGCAGATGAGGGAGTCACAGAGGGAGGTCCAGTCTGCCAACTTTGATGCAGATAATCCTTCAAGCCTCTGAAGCCCAGCACAGAGCTGTACTATAAAGAAATCACAAGTGGAGACAAATAATATTAAGATAGTTTGTGTCTGGAGGAACGCAAAACACAGCCCTCTCCAAGGCCCATCCCTTACCTTCTTTCACATAGGAATTCCTGTTAGCTAGTCCAATAGCCATATTTAAGATTAGCCTCATAAATATCTGCTTTTCTTCCTCAGGGTTCACCTGCATCCATCATGACCACCCTCTTAAGAGATAACCAGCAGTCCCTGCCTACATTTTCCATAGTGTTCTGTAAGGCAGAAATCTGGCCAGTGGCTGAAAATGTTTTTCCCTCATCTGGCCAGATATTTCCATTAGTAGCCAATCAGCTAATTCAACCTAAGGCGACACAGGAAGGCTTTGAGAAAGCTTATGCTAGGTATTCCATCTTTCTAGGGCTCAAACATTTGTTCTTTATAGAGTCTGCAATCTTCCATTCATTTTAAATGACATTTTATACTCACTTATTCTAAAAATTCAGAACAAACCGAAGTAGGAAGGACCATCTTCAGCAGCACTGTAGCACTCATTCTCTTCTTTAGTACTACCTTATTTTTCTTTGCTCTATATGCTTCAACCATGCTTTTCCTCCACTGACAGTCAAGTTTTATATTTTGCTTAGCCCAACAACAGTTATTCCACTCTTCTCAACATTCTTTATAAATCTATCCTTAAAGCATCACCTGGCTCTGTAATTCCAGCTTCCTGGTGTCAACTGAATATTGGAATTCAAAGACAGTATTTTTTTGATCCTCATCCATCTTGTTCTGAAAGTCAGGCTCTTTCTCTCCATAATACTTTAATATTTTTTAAATAAAAATGCACAACAATTTGCTTTTAACAGTCCTTCTAACAACTCTTTTATGCCTGAGAAGGTACAAATACTAACCTCCATCACAAGTATATCATCATTCACCTAGAATTTACAGGTTTATTCTCACCTTGCTGGTCAGGCCCTTGTGAATGTGAGTGATGTTATTGATGAGAAATAGGAGGGCAGTGAGGAAGGGGAAAGGTGACTTGGAGCCAACCAGGCTTAAAGGAGGTTTGCCCCCAGTGCAACTCAGAGACGCAATGCTGCCGACAGATTCCGGTGCCGGGGAACAGGACAGAGGGTTGCACAAAGCAGAACATGGCCTGTGTGGACAAATAAAGAGAGAGGGGTTAGGTCACAAGCATTCATAGTGCTGAGGAACTCTCTTGTTGAAATGTTGCTATCTATCTGAACTGTACCACACACTGCAGTAAAATGGAAGCCCTGAAGAAAGTGAAAGAGAAAAGCCAGTGTCTCAGCTGGTACACCAAGCACTACTGCCATACAAGCTGATGCCAGTGAGCTGTCAGGAACCAACAGCTAAATTGGTCATGGTGAGCAGAAATACTGATGCAGTGACGCATCTCTGATGTCAAATACTTGAAAGTGTTGGACCTTTGATTTAAAAAATGCGCCGTTCCCCACATACATACGCACACCAGGATAATAAGGCTGCCCACCCACTCAAGACATTTTGATAATAAACTTGTAGGCAAAAACCAAAAAGCCAGATTATATCTAAAATTGACACTGCAAAAATGCTGCCCTTTATGTACTAATGAAATGCATATTTTCAAATTGTATTCAGAAAGAACGTAGCTTTAAGGTACATGAACATGACTGTGCAGACCACCCTTGGAGTGTGTTTTCTCTACAGATGAAACTACAAATTCCCACACCAGCAGTGCTTGTGGGGCCCAGAGTAAATACATCAGGTCTGTATGGGTAAGACCACCACAAAGAAGAGTAACCACAAGCAAGCTGCTCAATGGTAATGTGGTAATAGGGCAAATCCTGTCAAAGATCCACATCACTAAACTATGGCAGAAAACTAATTGCTTAAATGCATTGCTCCTTCTACCACTTATTACATGTAGGAGATGCATAAACACATGTGGGGCTCACAAGTACCCTGAACTCCTGGACATAAACTCCCCAGAAAGTTTAGACAAAATTGTAAAAATACTAGGGCCGGGATCAGCTGACTCTGGTTTTTACCAGCCAGTGTTAAGAACAGTGAGAATTCTTACAGATGAGCTTTTCATAGCCTGACCAAATCCATTGTCTTCAGACCACAAGGACAGGCAAAAAAGGGTCTAATGAGTGCTCTTGAGTAGGATGCTTTGGTGCCAAGATCTTCAGATCTAAGTTTCAGTCACGAAAGAACATGGGCCAAACCGGTGACCATTAAAATACCACTTGAAAACAAAAGTTTCAAGTGCCCTTTATATCAGATGTTCTCAGAGGTGGATGGATGCCTCTCTGACTGCAAGTCAGGCCTTCCAGATTCCCCACTCCAGAAGATTAATCACAGCCTAGTAAGGAGGCTCCCTCTACAGCAGAAAGACAGAATATCTGCAGTACTTAAATGTTCCTAGAGCCAGAGCTTATGTTACCCAAATGTCTGGAAGAACAGTTTGCTATCTGTTCCTGCACTTCTCTGCAGGGGTTTTCAAAGCCCTAGTGATGCTCTGCAGGAGCTTAAAGATGTGAATTTAGTAAAGTTATTTTATATAAGCAGCACCACGCGGAACACACAAATGGTACATGAACACACACACTCACCTCATCATGTAAGAGGGACTCAACTAATGCTACTTGTGCTATTTTTATTTTAAACCAGTGAAGCCAAAGAAGAACCAATGCCAAGACTGACTAAAATAATCTGGAATTGATATGAAAACCCCAGCTATGTGGCAAAGCAGAGATGCAGCAGCACCAGCAGAAAAGGAGGAGCAGCAAACCTCTGCAGCCATCATGCCTTTTCTGTGAGGGAAGAGAGGACAAAGCAGGGTGTAGACACAGCCCTACTGCACTCCAATTCCCATACCTGGGGCATATTGCACAGGGAAAAGAGGAGAGAGGGAGGAGAGGGAAGGAGAGCTGACACACAGTATAGAAATGGGGCTCCCTTAGCTTCTGACAACAGCATCTTGGCAGTGGAATCGTTTTACCTGAGCAAGTCCCACATGCTGTCTATGGCTGGCTGGCTGAGAAGGGGCTGCAGCATCTCCAATGTCAAACGTTCCAGCTCCTCTAAGCAGTCAACTGGATTGACTGATGGCTGTAGAAGACATGGAGAATGACAGGAAGAGAGTGAATGACAATAGCATCCAGTGATAGCAAAAAGACAGACTGATTTACACTTCCTCTGTGTTTATCTTTTTGCCATCACTTACATAGTGGTACTGCTCTAGGTTAGAGCTGGCCTCACTGCTCATAGTGTGGAAGCTCAGAGCTGGCACCTCAAGGTCTCACTCTCAAGTATTAAAGTGCATCCCAGAGATTCTTAATTGGCTGGAAACAAGATATGGGATCCTTGGAATCAAGATACCCAAAATGAAAACCTGGCTAGGACCCCCCACCCCCTACCATCTACTTGTTTTTATTTAAATTGAAGATGACCAGATCAAAGGTGATCAGAACTACCTTGAGAAATCTGAGTGGCACCATAAGGGTCTCCAAAAAAAGAAAACAAAACAAAAAAATCAGCTGCATAAAGTGTGATTGACCTACCCATCAAAGCATGACTGTGGATGAACACTGCACAGAGGAGGAACTGTGGCTTTTAGAGAATCATCCAAATTCTTCTGACCCTAGTAAGCAATATTCCAGGTTGAAGGAACATGCTGCAGAATTTTAACACTTTATCTTCATTAGAATGCTGCCTTGGGTTACAGAAATACTCATTTCCATTACATAAAATCTGATTTTCCCCCAGGTGAAATCCACCTCCAGAAATCAGTAAAACTTTTGTGAAGATGTTAACCTTAGTTTTTAATAGTCTAACAAAAATATTCCAAGAAGGTCTCAGTATACACTAATCAAATTAATATACAAGTTGATTTTTTTTGCATTAATCTATTCAACGTATGCTACGTACAATTTTTTTTTTTAATCAGCTAACTACAGGTAGATGACCAAACTTTTTAAGTGGAATTTCAAAAATCCAGGACAATTCAAGGACTTAAGAAATTGTTTCCTCAGTCATTCTTCTGGGATATCTGTAAAGGTTAAAAAGGAGCATTAACCTCTTGGCTGTCCTGGTTCTCTAACGCTCAGGACATACTCACAGTCTGTGAAAGGTATTCCAACGTTTGGGGCCCTGAAGACATCTTTGAGAGATCCTGGCAGTTTCCACCCCAGCCATAACTAATAAACTCAGTTGCTTTTGGCACATTTCAGAGGAGCTGCACAAGTGTGAATAACTACAGCCATTAAATTACCCCCACACCTTCAACACAGCTCTCCCACGTTGGAAGACATGTCAGTTGGGCAGTAAAGAGGAAAATTGCATTTATCTTTATAACATGAATCTTTAAGGCAGATAAAGTGTAAGACATTATTCTTCAACAGCATCACACTGACATGTCACCTTCAGAAAACTCACTTTAAAAGATGATCATATACTACAACTGTGTGTTACAGAATTTGACCTTGAATGCCAGTGGGTCAACAAATAAATCTATCTTGATTATTTCATACCCAAAGTTCATACAGCATGACTCTTAATGCTCAACCTTCCACCCAGATGATTGTAGTGTAGGTGTCCACATCTAAACTCTCATGCCAAAGCAAATGCTAAAATGCATGACTTGATTTATCCCACTAGGAAAAATGACTGCCAAATAAAATGATGTTGTATTTGCTTCATGATTTGGAACTCTGCAGTAAATCAGAACAATAATAGCACTACCACATACCTTGATGGAGACTCTGATCCCAAGGGATGAAAGGACAAAAAAGGAAGACAGATACTTGGCACTGCTAACACATAGGGTTAGCAGACTTAAGTGACCCTGAATGTCATGCAGCCGAGACATGAGCTGTGGTAACAAAATCAGTGCTCAGCTAGATGCCTTAATACCTGTCTTTTTCAGTACTGCCAGTAAGCTCCAGTTTTCAGAGGTAATGCACAAGCTGATGCTGGTGAGATGAGAAGACAGCCTGCATTGTCAGGCCTTACCTGTTGGCTGTAAGCACTGTAATAAACTCCCAAGAAGATCACACAAGCTGTGGTCAGAGGCTGGAGAGTTTGCCAAGTTTCTCTCTGGGATATCTGCTGAAGGATTTTTTTCAGACTTGTCTCAAGGAAGGGCTGTAAGCCTGACACTTGACTCCATGCTACTGGAGGAGGTGGAATCAGTTCGCTGTCTTCTGAGTTATTGCTGAACCACAATGGAAGAATGACACAAGATAGCAAATAAATATCAAACAACTGTCTCCCCAAATCATCAATTTTAATAGAAAGATGTGGTCTAGAAAGTTATATCCAACAGCATAACTAGAGGGAAAGTCTTTGCATAGTCCCACAACCCAGACCAAATAATTTAGGCAGAAAGGATAAATACAGAATGTACTTACAAAAGCTGAAGTTTCTTCTCCTGCACTACTCTGCCCATGAGCTATGCTCTAACTTTACCAGAAATGCTATCCCAGTACTCAGCTTTAGTTAAAGAGTTCCTTGCTTTCCACCAGAAAAAGTAACTGTGTCTGCAGCAAATCCAACTGCTTTGATGTCTATCAAAACCAACCACCTCTTAACCCTGACTCATCTTGGTTTCTGCAGAGAAAAAGACATTTACTTTCTTTACTCCCGAGAGAAGCTCAAAGCAGCTTCCTAGCTTCTTTCAGCAGGGCATTTGGCTAACAGTGTCCTTTATGCCCCCTGGGTTAAAGTAGATTTTGACTCCTGCCTCTGGCCATGCTAGCAGGCATACAGCTGTCAGACCAGACACTACTTCTGATCTTGTGTCACCCCACCATGCAGGGGGGTCACACGTGGGACAGTAAACAACTGAAAAAGAGGGAGGTAAAAAGAGGTGTCAGCCAGGTCTCTGAACCAAAGAATGGGAAGATGGGATGCCAACTACTTACTGAGATGCACAGAATGGTTACTTAGAGAGCCTACCTGCTCAACTTGGCCTGCAGCTCTGCCGTGTGTCCTGCTGTTTGTGTCACATGTGTCAACACAGTAACCACTGCTGCAGCTCGCTGCACAGCCAACTCAACCACAGGGCTCTTCCCACTGAGCAACTCGGGCAGGGACTGCAGAATCCTCACCAGCACAGGGTAGAGATCACTGTAGTATGAATTACAGAATAGATATGGTTGGAAAGGGTTCTGGAGATCATTTGTATTTCAACTCCCTGTTCAAGACAGGCAAGAGCAAGAGCAAGATTGCACAGGGATATGTCAAGTCAGATTTTGAATATCTTCAAGAATGGAGAGGTCAGTATCTTGCTGTGCAATAACACCCCAGTGTTTGATCACCTTTACAGTAAAGTCAGCAAGATTACAGTAAAAATACTTCAGTGGAATTTCCTATATTTCCATTTGGGCCCATTGGTTCTTCACTTTCTACTGGAAGAATCTGGCGTTATCTTCTTTACACTCTCAAATAATTTATTTATAAAGATTACTAAAATGTGATTATGAGAACCACAACCACAATAACAGAAATGAACTGATATTAATAAAAGATAACAAAGGAAGACCAGTGTTATTCCAATTTCATCTGTATGGGACCTACGTAACAGTCTGCCTCCAAGCACTCTGATTACCTCTTGAAAAAACTACTCTTGCTGGGGAGTAGTTCTCAGATTCTCAGCCACACTTATAATCTTGAAACTTTAAGGAATCCGCTCTCTTTTTCCTCAACATTATTTATAGTGCTAAAATAGTATACACAGTTTTTACTCTTTTTTAATCATGCACCAGGTTGTGCCAAAGAACACAATGCTGTTATGGACGTGAATCTCCCTTCTGGAACTCAATACTGGTTTCTCTTTTATTCCAGTTCAGAGCAACTCCATAGCCATCTCTCTTCTTCCAATTCAATGCAATTACAGGGAGAAGATTTAATGCTTAAGGTAGGTGAGATGTACACCAGGTGCAGACCTTGGCAGTCAAGCACAAGAACTTGTCCTGACCTGGAAGTTGATGCATTGTGCAGTTTGTCTGCACCAGTCTGCCCCACTGAGTGTAGCGACTGCTGCCCACAGACTGCCCCTAGCTCAACCAGATTCAGTCCTGGGTGCACTCCAAACCATGTGGTTTGATTGCCATACAAGCACAGATTATACATCCCTTCAAGGGGACAAAGATGCAGCCCTAAAAAGCTACAATGGTCTCGCACTGTAAAAGAGAAACAACAAAACAGTGCTTAAACACAGGAGATGGTGAACAACAGAAAAAGGCAATTCACAGCATGAATACCCTTAGAAACTGAGAAAGTGAGTTAAGACACCCTGAAGGGACCAGAGCCTGAGCCCGGAGAGCCCCCTGCTGGCCCCTCTGGATGCCCATTGTCTCGCTGTGCCTCCGGGCCACCTCCAGCTGGGAGCTGTACCTGTAGAGGTCGCAGGCCTGCCCGTAGCCAGCAGCCACAGCCCAGAGCCGGAACGCCTCGGTGCTCAGCCTCACCGCCTCCTCCCTGGGCAGAGGCACATCCACGGGCTCCTCAGCGACAAAGCGGCTCAACCGACCCCTCATCTCAAACGTGCTGAGCTGGGAACCAAACCGAGCAAAAAGAAAACCATGAAGAATAAAAAAGCCAAGGGGATAAGGGGCATCAGCTGCATGCATCATTACTTCATTGTTCTGACACACACGAAGAGCTGCAGATTTCAGTTCAGCTCGTTCTGAACTCTTCCTGCACTGCTCAAATCTGCTTTGATTTTGTGCAATCTTGAGGAGCAGGCTACAAAGGTCAGTGGCTATTAAGTGAGAAGGAAGGGATGCCTAGGAGTTCCTAATCCATTCCTAGCACAAACCAACTACACCTAAATAATTTCTAATGGAGGTTTGTCTGCCCCACACACACACTCCTCTTTTGGATGCTCTCTGCAGCATTGAATTGATTTTTTAAAAATATATATAATTATTCTTCTTTAAATAGTCATAAAGGCAAGTCTCTTAGTCAAGCTTACATGTAAAGATACACTGTATAAAAAAAGATGTCTACAAAAGTACTGAACTGACGCTGACATTCTTTAGGGGAGGTCACACTAGATGGGCTTCAGAGGTTCTACAACCTAAGTCTTTCCATATTTCAGTGTTTATTTTATGCAAAGGGTAATCCTGCCTATTACTTTCATAAGGTTATAGAATTTTGATGCCTTGTAAATGTTCTGAGGTTATTTTGGTATTGAATTAAGCATGACATGACTCATTTGCAGTTCTCTAGAAATAATTTTTATCCTCCCCTACATCTGGGTATTTTTACTTAACTATAAAAAAGAGCTTCTCTTTCCTTCTCCCACACATACAAAAGCTTCTATGTGCTCTGTCTAAACAAATGAGGCAACAATGTCTTTTTCACAGCACAAGGACATATTATAGGTAATTTAAATTTCAAATGCTTTAGAGACATCTTGTAGGGAAATCAATGCACACCAGCAAGAAATCAAAGGAGATGATGAGTCAAAACTATAAATTCTGACACCTCTCCTACAGAACAGAGGACAAAGTCAAATTTACTTCCAGGAGGAAGATGGAAGAACTTTGTTGTTAGCTAAAATAAATTCCTACATTGATGGTTTTGATTTAGTTTTTTATTATTTTCCACTCCCACGTTTAAGTGCATGTAACAGAATATATGAGACTGTAACAGTAGCAAAGCCTGAGTGTCAGGAACCTTCTAAGCAATTTTTGCATGCCTTGAAATACCTGGAGTGCACAAAGCCTGGAACAGAAAAATATCTGAATTTTACTCTGTTATGTTCCTAGTACCACTTACAGTCATTAAATATCCCACTATCCATCATTATTCTCTATACTTCATAGTACAGACTGGTGCTCTGTTGACAGTAGCAATTTCCTGGGTAGCAATTTGTTAGGTGCTGTTAACAATAGTGAACCAAAAAGCCTAAGAAGTGCTCTTTGCACTGTAATGGGTGCTGCTCCTGGTAGATTTCATGCATTTATAGCACTAGCATGACAAACGATACGAGGGAAAGCAATTATCTCTGAAGTGGAAAACCTGTCTAGAAGTTAACAGGAGTTGGAAACACTGATGAATTATCACAGATTTATTAAGGCAAATTAATGGTAGAAAAGTTCAACCAGGGTTGTAAAACACAGGGATAGTGATTATTTCTCTGGTTTATAGAGTCTTATGCTACCTACTCCTGAAACATGGGTGTGTACAGAGCATCACACATCAATGCATGCTCTAAACCCCTGCTCCTGGTCAGTATCACCCTGGGCTCTGTGACTTTCACATGAGTGCACAACACAAACCATTAAAAAGCAGAGTAAAGCTTGAGACAGCTCATTATACAGGAGAAATATCATTATTATGATGCTGTCAACAATTCCTTCAAAACACACTAGTGCACCTTCCTCATCCTGGTTTCTTCAGCTTCAGCTCACAGTCACCTCCAGAGCTTTCTCTCTCTATTTAGGAAGAAAGGCATAGAGAACAAAGGCCTTTGCAATCAGAAAAGCTCTTCCAGGAACCACTCACCAGCCTGGCTGTTGCATTTCGGCCTCCAGTTGCCAACACCCTGATGAACTTCATAGCACTGGCACAAGCAACTCCATGAAGACTGGTAAGTAAAAGCCCTGGTTCAGCCACTTTGGGGTCCCACTGAGTAGGGAGAAATTCCCTGACGATGGTCTCGATCAATCGAGGGCAGTCAAGCAGCTGCAAAGAAATAGCAGGAGCACAAATAACTAAAGGTATGCAGTCATGCAGAAGACATGCAAAACAGATGAGTTTGTCTGATCTCCTGCCACAATTTCACCTGATATTTCTTCCCTTTTCCAAACGTTTCTCCATCATTCCTGAGCTCTCATACAATGGGAGATTTACCTGGCTGCACGCTTCAGAGGAATGCCTTGCTATATGGGTGAGGATGTGCAGTATATCCAGGACAACTGCTGGAACAGGTCGCACCACCTCTAGGATGTACCTCAGCCGGTGCTGGATCCTCGTCTTCAAAAGTCCCTGAAAAGTGTTAAAAAAAAATTAAAAATCTGTTAGGGTCTAAACAAGTGTTTTCTGTACTTCAATTGCTGGAAGCCAAAAGGAGATTGCATCTTCTCCAGGAACTGTTTTAAAATTAGCAGCCATGAAACAAATAAGTTTCTGTGTACTTGCAAGTATGCTGGCAAATGAGCAAGGGTTATCTGAACACAGCTTTAGAAACAACTTTAGTTCTGTTCTGAATCAGACCACTGGTGGAGTTTGGATACTTGTGTCTTCCAGAGTATAAAACTCTAAGTGCCAGGGAAATAACAGTCCCTATAAAAGACTGTTAAAACCTACTGCTGGTGAAGAAGGTCTTTGAATAATTTTGGCTGGACACCACCCCCAGTTAATGCAGCATTCTGTCTGAGAGTACCTGTCATGTCAGAGAAAGTTGAGAGAAACAGAGAACAGACACAAATTCCTGTTTTGCATTAAGAAAAGAGATGCATAGGGATGATGTGATTATTTTTTATGATCAGTGGCGGTGCCAGGAAACAAATCATCAGTTTACATAACAGTGTGATGCATTCCTGGTTCTGGGAAAAGGCAAATCCGTAATACCTGAGTTCATATTATGATACTTTTAAAAATTTGCAGCTAAGCAAGTTGTAGCTCTAGGCCTGACCAAGTTCAGCAGCTAATTTAAATACTCCTTTTCCAACTGTGTGGAACAGTTGGAATTGGGTTGTAACAGCCAATAAGCAAGTGTGAAATGGAACTGCACAGCAATGGGAACAGAGGGGAATTTTATCCCAAATACCTTCTGAGTTCAGGCCACTTAGAACAAAGCTGAATTACACTGAACCATGACACAGTCTACAGAATCACAAACTGATCTACCACTCTTTTGTTATGTTTTTTAAACAGTGCCACACACCTAGCAGAGCACATCTGAAATCATGAAGCCTCTAAACAAGACCGAATGCCCAAGTACAGTAATTCATTTACCCAAAGATGCTTTTAGACCAAGTGCTGTTCAAACACAAGCTCAAGGATTAAGTGATGTGATCACAGGTTTTAATAATTACAGCAGGCAAGAGGGGCACATTGGCTCCACCAAGGCTGAGTTTGAGATAACAAAGTTTGCTATTTTTAGATCTTATATCAAAAATACATTATAAGGTTTAAAATGTGGGAGGAATTCCTTCTGAACGCTGTAAAAATCTTAATCTGAAAAATGCAAACACGACATTTGGGGAAATGGTAAATTGCCAGCTGATATCAAATAAAAAGAGTATCACTGTACAAATCTACTAGTTCTAAACTATCTAGCTATAATATTCTTGTTTAACTTTTAAAAAGTGCACACAGACATTTTAATAATGGCTGGAACCTCTTCATTTTTAACTCAAATAAGTGAGCCTGGAAGTCATGTCTATATGTAGTCTTTCAGGAAGTCTTATCAGGTCATCGGTGTGTTTATTATTGAATTCCCCAGAGGAATTTAAGAGATATTATGACACTGAAATTACACAAGTCAAGTCTCAACACTTTTAGAGACCAACACAATTATCCTCCTGGTAATATATGACAGAAACACAACAACCAATAGCCAGGAAAGAGTTCTAATTCTTGTTCAGAACGTTCTTGTCCAGCATGCACAGGAGGGTAGATGCTTCAACGGCACACACACAGCACTGTGCTGAGCCTATTTTCCTGAAAAGATTCTGGGTCTAACTCTGTGCTTACCTTTACAACATCATATCGGGCCACATCTGGGTCTGGCTTGTTTTCATCCTTTAATTTTTTATCTTGAGATTTCTCTGTTCCATTTAACTCTTCCTCTTCATCCTCTTCTCCCTCCTCATTGTTAGGGACAAAGGGGAATGCAGCCATCCCTTGGTACCATGAGAAAGTCCAATCGAGATATTTCTATAAGGAGTGTTAAAGCATATAGAATAAAATTCTCATAAAGAAAGACAAAAAGACAAAAACTCTTCAGAGATGCTTTTGAATACGGAATGTTTTGTTTATTTCTATATAATCCCAAGAAGATGTGAAGACAATACAACAAAAAAAGCTGTTCTAAAGATATATAAGCAGAATTCAATGCTTTTTCAGGGAAATTATTCCAGCATGACACACACACAGACTTGGCAAACCATTAAAAAGAATTACTGTGATGTGAATTAAAGTCACTACCCAGCTAACAGAAATTGAGTTTAGCTGGAAAAAAATTAGAATTATAAAAAAGAAAATAAATAAATAAATAAAATAATCACCAAGGCTTTGCCATTAAATGAAAATTTGGTATTTATTGTCTTTCTAGTCTTTGACCTGTGTAGAACTTAGGTCAAATAACAAATAACTCAAAAATATCAAGCAAAAATTGATATGATAAAATGTAGACTGCTTGGTCTATTTGTTCATGTTTGCTTCACTTTGTTTGAACATCTCCCAAATTAACCAAATAGGAAAACCTCTTTTTTTTATTCACAGCTGATGAGTGTCGTGTACTCTCAACTTCTAGGGTAATACCCCAATTAGGATAATAGTTTCAATTCTTCAGAGAGGGGATTGCTCCCATAACAGACTTACTTCCCCCAAAATGTTATAGAATATGAAAGAAAGCCAAATCAAATGCTTGCTCTGCTTAATAACTGCTATAATCTTCCATTTCCTGTACCCACAGTCAGAAGCAAACACCACATTAGTCAGAAAAGTAGTGGTAGACTTCAATTGCCAAATACCAAGGAAGCACAAGCTATCATCAGACATTAAAAAACCCTCCAATGCAATATGAACTAAAGATTGTGAGTGATGGTCTGAAGAGGTCTGACTTGAGGGGATGAAGCCATGAATCCATCTTGAATATAAAGTTTGGGACTATAGTCTTCCTTCTACCAAGAGAAGGAAAAGCATTAACACGAGGTAGCTGGGTCATCAAAGGAAACAAAAATAAAGTTGCTTCCTTCCGACAGCCATTGAAGGATGAACAAAACCTTCAGACAGCATGATTTTTATGTGTGCTGATCTTCTGTGCTCATAGTGTGGGTAAATCCTACTTGTCTTACAAATCCTGGAGCAGAAGGCCAGGCTTCCAACCCTGTCCTTTTCTCAGAGACCTTTTGAAATTCAGCAACATGAGACTCCAGGAAGGACTCTCTGGGTTAGAAAATATACTGACACAGCATTCACAGTGCTGCTTCTGGCAGCAAAGTCAGCAATCTCTGCTTATACAAGACATCACATCATAAGCTTCAATCTGAAAAATCAGAGCACTGCAGACACTTACAAACCAGATTAACACCAGAAGAGCGAAAAAGTACATAAAGAAGTTGATTCATAATACTAATTACCTACAATGGGTGGGCAGGACTCATCTAGTAAAATTATTAGGTTCATAGATAGAAAAGTAGCAAAATGTGGAGAAAGCTCTACAGGTCTGGTAGAAGTTGCAGGGGACTTCTACCCCATCTCTTCTATCACCAGCCCCTTGGCAGTCAAACTGAAAAGCAGCTCTCAAGGAAGGAACTTGTAACAGTCTACAGCATGCTCTGCCTATATAACAGACTGCTTCTGTCCAAGCAGGAGTACATCTTAATCTGTCTAGTAAAAATGTCTAGTAGCCCTGAAAATCTAAAAGAAGTCTCAACCTTCTAACAGGGGAAAAAGCATCAAAATTAAAAATTAACACATGAACAGGAAAAATTAGGTAGGCATCAGTGTTACACATGGGAACAGTAGAAAAGTGACAATTAGAGAAAAAGAACACAGCATTATTATGAGGCATAAGCGAAAGTACAGAGAATATGTAATCTGTTAAGAAGCACAAAAACTATAAAATAAGAAAACAACATAAGAGGACATATTAAAAAAGTAAATTCTTCATATAATTAGTAGTGGCCTGATATAGATTGCAAAGATATCAAAAGAAGAAGAAACTCAGCAGTGTGCCCTGAATTTAATCATAGCACAGAGCTAATTCAAAATGGAAGAAAAAAAAGATACCTGAATCTCTCAAACTGGGACAGCACACTCCATCATTTGTCTCAAAGCACAGTAATTACATCCTATTCACCATTAAGCTAACACATCCAGGAAACCTTTGTTCAAGCTACTTACCAGGTCTTCTCATTCTGACCCCTGTAAGCAGCTCAGCATGAAATCAAATCCAGGCTCTCGATGATTATCTTACCTCGTCATCAAGTGACACCAGCAGAGCCCGGAGAGCACCAACAGATGCTGCCATGACATTTTCCACTGCATCATCCAGCGAGAAGCGCAGCAAGAACAGAAAGCCAGCATCCAGCAGCAGCCGCAGAACGCTGCCCTTCAGTGAGGAGGCAAACTCTCCAGCCCTGGCCTGCAAAGTGCCAGACAGAGCCAGGGTTAAGACTGTCTCATCTCAGCCTGGGTTGCCACATCTCAACATTTTGCATCTTTGCCTCTTTCCACTTTTACTGTAAAGCTGTTAAACTGTGTGGAGGTTATTCTTCCTTTATTTTATCCTCCATCCATTCCACAGAAGAACACAACTTCTTGTTTCTTCGTGTAAGAAACCCTTCTTTCTAAAGTCTGCACGCATCTTTTGACTTCATCCTGTTCTATCCTATCACCCTTCTCAAAAGCACCATGTTTCTTCTTCTCTGTTCCAGGCCATTAGGGAGAATGTTAGCACTTCCCCCAAAAGTTAGGTGCAAATGTGCACAGAAGTATTCATTTTGCTTTCTCCTCTTGGCACATTGCTCTGTGAGTAGGCTTGGCTCTTTCTCACCTCCTACAGAAAATGCACATCATGAAGCTGGCTCAGACAACAGGAGTGAAAGGGTCAATGCCAAGAATAGGTTTGCCACAAAAGTAACATTAAAAAAAATAAACCTGCATCCAAATTAACAAGAGAACTGAAATTGCACCACTGCCACTGAACAGCACTTGAAACAACCTGCTGGAAGAATAACACTCTGGAACCATCCAGAGAAACCTGCATCTCAGTTTGTTACATCCCAACACTTAGTTTATCTAACAGTAAGGATGCTCAGCAGAACAGAATGCCCTGCTGGTGACTTTGCTCATCTTCACTGAACAGCAGAAAACAAACGAGTACCAGAGAATCTGGGCCCTGATCCACCAGAAACTTGAATTACAGGGAGAAATTCCTTAAAGTGACTTACTCTTTGAACAATACGACCTAAGACCTGTAGAGCCAGTGTCCTCTGTTGTGTAACTTGGCTGCGAGACAGATGAAAGAGCTCTTGCAGAGAATAACCAGCTCTCTAAATGGCAGGGGGAAACAAAACAAAGAAACCATAAACACCCTCAGCTACAGCTAAAAACAGGTCCCTTAAAATAAGATTACCTGTAACATACTGTGAAACAGAAGATAAATTGCTAGCCAATGTTGCTTGCCACTTTGTGGCAATTGCAGAAGAGATTCTAATCTTAGATGTCACAGGAGAAAACTGAACTTCTTAAGCAAAGGAAGTACGTGCACCTTTTTCCAACACAACAGAACTTTAATAGCATTAAAGAGAAAAAGCATCAACACTTTTCTGGAAGTAATGCAGTTCAAGCATGCAGACACAACTTGTCTTCAGAAATTTGTTTCTAAAGAAAAATTACTGCACTTTTTTTAAAGAGATTTTTTTATCACTAAAAACGCTTGACAAAAAAGGAATCTACCAAATCTAACACAGAAAACAGAAATGTGTGTACCTTTTCTATTATATTTCACCCACCTACCTCTGCCTCCTCTCCATGGTGGTGCAAGCCTAGATGTGTTGGCAAATCAGCATCTGCAGGAATCAATTCTCCTTTTAAACTGAATCGAGCTTGCATTCCCTACAGCAAAAGGGTGGAGGGAGAAAACTATTATTTCTATTGCTGTCCACTCACTTCATCTCTTAAAATAACACCTTTTACATCACCTGCTGAAAGACGACAGTTCAAAAACCTCCTCAGGTCTCAAATTCTTAAAAAAAAATACTATCTTTCTTTTTTTCTCAGTTTTACACCTGTTTCATACAGATTACAATGGCTACACTCTCACTTCCTACCTCTCTTGAGTGCTACAGACTGAACTGATCCTGTATCATCCATCCTGTGAAAGAAAATGGGGAATCCTTCAACCTGATGAAATCCCACAGACTGAGTAGACACAGAACTCATTTTTAAAGCCTTCAAAACTGTTACTGCTGAGAGGCATGATCCAGACACAAACATGCAAAGTACCAGTTTCTGCTTTCAAACCTTTTTGGTTTTCTTCTGCCGAGGTGAGGGCAAGTCTTTCATCCATTCCAGCTTCTCAAACTCTACATTGTCCATGTGAATCCACTCCTTCTTGGGCTTGACAGGCAGATCATCATCTGTGTGTGGGGAGAAAGAAATGTCAGCCTTACCTTCCAAGGTAGAGATTACGGAAATACTATTCCTTCTTTGCCAAGCTACTTAGCTTAAAGACTGTAAGAAATATAAGATTATGTAAAATAAAAAGAAAACAATTTTCAAACTGACTGTTGTGTGATGCATAAACATCAAAGGTTTAAAGCTATTTTCATCTTTCATGAGAGCAAGAAGAGGAAGTAAACAGCACTGTAATTAAATTCAGACAAGACTAATTTAGGAGAAGTTGAACAGAAGTCAGAACACAAACAAGGCAAAATTATCAGGACACAAGTAAGGCAAAATTATCAGAACCAGTGCAGAAAAAAATAGTATCAGCCCTACTTTTGAGAAAGAAAACTAATATCATCAAGGAAGAGAGTATTAGGAGGGGATACGAAATTGAAAAATATTAACGCAGAGTCACAGCAAATTATTTGAACCCAGTAAGATTTTAGCCTAGATACACTGAAGGCAGCACAATATTTGTGCTTTGGTTGCATTTGTGATGCTGCTCTTCAGTATCCCTCCTTAAAGGCTTGGGAGGAAAAGATCAAAACAGCTGAAAATTTGCACATCTTTCCAGAACCGGCTCAGTGGGGAAACTGGACAGTCGAACAGGAATTTCAAAGGTGCAAGTACTAAAGGAAGAAATTACTAATTTAACTTTATAAAGAGCTTTGACTACAAAAATTTGAGAAATAAGACATTTGTGCCTGACATCACAAGAGTTGCCCTAGGAAAGAGACAGATCAGCATGTGGAAAAATTTCACAAGCGAAGAGACCAGAGAGATATAACCAGGAAAGGTAAGGCTTTGCTACTAGGGTACTACCCCAAACCAGAATAAGAAGAGATGAGCTAAAAAGTCCTTGCTATCTCAAAAGAAAGCACATATAAGGACAGTAATAGGCAGTCTCAGGGCATGGAAAGCATTGGCATCACTCCTGCTGGAGCAGCCCAGAACTCATCTGCATTGCAGCTATTAATCCTAGTATTCTGCTCTTCTCTTGCAAGGAACAAGTCCCACTGAGATGCTCTTCTTTCATCAGATCTTTTCCTGCTGATAACTGGCCTGAAACCTAACCTTTTACTTTCTTCCAATTAGCAGATAAACTTTGAAGAAGGGCACTCATCCTCTCCCGAATGAAGCTTCACACTTATGATCAATGTGGTATTGAATCAGGCAAGGAACCAAGCACAGGGTTATCTTGCTCAGCCAGAAAGCTGTTCCACACAATTTCAGCCAAAGGCTCAGCATGCATTTTAATTGAAGTAAAGGAAAAAGCATCTGAAATGTACGAAAGTGGAATGTTCGTGGGTGGTAGATGCAACATGAGAGGAAATAAAACCAGCAGAAAAACAAAATATATCGACATTTGTAATTTAACAAAATGTTTTCTCTATTAATCACTAAATTGACAGGGCTGAGCTAATCATTCTGTGAATAAGATTATGCATGTTATTAGCAGCCCTTAGTACAATGATCTTGTCAACAAGAAAAGATGGTTACATATTTCAAGCCATCAGCAGACTGTTACTGAAAAATACCTTTACAGAAGCACAAGCTGGCAGTGTGAATGCAACATTTGCACTGAACTTTTTCAGACTTGGGTTACATTAAAGGCTACCACTCAACCTCTTCACTTTTTACTTTGTTTCCCATTTTCTCTCAGTGATAGAATTAGCTTTTCCATTTGATAAGGTTATAAGTTGCTGGATAAAGGTTTCACCATCTTGTTTCTAATAAACAGTAGACTTTTAGGTCATTAGAGAGGCAGGTTTGACTTTTGAGCAATCTATTGCTTTGCGTCGTCACCAGAAATTCAGTGTGACCATTTCGGCTGGGCTATTCATGATGCAGTTACTTCTGAGTATAAACAGATGCTAAAATTTCAACAATAAGTGCTAATGTCAAACTAATTTTAACATTTCCTGTTGGTAAGATGTTGCAGGCATAAACTGAGGTACTGGAAAAGCTTCCCTTGCTTTTTAAACTGTGTTTCAGCTCAACCTTTTTTTGTTGTTTCAAATATCCTGGGAAATTCTTTTCTGTGCTGTCTTCTATAGGAGGCAAAAAATGTCAGGACACAATGTTTTAAACACTGAACTATTCCCAAGAGCATTACTATTATTACCATTACAGGCTGAACAACATGCATCTACTGTTCCCAGGAGATGAAAAGATCTCACTTGACCTCATGCTACTTGTGCACTCAGTTGTTCTGGGACTAAAAAGAACTAAAAATAGTCCCTTTGATTAAGATGGATTTGTGGAAAAGTAAAACTTGGGGAGAAACTGCAAAAGGACTGTGCAGTGAAGCATCTTCCTCAAATAGAGGCTGAGCTTTACTTCTCCTGCACATGTACACACACACATATACACTGACAGACTCATCCCTCCCAGCAAGAAAATGGTAAACGCTTGTTATCTCCTGCAAACATCAAGATGAAATCCCAAAGTGATTCAGAGACTTCTTTAATCAGTCCGCAGGTTACTGGAACACAAAGGATGCATTAGAAGAGAGGATCAAGAGATGGAGAAAGGCAAAAATTGACAAATTGTGGGACAAGTATGTTAGGAAAAAAAAGTGTGAGGAAAATGACAATAGGAGCTTAAAAATCACAACAGAGAAAAAGGAATTGCTAAAGAAAAAATGCAGCAAGAAAAGTAACAGTAAGTACAGAAGCCTAAAGAAAAAACTCTTCCTTCCTCTGCCATGAGGATGTATGGGGCTGCTCTAGCTACTGGAGATAAAGCAGCTTTCTCCTCATACAGGCATGTATTGAGCATTAAAGGTTCTGTCATAAGAGGCAATAGCTCTGTAGCACTCCACAAAAAGCAGGACATTCTACACCTTAATACTTCCCCCTCCATCCAAAGCACAAAGAAAATAACTCTATCTTGTGAAAATCACTGGGTGGCTTCTGAGATACAGGACACAGAGTGGGGCCATCAGGAGCAATGTCATGCTTACACATACATGCTCTCTGGTGAGAGTGATTGTCATTTCTGTGTTATCCAGTGAACAAACTGTTAACCCTTACCTACCCAACACTCTATTGCCCCCAACCAGTACGAGTTAAAAAAAATTATTCAGGCACCAGCTGAATCTCACAACTACACTCCTCTGCTTCTTTACCCACATGACTTAATAGAAGTGCAATGATGCCTAGTTTAACACACATTTTCCCTTCAGAGGCCTTAGAACAAATTTCAAAAAGCAAGACCTCCCAATGAACAGGCCATTTCCATTACATAGGGTACCACCTTTCTGATCTGTGGAGCCTAACTAGAGATGCTCTTTTTTAAACCTAAAATACGTATTTTTAATATCATGATAAAATTCAGATTTGGATCACTACGAAATAGCACAACAATCCAATGCAGATTGATGTAAACACCATACAAATCTGACATTTCTGTTCAGAAAATTAACAATATGCACTTTGTTTCTTACCCATGATTTCTACCTTCGTATTTTCTTCCTTCCTTACAGGTTCTTCCAGACCTGACTCCTGCATGGAAAGAGATGATCTTACACCATGCTGAGCCACAGGCAGAGATTCCACAAACTCCTCCCGTCTGTTCAGTTCCATTTTTAATTCCTTTTTCTGGCCTTCATTGTTACCACGTTGTGATTTCAAGAAAGCAACTAAACTGGGATCTGCAAGTATTGACAAAGAGATAGACAGAGATGTGACAGAAAGTCTCAAAATACTTCATATGCCTATATTTCCTGCTATTTATGTTTCAGTCTTTTCTACATGTCCTCTTTCTCTCACCGGCTGTCACTTCTCTTCAAACTGAGGCACTCCACTGCTTTATGACCTTTTAGGCACATAAGGTAGGTGTAACTGACTGGTGAGGAGACACCAGAGAAAGAACTGACAAGTGTCTTCCAGGGTAAAGCAACTGCAAAAACTCCATTTTCCCAGCTTACAAACGAATAAAGATAATTGCTTTTTTCCCCTCACTGCCAGTCAAATGGGACATCTAAACAAGACTATTAACCGTGGAGAGAATTCTGGTCTGCATGCCCTGTGGACCACTCTGTGGCATCAATCTGAACACTAGAAGAATACACAGCACAGACATCACAAAAAGAATTACCTGATCTTATTGAATTGCAGTAGAACTGCAAGTCATAGCTCAGATATTATGTTACAAGGTGACCTTTGCTTGTTCTGAACTGACTCTATGGTCTGACAACATCCAGAAAAAAGACACAGCCATTCTCTTCATGCTTTGAAGATAAACATTTGGGAGATGGATGTGTATTGAAGAAGATTTTATGTTCATATGGCTCTAAGATCATCATTTTACTTTCAGAACTGCTACACATCCCACATCACTTTGGATGGAGCACACTGTTTCTGAATACTCTTCTCTAGACGATGGTGTTGGGATGATTATACCAGAGGTGAACAGTGAGAGATTGTACATTGTGCCTCAACAAGGTACAAAAATACTCCAGTAAGCAGTGTCAGAGATATATAAAGAAGAAAATAACACCTACAGTGGTTATTTATTCTTTGGAGGACAAAGGACAAGCAGTTGAGAAATACTCTGTACCTGAGATAAGTCATCTCAAAAATGACTCCCACATCTCTGAAACATCTATTCCACACTCATGATTGCTGCACGTTCTCCTCAATGATGCAGTTTAAACTGTCCTTGGTGAAGGACAGGCACTCAGCCCAGTCTCATTAAAGTATTCCTATTTTTTCTGAATGCAAGCAGAGCTCTCACTTTCTTACACTTCACTGTATACAGCAAGGAAATACTGTAATCATTATTTCATGGTTCCACACAGTGACAAAAAAGCCACCGATGTCAATCTGTACATATTATGTCAGAAACCAAGCCTACTTCTGCCTAGAGTCTCCATGAGCAAAACCAGCACAGTACCAATTGCCCAGCATAGAACTGTGTATCCATTCTCATACTTCACACCACAGAGTATCATCTGCTTCATAACTAAGAAGTTAATTCAGGGACTGGACAGCATTTAGCACATAAATCATTCACACTCGCGAATATGGAGAAAAAGCCTCCTTAATTCACAGCTCTGTGCCTGTCCAGTTCCTAAATCCATCTGTAAGTCACCAATTTAGTTTAGGAGTTGCTTCATCATATTCTTGGAATTCCAAAATTACTTCCAGTTTCTTTAACGCCTCAAAAGACTAAAATATCTACAATTGTAATCTACAAGACATATAAAAAATACATTGCTTCAGAAAATATTGTTCACAAACACTTAAAATACATGCCATAAGTATTCACTTCTCTAATATCCCAAACAATGGAGTGGTGGGGACAAATTACTCACAAGAAGCAAGTACATGAAAAATACACGTGCCATTGTTATAAGCGGTGAAGCCAAATCAAATACCCAGGTCTCTGAAAGAAGGATGTACCTAAACAATCTGGCTGCAATTATTTTGTGTAGTTCCTTTGCTACTTTACTAGTTATACATGTTGCTTGCAATGAAGTCAAGATAATTAATGTGATCTTTAAGCTGAACCCACAAGAGACTTATGCATCTAAAATGCCGCTCACATCTAAATTTGATGCTAGAGGACCTGAAATCATGAGAATTTAAAAAATACTTGTCTGCCACCTACATCTGTACATCTGCTCTTCCTGTGCATATAAATTTATCAAATCAATGCCAACAAGTCTTGCAGTGCCCCAGATCACAGAAGTCTTACCAACATACCATCTTCAGTGTTCCCCTATACCTTGTCATCAGCTGCCAGGGGTAGGCATTCCCAGAGCACCACTGTGGACAGGGCTCCAAACCAAAGACTAGACCCCTGCCAGAATATGCCTGTACCCAACATCCTGATAATTAAAACACTTTTTCAAAAAGTCAACGTTAACTGCAAGTTTTTCTGCTCTACAAGTATAGGTTTGAACTGAAATCTCCCACATACTCATATGTTCTCCCTGTCCAGGTACTGACAGTTCTGGCCCAAGTTTTAGGTATTTTGGAGGGGAAGACTAAGGGTTCTCTCTCATCTCAGCTACGACTGTTATGACATTGCTTTCTTATCAGCTTCAGAGAATCACATTTTAGGACCTTTATGTGCAACTGTTGTATTCTGAGTGCAAGGCAATAAAGTACACAAATCATCTTAACCCACAGCAGAGGGGTGACGAGAAAGACTTAAGCTAAACCAACCCTCACTGAAAAAGAAACACTCTTTAATATTTTTCACACTTAGTTCTTACTCATAAGCTACTAACATGACATGGAAGCAAGATTATCCACATATGGAATGAGCAGGAATTCCAAGTTCCCATCATTGACCCATGAATTTATTAAGTCTTCAGGACACCTACACATTCAATAAATTGCCTCAACTCTAGAGCTGACCCTGGGAAGCACATACCCAGCTGAGCCAGAAGCCTCGCCTGCTCCTGCAAGATCTCTTCCTCAGACATGGACTGCAGCTTCTCCAAGTTCTCTTTGTGAATAGCTTGAGCTTCCTCCTCACTCTTTTGGCTTCCAAGACCCTCTCCCGTTATGAGACAAGGACGCTGAGACATTAAAAAGTCACCATCTTTATCTATAAGAAGTAGCAGAGAAAGCAGTTAGCGATCTGTGTCTACAGCACCACGAATAAATCTCAATTCTGTCATTAGCAGAATTGTATAATTTCTCCTTTTGTTTTTTATTTTTACTTTGGTGGTAAAGTTAGAATAGGAATAAAGAAGTTTAGTTTCAAACAAACCTAAAACATTTGTGCTTTCATCCCATATCACAACAAACATGTTGACATCATTTCCAGCTTGTTTCTTTGGGAGCTTGAGGAGGGATGGCAGGGGAAAGGAATTATGTTTCTTTAATGAAAAGCAACAGCATGAAAAACTAAACTAGAGCATAATTCAAACTGATGCATCAGATGCATTCACTTCCAAGCTAGTGAATACTAGATTCTTTCTCTGAACCCACATTCATATGTCAGCTGAACTATGACCTAGTAAATATCTGCTGAGTAAGACAGAAAATTAGATTAGGTAAACCAGCTTCCAGAGTGATACAGGATCAATTCTCAACACAGGCATGTTTGCTTCTAACAATGTTCTGTACCCACCTTCAAGGGTTAAACATATTAGGAGTTATAGCAAGGGGCATTCTTCCTAAAAACAGAACAAAATAGAGTCCCCTTTATGACCTGATCTAAACCCATTTTAAACATTCATTTCATTTAACCACAGCAGCAGGTAAGATGCTCCTTTGGTCAGTGTGAGACCCTCCAGCTCTCCTGTAACCCGCTATACAAGGACCTGACTTAGCAACTTTACTGTTTATGTTTTATTCATATCCTCCAAATATTGACTTGAAATATCCCTACACCCCTAAACCAGCCAGCCCTGAAAACATCAAATCCCTGTTCAAACAGCAGCAATGACTCCCAACACCAGGAATATCTGATGTCATTTCCACAGTTGTTTTGCATATTGAGCAGAATGAGATAAGACAGGGTGACCCGGCAAAAGCTTCAGTAAGCTTCCCACCACCAGCAATTAAATTAAGGGTTACAATGGAGAAACACCTTGTTACTACAAGAAATTAACTCCCCCTCCTCTCTTGCTCCTAGTGATCCTGCCACAGCAGTCTGGCTGAAGAGGCCAAGCAATTTTGTAATCTCTCTATCATGCTATTACATTTTAGAAGCATTCATATTCAAGATGATGACAGCTCTAAGACTTCTCTATTTCCCTTTGAGCTTTCTCAGACTGAATTATACATGTCCAATTGTAATAGGACACACAGTGAGCACAGTATAGTCACCTGGATGGTGGATTTGTGCACACACAGCACAGCACACCTTGCAGTTCTCTTACCTACTCTCTGACAGGGTGCAGGGCTGACACAAACCTTAGCCAAATGGTGATAATCTTCAAATGACATCTGGCCTCTATTTCAATGTGAAAAAGAGAGTGTCAGGGTAAAACCCTGACACTGGGTGGCCCCAAGCAAACTGGACTGTCCCAAACAATACAAATTAAAAAAAAATCTGGAGATGCTGGTAAGAGTTGAACTGGCTTCCTCTTTCCTTGTCACATTGCTGTCAGACAGCAAGTAACTGCTGGAGGTGGCACTGACTCATCAGCACTGCCTCACAGCATTCCTTATGGAGCAAAGCCAGTGTCTCATGGCAGCAGATCTGGTGACGGAAAACTGAGCTTTCAAACATTTCAGTAGGAGTGAGAACCCACATCACAGTGGTCTCAAGCACTTTCAACACAGAACCACCCTCTTCCTAAAATAGTGGAAATCGGTGATGAAACAAGAAAAACTTTACCTGTAACAAACAGAAAAGAAAAAGAGGACAGGAACCTTGAAAATTAAATCTACTTCCCTGTGAAGCAAAAGGGAAACCAGTGAGAAAGCTAACACAATTTTTAGACTGCATCTCAGAATTTTCTCCTTAGAATTTTTAGTTTGCATCTCAAACTATTTCAAATCATTGCCCCAATACAGGCATTCCAACTGACCTTGAGATTCCTAAACTGAGGAGAACCCAATCTAAAATATGGTGCACTGACGTTATGGTTACTAAGGCTATGTAAATACTGTCGGCTGGATAAGCAGAACCGTCTCCACTTACCACCCCTGCCGGTGGGGAGAGGTGCCTCTCCCACGGATCCCACAGGATCCAAGGCATCCGGAGCTGATCTTACTTGCCCGCTCTCGGCAGCAGAGGGAGCCGCCGCTGCCTTTTCAGCAGCTCGTTTCGCTGCCATCTTCTGTGCAAAGATGCTTTTTCTTCCAGATCCCAGCTGCACCTGCAAACGGGAAAGTCACATGTCCACTTTTCTCTCCAGAGTCTCCTTGCACATCTGCCACTAACAAATGCACCGATCTCATCCTAAAGACACTCTCAGATCAGACTTTGGGACATGGTACATGGAGGCTGCTGGCAGTCACCTACCCTTTACTGAGCATGCATGACTCTTTTTTAACACACAGTTTACTGCTATGACAGAGAGACAAAGACATGGATGTTTTTGGCACCTAGAGAAAGAAGATGATTAACTATATTCAAGCAAATAATACACCCAAAATGTCACCAAACACAATAGTTCCCGCTTTCCTGCTGTTTGGAAGCTCTGCATAGCTGAATACCTTGGATTTCTGAGTATAAATGGGGCTTTACTTCACTGTGCTCACCACATGCTTGGAACAGACTTCTTATAAGGTGATTAATGAGCAGCAGGGTGAAGAGATTTGCACAGTAAGAAGTGGGCAAGTAGTGCTAAAATAATCCTGTCTAAATTACTGTGTTGCTTGCCTAGGTAATGGAAGGGCATGGCTGTGAACAGCCTCGCACAAGTGATGCAAAGGAAATCCTAAGGAGACAAAGCAAAAAATCTCTTGCATGTCCCCAGTCCAGAGAAGAAGCTTAAAAGGCAGTCTGAACATTTGGTAGCTGCTTTGTGCACTGCTGCATCAGATAAAACTGGTAGTTTAAAAACTATTACTCTTGTCTTTCAAAAAAAGCTGTCCTTCAAAATAAGCTCCCTCCTCAAAGCAACCACAGCTGTCAATCACATATCAATTCCCAGCATCTGACTCCCACTCAGCTAGCAGCCCTTGCTACTACAGCAACAACTGATAACAGCAACCACGGCTTCCAGTTTTACAGCTTCAGAAAAAAATTACATCAAAATCAAAAAAGCTGCAAAAGATAACCTGAGCAACCACACACAAATGCTATGCCAGGAGAAATCAGGTGCAACTTCAGTAAGAATCTGGTGGACAAATTAACAGAGATTGCTCCTCAGAGAAAAGCAGAACAGGATCAATTCTACTACAGCTCTGCAGATTTGATCCACCTTAGTAAAGTTAGCTGAAGAAAGCTAAACCAAGAAGATTCCAATGTTACTTAACTGCAGGGTATGGAGTAGCTACGTGATGGCAGCTTGGTACAACTCTCTCCTTCACTCAAGTGGCAACACCACAGACATGTTGAGCTAGTTCATAATCTCCAGCATGATAAATTGGTTATTTTGAGTCCTACCAAGTCCCACTAAGCATTAGGCTTTAATGGGAGAAAGTTTAATTGTTAATGAAGGTAGCATAAAACATCTGCTCCTAGGCTTACCTCACTTTTTATCTCGGAGCGGTGAAATGCCCTTGGAAATGGGTCTCCCGTGGGCACTGGCACGGTCACTGCTACTGCACTTGTGTCTCGTTCCTGAAGAAAAAAATTCAAACCCTGTAAAACCATTGCAACAGCCAGACATGCTTGTATCATTTAACTGAGAGCAGGCTCAAAATCTGTCAGCTCACATCGTCATCAGGCTCAGAATACCGTTTTTGTTTAGAGACAAAGCGAGGCTATTTTCCAAAAGACTGGGCTGCCAAACTCCAAGCATCACTCAAAGAATCAGATAAAAGAAAACTTAGGCCAGTGAAAAGCAAGGAAAACATGCCCAGTAGAGTCCAGAAATTCATCCAAATCAACACTACAACACATGCCTGCATGCAATCAGTGTGACCTGCTGGCAGTCAGGGCTGGAAGGCAGATCTAAATCTATATAATAACTGAGAGCAAAAATACACCCAAATAGCTTTTTTCTTTCAAGGTGCTCCAGGACACTGGTCCACAGTGCTGCTTCACTACACTGTAAAAATAAAAAGCAGCCACAGAGCCTTCATCCCTGCTTAGTTCACAGCATTCAAATAAAAAAAACCACTAGATCATCACACAAAAAACAGACATACAATAATTTTGCTGAAGACTGCTGTAATGTGTCGATCATGGCTTTCCAATCTTTCCTCTGGATCTTCATCCTCAAAGTGGACACTAGCACTTTTGATCTTGGACTTCTTTGGAGGAGCTGGAGTAAGAGCTGGGAGAGTATCAGGAAAACCTGAGCAGGGGAAGCAGTAAGAAAAAAAAAGCAGTCAAGTTATTGCTGTATAACCACTGTGCAATAGGTACCAAACCAAGGCCTCCTAACAGCACCTTTTATTAAGATAAGAAAGCAATAAGCAATTAAGAGTCCCCTGTCTCTAACCTGAAGTGTGTAGTGTGGAGAAACATGCTTGAAGTTTCTATTTATATATTGGCATAAGGTCTTTCCAAAGAGCTCCATAAGCAGGAAAAGGTACTGAGGTCTGACTGCAAGTATTAAGGGAAGAAGAAAGGCTGTACAGAAACAAGTATTGTTCTTGCAAGTTGTGTTAAGGCATAAAAAAAGCACATTTCTGCTGCAAACTGTCAAATGTAAGGAATTTGTATGATCACAAACTGCTATAAACAGATCATATTTCCTCTACCTGGAACAAAGTACTGGAAGATTTATAGTGTTGCTTTTAAAAATGCACCCTGTGCTTCTGAGATCAAGCACATGACAAAAGTGTTACAGCTACTATTGATGGAGAAAACAAAAGTAAGCCAGACCTGCTGGCTGAAAATGGAGCTGCTAGGAGAGGTAAATCTCAAAGATACTGGGTCTGGATAGCTGGCAAAATAAGCAGTGAGTGTCCAAACAGTATAAATTACACAAAACACCTCTTGCTGGCAAGGTACCACAGACAACTGATAAATGTGGACTAAGGGACCAAAGGCGGTTCTACTGGATGCTAGTAACATTGGACAAGCCAATTTCCAAAAGGCAAAGGAATAAATAACACTGCAAGGAGGGCACAAATGCAAGAGAAAAGCAACACTGGGGAGTTGAGAGACAGAGAATCTTAATAATTCAAAGAAACAAACAAATTTACCATCCAACATGACTACATCTTTGCTGTCCTCCAGCGGGGGTGTCTCAGCATCTTCAGCATCAGTGCTCCCTTCCTTCCCTTTCCTCTTGTCTGCTTTCTTCACTATCTTCACTGCAGGTGAAGCTCTGGCTGCCAGGAACTGGTTTTGAAAGTGCAGCAGGTCTGCCTCAGACTCCCCAGGCTTAGGTCTCGACAACATCCTGCCTTCTTGCTTGTGCAGCCAGCCACACGTGCTTTTCACATAGGACTTGAACACATGGAAAACTGGAAACAGAATCGGATTACCTGGAGATGGGACAGGGACAGCATGGGAAAAGTACTCATTTTTGACCCACTCTTATGTTTCTGTACATACTACACATTCCCTGCTCCAGGATCACCCAAACACAAACAAAACCCTGCTCTTCATCACTGGACAAAAGACTACTCAACAAGAAGCCAATTTCCATGCATCTTCATGGATGCTATTTCCAAGCATCTTCATTCACTGCCCAGGCCAGTTTGGGGTTGAAAAACAAGGGTGAGATTATACAGGCTTTTACCTCTCTGCACATGACAATTCACCAGGAAGGCAACTACACCACCTCCCATCTACCAGGCAGGAAAATATTGGTGACTACTGGTTCCCAGAGGCTGGGACCAGCAATCTATTTCTTACAGGCAGCAAGTAAACTGTTTGCAAATACATTTCATTGTACTCCTAGCATAAGCACACACTTACTTGATGTTTATTTATGGAGCTTGCTGCCACAACAGAGCTCCCAGAGCCAGACCTCACTTGCTCAGACCCTCTCTGATATCCATAAGGAGTGGAACACACATCCCAAACCAAGTGTTCCCTGCCCAACATGCAAAGGAGGACAGTAACATCTATGAACCTGACACAGTCAAAAGAAAAAAGATGTATATGTTGAAGCGAAAAAATCATCTCTGACTGCTACTGTCATTTGTGAGCCCTGGGGAAGGCCTTTTTACCCATTCTCAAGTCTACAACTTTGCATTATTTGATAAAGTTATCTGATTTGGGCAGAAGAGGAATACAAGGTCCTGGTGTCACAATTAGTGCCTCAAATTAACCTCTTTTTTCAGATCTTGTTGGTTGTGTTAGGAATTTAAAAGGAGAAGAGAGAGTCAAATCTCAATCTCTCCTGAGCAGCCCAGCAATTTCCCCACTTGAGATCAGCAGGCAGCGAAAGCCTCACTCAAGATTATTGGCTCCTTGGCAAAAATGTGATGTGCATTCTCTGCTCTGTCACAAAAATGCTTTCTGCACTCCATGCTGTAACAGGCAACGGTCTTCTTGACAATTTTATTTGCTACACAGAAGGCACACTGGAAAGACACTCCTTCCAGATGAAAAACCCCAGCCACAAAAGTCAACAGCTGCAAGAAATTCTCCTCAAAGAGGCTCCACATCTCATGCTGGTCACTAAAGTCTGAATGACTGTGACTCTGCCTGTGTGCATGCCCACAGCACCTTGCCAGGAGAAACGCTGCTGTCCCAGCTTGTCTCGAGGGTCTCTGCAATAAACAGGAACCAGAATAGCGCAAAATAAAATTTAAAAAAACCAAGCTGCTATTAACACACTGAAGAGCTGATGCATCCCAGCGCTCCCATCACGTTCACAGCCCTCACAGACTTTCACAAACTACTCTGAATCAAGTCTTAAACAGGTGACGGAGACTCGGCCTGGCAAGTCCTCTCTGATGGGGGAGGGAGGGAGGCACAGAGCGGGACAGAGCCCGCAGCATCTCCCTGCCCGGCAGGCATGGCGTCTGCACTGCGGGCCGAGGGCGCCCGCAGCTGCGCTCTCCTTACAGCAGGGCAAAGGCCAAGTGCCGGGCCCCTGCCAGCTGCACCGAGCGAGGCCAGGCCGGGCCGGGTTCCCGCGGGCAGGAGAGGCCCCGGTGCCGCCACAGCCCGGCCGCCACTCACCTGCGCCGCGCCGCCGCTCCCGCCGCCGCTTCCGCCCGGTGCCGTCACTTCCCCGGGCCCGGCCGCTCCTGCGGGCCCGCCCCGCGAGTTCCGTGCGCTGCTGCGGCCCAGGAGCTTCCCCCGGCGCGATCCGTGGGTCCGAGCAGCGGCCACCCGCACCCACAGGCACACACAGACACACATCTGCACACACACGCGCGTTCCTGTCAGCGCAGGAGATGGGCCTTGCCATTAGCGGGGGCGTGGCCGTGCCCGAGACCGGAGGGGTTTTGGGAGAGCAGATACATAAAGCGCTGCGAACATGGCTGTGATTTTTTATTTATGACTGACTGCTTGTTTGCAATACGTGCCAAGCTTTATTAGAAACTACATTCGGATGTTGCACGGTTATTGATTTTAGTGCTCGGTCAACTTTCAGCCTTTTACAGAAGGAGTCAGTTCGGAAGAGACCACAGTCGGTCATCTGGTCCAACCTCCCTGCTCAAGAAGGGTCACCCTAGAGCACAGGACACAAGATTGCATCCAGGCTCTTGAATATCACCAGTGAGGGAGATTCCACAACCTCTCTGGACAACCTGTTCCAGTGCTCGGGCACAGGGACAATGAAGAAGTTCTTCATGTGCAGGTGGAACTTCCTGTGCCTCAGTTTCTGCCTTTTTTTGTATTTGTCCTATTTCTTGGCACCATCAGGAAGAGCCTGGCTCCAACTCTGCCAGTGAGGCAGATGCAGTGGTGCAAATAGAGGACTTCTCTCTCTCACTTCAAGGCTTTCCTGGAGCTGAACTTGGCAATGGTTTCCCATGCACCCCATGTGCACAGCTCATTCTCCTACCTGGACAGTCAGGCAGGGAGGCCGTGGCAGTGGCTGCTATGGAACGTGTTTGGGTGAAGTGTTGGGACTGCTCAGACTGCCTGACAACTGCTCATGGTTCTGACTCAAGACAGCCATGAGCCTTTTCCCTCCCTGACTCCTCTCACACTGGCTGCACAGCTTCTGTGGCCACACACAGTGTCTCTTAGTATGCAGGTGAAATGAGGAAACAATCTTTTTTGCCATGAAGACATAAAAATATACTCAGAATATATTCAGTTTTAATTACTGCAAGGCAGGAATGCTTCCCATCAAAAGTGCCAGAGCTGTATGTATCTTTCCTTCATTCCATTAAAATCTTCAGTTTTAATAATACAGATAAGGGTACTATATATACCTTACGCTCTATCAATAAATCATGCTTGTGTGTCTTCATGTTTATCCTATAAAATTATAATATGTTTGCATAGATTTGCTAAGCAATTCTAGTAATGAAATTTCCAGTAGTGCATGTCTTGGAGTATTTGGTGGTGAACTCAAATATTCCTCATTCAATGAGAGTTATTTTATGAGCTTTTTTATGAGATTTTTTTTTATTTTATGAGGTCACCAGTCCTTTCACAAGTCCCAACAAACTCCTTCATCCCCTTCTTATAGTTCTGTGCTGATTTAAAACCCACATGAGCTGCTCCCTTTCCCCTGCCCCCTTCCGGTAGTGGAGGAAACACTACAAGAGACTATAAATTGGAATCACAGTTTACTGAAAAATTGCAATAACCACAACAATATTAATAAAAAAGAATGTACAAAAGAGAGAGTCTTTTACCCACAAAAGGGTATTCACCACCAAACAAACAAAAACATTTCCCAAAGACCACACCCAGTGTGGTTTTCCAAGACAAAGGCAAAATGATGACTGAAAGGCTTGCAATTTAACTTTCCCTGCTCAGACCAAAAACAATGGAAGAACAAGGCAAAACCTGGTGGGACATGGCAGGGCTCTGAAGCAGGTCAGAGGAGCCTCCCCCTGGGCCTGACTTTGTGGGAATGGGACTGGAGAGCTTGGTGGTTCCAGCAGCAGCTCCAGTGGCTGCTGTGGTCACACAGCCTGGGTTCCACATGGCTCAGCTGGGCTCTGCCATGCTGCTGCTTTCTCCACTTTCTTTCTCCCAGAAAGAGCTCACCAGCTCTTGGGCTCACCGGTGCTGTCTTTGAGCACCACACCAGAAAAGCCACAGCTCCAAGCATAGCAAAAGACAGACACCCTTCCACTTCCAGCCCCTGACTTCCTCCTGCTCCAACCACATTCTTGCCATGACATGAATGGTATGGAATTATACAGTGTTAGAAACTCTATCCCTTTCCTCTATAACCATGATGAACTCATCACAGTTTGACGTGGCTTTCTGACCTGCCATCAAACCCAAGAAATCCACACATCATAGTGGCAAATGCACACAAGCCACCTTCCCCAACCCATAAGTCCAAGGCACTTCAGTACATGAGATCCACGATCCAGGCTCAGTCCATCAAACTAGTCCTTGGGCTGCATTGCTTGAAACAGTTCTCCCGTTTGGTCAGCAATCTCCTTCATCTTCTGACGAGCCTCTTCTATGGTGGTGGTGGCATTATGGACAGTGACACAGCATTCTCCACCCGTTAGGTTTAGCATCCCACACACTCCATTCTCTTTCAACAACAACATATCCAGGGCTAACCGGTTCTGCAAAGCCGTTTCCGGTGCCTGCTGGGCCTGAACATTCGGTTCCCTGAGTGAACGTCCGGTCCAGTTGCTTAACACATGGACTTGCCTACTTAAGCTCTCCAAGACATACTTGTGCTGTTGGATAACTCCACTGGACACAAAAAATGATTCTAAGTCTAAAGCAACATTTTGTCCCCAGGTATAATAGTCGGGGACTTGAATCCCCCGAATCCACCCTTTGGCGTCTGCTGGATTGTGGATTTCTCTCGGCACTTTGTTGTTATGATAAAGTGTATAATTGAACATTTTAGATGGACACATGGTAGGAAACCCAATAGTACACTGGAGTCCAGCCATATCATACATGTTCAAGTGGGAATACATTTTCCCATCTGAACATGCCCATACTGTTCCCCTTGGAGCTGGATATTTGGCTTGTGAACACTGATACAGATCACCTTGGGGAACCTCCTGTTCTTCACTGCTTGAATTCCAGACCCTACTTGGGTCAGGGCCATGTGTAATGGGAATGCCACAGGACAGTGCTGTCTCTGAATTTTCATAAGACCCATTGCATCGGGTGTCTTGGTTTAGATAGCCGTAGTTGGGATAATCCCAACAGGTGCACATGTCCCGGATAAAAGTCCTCAGCTCCGAGATGTACCAGGTTTCTATAGGCTCACCTGCTCCTGTGGTACAATCTAATATACGGGAACAATTCAGAAAGGAGGTCTCTGATTCACTGTGGGCAATGCTTCTATGGTTCCTCACTTTCCAGCAGATGCTCTCTCCATTAGGTAGTATGGTCTGATGGTCCTTACAGTCTGACTTCTCCACTTCCCATTCTATTATTTTCCCTGTGGGGGCCCTGGAAGCCCATTGTAGGGTAGAGACAGGGTCAAAGATTTGTTTCAGAGACCAGGCCCACTCATAATTTGTTCGGTTAACTTGGTGCGCGGTTCCTGGGTTATCAGGGATTTGTATACACCATCCTGCATCCCAATGTAAATTGTACTCATGTTCAAAAAACCCACCCTCAGCAGGAGAATCCCACCATGGCACCACGGTGCAAGGGATAGAAGTGACATTTTGCAATGTCTCAGTAGGGTTGGTGTCTAATGACTGATAGCATGTCTGATTCCATAGATGGCTCCAGGTAGAGTCACGTGGGAGCTGGTAAAAGGCGTTCTTGTATTCTACCCATGTCCCATTTGCATCCCATTGCTGTCCTTCTTTCTGGTCTAGGAATTGGGACTCGACCATTCCCCAGGTAACATTTCCTCCTGCTTTTTTAAGATTATCCAGTTCTCTCGTTAGTATTTCCGAAAAATTTAACCAAATCATCATAAATCTAAACCCCTCTGATGCAGAGTTGGGGAGGTTAATACATATTCCTTGATTTGTATGATTCCAAATATGCATAAATCCTTGTATCAACTCCCAAGCTAAATTTGGTTCAGTACTCTGATTCTCAGTCGCTTGAGACAAAATCATACATCCATAACATAAGAGTAAAAACTTTTCCCACACCATTTTTTTTTCTATTAAAAAGGCAAAATAGGCTTAGAAAAATGAAACTAAAAAATACACAAAATGATCCGTCCACTCAACAGTTGAAAGCATAGGTCCAGCAGTGGATTTCAGATAATCTGTAAAACATATACATGCATAAAAACAAAACATGATTAAAAGGAGGGAACAATCCACCACCTGGCACACAAGTTAAGTGGCTTTTTAAGGTCAGGGGTACCAATCCCACTCTTTGTAATGCTGCCAAAACCAGCTGTCCCAGGTAATGAAGAGGATTTTCGGGGTCTTTAGCTTGGTCTGTTCCAGGGAGCATGGGTGGGGATTGAAGACAAAAGGCTGTGAGATATGGCCACCCATTAACTCCAGCAGCTACTAACTCTCTGTACCCCACTTGACACCCTCTTGCCTATTCAGGTTCATGAGGTTTCAGATTCCTCTTCCAGTCCATTGGTGCGTTCAACAACCTCATTTGTCTAGAGGTAGTATGGAGTGTGAAAGATCCACCAAATCTACCTGATTATTCAACAGGTGAGCCAGATTATCCCTCTTCTGGTGGGCAGGATTCCCTCCCACCAAGAAACACTTCTGCTTAACAAGTTTAGGATGTCTTCCCATTTCTCTCACTGCCATACTAGCAACTCAATAGATCACCCACTGGTTTCGTTCACAAAATGGGAGTCAATTGGTGCATCCTTAAAAACGCCATAGGGTTTGTAGAAACAAACACTGGTTCTTTAGTGTCAGCTTCTAATAATCACCCTGCACAGGGCTAGCAATTCTCCCATCTGAGCACTTTCTTCTCCCCTTGTCACAATTCTGCCCCCTGAATCAACACACAGGAACACTGTTCAGTATTTCTCTCTCCTTTGGAGGATGCTTCAGTGAACCACACACTTTTCAGGTGGGGCTCAACTTGAGGGGTGGGTTTTACGGAAGGGAGCCCTCTGCTCCCTCCTCTATCTCAGGCATATGGCAGTGATGATGTAACTGTTCATACCACCTTCTTACTGCTTCTCCCTGCACAACCACCACACCAGGTGAGGTTCTGGCCAGTACGGGTTTGAAGACCTTGAAAGGTCCCACTAGGATAATTGGTTCTTGCCATATGACTTTTCAGCTCCCTGTAGAGCTAGACCAGCCACAGAGACACTTACACCTAACTGAATCAAGTTTTCAGAGCTGTGCAAATAAACCCTGTCATTGCCACATATGCATTGATAATCCATGAATTGCAAAGCCCCATTCGATATGAAGTGGATGTGTTGGATGCATTGGTCCCAAAACTTGATATAACTCAGCCTCAAATATGAACAATTTTAAGAATTCTGCAGGAGTCCAGTCACAGGTGGATGTCTGGTATGTTAAATCATTATGAGGGCAGGCTATGATGGAGAAAGCCAGAATGTGTTTTCTCCAAATTACCAGCAGGACAAGGGGACATTGTAGCTCCTTCTTCTGTCCAGGAATTTTAATTTGCTCAAGGCAAGTCAAGGTTTTGGAATGAACACAGGAGTTCCTCCCCTCCACCATACTCTCAGAAGCTTTACTTCTGAAGATGGAGGTTGCATCTTTTCTGCTGAAATCTGAAAACCTAAATTTTTAGGATGAGTAACTATCTCTGTTTGGGTTTATCCTACTATTGTGGAATTGGGAGTGCCCACCAATGTATTATGAATGTATTGATCTGCTTTAACTCCCTCCACAAGCATCACTACAGAGCATGCCATCTTCTCCAGATCCCAGCATTAACATCCCTGGCAGGATGCAAAAGACTGTCCACATAGATCTGAACAATGTACATCCTGACTCTGTTTGCCCTCCTTCTCACTCAGATCTCCCAAGTGAAAAATGTCTTTCTTCCTGATGTGGATCTCCTGCTTTAGTTCTCTTTCACTGGCCCCTTATTGGCAGAAGCCAATTTCCACACATCTTCATGGATGCTATTTCCAAGCATCTTCATTCACTGCCCAGGCCAGTTTGGGGTTGAAAAACAAGGGTGAGATTATACAGACTTTTACCTCTCTGCACATGACAACTCACCAGAAAGGCAACTACACCACCTCCCATCTACCAGGCAGGAAAATATTGGTGACTACTGATTCCCAGAGGCTGGGATCAGCAATCCATTTCTTACAGGCAGCAAGTAAACTGTTTGCAAATACATTTCATGCTTATTTCAATCACTGATCAGCACTAATGCTGCAGACTTGGCACCCTCCCACCCTCAGTATGTTGAAATAGTTTGTGCATATTTGATTTCTCCCACTTTTAAAAACCCAGAAGGACTCAGGCATAATTTATTAAGAAGCTGGAAAGCAAAGTGGACTTGGATTTTTAAAACTACAGTTATCTGCCATAGGGATAGGCAGAATACATGAGAAAATGCAAAGTATGGAAGCAAATCTCTGTCCCAATTTCAGACAGAGTTCAACCATTGTGCAGGCACAGCCCTGAAGCCATGGTTTCACTTATACTATCACCATAATTGATTGTAAAATATGTGGTGAGAAACTTTGTGGGAAAGATCCTCAGACACAGGACTTACTGACTGTAGAATTCATGACCTATATTTGGAATATTTATACTGTTTTCAGGGATCTCATTCTTTACCAAGGCTGGTTAAGTGAGATGCTCTTGGTTCTCAGAGAAAAAAAGGGGGCTAAGCAAGATCTTTTACACTTGTTTATTGGTTTTATGCAAGGGATTGGTGTAAAACCATCAACCAAAGGCCACTTCAGGGCAGGAAGGGAGGAAGGAGCACCCTGCTATGGTCCCTTGCTACTGTCAGGGAAGGGACTAACAAAAAAACACCTGGGATCTCACTGCAGCTCTGACTGATGCTGAGAATGCAGAAACTTTCCCTTCCAGCCCACTCCCCTTGCAACTGCACAGCAAAAACTGAAACCTCCACAGACAGCTCCTTCTGTTTTTTGTGTACTCCTAGCATAAGCACACACCTACTTGATGTTTATTTATGGAGCTTGCTGCCACAACAGGGCTCCCACAGCCAGACTTGCTCAGACCCTCTCTGATATCCATCAGGAGCGGAACGCATCCCAAACCAAGCCTTCCCTGCCCTGTCATCACAGCCCAAAAGAGGAGGATGCCTGCTCTAACAGCCACAAAACACACAGTTGGAAGCTAAGGCTGCTGCTTAGCTCTTTGCAAGAAGCCTCCTCCACACAGAGCTCTACATGAACTTGTCCAAGTCTCTCCCTACCACAACATGTAATCAAGAAATACAGTACGTCTTCAAACTGCCTTTGTTTCTCTGGGAAACTGTCAGCACAAGGAGACAACTAAGCAGCCATTGTTAATGAGCTTGGATCTTCTTCCAGGAACCTCCTTTCCTCAAAGCCTTTGCTTCAGTACACATGGGACCCGCAGACAGAATGAATCTAGGGAAAACACTTTGCTTTCCTCTCAGGGCTCCTTTTCCCATGTCCCATGGAAGCCATTGCAGCACATTAGCAAAACCCTCTTGGCTGTCAGGAGTCGTCATTCCTGCCCAGAGCTCAGAGAAAACATGTTAGAAAACTAACAAACTCCTGAGGATCAGCACTAATCCCAGCACCCTGCAGCCTGGTTACCTCCATCCTTGCAATGGCTACTTAAAAGCTCACCAAACACCATCTGTGTGCTCAGCATAAGCCACACACTGAGATATTGTCCTAGAACACAGGTGAGGGACCAGAAATGCTGTCCAAGGTCCATGTGCACTTATACACTGCACAGCATATCGACTGTTATGTGGCCGCACTATCACCTGCTGTTGTACACCCTGTCTATAATAAAAGCCTCACAAGATTCCTGTCATGGTCTGGACCTGCCGTGGACAGTGTCTGAAAATCCCACCAGTTCTGCAGGAAGTTTTACAGGCGTGGCTGGGAGGGGAGACCTCAGCCAGACTAAAACACAAGAGCACAGAAGGCAGCAAAGCCACAGATTGCTTCGAGGGCCAAGATCCACTTCTGAATCAATCCAAGCGTGAGCCTGGGCAGGAAGCTCAGTGAGGGGCCCTAAGCACCAGCGCAGCACCGCTGTGTCACAGCGCACGGCGCTCACTTTACAGACAAACGGAGCTGCACAAGGCTCTCCCCCAGGCTTTCGAGCAGCAGCGTTTAAGCTCCGAGGCCATCGCCGCCCCGCCGGGCGCCACTCACCTGCGCCGCACCGCGCCGCTCCGGCCCCTCCGCCCGCCCGGGCGGCGCTTCCGCCCGCACGTCACTTCCGGCCGGCCCGCCGCCCGCGGGCAGTTCGACTCGGGGAGCTGGGCTCGCGTTTCGCCCTTTGACGCGTTCATCGCCGCCCGGCTCCCGGCCCTGTGCTGGCCGTGCCCGCTGCTCCCGCCCGGCCCCGGCTCCTGCAGGGACATCCCGCCGCCTGTGGGTTCGCCCTGCAGCTTCCCCCGGGCGCGATCCTTGGGTCCGAACGGCGGCCGCCCGCACCCACAGGCAGGGCCCGCAGCCACAGGCAGGGCCTGCACACACAGACGCGTTTATGTCAGCGCAGGAGCTGGGCCTTGCCGTGATCCGAGGGCGTGCCCGAGCCCGGAGGTGTTTTGGGAGAGCAGATACATAAAGCGCTGTGAACATGGCTGTAATTTATTATTTATGACTGATTGCTTGTTTGTAATACGTGCCAAGATTTGTTAGAAACTATGGAAGAGCTGTCGGAATTTGCAGAGCTTTGATTTTTATGTTGGTTATTGATTTTTGTGCTTGGTCGACTTTCAGCCTTTTTTTCCTGGGAAATGAATCCTCCGAGCATGAGAGCAGGCACAGAGCCTCACTGGGTCTTGGGCTGGAGCAGGTGGGCTCACTCTTTGGGAAGAACTCACTGCAAGGTCTCTGATGCCATAGGAAATGAAACACTGGGGGGTTTTATCCCTTCAGAAAGCTGTGATAATAAGGCAAAATTACAATCAGGAACAAGTTTTACCCATTATAGTCATTGAAAGCACTTATATCTGTGGAAACAAAGATAATCCTTCATCCCGTCAGCAGCCAGCCAGCGTTAACTATATTGTCAGGGAAACAGGACTGTGATTGACTCATAAAGAACTGGAATGAAAATTTCAATTTTTTAAATGCTAGGCAGCAAACATCTCCCTCAGCTTTATGTCTTCTGATGAGGAACAATGTTCCTGGCATGGTAAAGTTGACAACTGCACTGTTTGAGGTCACTGAGTACTCCCTGAAGTAGGAATCAGTTTTAAGATGCCCCATTAGGTGTACTACATAACCAAGAGTGACTGTGATTCTAACCTTGTGATCAGACATATGATTCTGGCACAAGTGTTTGAGCAGTTACTGCTGTTACTCTGGTGCACTTATGGATGCTTCTAGAAGGAGGAATAAATAGATCTGCTCTTAGTTACATTTGGAGATTTGCAGAAGGGAGCCTCGAGAGTGTTTGGAGTGCTTCTCCAGTGCTGCCCTGCCAGACTGCAGTTCATCAGCTGGTGGAGCTCTGCTTTGCACTCCCTGAAGCAAAAGAAATCATATTAAAGTCAAACCTACTTCAGAAATAGCAGTGCCTGACGAGAAATGGAGTGTCAAATTCTCCGTTTCACTGAAAATAACTGCTACCCTACCACCACCATCTGCCACTTAATATTGCTGTTTCCAATTTACACTGGTTTGGGATGCAAGAAATACTTTGACATAATTGTGCAGGTTTCTTGCAGTTAAACTTCAAGAGCAGCAACTCTTTTCTCATCCTTCTTTCTGTGGAGCCACCCACGATCCTGATGGCTCCAGGACTGTTGCTACCGCAGGTCTGGCTGATGGAAGTGAGGAGTTTAATGTATCCTTTGGCACCTTGTCTTTTGTGATCATTGCTTCTGGGACAGTAAAGGACAGGTGGGACTTCTCCAAAATCTGTTGAAATCAACAGATTGTGCCTCTGACTGAAGGAAAATGAGAAACCAAGGGTTTAGTTTTTGCACTAATCTTCAAGCCAGGCATCAGAGCACCACGGGTTTTCCAAAAGGGTGGGGCAGATGCAGTGGTGGAAGTAGAAGACTTCTCTCTCTCACTTCAAGGCTTTCCTGGAGCTGAACTTGGCAATGGTTTCCCATGCACCCCATGTGCACAGCTCATTCTCCTACCTGGACAGTCAGGCAGGGAGGCCGTGGCAGTGGCTGCTTTGGAACGTGTTTGGGTGAAGTGTTGGGACTGCTCAGACTGCCTGACAACTGCTCATGGTTCTGACTCAAGACAGCCATGAGCCTTTTCCCTCCCTGACTCCTCTCACACTGCACAGCTTCTGTGGCCACACACAGTGTCTCTCAGTATGCAGGTGAAATGAGGAAACAATCTTTTTTGCCAGAAAGGCGTACAAATAGAATACATTCAGTTTTAATTACTGCAAGGCAAGAATATTTCCCATCAAAAATGCCAGAGCTGTATGTATCTTTCCTTCATTCCATCAATTATTTACCTTCAGTTTTAATAATACAGATAAGGGTACTATATATAGCTTATGCTCTATCAATAAATCATGCTTGTGTGTCTTCATGTTTATCCTGTAAAATTATAAGTACCGACATGCTTGCATGGATTTGCTAAGCAATTCTAGCAATGAAATTTCCAGCAGTTCATGTCTTGGAGTATTTGGTGGTGAGCTCAAATATTCCTCACTCAATGAGAGTTATTTTATAAGATTGTAAAAGGTTGTCAGTCTTCTCACAAGCCCTGAAAATCTCTCTCATCCCCTTATTCTAGCTTGCCACAAGTCAGTTTCACATGGCTTTCTACAGTATGGTTTTGGTCTTCCAAAGCAGAGAAGCAGGAGTGCCTATAGCTGAATGCTTTCTCCTTGGATTATAACAGGAAGGGATCTGAACTGCAAAAACAATATGGCAGTGGTCTTGGTAGGATTAGAAAGGTAAATCTGCAAATGTAGCAGTATTATCTATGTTGCAGAGATGATAAATATTAAGATGAGTTGTTTAAAGAGTAGGTGATCATGGAAGCAGATAATTACTCTGCTGAGAAGACAGAAACTGAAGTTGAGAGCAGCTGGAGAGCAGTGTGGTGTGCAGCACACAGGTCTGCTGATGAATGGAAAACAAATTATCATAAGGGATCAGTCCAAGATATAAATCATACTTTTGTTAGTTTTTTCCCAAAGCTGAAGTACTTTTGGGGTGGGACTCTATCATTCCATGACAGCAACACCCCACTGAGTAAAGGGCATCCCTGGGACTAGGTGAAGCAGGGATATTTAAAATCAAATCTCTGCTTTTTACCAATAAAATCTACACATCCATGCTCAATGTGAAGTGATGTAACCACGTGAGAGGAAAGGATTGTGTATTTTAAAAACCCAAAACAGCAGAGTATTTACTCATCACTAGTAATGCATCTGCCAAACATTATGTTGTCTTCTGACAGTTAGCATGGGATATCCTCTTTGTTGTTTTTTTTCATCAGTTGTTTCTATAGAAATGCCATTTTTATCAGACTAGATGAAAATATCCTGAAATAACACACCTCTTGAGCAAATACAGATATTTCTTGCTCACTCTATATATTGTATCCCTATCATACTGGGTTTTCCTCTCCTTTTTACAATATCCTAATAAAAACTAGTTAAAAGAGAGTCACTGTACAGCTGGGACTCCAGAGAACAGACTCCTGTGGAAATTGGAATGGCCAGTCAAGCAAATGTATTTCTCAAGGCAGGTAATTCAGACACTGCCTTTGAAGTGTGTCGCAGGTGAAAATCTGTATTTGCACAGATGGTGAATGCATTGTCATTGACAGTCACTGCTTCTCAGAAAGCTTAAATGAAAATGGTCTTGAGCTGACCCTGCCTGACAATGCCCTCTGCCCCTGCTGTCAATGAGGAAAACATTTCTGAAATCCAGCTTTTCTGGACTGAGGACAATGTCTCCCTTGGCTGCTGCTGTGGGATGTATCTGACAAACTCTGAGTGACGTAGTCAATGCATTCAAATCCACTGTCACAGACTTTAAAGGAAGCCTGTCAAAGTGCCTAAGCCTGAGATTTCAAGCAATTTGAGACAGTTTAAAGCACTGGATATGCTCATGTGATTACTGTCCATGGCAAATCTCCTGAAGAGCTGGCTGTTTTATTGGCATTAGAATTTGTTCCTTTCTTCTTTTCAGGTTATTTACTGTAGTATCATGGGGAAAACCTTATACCTTTGCATCGGAACAGGATGAGAGTGATGTGTACATGCTTTACCCAAAATCCATCTGTACTAGTCAGCATATGTACTGAAAGGAGTGCCAGGGGAAGCTCATCTCTCCCAGGCTTCAACTCTCACACCTTGGGAACAGAAAGCATGGCCTCTGTAATGCTCTTGCTTCAGGGAGGGACATTTATGAGGGCAGGTAACAACAGGATAAGGTGAAACGGATTTAAATTGACAGGAAATATGTTTAGATTAGATATTACGAAAAAATTATTCACTATGAGAGTGGTGAGGCACTGGCACAGGTTGCCCAGAGAAGGTGTGGATCTCCCATCCCAGGAAGTGTTCAAGGCCAGGTTGGATGAGGCTTTGAGCAACCTGCTTTTTTGGAAAGTGTCCCTGCCTATGGAACTGGGTGATCTTTAAAGGCCCTTCCAGCCCAAAGCCTACAATGACTCTGTGAATATTTGATGTAGATGCCTGCACAGCAGCAGTTCCTACTGCCAGTGGAACCAAGCCTAGAGTACTCAACTCTAAATAGCTGTGCTGGTGCAGCTAGATCTGCCAAGAGTTTTTAACAGTGATGATCACAATGTCTTGATGATTTAAGTGATCTGGCAGAACCAAGGGCAGTCACACAGAGTCAGGTTTTCACCTTCATCTTTAGAAATGTAAAGGGCTGTGATGGGTGGCTCTGCCTCGTCCTCTCAAGTACTTTTCAATGGGTCTTTATTAGTCCACAGCAGGTTTCCCATTTCCTTAGGAGCCATGTGAAAAGCTGTGGGTTCCCAGAGGAGCGTGCCAGTGGCATACATTTCTGCTTCTCACATGGCAACACACTGCTTCACCCAGCTTTCTGGTAGGGAGAGAGAAGCAGCCTAATGAGAAACAAAAGGACAGCTCAGCAAAGTGGAAGAGATACCTGGAAGAGAGGTATTCTAAGGAAGCTACCAGAACTATTTTGTTATCACATGGAATATCCAATGCCTGGAGGTGGTTCTGATACATACTGCTTCATCGCTTTAAAATTCTCTTGCCACCATATAAATGGAAGAAATTACTTTGTCAGTCTTCTAGGGATAGGAACTTGCACCCTGTATTTCCAGAGGCTCAGTGCTTGTGAGGTTTGGTATATGCATGGCAGCAGGACAGGACTGTTCTCTCACTGGTGGTATTTGGAAGTGAAGTCAGCAGAAAGCTTCACCTGTACACGTTTTTCTACCAGGCTGACATGTAGGCATCTTTGTAGAGTACTCTCTTATGCTTTTTCTTTTGCCTGACAAGTTCTCCTCAGTGTTGTGGGTTGTTTTGGATTTTTTTATTTATTTTCGGAGGTATTTATAGCTATTGTGATCTCTCATTGCCTAAATCAGGAGCAAATAAGATGACAGTGACCAAATTAAAGCTCTCTGGCAGAGAATGCCCCTCCTGTTAGTGGCAAGTAGTACCATACCATTTAAAAGCCCTTTTCTTCTGCAGCACAGTTACAGGAGAAATGGCAGAGATCATTGCAGTGCTTGCTCAGTGTCACCCTGTGGGAGCACTGATTGCTCAGGTGCCTGTGTTGCACCTTTCCATTATGATTTGTCACTGACAGCCATGATTTTTAAAAGTCTATTTGGCACAGGACAGCAGCCCTGAGTGCTGGCAGACTGCCTTCTAGACACATACAGCAGCAGCAACTGCCCAGCTTTCTTCCCATGGGAAAATGTTGGTAACTTTCCAAGTTATGGACTTGGCTTTGGAATGACACTGACCAGATGGCTGTTTTGCATCAGAAGTCATGAGCTGTGGAGGTTAATGGGTGGATTTGGGCTTCTGAGTTAAACTTGGGATAGAAGTTGACCAAGCCCCATGATATTAGTTAGATATTTCCTGATAAGAATGAAAGATATTTCCTTATCTTCCAGCCACACATGCAATATATTGGTGCTTGGAGTTGTTGGTGATTTGCCTAGCCTAGGATTCCTCCTCTAGTCAGCTGCTGTGCCTGAGAACCTCTCTTTCTTAAAAAAGGTTACAAAATATTGAAACAGATTCATTTATTGGTATTCCCTTTGACTTACAAAGCCCTGAAGTGCTGTGGAGGAAAAATCTGGGGGCTCAAATTTCTCATGACTGTCCATAGCACCCCATTAATTTTGAGATGTCTTTACAGTATTTGTAAAAAGAGTTTTGTCCTCATTTTCTCCAAGACATTTTGTGTACAGAACCTGGTTAGCATTAGGCTGAGCTACCAAGTCCCACTGAAAAGCAGGGTGCATCTGCTCAGGTTTGGAATGACATGAGCAGCAAGCACCAGCCCCAGAGGATACTGGTGGACTCTCATAGACATGGCTTTGCTGCTGCCTGTCTCTCAGAATATGTCCAGTTTTGTGCAGGTCTGCTCAGCACACCTGGAACAGGAAATGTCAATACCTGCAGGAAACAACACCCTTGAGCAAAGAGAAGGGCAGAGGCACATCTAGGTCCCTCAGGTTGCTCACAGCCCTTCCTGTCCTATCTGGGATTGAGAGTATCTGTTCCATCAGTGGAGGTTGATGATGAAGAAGAAGAAAAGAGATGTTGGATTCTGCTTCAGTACAGCAGAGGAACAGCCTTTGCTTACTCCTAAGTACTTCTTGGGAGCAACTCAAGACAATGCTGCGAGAGGAGATTAAGCTCTTGGTCACAGTGGTTGGGAAATTACTAGGAAAGATTTCTCAGGACTTAGAGGCTGAAAAATCTGGGAAACAAGTTGGGAGGGGGGGTAGTGATTGTTCAGGTACTGGAAATAGCACCTCAGAAGGAGTAAGATAAGGGAAAGAGAAATAGGAGACAGGTGCCAAATTTGAAAGACACAAGCCAGAGAAATAGATGAGAGGAGAGAACATTTCATTCTGAAAAGGAAGAGCGAATGTCAGTGCAAATTCTGGCATATCTGTGCAATGTGGCAGGTACATTACTAAATCTAAAGATTGAGCATAGGCATCACTGCCACCAGGAAAGAGATGGCAGGAGACAGGGCACAGACATCTGAGAGAACAGGAGGGAGGCAAAAAGCCTAAAGTGTAGATGGACTGTTAGAACTCGGGCCCCTCAGAACACCAAGCCTGCAGTTTCCAGCAGGGGTGCCCCTGTGCCAGGGTGGCACCAACACCACACAGCTCATTTCATGCTGGTGATTGGAAAGGCATCACATGACAACGGGCTGGTGGCTCATCCCACTGTGACCCTTGGAGCTGTGATCATCACAGTCATTGTCAAAATGCCCCTCAATATGCAGCATCCTTTGTCAGCACCAACAGATCAGAGCATGCAAAGGCTTCACAGCATAAGAGCCAGTATTGCCTTTGTCTTCTTTTCTTCAAGAAGGCAGCAAACTACAGCACTGGAGGATGTAATCCAAGTGCTAATAAATTATTGATGTCTCCCTTCAGCTTTTTACTTACTAAAAGGATATCAAAGCTCATTTTGTGAATGGTCCAGACAGATTCTCTTTTGCTATATCCACAATTTGATTCACAAATATCTCACTAAGCGTTAATATTGAAACAACATGGTGTTCTCTCTTTACAGGTTTAGCAAAAATAATAGACATGTTTTGGATTACACAGACTTATAAATAGATACAGTGATATGACACTTGTAACTGAATAGATGTTTGATTTTGTAATTTTAAAAATGCAGAGCTTATTATTAACTAGGAATATGCTTTTTTTTTTTTTTTTTTTTTTTTTTAATAATATTGAAAGCCTGTTGAGATCACAGTATTAGTCCTTACAGATAGTTTGCACAGTTCTTTAGCAGGACGTACAAGTCATAGGATGGTAAGACTTACTTTATATTTAGCAATAGCTCCTCTCTTCCAATATGCCTATTTGCATAAGGGAACTAACAAGCCATCTGTATTGGAAATAGTCTTTATATTACTGTCAGCTTTGGGGCAGTATGTGGCAGTTCCTTAACAGCATATATTAATTTCTGCTGTTTTTGGAGCAGTAGAGACGTCATTTGAAGCCCTCATACTGCAATTTTCTGGATAGGAGCCTCCCCAGAACAGAAGGCTTAGTTTTTCTCTTTCAGTAAAGTATTCTGCAAGTTTTGATGGCCAGAAATGCTCAGAATCTTCACAGTTGTCTCATTTTAAAGACAGACATCAGGCTTCCAGGTATATCTTAAAAATGGTGCCAGATCTTTGCCAATTTTGCCCAAATGCCTTCTCTCACTAAACAGTAGAGCAAAATTCTGCCTGCTAACTCAGTGCAATGGCCCAGCTGAGCTCAGAGAAAGGATTATCAACATTTTTACAGTGGCATGCTCTGAATGACAGGGTGCTGATCTTAAACTGACACAAACTGCAGTTCCCGACTGCACCAGTTTCTTCTTGCTCTGAATAGAGGCAGCAAAGCTATACATGCATGTTGTCCCTGTTCCTTGCTGGCTGTTTAGAAAGATTGAGTGACCAGGTACAAAGCCCAGAAGAGAGAAGTGATTTTTGCAATATGATATACGTATTTTGCAAGCCAGACCACAAACTGCTTATCATGTTTTTGGTGGTATATACATAAATATTCATAATTAATCTGTGTTAGAATAGAGTATAAAGCTTCTAAAGAGCAAAAATAGCCCCTGCAGGCATCTCATACCAGTGACACTGATCCCCTGCAATTCTGAAATTTAAAAATGAGCTTCTTTGCATAGATTTTGTAGTAGTCTCTGGAATTCAAGCTTCCTTTTTTGCCCTGATCCTTCAGTTTGTGAGGGCGACCTTGATAACAGAGATTGATACCTTGAATCTGGAGCTACAGATTCAGAGGTGGAAACAAAGGCACCCTGTGAGAGATGACATTTCCAAAGCTTAAATCTCAGGGATAGTAACCTTCATTTTCCCTTCTCCAGATCTCTTTCATCTCTAGGCTTTTTTCCCATGTTTTGGCTTCAGGTACCAGCAGAACTCTGATGGTATGGCAGGTGGGAAGATGTATATACATGTGCCTTCCAGATTGAAAGCCTGAATTCAACTGGGGGCTACATATCCTCAGAGACAGCTTCATCTCTTAAAGGAGGAAGGGCCAATTAGCCAGTCCTTGGGACTGCTGGCAGCTGTAGCCAAACAGCAGTCAGGATTGGTTTAGATGAAATAAATCACAGTTTATTCAACATCAAAAACAGAGTGACTGCGGAAACAAAAATAAATTCATGAAGCTGTTCAGACAGCACCGAAGTCCAGTGGGTATTAGATGTGTTTAATAAATAAAAGGAACCATTTGGACTGGATGGCAGGCAAATCTGACAGGCTGAGCTCTGCCAGGTCTTTGTTTTCTGTCCTTGTCTGACTCAGCTTTTGAATATGATGCTCTTACTCCTGGGCTGTGTGGCTTGCCAAGCTGACACCTTTCTGGTGCACAGCCACACCCTGCTGTCTGTACAAATGGGGGCCCCATCTTCTGAAAATTGTCAACCTTTTTCCTTGCTGAATGAGGATGCTTCTTCATGCTGCCTTGTGATACACTAAAGACCATTTTTTTCTATCTCCTTTCATGTGGCCTTTCATTAGGGCTTTTTAACAGCCCTTACAAATAGAAATTTGGCAGAAATATAAAGTTCATTCCCAGTCTCTCAGTGCACAGTTATCTGGCTTGGCACATTTCCCTTCTAACCACAACCTCTCATCATGCCCAAGCACCTATTCCATGGCATATTTAAGGGTCACTAAAACCACCTAGACAGATAGGTATGAGCTGACAATAAAGAACACTTTTAATATCTCTGTTTCTCTGTAGATCTTGGTGGTATGATATAGGCACTCCTTATGCATTCTTTTGGGCTCCTTTCTGTGTCCTACTCCCTGCCAAACTGCTGACTATCTTATCCTACGAGATTTCCCATTCTACCACTAACAGAAAGGAAATTGAGTATTTTAAACATGCATTTTCACGTGGTTTATAAACCTGCACTGTAGTCTCTTTCACTGTACATCTCATAGCTCCTCTCCAGGTCTGAGAAAAGTAAAATCCAGACTGCTTTGGACATATATACTGGATTCAGCCAAACAAGTGTCATTTCTGCCAGGAGGACATGTCACCAGGGGAGGACAAGGCACAGGTGTCTGTAGCTACAGTGGCAGTCACTGCACTGAGGTGTAAGCCACAGACATGTGAGGCAAAGAGTCTGTTAATTGTTTCTCATGGACATCTTGCACCCCCAAGAATGGGTAGGTTTCTCAACGTGGCATCAGCCAAGACTTCTCCAATGCGAGGAATATCCTAAAATTCAGATTTTGCAGGGCTTTACTTTTAGAAAATCCAGGTTTTGGGGTTTTTTGCTTTATGCATTCACATACCAAGCACCATTCTTTGCTCTACAGTCTTTCTAAACAATCTCTTATGCAGACTGAGTGCCTTGAACCTGGAGTGGCATTTTTCAGAGCAACATGCCTGAAAAAGCACCAAGCATGTTGTGACAGGAGTTGAAGTACGAATATTAAAGTGAAGGTTGATGCTTCAAGAGTGTTCACTTGCCTGTTTGTAAGATTTTTATGAAGGATTTAAAATATATGCTGCTCTAAGGCACAGAGATAGAAATGGATCAAATGAGGTGAGCTTCACAAGAGTGTAATGAGACATGAAGCAAACATGCCAAGGTAAGATGGTGCAGTACACCAGTCCTGATCAGCAGGAGAGCCTATCACTGGATGCGCTGGGCACAGAATGCAAGCAGGAGGAAGAAATACTGACGGGGCTGGGAGGAACAGCCTGTGCAGAAGGCAGATGAAAGCAGAGGAGAGGCTCAGGGCGCAAAGAGGGTAGGAAGGGGCAGGAGCATCTGAGTGTCTCCATTTCCATAGCCAGCTACTCCTCCGAGAATGAGGAGGTGAAGGGGGGCGGCAGGGCCGGGGTGCGGGGGCAGCCCCACGGCTCCGTCGCGGCGGTGCTGCCCTCTGCTCCCGGCGCGCAGCTCCAGCGACCAGGGAGGGGAGCGGGGCACCGTCGGGCTGCTCCGTGGGGGAGCGCTTCCGCGGAGCAGCCTTCCTCCGCCTCCTCCTCATCCTCCTCCTCCTGCCCCTTCTGCTGCTGCTGCCGGACCCCGTCCCGCCGGCAGCCCGGGCGAAGTCCGGGCGCTGGGGAAAAGCGGGAGAAGTGGCCGAGGCTGAGCTGCGGGCGGCGGAGGGGTGAAGATGCGCTGAGAGGGGGGTGGCCGGCGGCGGGGGCGCACCGGGGATGGGGAGCGAGGCTCACCCTGAGAAGAAGACAAGAGAGGGCACCCCGGAAGGGTAGGGGTTGCGAGGTCGTGCCCCGGGAAGGAGGAACACCCGGCAGATCCCAAACGCCCGCAGAGGCGCATCGGGAGCCGCCGGGCAGTCGCCTGCCCACCTGGGGGGGCCGGCAGAGGCCGGGGCACCCCCCCCTCCGCCTCGTCTTTCTCTCCTCCCCTCCGCCGCCTCCTTCCCTCCCTCCCTGCCCGCCTGCCTGGGATGGTGGAGGGAGTCGGGAGCACCCGGCGGGGCGGCCCTGGGCGCGGGGGGCGGCTCGCCCCGGCCCCAGCCCCGGCCCCAGCCCCGGCCCCGGCGCGGGGCGCGGTCCGCGGGGGCTCCGCCGTCTCGGGGTCCCGCAGTCCCCGCCGCCGCCGCAGCCGCCGGTGATGGCCAAGGATGTCCTCGGAGGGGGAAGCCGCGGCGGCTGCTGAGAGCGGGCCGGGCAGCACCCCCGCGCCGGGGCCCGCCGCCGCCGAGCGGGAGGAGGTGAGCGGCGGCGGGGGCGTCCCCCCGGGCCGGGGGACAGCGGAGGGGCAGAGGCAGCCCCGCCGCGGGGACGGGTGCAGGGCGCTGGGGCGGGGGGAGGGTGCCCGGCCGGGGGCGTTCGCGGCGCGGGGAGAGCGGAGGAGCGGCTCCAGCCCGCCCGGTACCTGCAGCCCGGAGCGCTGGCTGCTGCCCCGCCGCGCCCTGCGGAGCCGGGGCCGCCGGCGGGACCCGCCGAGCCCCAGCGGGGCAGCGGCTCGGCACCGCAACGGGGCGGCGGGGCCGAAGGGGGCCTGCCCAGTGCAAGTTTGGCCAGATGAGCCCCTTGGGGTTTGGCCTAGGAGAGCCTCCCCCTGGCCTGGGACTTGCGAGGTGGTCAAGGAGACTGCAGCTCTGCGAGGCGCTGGTGGAGGTGGCCGGAGTGGCACACGGAGCATGAGAACGGCTTGCAGTCGGGGGCTCTGTGGCTTTCAGGTGTTTGGGGGCAAAGGAGGAGGTCACGCTTCTCCTTTTCCCTCGGGGCCTAGGCACTCCTGTTACCTAATCTGCAACAAAAAACAGTGGAGAAAATATAGCGTAATATGTTTCTTCAGATAATCTGTGAAGCACTTGCTGTGGCCTTGCACATCATAGAGAGAGAATAATGGATGTGTCTGAGTGTTGACACGGAATCCTGAGCCACAAGGTATTGGCCAGACAGATCTGCAGGGCTGTGTGACAGTAGGTGACAATGTGTGTGTGCTATCCTGCACACTTGGGACAGCAAGCTGTCCTGCTTTAGAAATACCTGGGATCTTCTTCTACTGATGTAGCCTTTGCTTCCAACAGTTTTGACAGGTCTGTCATGTATGTCATGTAATTCTATGTGCAGTCCATGGAAGTGAGTGAACTTTCTTCATAATATGGAGTTAAAAACGAATGTACATGCTCCTGGGAATGCAGAGAGCAGCTTTGAAATAGGCTTAGAGAAGAGAAAATTGAAAACAGAAGTGAAAGCAGCCCTGGAACATTGCTGTGTGCAGTTAGTCTGCTTAAAGCTTTTGTTAACAGGTCCCATGGCTCATCAACAGTCACATAATCCTGTAGTCAAAATCCAGTAGCCTCAACAAAGCCAGTGTGAAGCTGCAGGATGGATACTTAGCTGAAAACCAAACAGCAGTTTTTAAACTACCTATAATTGAAAATTGGCTTTGCAGCTCAGGTTGAAAAAACTGTCATCCATGGGTGAAAATTAAGGTTTTCTCCTGTTTGATTGCTTTTTAAACACCTGCGACACAGTTTACTGTGAAGAGCTGTGGCTGGATCCAGGATACAGCTGGTGTTCCAGCAGTGGAGCACACCAATGTAATTACAGCCCTGCAGATGATCAATAGATATTTAATGCTGGAAGGGATTTTTAAATTTATTTGGTCTAGGACCAGGAGCCACTGAAGGCTTTCCAATGTATTAAGTCTGCCATAAAAACATCTAAGCCATTTGTAGAAGGAAAGCACTTGATCTCTCTGCTAAGCACTATCTGTATCTTGCTTCATTCATCCTGTTCTCAGTTTTTCTTCTGTTCTAACACAAACATTTGCCCCTTTGAGTCTGCATCTCAAATGTCTGTGAGATCTTAACACTGCAGTCCTACAATGTTGGTCTTTCCTCATGCCTTCCCCATCACCATATAAATAATCTTTTTGCACCTGGGCCTGCAGTTGCATGTAAATGCCTTGTATTGGTATTAAATGGGCATTCCATGGGTTCCTCTTTTAAGCCTTGTGGGTTTCACTTAGGTCAAATGCATGGACCTAAATAGTAACAACAACTGAAAATTACCTTCAATGGGTATTAAATCAATACAACCCTGAGCTAGTAGCAGAGAACCTGTCTGAAGTCGACATTTTTATTTTTGAGAGAAGGACAAGCAAAGGTGCAGCTGTGGAGCAGGAATGAGAGCAGCAGTTCAGTTACCTGCCTCGGCCCTTGTCCTCTTCTGCCAAGGACCATGTAGGTTTCCTGCTGACTTTGCTGAATGTCAGAGCCAGCCCTCAGATTACCTGACAGTGTTCTGGTTTGGGTTTTTTCTAATTAAACATTAATTGCTTGAGCTGAATGATCTGGAACAGATGTGCTTGTGTTATTAGTGTAGGATTCTACCATTCCACCAACTCTTGTGAAGAGGAGTCAAGATCTTTCAGGGCAGTGTATGCAAAGGATTCATTTTTCCAAATGTTTCATCAGTTATTGCTGAAGATTGATTCTCTGGAGATCAATCTTCAGCAGTAACTGCCTTTGCTTTCCTCTCTGAAACAGCAGAACCTGCCGCTCTGTACTGCCCTGGTTAAGCAGTAACCAGGACTTTTCTTGTTACTCTGACAGCCTGTACCTACACCAAAGAGTTGATAGTGACTTTTCTTAATTTCCACCAATTTATAACTCAACTGGGAAATGGTCTTAAATATTAAAATCCTAGTTCAAAATCACGAGGGCTTTTTTCAGGAAAACAAAGCTGGTGAGTAGAAACATCATTTTTTGTTTCCAATGCCAAGTAATCACTGAAGAAAGCTGAAAGCAGCAGCCACTTGACATTTTGAAATATGTATTTGTCTTGTCTGTATTGGCAAAGTTAACCAGCAGTTGCCCATGCCTCTTTTTATCTTCTCTTCCATATTTAAAACCTTAAATTGGGTATGACATAATGTAATCAGTTAAGCTATTTAAATAAAAGGGAAAACCTCATGGGTCAATATTCCTGAAACCCACAGTCATTGGCTTTCTGATGGAAATTTTACAGGAAAGAGGGGCAACTTATAACTGCCTCATTTGCCTCATGTTGCCATTGCAAAACACAACTGGGGCTAATTTGTGAAGTGCTGCCTGTAGTCACAAAAGGGTGTTATGAGTTAAGAAACCATACATAGTGCTTGTTTGCTGGCTACAACTTTACAGGCTGTTGGGTCAAAAGGGTGGCTGGGACCTTTCCTCGTCACTGTGCTCCTGAGGGACACCCTCTGTTTGGGGCATTGACTCCATTTAGTTATCCAGCTTTTTTATCCTTTTCCACAACATTTATTTTATTTGTCAAGGCTTATTTTATGGCATTGAAAACACCAGGAATAAAGCCCTTACTAACAGACCGCTTAGCTTTAAATTGTCCCCATCTATGGGCTGAGTTGTACCGAGGTGGATGAGGTCAAGCAAAAGCTGCTGAGACACCATTGGATATCAATCTCCTATTTGGGGGCTATTTCCTTGTAACCTCTCCCTTCAAAAGCTGCCCAGGGCACTCACACAACAGATACTGCCTAGAGAAGGGGTAGGAAATGAGCAAGACATGATTCTTAGGGAAATTCTTTTCCTTCTCCTCAGCTCTTCCAAAACTCATGCAAAAACCTGCTCAGCTAATCCCCTGAATGATAGGTGCTGGTTTGCCTGGTGGAAGGCTGTCACCATCCCAAGTGAGTGTGTTTGACCAAACTGTTAACCTTTTCCAGGCAAAGAGCATGGTATTCCCCCTCTTGAATGAAGGTCAAAGAGGACGGGCCCCTTTCTTCCCCTCCTGCCCTTGGTCTATTCAGAAGATAAAAACCAAAGAGTACTCCTCATTCCTTATTCCAAATTATTTCCCTCATAGAGACAAAGGGAAAAGCCCATCAGGAGTGGCAGTATTTTTCATGATCCTGCAGCTTCAGGCAGTATTTGCATTGCAGATTCTATCATAAGAAGATCCATGCTGAGCCATTGCATCTTTTTTCTGCTTTTGTTCTTTTTGTTGTCCCACTTTATCTTCTGGTCACATGTCTATTCTTGGTGCCCTCTGCACTTCACATGAGAAACTGTCAAGAGTTTTAAAAAAATGGATAGGAAATACCAAATGGATGTGTCTGAGCTCTGAAGGGCAGCCTGGTCTCCAGTTTTGTAGGCCACTACAGGCAGGGTCTTCTGCTCCTCACCACCGTGGCTGAGAATGAAGTGAATTGCTCCTTCAGGCTGACTTTTCCAATCCCTCCAGCAGGGGAGTTTTCTCAGTGAAGCACTGGACTGGAGTAACTGTGGAGCTGGTGGAGTTCTGCTACTGGAAGATTACAAGGACAATTTAGGCAAATGGCTGTTGGATGTGTAGATGTCATTTTCATGGGAAAGGGACAGACTGGGTGACTTGGTGATAGGTCCCCTTCAGACTTTGTTTCTAATGCTGTTCTTTCAGGTGGACATTCACCTGATACTGGTGGAAAAGCAATGGGTCTGCACATTTTTTGGAAACCCCAAGTACTCTTCCTTGTTCTCCTTTCTCACTTCAGAGACCCCAGAGGATGATCTCCCTCAAAAAGGGAAATGTGGATACCAAGGATGCTTTGCAATCAGTGCAAGCCATTGCAAGAGTGAGGTAGGAGGTATCTCCTCCCTGGGAATGCAGCACTTTACTTCCTTTCCTCTGTTTCTACACCTTGGAAGAAAATAGCTCAGATTATTGCCAGTGACCAGGGACTTTGTGGAAACAAAGAGTAAAAGGAGTAAAGCGTCCCCAAGTAACCCACAGTGAGTAGGGCTTGTTTCTCCATGTGTCCTGACACATTGTCATGAATTAACACCAGCAGTAGTGATTGCTGAGCTATCACCAGCACTGTAAGGCCCTTCAGTTGTTACAGTGACACTGCTGTGACACAGCAGATAAGGCTGTGTCTGAGTTTTCACAAGTTCTACTTTTTGGATAAAGGATGGTTAAGTAGCTAATTAGTTTTTAAGTTCTTATATTGGAAAATGTAGTTCACTTTCAGACTCCAATCATTCATTGTGCTCCTCAGAGCTTAAGACCTGTAAAGTTAAAAATAGCACATAGTGAAACTTTTTGAGGTCACAGTTGCTGTAACAGCTCTGTTAACTCCCCAAAACTTTGTGTTGTGAAGCAGGAGCTGGCAGCCTCTCTCAAGGTGCCACACATGCCACTGGGAGAGGATGAGGGGGCTCACACCCCCTGAAATGTGTGAACTTTTGCCTCTGTGGTTTTACATCAGGCCAATAATGCACAGAGAATCCCAGCTCACACGTAGCACCATTCCTATACAGCTGAGGTGTTGCACATCCCAGTTCAGCATTCAGCCACCAGAAGCCTTGTTTAGGAAAGATTGGTACTGCTGGGCCTCAGGGAAGGGCTGGAAAGGTAGGAGCTGATAGCAAAGGGCAAAGAGCAGGTTGTGAAGGGTCCTGGCAAGGAAACCAAAGGTAGGTAATTTAGGAGACTGGCAAATGAGGACTCTGAATAATGGCATCTTGCCAGGCAAAAGAACATGCCATGGGTCAAAGTCAAGGCAAGAAATAAAAGCCAAGCATCCTGGCTCTCAGGATCCCTTTTAACCATTAGGTTTTTAAATGAATTTTCAGTGAAGTTCTAACCTGCTATGCTGTCACATATTGCTGCAGAATGTGTCACAGAGAAGCAAGAGGGAGAGAGAAATTATATTTATGATGAAAACTTGTTTCTCCCAGGGAGAAATATGGGGTACTCCCATATCTCAACTGGAGCACCATTATAAAAACCTGACAGTGCTGAGGTCACAGCTGTGTTCAGCAAGGTGCAGAGATGGGGCAACACCCTCCCCAAATCTGACAGAGCAGCTGAAGCCTGAGTAGTGTCTGGGTGTTATTGTGAGAGGTGCTCAGCTCAGCAGCACTGCTGGCACTGCCTCTGCTGAGGTGTGGCTGAAAGGCTCTGGCTGGCAAGTCACACGTGGGAAGGCTGGAAGTTGACAGTTCAAATCATAGAGCTACGTTGTTCTGGTTTAGCTAGAAAATAAGTGAGAATAAAAATAAAATGCCATGTTTCTGGGCAAACCTTCATTCACAGGTCCCTTTCAAAGACTTTTTCAGAATTCACTGGAGCTTGGATCAGTCTTGGATGATATTTATGCTGAGGACTTGAGAGTTGTTTCTATATCCTTCATTTAAATCTCAAGGTGTTCCTTTAAACTGAGCAAAGATTAAAAGAGATTTGTAATAATTAACTATTTTTCTCATTTATCAAGTCTCCAAACAGGGGCATTCAATGACTAAGCTGCAAACTAGAGAGCTGGTGTGGAACCAACACCTCTCTGGCTTCCTCCTCACAAGGATGTCTTTACTGGCTCTCTGCTTTTTCCCTCAGGGAAATGTTGTCCAGATTGGCTTCAGACCAGTCCCTCACTTCCCCATGTTGAGGCTGAGGGAAAGTTGGGCAGGACACAAGACCTGTGACAGGGATGAGAACACTAAGGCACAGGACATGCTCCTCAAGGATGAGGAGGATGAGGAGAGCACCACGACCTTAGGAGCCTGGGAGTGGGAAGGAGCAAGCTTGCATCCACCACTGGAGTGTGGCACTAAAATGCCCAGCTGCAGGCTGATGGTGTGCACAGCACAGGAGAACACTCACCTGCTGGAGCACAGCCAGCCTCCTCTCCCTGCTTGCTCCTCTCTCACCCCTGGGAGCTGCATCTCCTGTGTACAGGGGGAGCAAAGCAAGCATTGCAGGATTCCTCCTGAACCCACATGAGACTTTGCAAGCACAGAGGCTGGTAGACAGCTACTCTTCCCTTCTCCTTTCCCTGCTGTCCCCATCCCTTAAGGACTGAAGCAGTGGAGCTGGTCCCACTATCCCTTCTGTTTCCCCTTGGCTGGTATCAATTTTCCCTTTAACTCAGCAAAGCCACAGAGGGGACACCAGTGCAGCAGTCAGCAGGCTGCACCTGGCTGATCCCTGGGGGTTGTGGTGCTTTTGTGCTGCCAGCAGCATGCCAAGGGTGCAGGGAGCAGGGTCTGGTTCTCACAGGCTGGAGCACACTGCTGAGGATCACTCCACTCTGCAGCCACAGGACAAACAGGTGGATGGAGCTGACAGCAGCTCTTTTTTAGGATGTCCCTGCAGTGTGGGAACAGGGGCAAGAGCACCTGCCCAGGTACCTCTGTGCAGCATGGCTGGCTGTGCAGGGGCAAGTGGCTGCCTAGGCAAGAGGCAGGCTGCAAAATACCCAGTGACACAGCCAGCTGTGGCTCATGTCATTCATTTGGCCTTACTAATCCAACAGTGGCTGGGAACTGCATCCCAGGAGCTTTCCTGGGGTTGTGTGATGCTTTATCAGTAAACTGATAAGTGTTGGGGTAAGCCATTTAGTTATACCTGTAAAATTCACCCTGTGTCTACTGGAAAACACCAATATTCAAGGCAGGGGAGTAGGTAATATAAGCTCAGTTTGATGGGTTCTTCAAGTGTAGAAAAAGGAACTGTTGTTGGAGTTACTCTCTTGCTCTGAGGCAGCTTGAATCCCAGCTTTCCTTTCCTGATGAACTCATACCCAGCACTGGCATTAGTGGGAAAAATCCTCTGCCTCCAAATATGCTCTTTTTATTGGTACAGAGTCAAAGCCAGTGGCAGCAACATCAGCAATTTAGGGGGAAAAGCAGTAATTTTGTTAGTGCAGCATCTTGTAGAAAGCTGCCACAAAAATAGCCCTAATTTCTATTTTGTAAATCATGACCATTTTGTTGCTAGGATTCCTAGGCACTGAAGATGCAACTGCACAGTTTTCCTTGGAGCAGCATGAGGAAGCATCACTTATGGATGTGTTTAGGGCCAAATTCTTCATGACAGCCACATATGCACTCTTGTATTGTACTGAATAGCTTTCCCATCCTGCTGCAATGAGCAGCATATATGTTGGCAGGGATCCAAATATCTTTTATTTCTGGGATTTCCTTTATTTCTGCTTGAAGTACTCCGAAGTATCCTGCAGGACCTAATCCTGAATCTGACATTTTAGAGTATTGTATGCTCCTTCTGTCCTGACCTCTGCTTTCATTCTCTTCAGATGCTGGCTTGAATTCATGAGGATGGTTAGTGTGAAATAACAGACTGTCTTTGTATGGTATTTCAGGGACATCCTAGCATCTGAAATTCAGGTGGATCAGCAAGACTTGTGTCTTTTCATAGTTCTGACTTGTCCTGCAATAAGCTCTGCTGTGGAAAGGATTTAATGCTACCATTTTGTGCACCTGCCTACCCTGAGGTGCTCCCCCTGACAGCTCCCTTGATGGAAGGAGGAGATTGTGTCTCCACAGGGATTTAAGCCATGAGAAACCAGACGATCCCTGCTCACCACAGGAGGGCAGTTGCCAACGCCTGAGCCAGTGACGCTACAAACACGTGGAATGCATGATGCAGGTTCTTATTTCAAATCCAGAAACAGCATTTCTGCTACACATTGACATCATGGCATCCACCTGCAGGAAGTTTTTATTCTCACAGGAATTTCCTGGCAGAGGAGCAAATAGATGTGCAGCAACCAAACTGCTATATGTTCAAGGATGGGAAGGAGATTATCATTGATGCAAAATGGCCTTTTTTTGATTGTCTTCTATCCCTTGTGTTTCCCTTTCCTTGCTACTGGCTCAGCAGGAGCTAGGGGTAATGGGCTTCTTGCCATTCAAGAGGGATGGCAGGAGGCTTGTTGTTTCAGGCTCCCCAGGAGGGGATTGATGAGATGGCTGTTGTAATGTCTCCCTTTCTCCTTACCAGGCCTTATTACTGATACCCCATGCCGTGCCCAGATTGGGTACATGGTGGAGGAGCTCTTCTACCCATTACTACACCAGTGTCTGGGTTAGCACAGCCCATCAGGCTCCTTCTCACTGTACTAGTGAGCATCTGACCTGGATAGTTCCAGGCTAACCCTGGAAGGCAGTGAGAGGTTGCAATTCTGCAATGGTCATCTCCCTGACTTCTTAGGCTGGTCTTTCTCCAGGATCACCTAAGGAGCTGGAAGATGGTAGCTGCACCCCCATCTGTTGTGGCTGCTTGGGGACAGTGGATAGAAATCTCCTTGTTCTTGCATCATCCCTGTCCACTGCAGAAGAGGTGAAGGCCTTCTCAGTACCAGAGGCTGGTCCTGCTGTAAGGGCTCTCCTCAGTTCTGATTAATAGCCCAGCCTAGGGCTTGTCTAGCAAGGACTCAGTGGTTCCCTCTGTGTTACATCCTGCCACCAGGAGGTGGAACATTCTCCCCTGCCCCCTCTTGACCAAGATTGAGGAGTCTGTCATAGTTAGAGACAAAATTCTGCTTTTGTCCAGACTCTGGTCATCACCTGCCAAAATGTATGACTTGTGGTTATTGATTACTCTTTCCCTCTCAAGTATCTCATTGGGATATATTAATCACAAGCATAAATCTACAGGGGCAAATTCAGTTGTGATCAGTGTTAATTTATCCACCATTTTTTCTTCTTTCTTATCTGATTTTATCTCTTTTTTCACAGTCCTCTCTCAGTGTTTCCCCCATGAGCAGGAAGATTATTCTTGCTAAATAAGAGGAGGGAAAAAATACAAGATTAACTCTTTGCTTACATGAGTCTAATTCTACCCCCCAGGCTGTGGGGAGGAGAGAGGGGCATAGAAGAATTTTTGGAGAAATTCTAGCAGTGAGAAAGCAACCATTCAGGAGTATCTGCTTTCCAGGCCATGGATGGGCTGGGGTAACTGCTGGCTCAAGGATGCTTTGGTGCTGTCAGGTTCAGTGCTGTCTCTATTAATCTTCACCCAGGTCCTTTCTCTGGACATGATTCCCTCCTGCCCCGACCCAGGCTGACTGGTCTCTATCCTCACCTGCCAGCACTCTCCCCCTGCCTGGCATTGGCATTTGGAGCATGTCCTGGCTATCCTTTTCCCTCTTTCACTTCTTCCTACCTTCCTTGTTTCCCCCTCATGTCTCTAATTCCATTCAGGTCATGTCTTTGCTACCCTCTGTTTTCTCTCATTCCTTCATTTCAGACATGAGAACATTTTCCTTCAGCAGATTTGCAGCTCTTAAGGTCAGCCACCAAGGACAAACACACATGGGATTTAAAAGGACAGGAAATGCTTTTGATGTGATTTCCCCAAAGGAGAGTTTTAATGCTCTTGGAGTTGGGGAACACAGGTACCTGTGTGTGAACCAGGTACTGACAGTCAAGGGCCCCAAACTGTCCACAAAACAAGCAGGATAAATTCATGCTGTGGCAGCATATTTTCTGCTTATACAGCTCATGCTGGAGTTTTCAAGGAGACCGAAGAATAAAGTCTGACAGAAGAGGAAAAAGTCATTTTGTCAGTAGGCAGATCTGGAGAAATAGCAAGGATAAGGCAAAATTATAGATCAAATGTTTAAAGAATGTGACTCCAAAATAATTTGGCATATTTCCTTTAGATATCACAGGCTGTTTTGTCCCCTTCTATTGGTGTCAGTTTGGCAACTTTCAGTTCCAATTTTTTGTGCTGGTCAAAATTGGCAGGGGACAAAACAAGAGTTTTTTCAGTGTCACCGTGACCATTTGCATGCCATGAGCACTGAGGCAGCTGGAACGAGAGATGCTTCAAGCCCACACTGCTACACAGATACTTCTGGAGTAAAATACAGCTACTGATGAAGGTCATTCATAGCAAGCTAAGTGATAATGTGCTCTCTCGAAGCTTTTGGAGTTTTTCCCTTAGTACTGTATGCAGAACTGCTCATGGAATTATTCCTGGCAGTGAACACTGGAAATGTGAGGAGCACCTCAGTGTCCACATAATGCTTACAGCCTTGTTTTTGTGATTGGCACTTAGCTTTGTGAAAACAGTTGTCTTGTATAAGTTAATGGGGTATTTAGCTATTAGACTGGCAGGGTTCTGCAGGAATAATTACCAGATTTGACACTGTTCACTGGAATAAAATCACTGCTGGTTGCATTTACAGTTGGCACAAACATTAGCAGGCAGGTCTGTAATGATGAGATGAGCACAATTCTCCTTAGGGATCTCCTTCACTTGGTAATTTAGTTACTCAGTCCAAAGCCAAATCTGAAGTTACACATTTCGGGATGGAGAGTGCAGCCAACCTTTCAGCTGTCTTAAGGAAGAGTGACTCAAAAAATACCTGGGAGCCAAGTGAGTGAGAGGTTGAACATGAACTCCTGGGGTGTTGCTGGGCAGAAATCTCTTAATGCAACCCTTGAAGACAGTAAAAAGGGGGAATGAGTGGGAGTGGAAGGTGATCTTATTTCTTGGTATGATGCCAGTGAAGTAAGTGGTGGAGCCCTGTGTTTACTTGCAAGGTACAGACTTAGAAAGGATCTCAAGGTGCTGAAGAGAGAGCAGAGCAGTGAAAGTGAAAAGAGCTAGAAAGAGCTAGAGCAGTGAAGTGAAGAACTGGAAGACTTTGGCTCTTTAAATTGCCAAAAAGAAGGCTGAGAGATGTCATAATTAAAATGGAGAAGTGTCTTCTGAGTGAGAAGGCAGTCATACAAAGGAAGTCTTTCATCACTTGGATCATGGGCATCCTCACTGCTATGAATGGGGGCTGAAGTGAAACAGAATTACAAAGGCAATAGAAGTTCATCACCAGAACAAATTTCAAAAGGAATTGCAGATTCTTCATTTATTTTAGGCTATATAGCTAAAACAAAGTATTTATGGCAGATGAGCTTTTACCAGCCACTGGTTTCTGGGCTGTGCATAGGATGGCAGAGTGAAATTGCATTGCCTCTGAGACACAGGAGCTATGAAGAGAAGGCATAGTGTCTCCCAGTCTTAAGGTGTAAATCTAAATTGGGTTGTAATATAAGCTGAACCTTCCTGACCCAGCATAACCATGCAAAGTTGGTAGGAGAAAATTCTGTGACTACCTGTAAGGGTTGAAGAACTGTCTGTTGTTTATTCCCTAGTAAGAATCCCTGCCACTCGTGGATGGCTGGTGGGTGAGTCCTGCTATCAGACACACTCATATCCAGAGGACAGCAAAAGCAGTGAGCCCAAACTGGCAAAATAGAGATTCCAGGTTAGGCATTCAAAAACCTGGGCTGGTGGAATCAGTCTGGACTTCTGAGTATGAGAGTATGGCCCTTCCTCATCCTGCTAAGTGGGGAGCTCCTTTAGAAGAACAGGGATACCAGACCACCTTAGCTTCTGCCTTGAGGAATTAATTTGTTCTATGTACCCATAAGAGAAAGGGGACCTATAGTCATAAGCACAATTTGCTTATCCAGAAATGTGTTGTTTTTTAGCATCAGTGTTACATTTTGAATATGCCTTTTAAGGAAAAGTCAGAGTTTGAGGGAAAGCAATTTTTCATTCTTGGCCACCCCCAGTACAGTCACTTTCAGGCTCACTTAGGGTGGTTACCAGGTACAACTTACCTACCAGTGTCCTAAATCTGGCCACTTGTGAGTAGTCAGGGGATGGGTCAGAGAGCCAAAACCCTGACCACCAGGCCTTTGCTCCTGCCACCAGAGCACACTCAGCTTAAGCAGGGGACGTGCACACCCCCTCGACTCTCTCTCCACCTCTTTACAATAGGCAAGATTAACAACCCAAATCTACACACTCCTACAACAGAGAGCATGTTTGGATGGTTTTAATTATGGTTGCTGCAGCCAGAACCTGACCTGCCTGCCATTGAGCCAGGAGGAGCTGGGTGAGTATGCCTGTGCAGAGGAGGCTCCACCTCAGCCCTTGCAAACGTGCTTTTGATCTTGGGCATCTGCCATCACAGGGTGCCTTTGAAGGCAATTGCCCTTTCAGCCACTGCCTGGATGTTTTATCATTTGCAAGCTGAGTTTCTTAAAGGAGAAATAATTGAAATGTTGCCAGCCTGGAAACTCCTGTCTCCTACGGGTGTCAGTGGAAATTCCAGTTCTCCATTAGCAGTTAGGGATGTCCAGACTATTTTCCAGTGACTGTGGCCACAAATTAAATAGCATCTATCATTTCAGTGTCTCAGAGTGCTCCACACCACCAGGCAGCAAACAAACCATATGGAGCTGACTGAGTGGTACACAGGTCCTTTGCTCTGTCTGAGCTTTCTAGAAATGATGGGCCCAAAAAATCAAATGCAGAGTAGTGCTGTGGGGCTGACTGACTGCCTGGGGCCAGGGACAGCTCAGGGCAGGCTATCCCTAACCATTGTCACTCTCCACATGGTTCACAATACAGACACCCACAGCCCTCTGCACTCATGGCATTTTCCTCATGCATGCTGAGATCTACTAAAGAATTTGGAAAATATTTTTAGTAACTGTTTTAAAGTGTGGAAGAGTTAAGTGAATTTTGGCATGTGATTGTGGATAGTTTCGGTAAGAGTTACCAGGAATTTCCAATCCAGTCAGGTGCAATGAGAAGGGAGGCATCTGAAAGCAGTTCAGCTGCATGCCAGAGACTAGCAAGATGTTATTAACAGCATGTGTATTTAACACAACTTGAAATTCATAAACAGTGATACTGACAGCTCAGCTGTGCTGCTTCATGGCGTTCCATTCATAACAGGAGATTTTTACAATTTGTACTGTCATCAGAGCAGGTTGGGACCTTTTGGGTGAAACATTTGGTTTGACAAATCCATTCCTCCTCACAATACGTGGTTGTAGAATCACAGAACAGTTTGTGTTGGAAGGGACCTTCTAAGCTCCTGTCATTCCAGCCCTCTTCCATGGGCAGGGACATGTTGCACTAGACCAGGCTGCTCAAACCCTGTCCAACCTGGCCTTGAACTCTTCCAGTGATGGGGCATCCACAACTTCTCTGGGCAACTTGTGCCCCATTTAACCTGTCAGGGTGTTTCTCAGGTCAGTGCTGGAAGCAAAGCCCCCCACAAGCAGGAGAGGGAGGACATCTCTCTTGGTTTAGGTTAGAGAACCAAACCCTTTAGACTAGCTTGCAGACAAAGTGCCTGGCAACTATACATCCATCTATTTCGGTCTCTCTGGCTTTCTGTCAGGCTCTCTGTCTTTGCTTTCTTCAATTATGTTTCTCTATTAAGATTTTCCAGGGCTTATGCTTTTATTCCACATCAAAACAACACAGATGCCACAGCATTCCTCAAAGGATGCAACTCCTGTTCACTGGCTAGCCCAAGTTATCATGGAAATTATTAGTTTCCTCAAACATTTATTGTACTCATCCAGAAATACAAGCTTGCCCTGTTTCAATCTGAAACACTATGTACGGAAAGGAGAAAATTCCACACAGTACCACAAACATAATTCTTGTAAGAAGGTGGTATGTTAATTAATATAGTCTGGGAGCCACTGGTTTAACATAGTAATGAATTTGTTATGCAAAGAGAGATGAAAAGATAATTCCCTTATTAGATTTTTGAATGTCTGATACCCTTATTGTAGTTTTGTTCTATTTCATGTCTTTCTTACAAACATTCTAATAGTGTTTCTAATAGTATAATTGTGTTAGATAATTGGTTCAGCAAAGAGATGGAGAAGTAGGGGGTTATAGGCCAGATGAACGTGGTTAGGACCAAGAAAATAGGCAGGACAACCGTGGAGGTAGACCCTGGAAGGGAGATCCTTTTATAACTGAGGACCTGCAGAGACTGAGCATTGCTTAGGAACAACAGCAGGAGTGACACAGAAAAGCCAGGTGAAAGAACTTGTGCTTTTTACCAAAGGGTTTTGAACATGAAGGCCCTGCTGAACTGGGCTGGTAGGTGTGTGAGTCAGATGTGGCAGTGGGCTCTATGGCTGCATGTCTTCACTAATGCTAAGAGGAGAGAAGCTGCCTTTTTTGCAGGCTTCTGTGAGAATAGTGGAGAAAATCTGTCTTGGGCTGATCCAGCCCTTTTAGTGCAGTGGGTTGAAGACCATTTTTGAAGTGCCTCCAGAGGATGCACACAGAAATGTCATCTTGGACCTGCAAACCTCAGAGCTGCTGCCAACCCAGCTAGGTGCTGCTCCAGGACTGGTGGAACTAGAGCTATCTCATCCCCCAAAGGGGAGATGGCATTTCATGGAGATAAGCTCATTAGGAGGCATTTGCCCACTCTGATATGGCCTCTGATAGCCCTAAGCAGCAGGGCTGGTTGAACCACTCCTTGGGCAGAAGCCAGTTAGTGGGTTGTAGGTTGGACCACAGAGAAGTTGTTAGTCAAACTAAGTGAGATAAAGGGAAGGTGGGATTGCAGTTTGCCTTTGGCAAATAGTGCCCTAACTGGCATGGGACAGCCTTGTCATCTGGCTGACAGTGCTTCCAAAAATCATAGAAGAAAATGGGGTTCCTGGAGCTGCATGGACAACTAAAGCATTCACATTAAAACTGACTGCTGGGCATTTTTGGTGGGTCCACTGGCACTTGTATGAACCACAAGCTATTTTAAATGAGAGGTACCTGCAGAAGCCTGAATGAGAGCAAAAATTCATGTGCTGAGATATTGTCCTGCTGTTCCTTCTGCACAGTCTCAGGGCCTGGAGTAGAGAGATGTTAATATTTAAAGTTTTCTTTACCTCGGAAAACCTCCAGGGAAGGAAATAAAAAAAATGGATACAACTTTGCAGTTCTTCATTCTAGTTTATATTTTTGCATTACTACTGAAGTTAAAAACTCAAGTTTCATGTCAAGAAGAGACAAAGAATAAAAGTCAGTAATTTCCAGTGGGTTTCCCATGAGTCAGAGAGCCTGGAGCTCTGACCTGGTGTACTTTGGGGCAGTAACCCCGCTGAGACTGAGCAGTGGGCATCTGATGAGAGTTTCAAGAGATTAAACTCTCCATGACTGCACATAGACTGCATGTAGGGGATTCACTCCCAAAACTTCTCTAGTTATTTTTTAGCTGATTTAGAGACTGCCTGAAGCCACCTTGTGGCTTTCCTCTAAGTTTCATGCAAAAGGCTAAGAAAAACAGCCTCGTTCTTACCTATACTGAGTTTTTTCACTGCCCTACCTACAGAAGTTATGTACCCTGTACTTTATAACCCACTTAGCTTCTCTACATGTGTTTTAGCTGCTGTAAAGAGAATACAGAAGCCAGAATACAGCCCAGAATAATTATACTTTATTCTGACACATGTACAAAAGTTTTGGCATAAGAATATAAATTTTTTTACAGATTCCTTCTGGATGCATCAGGAAGAATCAAGGGCCAGATTCCACCCTAAGTCCCTGCAAGTATATACTAGTGTAACTGCTTAAAATCAATAAAATTAGCCTGCACTTACATAGTGTCAGATTAAAAGCTATGAAATCAAAACCCCATGGAATCTAGTTTTGCAGTGTTCACAGCAAGTCATAAAATCCTCTGTGGTTACTTAGAAGTGGTTCTCTCTCTCAGGAAAAAAAAAAAAATAGCAAAGCAGTATTAAATCTGACCCTACAGCCCTGCAAAGTTAGATGCCAATGCTTCCATCTTATTGAGAAGCCAGCAAACTCCTCTTTCCAGTGGTGCCATGCTATTATTTCCTGAGTTTCGAGATGCTTGCTTCTTGCCAGTTCAAGATCACTTACTGAATCCTAACCACTGTAGGTCCAAGATAAGCTTTACTGGGGGAGAAATTTATCTGTGGAGAAAGAAAGAGAAGACATTTCCTGAACCTAGCATCTGTTGGCATCTACAGAGCAGTTTGATGCATTAGAGGTGGGCCCTTGGGAGAAGGAGTAACATCGTGCTTCTATTTTTGCATGAAATCAGGCTCGGCAGAGGGCATGATGATGCATGAGTATCAGTGTGCATCTGCTTTCTCACTGTCATTTCCTCAGTTGGGAGAGGCAGGGGATGGCAGTAGCAAAAGGGATGCAAACAGCCCTCCTCATTACCTGCTAGGGCAGTGGGGATCTTTCTTCATGCACTCTCTACAGACAGACAGCTGCCAGCCAGTGGTGTAACTCACACTGCCACTGCTCTTTGCAGGGACACAACTCTGTTTCCACCAGGTGCTTGGCTCCATTTGGCATTTTTCTTTATAGCTGAACATCACATGACAGTGCAGCTGATTCACTGCACCAGGGCTGGAGTAAGGACTGCAGTTGTGCCCTCTCAGGGGACAAAGTGGGAGTACAGGAGTGTGAACCCAGCTCTGCTCCCAGCCCGACTTTTGGGACTTGAAAGAGGGGGGTGTGCTGTTTTAAATATTCACACATACACCCTTAGCTTCAACACTGAAGCTTTCAAGCATTTTAGGTCAGAGCTGGTGTAACCAGCCTGAAGCAATGCTGCATCGTGCTGTTATCTTGACAATTTTTTCAACTAAATGTGCTTGAATCTAGTCATTTTCCTGATGGCTCATCTCCAAGAAAATGGTGTCGATCATTTGGTAGGTTTCAGGGTTGGATGTGAGTCAGCTCTGAGTCAGGCAGCAGCTTTAGCTGCGTGAAGTGCTGGTCCTCCTGTGCTGGCACAACCTGTGGGGCTGCAGCTCTGCGACAGACACTGCTCCTGAGCCTCCCCAGCAGCAGCATGTGGGAACTTAAGCATGGGGCACTCACGAAGCAAAGGGGCAATTCCACAGCCCCACACTTTTGGCTGTTCACCTGTTCAGCACTCTCGACCTCTGAAGATGGCAGGGTGTGTAAATGATTCTGGCAGCAGGCAGGGAGAAGGAGATGGGGACATATCTTGCTCCCTGCAGAGGTGCCCATCTGACCAGGGTGTGAGCACAGGAGTCACTGCTGCACAAGCAATTTCTCTCCCCAGAGGCAGAAGGAAGCAAGGAGAGAGCTTTGTCCAGAGCCCTCTGTCCCTGAGAGGGTGTTTCTGTTTATATTGACATTTATATTAAGTAGGGCGGTGTCCCAGTTCTCAGGCAGTCAAGAGAAAAGCCAGACACAGCCTTGATGGCAGCAGCCACTGTGTGTGTTGTGCAAAGCAGCGTGACTGACGGGTTCCTCGCTCTCTCTTTGTCTTTCTCTCCCCTTGCACGGCGGTGTGATTGAAGCAACGCCCCGTGAAACAGTCCCTGAGCGCTTGCATGTGCCGAGAGTCCCACTGGAAATGCCTCCTCCTCTCCATCCTCATGTACGGCTGCCTGGGTGCGGTGGCCTGGTGTCAGCTGGCCAGAGTCACCAAGCTCAGCTTCGATAGCTCCTTCAAGGGCAAGTCTATGATCTACCACGACAGCCCGTGCTCGGACGGCTACGTGTACATCCCACTGGCCTTCCTCTCCATGCTCTACGTGGTGTACCTGGTGGAGTGCTGGCACTGCCACGTCAAGAGGGAGCTGCAGTACAAGGCAGACGTGGACAGCGTGTACGAGTGCATCAGCCGCATGCAGCAGGCCACTCCGTGCATCTGGTGGAAGGCCATCAGCTACCACTTCGTGCGGCGCACCCGGCAGGTGACCCGCTACCGCAACGGCGACGCCTACACCACCACGCAGGTGTACCACGAGAGGGTCAACACCCACGTGGCTGAAGCCGAGTTTGACTACTCCCACTGCGGGTACAAGGACATCTCCAAGGAGCTCCTGGGCTTGGAGAGCTATACAGCCACCAAGCTGAGGTTCACCAAGTGCTTCAGCTTTGCCAACATTGAGTCTGAGAACTCTTACCTGACTCAGAGAGCTCATTTCTTCACGGAGATCGAGGGGCTAGATGACTACATGGAGGTGAGGGAAGGCATGCAGCTCAAAAACGTGGATTTTAAAGAGCTCATGATGGCCTACGGAGACCCGGACCACCTGCCGTGGTACGTGTCCCATTATGCCTTCTGGGTGGCAGCTGTCCTGATGATCTCGTGGCCGCTCAGGGTGCTCATAGAGTACCGGACTGCTTACGTGCACTACCACGTGGAGAAGCTGCTGGGGCTGGAGTACACGGCGCCCGCCGCGGCCGAGGAGCCCCTGTACCGGTACCGCATGCCCCGGGACGCCACGCAGGACAGCACCGAGCTGGAGTGGCACATCTGCACCAACCGGCAGCTGATCCCCAGCTACTCGGAGGCCGTGCTCATGGACCTGGCCGGCTCCCCGGCCTACAGCAGCTACGCCGCGTGTCGCTACGGCGACGCGGCCCACGGCTGCGAGCGCTGCCACCGGGCCTCCAGCACCTCCTCCATCTTCTCGCGCCACGCTTTCCACAGCTGCAGCGGCACCTCGCGCCTCTCCCTCAACACCAGCCGCTTCTCGCTCTGCCGCGTCCACGGCTCGCACAGGACAGGCCTCTGGCGGAGCCGCAGCAGCAGCATCGCCGAGCGGGGCTGCCAGGATGAGCGGTGCTGCTCCTACTCCAGCCAGCTGGCTGTCAACGAGAGCCCCCCCACCTACCAGGACGCGCGCTTCTTCCCCGTCCTCATCGTGCACAGGCCAGAGGGGCAGGACAGGCGCCATTTCTACGTCAGGCGCTCCTCCTGCCTGGAAACCTCCCTGTGACGGGCCTCCCTGGGTGCTGGCCCTCTGCTCTGGGACACGGATTGCAGGAGTGACACCAGGCGCTGGGATGGGTGACCTGACTACAGCAGGTCAGCTGGGCGAGTTTCAGCTCTTCCCCCTGCCACTGCAAGAGGACACAGAGACTCTGACCAGCACCTAACCTCATTTCCAAGATTTTCTCTCCTTCCACCTAGTCTCCCATGTCTTTCATTCCCCATCCCTCTCTTTCACTCCTCACCCTTCCTCTGCTCCTTGATTCCCTGCCTCTCATCCCATCATACCCTCATTCTTTTTTTAACATTTCAGTCACAGCATTTGATTGTTGTGGCTGCTGGAGGATTTTAAATGCTTGTGCTTTGCCAGTACATTTTCCCTCCTGGATGCTTTGCAAGGTAAGAACCTCAGATAGAGCACGGCACAAGGCACACAGCCAGCCAGAGTCAAGTCAGAAGGAGAATTTGGATCTGCAGGCGCTGAGTCACCTCCTGCAAACTCCAAATGAGGTGCTTTTTAAAAAATTTTATTTTCCCCAATCTTTTTTTTTTCTCTTCTTCTGTCATTCCTTCTCTCCTTTGTTCATGTTCTTCTTCACTCGCTTCACCCTTATCTTCCCTTTTTTTCAGTTCTTTCACTTCTGTTTTCCAGTTTTTCTGGGGTTTGGCCAGTGAGGATATCTTTCAGGGTGTAATTATCTTCCATTGGGCAAAAGTAAGGTGTTCACGGCACAAATGCCACTGACTGCTCACAGCCACTAATGAAGCCCCTGAGAAGTGCTGAGGACTTTCTTTCAGAAGCAGTGATGTACACTGATATAGCAAAATGCCTTTTGCTCACGCTGCCCTGCCTGGTCTGCAGCACAGAGGCTGCTGCATTTCCAGCTGTAGTTTACCTTGTCCAGCTCCACCCCTGATAGCAATCGTTGAGAGCCATAATGTAGATTAGTGCCCTGTTAATGCCACTATTTTTAGGATAGTAGGCCTGGTTTGTGGTTGTGTCATTCCTTCGACTTGAGCGCAGCAGCACAGGCTTGACAAGGGGAGAGGGGCTGGAGATGGAAAGGTAAATATGGTATTAACCCTCCCACAGAGAGTCTGGAGCTGTTAGGAAGTTCTTCCACCCACAGTGTCTATTACAGCAGTTGTAGGACCGCCTACATTACCTTTCAGCTTTCCGTGTGCCCTGAGGAGAGCTTTTGGTCTGTAGCCCACTTCACCTTCCCAGGCGAGATGTGGTGCCACCCCAGCCCCAGGCAGAGAGCACAGCTGGGAGCCAGCCCCACTGGGCACTCCTGCTGGGGCTCCAGGGTCTTCCTGCAAGCCTTCCCCTGGAGCAGGTGTGGCACCTTCCAGAATGAGTGCCAGCCTCTCCAAATCCAGAGAGTCTCTGGGCTGTGGGCTCTGCCCCCCTGGCCTGGCCCCCTCCAAGAGCCAGGGGCTGGTCCAAGAACCCTGTGGCCACACTGAGGACCCAGCAGGGACCTTGCACCTGCCAAACTTCCATCCCACAAGGGATGGTAGTACCCTGAGCAAGCTCCATACCCTTTTGTCACGTGGCTGGTGGAAATTATTATCCCCTGACTCCCAGGAGAATGCAATACAATCGCAATACATACTTTCAAAACCAGTGTTGTCTCACCCTACCTTACCAGTAGATAAGAAACTGAGCCCCCAGAGGGGCTGGCAACAAGTGCTTCCTCCCAAGTCCATTTTGTGTGTATCAATATGTAATTTGAAATTTGTAAAGTCATATTGATATGCGTAGATTATATGTAACTCTGCATACTTATATGGTGATTTCTTATGGCATTGACTGTTGCACCATGTTAAATACATTTTGGTTTTGTTTGATGACTCTGTTTATGCGCTGCATTTATTTAAACTCAGAAATGGAAACATTGGCAATACCTGGTTAACCTGCTGCAAATTACGGCACCATCAGAAGGGTTTTTAAAATTCTTATGAGTTGATGTTTTTTAATGTAAATACTTCATGTGTGATTTATGTGACATTTTCATTCTGACAGCTTGGCATTTATCACAAAAGACAGATAACACATATGATGTGTTAGTTTATCACCTCCAAAAAAAAATAACCATCCCTGACGTGTGGAGGAACAATGTTTGGGCTTGGGGTGATGATTATGATTGAGCTGGGCCCAAACTGGATAACCTTGAAACTTAGAGAAGAATCCAAATTTAGATCCACCATACAGTGACCCAATCCTAATCTCCCTCATCTACACCATGCCACCTGCCACACCCAGGCAAAGCTGGGAGAGTTTGGGAACCAGGAAAGGATCAGGCCTGAACTCAAAGCTCAGACTCATACCTGATATCTTTGTATTCTGAAGACAAAGTAAATGCAAGTCTTAAATAAGAGTTCACTGTCCTTCTCTTTATTCACATAGGAAGTTAAAACCAGCACATATGAAAGATATAAGAGCTGGAGGAGGCTGAAACAGAGAGACTGGAATATTTCAACACAGTTGCTTACTGAAGAAGGTGGTTGAGAGGAAGACAAGAAAGGAGAAGGGAAGAGATGGTAGAATAATATAAATTAAAAGGGAACAGAGTTCAGCTGTAGCTAAGAGAATTCCCAAATGAGCAGCATAACTCAGTTATGGTAAGCTTAGCCCAGACACAGGCAGGATGGGTTTCAGCCTTCTTGTGAGCTGCTGTTGCTGCTGCAGCCACACGTGGCTTTAAATACCACACCCAAGGTCTTGGGATGGCCAGTTTGGTCCCACGAGATGGCCAAGATGGAGAGTTATATTTGGGTCCTCAGAAGTGGCCACGTTAAACACTATTATTATCTGACATGAACAATCCATTATGATGGGTTGGGCAGAGAATGGAGATAGTTTATTCTCAGTTTAGTCCTTTTCAGTGACCTGAAAAGCCACGGTGTTATCCAGTAGCTCTCAAGCTGTGTCCTGGGCTAGTTTTGGAAAGTCCTCAGGGTTTGTGCTTCCTCAGTCCCTGTATTTTGGCCCAACTTTGGGGCATTAATTTGAGAAGCCATCCCTAAGCTGCAAAAGCCCTCAAACACATGGAGCTTCCTCCTGTCACTTGCTGTATCCTCTGATGGTGACCAAAAAGCTGGGAGCAGCTCTTGTTCTAGTCTAGGACTAAATATGCTGGCTTCAACAGATCTTCCATTCAGGAAGCATCTGAATAGCCATCCTGGGTCTCTACACTGTAGAGCAGAGCTACTCCTCTACTGCTGCAACCCTTGAATAATCCTTGTTCTTGCCATTGCCACAGCTTCCCAATGCAGGATGAGGGGTCTGCCCTCTAGCAATGGAAAGGTTAATTCTGCTTTTCAAATCCCAGCTCGGAGGATGGAGCAGACAAGTTCTTGAATCCCAATGCAAACTGGGCAGCTCTACAGAAAACACCTTGTACAAAACACAGGGATTTTCTATCCAGTTGCAGACTGACTACTTTGTCAGTGGAGCAGTGGCATGTGCCAGCAGCTTTTGTTGAACTTTTAGGGCTGTGGCTTCTCGTGTGGAAATTGGGGGTTTGGGGTGCTTTCTCACTGGGATAACCTGCTGCAGATGTTCTGTTGGGTCTCAGTAATTAGAAGAGGATGAACAGTAGAGGAGGGTGAGGAAGTCCAGCAAATACTTCTCTTCCTTCTGCCGTCTCTCTTTCCTCTACCTCCCTTTTGTCCTTTCTTCTCTTTTTCTGTCATCTTCTGAAGTCTCCCAGCACTGGGCATTCACCTCTGGATTATTGTATAGCTCTTCAGGCATTTTCTGGAATATATCTACACTTCCCAGCACGTCTGGTGATATGTGGCAACACACTATTGCAGCAGAAGTAAGGAAAGAATGTGATCCAGAGAGCCAACAGCTGTGTCCTATGTGTGTGAACAGTGAGCACTGCCACTGATGTTACAGCCTGAAGAATAAAGCCATGGTGCTTGATTCAGTGCCACAAGAGGCCAAGAGAGTTTATTTGTCTCCAGTTCCTAAAAACATTTAAGATTCATCAGTTCCTTTGCTTTCTGCATGGTGATACTGCACTCCTCTGTAAGTTTTCCCAGTGCAGTTTGCACTTCAACTGGCAGTATGTGCAGAATTTCAGTCCAATTTTTATATGGCTCTTCCTGCCTATCACTGTTAACTCTTCTCAGAACTGCTGATCCCTTGATGGGGAAAATCCCCCTCAGTCTACGGCTTCCAGCAAAGCTTTGCTCTCTGACACCAACCCAGAATCTGGCCTGTGCTATGCTACAACAACTGGAGCACTTCCTGAGCCCATGGGACCAGTGCAGTGTAAGCCTCTGTAATTGTAGGGCTGGAAGAAATCCTTAGATGGAAAACACCATAGAAACATGTCATTCTGATGGCCATTGATTTTTTTCTCATGAGATGACTAAATTCTGCAAAAGTAGCTACCTTCTGGAGGGTGCTATTGCCATAAGTGCATAAACACACCATGTAGCTGGATGGATCCATGGGGGAGAGGCAGCAACAACAGCAAGTGTGCATGAAGCTTTTAGCAAGCACCAGCACAGAACCTCTCAGCCCAAGAGCTGTAGTGATCCTGCAAATTCCTGTCGCCAAGTGCAGCTAGATTTCCTAGGAGCACTCAAATGGATGGCTTTGTCAGTGTCCCCTCCCAGCTACCTCCTTGCAGCAGGAGGCACTGGGGAGGGAGTGACATTTCCATTCCAGTAATGAAATCTTCTTGACATTGCTCCAGTCCTCTAGGAATTCCTGTCAGAAATGCAAATGACTTGGTGGGGGGAGGAGGGGGGGAAGGTGAAGATTAGAGTTTGGAATGGAATTGTATGAGCTTGTTGTGCCTCAGTTTCTCCTTCCCCGTGCTGGGGATAGTGCAGTTTCCCTGCACTCCTCCGTTTAGCCAGGTTTCCCGAGTGTTGCAGGAGCTGCTGGGCAAGTGCTGCGCGCTGATGGCTGTGGCAGAGCTACGAGCTGCATCGTGTTGGAAGGATATTGCTCCTTATGGCGCCTTTCAACCCAGATTCTCACCGTAACTTCTACGAAAAGGCAGCGCCAGATTTTTCAGAAAACTGTTTGCGACTTTTTCCATGCCGTTCTATAACCCTGTGGCAGCAGAGATCTCCCTCCTAAGCTCTCTCCCTACTTTCCCAGCAGCGGAAAAATGGTCAAGGCCGAGCCGATCTTGCTCGAAGGGTCGGGTGGATGTTCTCACCTTGCCGGCGCTCCTCCGCAGCTCAGCCGACGGGATGGGCATCCCCGCGGCCAGAGCGAACGGTGCGGAGTGTGCGGGAGAAGCAGGGAGCTGGAGAGGGCCGGCCGAGGGAGCTGGGGCTGGGGGTGTGTGTGCATGAGCCGGGGCTCTGCTCATCCCGGGGGGCCCAAGTCCTCCTCCCCTGCGGGGCTGGATGGTGCGCCGCGGCTCCAGAGGGGCCACATGCAGGTAGGGGGGGATAAGCGGTGCGGGCAGCTCCCACGGATGTGGGTCACTGCTCCCGGCGCTCTGGAAACCAGGCCGCCCGGCGGAGCAGCCCTCGAGGGGCGCCGCCTCCACACTCCCCGACCTCTGCCGCTGCCGCGGCCGCTCCCACCGCGCCCCGCCCCGCCCGTCCCGTCCCGCCCTCCCGGGGGCTCGCAGCCCCGGCCCGTCCCGCGGCGGGGGAGCGGGGGCGGCGGGCGCGGTGATTCGCCGCTTCGGGGGCGGTGGGCGCCCGGCTCATGCATATTCATGACGTGATGTCAGAGGGGGAGCACAGCGCGCGGTGACCGCCCGAGAGCGCCATTTCCTGAAGGAGGCGGCAGCGGCTGGGCAGGGACGGACGGACGGACGGACGGACCGACCTGCAGAGTGGCGTCGCGGCGGCCAAGCCGGCAGGGGGAGATCGCCCGGCGGCGGCGAGCGGACCGGACCCGACCCGACCCGACCCGACCCCACCGACCCGCAGCAGGTTCTCCCGAGGCTCGCCCCGGCCGGAGCCAGAAGTTTGCGCGTCCCCGTAGCCTCCCGGGCCAGCCCGGCGTGGGGCGGCGAGGCGGACCTGCCCCAGCCGCTGTCGCCGCCGCCCGCCCGGCGGTGGGAGCCCCCCGCGGCGCCGGAGAGAGCGGGAGGATGGTGATGCGGGAGCGATGGAGCTGAAGCGGAGCATGGCGATCCCGCGGCTCCTCGTGCTGGGACTCTGGGCTGCGGCACTCCGGGACGTCGCTGCCGTGGCAGGTGAGCGGGGCTGACAGCCCGGTGGCGGCGGGGCACTGCCCCCCGAGACCCCGGGCGCGGCGGGAGGGGCTGCGGGGCACGGCACTGTCTCCCCCGGGCAGCTCCCGCCCCGCCGCCTCCGCCAGTGCCCGCAGCCCGCCGAGGGTCGCCGGGCAGGAGCGGCCGGGCGCGGCGCCAGGTCCGCCCGGTTCGGCGGCCGCGGGGCCTCGGGCAGCCACAGGTGGGGTCGGGGCCGGCGCATTTTGCCCCTTCCCGGCCGGGCACGGGCGGCTCCGCCGCGTTTATGGTGCCAGCGACGTGGCGCTCGGGAGCGGAGCCCGGGCTGTGCGAGCCTCGCCCGCCGCGGGTAGAGCAGCGAGTAATCCTCCCGGTGTTTGCGGAGGCATTGCACTGGTATGTGCCTAGCGCCGGCCGTCGCCGAGGAAAGCCGGGCGCTAACGCATTCCTGAGTGGCTTTTGCTGTTTTTTTCCCTCGTGAACTCATTGTCCGGAGTTTCAGCCCCTAGTCGGCAGGGAAAGGCAGCGTGCTGGAGCGTCTCGGCGCCCCGGCCGCCCTCCTCCCGACTTCTGCGGGAGTTTGGGCTCCGCGCTGTGCCTGGAGCGAGGTGCGTGCAGTGACACGGAGCTGGGCAGGCTGTGGCACAGGCTGGATCGCTAGATCAGTGTCCTGAGGAGCAAAAAGCCTTTACCCTGGCATGCATGAGCAGACGTCTTCCTCTCTCTCCACTCCCATCACAAAAAACATATTCTGTTCCTAGGAATTAAAATATTCAGAGGTAGCAAGTTTAAAAAAACAAACAAACAGATGCGTCATGTATTTTGACAACTAGTGTGTTCACTTGTTGTTAATTCAGACAACTGCTTGATAAGAAATTTAACACAGTTCTATTTCCTATCTTTACATTTCACAATCTGCAGCTCTTACAGGTAGGCTTGGCAGTTGGATGAAATTACTTCTTGCACAGTCAAGAATGTTGTCAAATGAGAAATAGTGGGTGGGAGAGTAAAACAAGGAATAGGTGGAAATTAAAATCCCTATTTGCCTCCTATGGGATTCTTCCTGATACCTGTAGGAAGAGATGCTGCAGCCAAAACTGCATTTTTGACTTATGAAGTTATTAAAAATACCTGATCTGTAATTCTTCATTTTGGTTGAAATTGATGAAGGGATTATACTTGGACAATATGTACAACTCCGAACACTTGTACTCTATGTTAATTTCCTACCTAATTGATTTCTCTGCTAACTGAAAACCATAAAGGATGTCTAACAATATTTCCTGGTTTAATATGTGGCTAACTCTTTCAGCAGGGCAGTCTGAAGGATGCTGAATAGTTTGATTTTTCCATGAAGGCACCTGTAATGAAAATGTATGTCAGTTTGTGTGTGTGTGTAGCAGCCTGACTGTATCAGTTTCCTGAAATACAGAGAGAGCTGCTGTGAAGCTTTCATGTTGTATTCCAGTGCTGTGAGTGGTGAAAGGGAGGATGCTTTCTGGCATGCACTGGGATATGTCGTGGTGTTACATTTGAGTTAAGTAATGCGAGGTTAGATCATCCTCACCCAAGGTGATCAAATCCTTAGCCCAGCAAATAAGCTGTAGCAACTAAACTCAAATGATCAGCTTGCCCGTTTAGCAGTGCTCTCTGTGAATTTGCTAAATGAGTAACAGCAGACAAAAAGGCAAAAGACTGAGTGTCGGGAAACCAGCTGGGGAATCTCATGAAGGAAAGGAGTAAAGACCTTCTGCCTGTGTTCTGGGTTTTCTCCTAGACCACTGGTACTCATCTGGGTACAGACTGCTGGTGGCAGAGTGCTGGCTGGTCACACAGTGCTGGTTCCCCTTCTCCCAGCTGTTACAACCACGCTGTGAGATCCTCTGCTGCTCCTCTGCCCTGTGGTGGTGCCCTCATGGCTGTGGGAGGGGTGGCATTTTAGCAAGAAGGGAAGTGGCACATCCAAAATCTGTGTTGGATCAGTGGAAAGGCTGTAAGAGAGTTTGAGAGCAACAGGGCTGCTCACTAAGCAGCGCTTTCTGACTGGCTCTGTGAGCTAGCAAGGCATCCTGTGAGAAACTGACCAAGCAGTGAACTGGGTGAAGTTGTAATGTGTTGTAATACATAACCAGACAAGAGTGATGGAGTCCACTGCCAGGGCATAATACTGGACTAGGCTAGATCTGTTCTGGTCTGTCAGTCCTGTGCCACTGCATAGGAAATAGCCACTCTCCCTAACAAAACTAACTTTACATTTATTTTCTACCTTCCTGCTTTCCCACGGTCTCCTTTGATCTTCTGGTTCCTCCTTTATATGCCTGTCTTTCTTAAATGCGCTTAGATAGTTGTCTTCCGTGTCTTCTCATGGTAACAAATTCCATACATTCGCTTCTGCTTGAGGGAAACACTCCCCGTCCACCCACACATGTAACAGTGCTCCGGGCCAAATTCTGATCGCTTCTGTGTCAATAGAAACCTGAGCAGCTTGACCAGCTCTGCGCTGCTGCTGTGGGGTGGCGATGGGGTGGCGCTGGGTGCAGGGTGGTCCCTTGGCTGGGCTGGAGGGTGCTCCAGGCGGCTCGTTCCGCACACACCCACATCACGCGACAGAAATATCTGTTCTCTAAACAGTTCTGCTCCTCAGTGAGGTACTGTGGAATAGGCTTTGCTATCATGGGTTTTGCAAATTGTAGAGAAGCTTTCTGTAACGCAGGAGAACAGTGTATGCTGAATAGCAAGACATAATTGGTTCTTTCTCATATCCAAGCTCTTTACAAATGCATACAATGTAGCAAGCGTGATGATTTCTTAGCACGAGAACACTGTAGCTTAAATCCAGGCCTGGGGAAAAGAGGGAGGTGTGGTGGCGTGTTGAATGGATGCAGTTAGCGCTGCTGGATCACTGACACGGCGAAGCTCCCGGCGTTTCTGTGTGTCTCTGCTTGGGCACTGCTCTGCAGAACATCACCCTGCTGTTACACGGGTTGAAAAAATCCCCGTGTGCACACTGAACCACCACTTTTCTCCAGCAATTGTGCTTTCAGTGCTTGCATTTGCCTATTGCTTAGTAGATGTAGTAGAGTGCTGAGACTAACACACTCCTCTGCAGTGTGTGCTGGTAGGATATGTAATTCCAGACCACCAACCTAGAGTAATTTGCTGTACTCCAACCCCCCTTCTTCTGGGGGTGGGGCGGAGTAGTATTTTTTTTTTAGGTATGAAATTTACAGGACCTCCAATCAAATTAAAGGTGTCCCAGGGTCAACCCGTGAAACTAAATTGCAGCCTGGAGGGAATGGAAGATCCCGAGATGTTGTGGATCAAGGACGGAGCAGTGGTGCAAAGCGTAGACCAGGTGTACATTCCAGTAGATGAAGAACACTGGATCGGCTTCCTCAGGTACAACAGATGCAGGGAAGGAAGAATATCGTGGAAACTATTGCACAGTTTTCTGCTGTCAGCTATATCTCTGCAACTGCAGTGCCCTCAGTGGGGCAGAGTCTTCCCTGTGTGGCAAGGACATAACTGAGAGCAGAACTGAAGCCTCTGAGAGTTTATCCACTAGAACCATATTGGTTTTCTGACTACTGTGGGGACAGGTGCTTTGCTAATGCTTGTGATGCTTGAGACGTGACTTCAAGGTGAAAGGATGGTCTTGCTTTGTTTGTTCATCTTGTTCTGCCATGCAGCAGTATAAATAGGTTTTCTCTCTTGTACTCATCCTGTTCTCTTACTCTCTCTCTTGAGCTGTCAGTCTGCCTAAAGGGTGAGGACTGTTGATTGAAATGAGACTCCCAGGTCTATATCCCTTTCCTTTCTTTGGGGGGAGTGTTTGTTCTCTGAACCATCCCTGATTCATTTTGCAATGAATCCTAATTTGTTCCTAATACATTTACACTATGTGATATCAGTCCTTCTCCATTCAGAGGCATAAAACTCTTGTGCAAAGCAGATCTCTACACCTTTATTTTGGCAGAAGAGGGATGTCAGCTAGTTCTGGAAGTACTGAGATAAACAAGATCCAAGGTTCTGCTCTGTCTTTTTACGCATTAAAAGAGCTTGTACAGGCAAAAATACCAACACCGTGAGAGCTCAAAATTGTTGATCGACTGAGAATCACTCGTCCCTGAGCTCTGGCTTCATCTCCTGTCACGTTTCTTGGATTGACATTGCACAGAGTCTCCAATTCCACCAACCAAAAGCCTTTGTGTTAAAGCTTGTCTGTAAGAAACATTTTGGTAGGAAAAACATCTGTGCACAGTGAAACTATTGCATAACATTATGTTGTGGAAACAATTTATCTTGAAACTATACTGTTTACTTCCCCCTGGTTCCACTAGTTAACTCTGTCCTTCACAATCTCGTTCTGATCTTTCTTGCCTCTTGCTTTACTCCACTGGGAACTCTCTACAGCACCAGAGATAAGTTAGGGTGCTAAATCTGGATGTATCTGAATCTTTCTCTCCTTTCTCCTCTCTTCTCCTAAAGAGATCATTTCTACCACCCACATGTGACTCTCTGCTGTGATCACTGTGTTTCAGAACATGGGCAGGACAGCTGATGCCATTTGAAGGTCCAGCTCTGAAAATCGGGCTCTAGTGGGTCCATTTTGTGCATTTTGGCAAACACTCTCCCCTTTCTCTTCCTTCCTGAGACATCCTTCCCCTCTGCAGGAGGCTGCTAGCGTTAGAAAGGTGGGCATCAGCTGCTCAGGATGCTGCATGGCGCGCGTGCCGCGGGGAGCAGTCTGCCCTGGCGCACGGCGGGCTCTCGGCCACACTGCTGCCTTGGGTAGCTGGCACCTGCTTTGAGACCAAACTCTGCCCTTGCTCACCATGCACCAGTGTAACCCCCTGAAATCACAAACAGGGCAGCCCAAGGAGTTCTGCAGAGGGAGCTGCTTTGGGATCAGAGCAGCACCGAGCGCAATGGAGGCGAGGGGGGCCCTTTTCTGACCCCCCTGCTCCTGTGTGAGGCTGTGCCAGTCCTGGGCACCTGAGGCAAAGCAGTCGCTGGAGGTTTGCAGTGTGGAGTTTCCTGCTAGCTCAGAGGTTGCAGACCAAGCTGTCTCACTTGAAGGCTAGCTAGATTCATGGTTCAGGATGGAGATGACCCCTTCTATCCTCAGAGGACACAGATGACTGGTTTTCTGCGAGGATGTTTTGGAGGAAGACTGTCTGCTCTGCAAGGACTCTCTCCACCCACTTTAGAGAGGAGCCTCCCATCTCTGCTGTTTTGCCATGTGCTTTGTGCTGGCTGGCTGTTGATCTCCTCCCCAGAGCTGGCTGTGTCTCAGTGGGTGTTTTCCATGCATCTGGTTTGCCAAACACTGGAGGGTCCTTTGGGGCAAAAACATGCTTTATCCACATAAAATATCGATATGGCTTTTGACTTTTTTCAGCTTGAAATCCGTCGAGCGGACAGATTCTGGGAAGTACTGGTGCCAGGTTGAGAACGGGGGGAAGAAGGAAGAATCACAACAAGTGTGGCTCATAGTGGAAGGTAAGGAGGAGTAGTAGTGCTGGTTTCCTTTCAGAGCTGACCCACCAATATGCTCTAGGTCGAAGTGGTGAGAGCAGATTGCTCCAGTGACAGGCTTCTTGGCTCTGAACCATTGCTGCTGACTGCAGGGAAATCGCTACAGAGCAGGAGTGAGAACTAGGAGAACTGCTTCAAAGAGCAGAGCTGTCAGTTCATTGCCTTCTGGTTTTATTTTGGCATGTTAGGAAACAAGATCTTTTCATGCAAGCACATTTCTTCCCAGCTTTTAAATGCATTGTTGCGGTCATCCCTAAATAATTCGTAGAATGTTGAATAGTTCAGGTTGAGAGGGATCCATCTGGTTCAACCCACTTCTCTAAGCAGGGTCACAGTCTATTTCTGTGTGTCAGCCAAACAGGTCTTTGTGGGCAAGGTGCAGTTTTAACCCAGTGGTGAGAGGTGCTGTACATCAGCACTTCATAGCTGTGACTGCTCCATGTGTCATTTTTCTGTCCGGGGTTGTCTGATAAGAATGGCTTCCCAAAAGTCACCCAAGGCAGTGTAGATCAATGGCTTCTTACTTTCTCTAATTTCACTTCCCTTGAGCCATGATTCTGTTAGATCCTTAGAAGGTAGTAGTCATAGAATGGCTTAATATTTGGTGAAGAAGTTGACAGGGATGGCGCATTTGAAGCAAGTAGTTTTTTGGATGCATTTGGTAACATTTTGGGCTGGAGCTGAATTAACAGTCCTAAACATTGGGGAGCAGGGAGGGTGTTGTGAGAAATGATGTGGTCACACAGCAAATGTCTCACTCACTCAGGGCATGGAAATATTCATAGCAGCTCTCACAAGAAGAGTAATACATTCTACCTTCCATAAATCCCAGATTTTTGTCCACCTAAATTTTCAGGTGTAGTTTCTGCTGGAAAATGTTATTTACAGCTTAAAACACTCTCTTGTGCAGAGTTTCCATTTCTATCCAATTACCGTGGCCTGCTCCAGAGGTGGCTGCATTTGCATGGTGGGTGCATTAGGAGTGATTGGGTAGCTCAGTATGCTAAGCTGCCTGAAAAAAACCATGCTGCCCTCTGGACTGCACAGGCAAAAGGAATCAAAGTCACAAAAAACCAGCTGCAGTTATGCAAGGCGGAGTGTGTTGAGAATGAATGCCAAAGCTTACAGCAGAAGTGAAAAAAAGGCAAACAGTTGCCTTTATGAGAAAAACAAGTATGGAAGAAGGTAGTTAAACTTGAACTGGGCATATAGTCATGTGTAAAGGGAGTTGGTGGATAAAATTAAAAATTAACAAGTAGTGATAAGGGGTGGAGTTTAAAAAATGTGTCAGCTCTTAGCATAAGGATCACCTGGGAATGCAAAAGCCGGTCAGACCCACCTTGGCTTTATCTCTGTGTATTTCTTCCCTGGATGTGCCAGATTTGGGTAGCAGCAGTTACTCTATCCATAACAGCTGTCCTGTGACTGAGAGAGGATCTTGACTCTGGTGATTTGCAGCCTTCAGTAGGTGCTGACATGCTTTAGTGTGGCACACAAACCAATGTGGACTATTGGTGATCTAACTTGAAGTGAGCTTGAGTGGATTTCTGTGCTGTATATCTGCTTAGGTTGTCTGTACCTGCCAGATTTTCTAGCAATGGTATTTGAACTGTCTTTGTAATAAAAATGTTTGATCTTATGGAACACTTAGAATTTACGAAACCAAAACTGTTTTGAACCTGCTTCCTGGTTTAGAAACTAGTCTCTGGCCTTACTGAGAACATGATAGTGTTTGATGCCTGGAGAGGTGATCTCAGAGGCACACTGTGGAGTGATAAAAAAGGGGATTGTGTTTCTTACAGAACTTTCCACCTGAAATTACACCTCTGACTGTGTGGCTGTTCCTGGGGTTGCTAGCCCCCATTGTGGCCACAGTCAGAGACCAACCCAAGCTTGTGTGGACACATTCCACTGAATCAACACTGTCTCAAAACTGAGCTCTGTACATAAAAGTCAGCCTTAAAGGTTGGATGCTGGCTTGGAAGGGGGAATAGATGGGATCATTTCCTTGTTTTGCTGCTGAATTCCTGACTGCTGGCTGCTCAGTGCCTCCATGGGGCATCTGTGAAAGGGATGTGCTGACACCCATCTCTTGTGCCCCGACCTGGGAGGCCAAATGTGTCACAGCACAGCAGCGAGCTGTGCAGGTAACATACGGACGGGGGCAGTGCGAGTTCCTCAGCTGGATGAGTCAGCTGCACTCCCTCAACTCTGAAAGTTTTTAATTGTGGTCTTGTCTGCTCTGTTTAGCTGCTCCCAAAGTGAGAAAACCTGCCGAGCTGGGCAGGATCTTCCTGAAAGTTTACCTTGGGTGTCATGACAAATGGACAGGAGGCAGGGATCCTGCTCACAGGTAGAGAAACAGTGATTATTTTCCCTTCTAATCTTCCTTGGAGAAGGAAGGCAAAGCAGGCAGAGATGCCACAGCTGCTATCTCAAAAGCTTACTCATTTTTATTGTTTATGCATGAATGCAATAAAAAATGAAGCAAAATATGTCAGCAAAAACAAGCAGTATGCTATGACTATGGATATACTGGTCCTGAGCATTAGCCTTTGCACAAATAGGCACTGTCATTCCTCAAGAGGCTTGGGTTTAGTCTGTTCATTTACTTATTGCTCTAAGGGAAGGAGACAAGGAAGGCACAAAGGAACTGCTACCTGAAAGACATAGTGACTGGACAGTCAGTGAAAGACTGAGGAAAGCACTTTTGGCTGTAGCTTGGGGGAAATGCCGAGTGTTAGGCTTCTAAATCTCTGTTTAGGCACCTGTATTACTTGCCTGCTGGTGGAGGTGCTTGGGCCTATCGTCTTTGGCCAGGGACAGACAGAGAAATTTCTGCATGTGAATTCACAATGTTGTCAGTTCTTTTGTTTCTGTGGGGCAACAGATCAGCAGCTTCCAGAACATGCATTTTCCAGCCGAGAATGCCTGATTTTGGTTGGGGTAAGTGCTGTTGGTAGCAGGAGTGTTTGACACACAAAGATTTCTGTAAAAAAGGGAGCTGAACGTTTCTCTGGGCCATCAGCTCTTCCACCAACCACCAGAAGTACATACTGGCTGTCGTGCATGGCCAGCACTGCTGCTGATGGCTGGTGAAATCCGTGCCAGTGGTTTGGAGAACTGAAATCACCAGAGTTTTGGCATTGCCCATGGGAGGAACCACATCTCTTGATGTGTCTCAGCTATTGCCACTTAGAGATGACCTGAGGTAGGTAGCATTGCAGCTGCATTTTGCTCCCCATGGGCCTAATCTGATACCTGTTGTGCCAACCAGGAGTCTTTCCATGGTGGGGAGCAGATAATTACTGAGAGCTGTGTCCGTGGATGGCCTTCAGCTCTGAAACAAATTGCCCCTGACTCCAAGTAAGCCTGGTTGTCGTGGTGTCAGAGTGTGCTGGAAGGCATCTCCATTCAATTAAGCTCCAGAGAGAGCATTGTAAATGCTCCCAGCCTCTCACTGTGGGGATTCTTTCCTCATTCATGGGTTTGTTAAAGCCGGTAGTTCAACACTTTCTCAAGCTTCAGGTTTTAATGCATGGCAAGAAGTATCTGCAGCTGGATTAGCTGCCTTTTAAAGTGGTGTCTGCCACCACTAAAGTTATTGACTGTTGGCTCTTTAAACTCCAATCTCTGCAGCTGAAAGATTGAGAAAATACTACCACTAAAAGCTGTTTCATAGGGGAGTCTTGAATTGAAAGTGGTTTTTAAAAGGCACTGTGCAAAGCAAGTGCTCTTTCTCTCTGACTTGCACTAGTAGTATTTAGGCATTCGTGCCCTGAGGTGATCCAGCATATCTGACCCTTGGTTTTGGTGAAGGGCTCAGAGGGCGTCGGATTCAGCCTAGCAGCAGGACAGATGGATGTCCAGTGTTGGGCACTGGTAGTAGTGGAAATAAAGAAGCAGTTGCTCCAGTTATTGTCACTCGTCTGTTGCTTTTCCAGGTGTGCCCTATTTCACTGTGGAACCTGAGGATGTGTCCGTGTCCCCTAATGCCCCTTTTCATATGGCCTGTGCTGCTGTGGGTCCCCCTGAACCAGTGACAATTGTCTGGTGGATGGGAGACTCTAGAGTGGGGCTTCCAGACGTCTCCCCCTCCATCTTAAACGTGTCAGGTAAGGCTGCTGCCACTGCAGGGGATTGCTTGGAGCATCAGAAGAGGAGAAGAGCTCTCTTCTGATCATGCCCTGTACACTGGGTAGCCACATGGTGTGAGAATGATGTTTAACTCTGCATTGAGGGTTGGGTGGTCATGATCACGTACAAAGACTATCTCGAGGGGTGATGTTTGCTCAGTGTGTTTTCTGCTGGCTTTGGGCACACAGGCTCTTACAGAGTTTGGCTGTGACCGGCACTCTTGTTAAAGGTGCTGTTGAACAGATGATGCTTTGGGTGCCTCTTGTTCCACCTCATGGAGGGTGTTCATGGTTATATGAAGTGACTGTTGGTGCTGTTTCTCTTGGAACTCCCCAAGCATTCACATGTAGCAGGTGCCATCCCCTCCTTCTGTGCACAGCCCTGTCACACACTGCTTTCCCCTCTCTTACCCACCCATCTCTGTTTTTGCAGGCTTGCTGGATGCTCTTATCATTAAAATCTGACAGCCTCATGTAATTGTTTAACACTGCAAGAGTGGTTGTATCAGAGCTCAAATGGGCTGGTTGATACCCTTCAAGACCGAGATTTGCCTCAGAGCAGAGCTTTCCCCAGCAGGGTCAGCAGAAAAACTCAGGAGTCAGTAGGTGTTAGGGCCTCTCTTCAGACCACTTTCAGAAAAGGGTGATGCATCTCCACCTGGAACTAACTGCAGCTATTCTTGTAGTTACCTCTTAAAAGTAGCTTTACTGTAGTTAGCTGTCCAACAGCCTTGTGTTGTGTTTTCTCTTTGCTGCTGTTCTATTATTCTCAGCAGCCTGACTAGTTGTTTAGAAAGAACAGGTTTTACAACTAAGAGTTGTCTCCAGGTGCTCTTTATCAGTGTTAATACAGTTACACCCAGGGTGAGTTTTTGTATGTCTTTGGCCATCCTTTGAGCTATCCAATCCTATCCAGGCTTTCCTTAGAACCTTATTTATTCACAAGTCAAAACATGATTTGTGATTTGAAATTATTTTAATCATCTGCTCCCTCTCTTATGTAGCCACCAATGCTGTTCTAAGTTGGAAATGAAAACTGCTCCCTTATGATATAATCTGCCTGTTGAAATGGAAACTGAAATGATGGATAGTCAAGAGAGGAAAGACAATAAAAAAATAAGTCACTCTTCCTCCACTAAGCTCATCCCGCAGTGCTTCACAAAATATCTGTTGGGGAGCACTGGCTTGGAAGCCTGAAAAAGACATCTATTACTAGTGATTCTGCAAATGAATTACTGTTTTATATATTTTTTTATTTGCTTCCAGTATTCCATGGGATGCCCCTTGGGAACACCCTCTTTTGGTGCACTTCGGGATGTCCCTTGGGCAAATGGTGACTTTACAACTTAAAACATAAAACAACCTGCATGGTTGGATTACCAAAGCATGTAAAAAAAGGCAGTTGGTAAGAAAACAAGCATGGCTAGCTGAGGAAAGTATCATGCTCTGAAGAAAATAGTAAGAAAGTACTTGGCCAGAAAGCAAGCATTTAGAAGGTTCAGCAATGTTGTATTTGGAAAGCAGCGCTGGCAGGGTGCTAGGGAACACGCAGTTCCTGGTTTGTGGTGTGTTTTGTGTTTTCCTCAGGACAGGGCTGTGTTAGGCTCTGTCCTGGGACAGGCCTACCACATCAGGTGCTGCTCTGCTGTGCTGCCTGCCCTTCAGCCTGCTGGCAGCATCTTCTCTGGTTCACAGGGATGGGAGCAGCACTCCCTCCTCTCTTCCATTTCACCTTCTTTGCAGTGCTGCTAGTCTCAGGCTTGGGAGATGAGTCAAAGATCAGAGACACTGTGCAAGCTGCTCTGGGCAGCTCTGAAATGTTTTTCCTTCCTAAATTGTATGCCCACAGTGAGCCAGTCTTTAACTTTTCTCAGATAGAGCCTTTTAAGGCAACTGAGGGCCACTGCGTGACTGCAGTTTCTGGACACAGTTCTCCAGGCAGCCTTGCACATCTATCTCAGTTCTGATTCATGTGCAATATCTGTGTGTCCTGGAACAGCCAGACATCAGGATAGTGCCATGGGATGGATGGATGCTCACAGAATACATTCTTACTTGTATCACCCCTGGAAAGTGTTTCAGTGCTGATGCAGTAGCATTTAACTTTCATTTCTTTTGTGTGTCTTCAAAAGTCTGATGCAAGGTGAGGGGCTGACTAGAAATAGGCAGCACCTGATTAAAAGTTTGCCTGGGCTTATAGCCCAGTTAGAGGATGAATGTTGCTCAGGTGTAGGCTGAGGCCCAAAGCGTTGGGCTTTGTGTGAGCTCACAGTTCAGCACAATCCTTGCTCCAAAGATGCTCACCAGAATGGGAGAAGCAGACATCTACTACTGAGTACTATGAGCTGCTGTCCTGCCAGATTCTTCATTCCTTTTCAGTGCTTTCTGACACTTCCTCCATTGCCACACTTCCTCCATTAAAAGTGTACTTAGCATATTATTACATAGAAATCTGCATGCCTTGGATTGGCACCCAGCTCACCCCTCCAACTGCCTGTACAGCTTGAGCTGGATGTCACAAATAATTGAAATTCTGCTGAAGATTGAAGCTGGATTTTATAGCTGTTTGTGTTTCCTTTCCTTGTTTTGGCTGATCTCCAGGTATTAATCAAAGCACAGTTTTCTCCTGCGAAGCTCACAACGTAAAGGGATTGTCTTCATCTCGGACTGCCACTGTTCAAATTAAAGGTGAGAGACTGGGCAAGGGCCTGGGATTTGCTCTCTGGGGAGGGAAACTAGGGCTCAGTGCAAGGAGCTCCCTCAAAGCTGCCAGCACCACTTGGAGCTCTCAGCAGTCGAAACAATGCTCTGTGTTCTAGCAGCAGTTCCCACTTCCTATGCAGGGCATATCCCAGGCTGCTGAAATAATCCACATCTGATTCAGGACTGGAAATGTGATGTCAAATGACAGCTTTTCCTTGAAAAGGAGAGAGCTGGGGTCATTAAGTTGTTTGTGAGAGATGAAGCTGATATAAATTTGTAGCAGGGAAATCTTTACCTCTTGGGAATAGACGGGTCTTGTTAGAGCTAAAGAGGCCATTACTTCTGCTTGCTATTATTAGCATCACATTAGGTGCTGAAAAAAGTCAAGGAAGGTGATCACCAGTGGCAAGTAAGGTCTGCTCATCCACACTGGGTTTATGAATTTTATTTTTTTAATTCTTTGCTCTTTAAAAGCTCATTGAAAACAAATAATTCCTAGCCTGTGCATGACCAGTTGCCATTTGGAAGTCTCCAGGCTGGTGTGACATTTCCTCTATTCCTCCAGGTAACTGAAACAGGGATAATCAGAGCAATCAGCTCATCCCCTCTTGTTCATGTTGAGATGCTTCTGCATTTGAATTTTTAGTCATGCTTTAATGCACTTTTAATTACATGAGCATCAGTTCCAGGAGAGGCATGGCACAAAAATCATTTGTTCCAAGTGGTAGCTTATTGCTCAGCACAAATACAATCAATCCTTTATCTCTGTATCAGTATCAGAGCTCACAGTTGTAGTAGGTAGTGTTCATTAAAGGACAGATCGAAATCCAGCTGTATTCTACTGCTCTTGGAGTGTGTTTTTGCTCAGGACATTGTGGTTACTGCTATGCCAAGAATGCAGGACATTGGACTAGTAAGATTTATAACTTAATTTAAAACCATTGGGAGTTGTTGCCTTAAAAGCTTGTCTACACAGAGGAGTTACTTATTGTAGAATATATCTTCTATGGATATTTTATCCTGGGATAGAGTTTAGTTCACAAAGCTATTACACTTTATAAAATCTTGCCAAGCCATAATTTGAAAAAAACATTTAGCACAAACAAGCTTTTAAAGTTTTTAATGTTAATACAGATTATTATTTTTTTAACCATTAATAAGATGAAAGGGTAAAGACCTCTGAAGTCTATCATTTCCCAGCAACTATGTTTAGCTGATCATCAGCTGATGAATCCACACAGCCTATTTAGGAGGGACATATTGCCATCACACACACACATTCTAGAGCTGAGAAAGAGCAAGCTTCAGTCACTCAACTAACATTGCACCAGCTTGTGGTATGTCCAAGAGACAAAAATTGAGGTTTTGAACAGCAAGTCCAGTGCTGTAGTCATAAAAGTTATGTCTGTAATACCTCAAAGGTATGTCTAAAAAGTAGTTATAAATTTACCTAAGTGATGAGGCTTTTCTAAATAGAAAAGCTTTTGAAGATGTAGTATAGCCCTGCTAAAATTAAAGCAAAGCTCCTACACAGCAGAAATAGGGCAGGCCCAAATAATGTTTATTTAGTTCTTGATCCTATGAACATGCAGAATTCAATGAAGTTACTCCTGGGAGTAGCTGCAAATGCATGTTCTGGGCCTTCCTCTCTTACACAAACCCATCTGCTAATGAGGACTCTTAAATCTTTCTAAATGTATTAAACAATTAGTTTCTTCTGTGTTTCCAGAGGCAAATATTTTTGCTAGGACATAGACAAACTGTTAACATTTCTTCCTATTTGCTCCCGTTGTTGTTCATTATCTATTCTCTGTAGTGCCCACAATGTGCTGGGTGTGCTCCAAGCAGAAAATCACTGTTATTGTAGCCCACAGTCCCCAGCCATTACAAAGCCCCATTGTTCAGCCACTCTAAGCACAGAGGAAGTTAACTCTCATTGTGTTAACACTCAAGGTCCTGTTTTCTGACAGGCTTTTCTCTCCTTTATGTGTGCAGCTCACACTTTAGGGCTGTATCCCATTCCAGAGCACAACAGGAAACAGCCGCCCACAGTTTTTTCCCAAGAGAGATGGGAAAATGCATCTGGCCCTTGCCTGCAGACTTAGGGGAAGGTGCTAGCAAGGCTGCCCTGCTCAGCCATGTCTGCTTTACACACAGGGTGTGTTAGCAGTTGATTATTTCTTCCCACTGGTGGCACAGCAGGTACCTCCTTCAGGCCTGCCATCCTGTGTTGAAAAGTACCCATTGCTCAAACCCAAAAGCTACAAGTGTGTCTGCAGGAACTTGAGTTATGGACAATGTTTTAGCAATACCCAAAAGCAGGATTTTGTCCCCTTAAAGGGCTTACAGACATGAACACAAAACATCAAAAGAGAATGGAACAAAGATGCAGGAATGTCTTAAGTTGACTAACAAAGAACTCATTGCCCAGTTTCCACCCCAGACCTTGGTTGCTGCCTCACTTACACACCCTGTTCTTATCCAGGTAGCAAGCCCTGCCCTGGGTCCTGGTAACTGGTTAACTAGACTACAATGGCTTTATAGGGTTAATCTGTGTCACCATCTGTTCCTGTCCTCCAGGCCCTCTGCAGAGACCTGGGTGTTTGGGCTCTGCATTTCTCTTGCAAGATGTGCTGAAGGCAGCAGTATTGAGGTTGTCCTTGGTGCAGTGAAATGCAAAGGTGCTCTGGCAGGGTAGAAGATGCAGCTGGATAAATCCTGGCTTGCAATTACTTTTCTATTGCTGCTTTCTGATGGATACAACTCAGGAGACATGGAAAATTCAATCTGCAGGCAGAGCCTTGTCCTGAGGACTGGTTTCTGAAAGAGGACTCCTGAGGGTACAATTTGTTGAGGTGCTGCAGGAAAACTATTACAAGCATCAGTGTACAATTTTTTGAAATGAGAAAAAGGTCAGGGGAGAGCTTAGTATTCATGAAGCTGCTAATTTTGTCAGGAGTGAAGTGCCTGAATGAAAACTCAGAGGTGAAAAAGAGATGGTGACTGGAAGGATAGGAATTAACTATATGGACTTGTAGTGAGAGGAAAGGAGAAGTCAAAGGGAAGCATCAAGGATCCTAAAAGGAAGCCAAGCAGTTTGGTGCTGTGCTGTGGTGGTGGGAAGCACGAGCATCTGATTAACTGTCCAGTCTTGGAATCCTGATTTTGTTCCTGGCCCTGCCCTTAGTTTGTGGAGTGGTATCAGCCATGTGTGGCTGTGTGGCAGGCACTCCCTTTGCCTTGCATTTCACCTCTGTAAAACAGAGTTTATTCATCCCAAGCCTGAGGAGGCACTTTTCAGTCCAGGCTGTGTCCCAGGCTGTTTCAATGGGAGTTTGCAATGAACACCTGGAGGCAGCACAAAGTCTACTGCAAATCCAGCTCCAGGGTATTCAGGTCACTACAGCAACCACCCTCCACCTGGTGCTGGCAGAGCTGGTGTCAAAGGCTGGACTGAGAGCCCAAGGTGGGATTTTAAAGCCCTGGTTTAGTTCACAATGTGGGTCCAGAGGCAACTGTGTGCACAGCAGAGTCATGCACTGCAATGGAGGGGGCAGGGAAGAGAGCTGAGTAGCAAAGGTGCAAACATCACACACAGGCATTGCTATCAAAGAGATCAACCTCTGCCTGTGTGCATCAATGGGCAACGTGAGAATGGCTGACAATAGCTTGTGCAATGTTAAAATAATAGTTTCATTCACAACAAGTCAGGGATGCTCTCTAAAGATGTGGTGTTTTACCACATTTCTGTTAGTGATTTCATTGCATAACTTTTAGCCTCAAGCCTCTTCCATTTCCAGGTGAATACCTGCTCAGTTCTGTGTGCACTGAAAGGTCTCTGTTTCCTTCCTAGCCATGCCTCTCCCACCTCTCAATGTGACTGTGAGCCAAGTCACCAGCAGCAATGCCAGCGTGGTCTGGGTGCCAGGATTTGATGGCCGTGCACCTCTGCATTCTTGCACTCTTCAGGTATGGCCTCCCTGCATGAATAACAGGTATCTTCTGAGCCACAACATTTCCTGGGCCATCATTTGCTATTCCAACTTATTTATTTATTACTTATTTATTACTTAGTTTTGTTTCAGTTCTTACTTCACAGCCTAAAAACATAAAAACTTAAAGGAGGCAACTCATAGGTGCCAAAGAGAACTTCATGCTCAGAAGTTAAGTGTTAAAGGCTGGCCCCATTCTCCTGGCCAGCAGGTTATCACACCAGTTGCTTTGTGGCAGCTGCTCCATACAGGTTATTACACTGCAGCACTCTGTGGGTAGTGCCTGGAGCAGCTGTGGCTGCAGGATGCTCACCCTTCCCATGGTAGCTTTTTCCAGTGCAGGTGCCTGTGAATCCCATTCCAAATCAGCATGATGCCAGAAGAAATGCAGGAATTTGGACATACCAGTAAGTCCAAGGGATGAGGAGCTTGCAAACTATAGGATGTGGTACAGGAAAGGTAGGAATGATGAAAGCAGGAGGCAGATTGGGCTTTTTGATACAAGATCAGGCCTATTTGCATGTTTCAGAGCAATTTTAAGCCCTGTCTCTGAATCTTTATTGGTTTTCCATTGTCAAAGACCAGTTCTTCCTAGAAAATCAAGCTTGATACTGTTCTTTAGCTTTGCTAGGTGCAGAGTACTCCACATCTCTGAAAAACTGGTCTGCCTCTTGAAGTTCCTGAGAACAATGCCATGTGTCCAACCTCAGGCAGAGTCAGTTTCTATCACTGCATACTTAGAATCAGATCAAAGAACAGGTAACCCAGTGAGAAAATAAATGGTGATACCCAAAGCAGGCTGTGTGTGCACAGCTAGGCACATTCCCCATGGATTTATTTGCCAGGCCCCCTTGCTTTCCCGACCTCATTACAGCAGCCTTGTGAGCTGGAGTGGAATTTCTGTGCTGTGATGCCAACTATGCAGAGGAGGATTATAAACTTAAGGTATGCTGGAAGCAGTCTAGCTAATTTACTTGCAGTCCTCTTTTTATTTGGGGGGGAAACCAGAGGTTTCATGCTCTGATGTTTATTATATTTCATAAGTAAAGGAAACTATCATCTAGTTTTAACTCACTGGCAGAAAAAAATCGTGAATGCAGCTGGCCCTGGTCTGTGGGTTTAGTTGCTGCTTCTGTTCTTGTTCACAGTCAAAAATGGTTTTCTTCCTCTGTTTTACAATGCCAGTTATCTCAAGCTGGAACAGCCTATTCTCTCTGGCTTGCACGCTGCAATGCTAATCATTCTGGGGTTTAAGTTCTCCCTCTCACTTTTGGCAGGGACAGAGATGGGGGATGGGACATGTGGAAAAGAGGCTGAATCAGAGCAGCCCAGTTTCTGTCAACTCAGCAGTCTCTCACCCCTTTTCTAAGCCTTTTCTGTTCTATTTGGGGAGGACAGAGTTCCTGCATGTGAGTCCAGGAGCAGGATAACTTGGCAATGACCCTGCACTGTCAGAAAACCATGCTCCCTCTGGCTCCCACATTGAGGGATTCTGTGTGAGGCATTGACCTACATTTCCATGTGAAAGTGCACATGTTCCTGGCTCCTCATGGCTGCACTTCTGCTGGGAGTCTCCCACAAAGAGGAGGGGGATTGGAAGTTTCTGTGTTCTTGTGGCATTGCAGTGGGTGCCCCAGGAGCACTTTGCAGATTGCTTCTGGGGCCAGGGCAGGGAATGGCAGCGTTTTCTGGCTGCTAAAGGCCAGGTTCCAGGTGTGAAAGGGGCAGATGCACGAGCACCAGCCCTTGGGAGTGTTGAACAGAAACACATCATCCAGCAGACAGGGTTTTACAAAAAAAGTTTTCTTGTTTTTTCCGTGCTGCGGACGACTGTGATAATGACAACAATACGCTTTTCTATTCAGGAAACTTGAGCTTCTTCCTCTCTACCAGATAAATAAATTAGTGTGCCAAAAATGTATGTGAGAGTGAGCAGAAGGGCAGTGAGAAAGGAAGAAAGGCTGCCATATAAAATACATAAAGTCCATATGACTTTTTCACTTTTGTCAGTACATCTTGCTTTTACTCTCAGCTTTGCTATTTTGTATGCACTTGAGGAGAAAGTCTGAGCCTTGGAGCTGTGCAGTGATTTCTGCTATTTTTAGTACAAATGTAGGAACATTGACTCTGTGCATTAAAAGCACACACTGATATCAGATGTAAATTAACATTCATACTGCTTTAAAGCTCAGGTTTGGAAGCAGGAAAAGAAAGGGATGTGGGAGTGGTAAGAAGTTTCTTTTCAGTTTAATTTGAAACAGGTTAGTTGAACCAAACCACCTATGTCTACCTGTCTCTTATCCACTACAAAATTTAAAACAGACAAACTTCTGGAAAAAAGTGTGGCAAAAGGTGACAGTAGGCAACAGGCAAGTTGCTCTGCTGGTTTTCATTGCTCAGATTTAACCAAGCCTCAGAAGCTGACTGCTACCACTCAAAGTGACAAGCACATTTTGTTTTCTATAAAGGAATAATAATCAACTGTAGAAATTGTAACATAGGGAAGGAAATGTTGTAAAATATGGAACCAGATTTTCATCTGGTGGAAAATTTTTCTTCTGCCCAAGTGATGTCACTTCATGATTCTTAGTTTGACAACTCCCTTTTCAGTATTTTAAGCACCACTGGTGCTATATCTATTCTTACACTTTCCTAAACTGACAATTACATGAATTCTTATCCATGTGGACATGTTGGCCATGTTGTTTATGGTAAGAGTCATCTCTGTTTCACTCTTGGCACAGGTAGCTGAGTCACCAGATGGGCAGGAGGTGTCCACTGAGGTCACCCCAGTGCCACCCTTTTCCTACACCGTGCAAGGATTGAAGCATTCCACCAACTACAGCGTCCGTGTGCAGTGCAGCAATGAGATGGGCAGCTCCCCTCTCACTGACAGGGTTTACTTCCAGACCCTGGAGCTTGGTAAGGAACAGCAGACAAGGACAGGACAGCAGTTATGAACATGAAAAAGAGACAATCATAAATGTCATTAACTCCTTGCTGATTCTGCAGTGCAGGAAATGTTACACTGTTAGATTGCTCATCTACTCTGAGGGTGAAACTGCCATTTTCAATGTGGATAGTGCCTTTTTTTCCTGCACCAAGTGATTGTGTTCTGTTCTCTGCTTTCAGCTCCAAACAGCACCCCTCAAAATATCCATGTCATTCAAAGAGATCCTGGTTTAATTTTGGAGTGGGAAGGAGTGGCTCCAGATGTGCTGAAAGAAAATGTCTTGGGATACAGACTGGAATGGATTCAGGATAATGTAACTCAGGTAACACTGAGCCACTAGACACAGAACTGCAGAAAGTTCATACTAAATTTTCTAGGCATTAAGGTCCCTCATTCATACCAGGGGATTAGATTACTGACATTACTTTTGTGTAAATGGATCTATTCTGGCTTTAGGGAATGCCTCAGTATTTGACTTCAAGATATAGGACCATTTCCTCCTTCCTGGCATGTTGAGAATTCCTTCACTTGATGTTCATCTGCAGACAGACCAGGTCTCTGCCATTCCTTGTACAAGAAGAGCAACAGAGAGAGAACTCACTTAGTGTCTCTCTGCTTCTTTCTAGGGCTGAGACAGTGCAGGATGTGGGCTTTCTGTCCCCTGTGACTGGGCCTGGGCTTTCCAAATCCTAGCAGCAAAGGTGTATTTAACAAGTGAATGAGTTGTGCTGTAAATCACAGAAAGAAGGTTGTGGATTCTTTAGCTCCATTTAAAATACTCAGGGAGTTGAAAGGACCCTGACAGGGTAGAAGGCCTTTCATTTGTTCTTTGGCATTGACCTTTCTCAGGTATCTATCAGCCTTTGAAGTTCACAGCATTTCTTATGGTTTCTAGCTTCCTAATAGGTGTTTACCCAGTGCTTATTAATGAAGAGCAAGCCTGTAATAATAGACAGCTAGAGGGAAAAGAGACTTATTTCCTATTTTGTATGACCCATTTCACACTAGGTCAGCGTCATTGACTTTGAGTGATGGTATTTTGAGTTCTCATTGAATTTACTCTGTGTCAGTGGTGGCAGCCAAATATTCATGGGTTTGCTGTATGGAGAAGATCCATAAAATATGTTGGCCTTGTTAAGTGAAAACTGGTGCTGAAATTCAGAATCCATTTAAGATTTGGTCAACAAGTTAAAACAGAGAGACTCCTCCCTTGGATTAAAACCACCAGATGCTTCACAGTGAGCCACAAGAAGGAGGTATATCTTTTAATAGCAGAAAAAAACATATTTCTATAGCAACGTGCATGGGAGGACCTCAAAGGAAGAAACTATTAAAACTCCTATCTCCCTTATGCCTTGAGAAACCACTAGCAATTTTTGGGAAGAGAAACCCAAGACAACAGCCCAAATCTCAGGCAAAACTGAGCGAAGACCCAGAAGTCACAATTCCCAGCCCTTGTTAGAGCTCCAGTGAAGTGCATGTTTGGTGCTGTTCTGGTTTGAAGGTGAGGTTTGACATTGGATGCCTTGTAAGACAGCTCACAGCTCGTTGTCATTTGCACTCAGGGGGAGATGATCGTGCAGGACACAAAAGCCAATCTCACCATGTGGAATCCTCTCAAAGACCTGATTATCAGGGTGTGTGTGCTGAACTCTGCAGGGTGTGGGCCCTGGAGTGACCTCTTCCTGCTCGAAGCCCAGGAGGTCATGGGTGAGTGTCCACTGTTTTCTTCCTTCACTTTGGAGAAAAAAGTCAGAAATACTGGGTCTGCTGTTTTTTCTGAGTCTTTTTTCTTTCAGTGCTTACTACTTACTGAGACATGTGGGCTTATACAACAGCACACTTCATCAAGGAGACTAGAATTCAATAATCTTTAAGGAGCTGGTATAAACAAAACAGCTTCTGGCCTCTGCTCTGTCTTCTTAGAACAGGGTTTTACTGTGCTTAGTGCAGAGCAGAGGGCAGACACAAGAGAAAATATGCAAATGAAGGTTTACACAGATTTACACAAGTTAATGTGACAGAAATCTCCTCTAATACAGGTTGTCTTCTTTGATTAATTTTATGCCACTCCTGACTAGTTTTAGTGATGCTGATTTAAACCATGGCCACATGGGAGTTCATAATGGTTTTACTGAATTTATTTATATTAAACCAGTTTAGCTGTCTCCATGGAAAAGCTGAGCTACTGACAGAAGAGGAAGATGATGGTACAGATGCTGCACCATGCAATCTGGGCCATGTGGAAGGGTGTGTTGGGAGCAAAGAACATGCACATGTGGAATGCAGTCCTAGTGCTAAAGGGCTCACCTGGGGTGATTTGCTTGCTGCTTGTTTTTCACAGTGACACAAGTGAAATGGGAGGCAGGCTATGAATCAGGGCAGGATGTTATGTGGGGAGATGGGTAGAAGGGAGAGAATGCTCTTACTTGTGAAGGAAACTGTAACAGAACTAGGAGGAAGATGTTCCAGATAAAGATAAGAGTTGGTGATAAGAAGTCAGTGAGGTGTCACCATACAAAAATTCCACAGTCTCCTGAGGTTTTGTTTCCAAGTGCCTGTGGCAGGACAAGGTCTCAGTCTCCAGTTTCTGATGCTGACCCACCTGCTGCTGCTATCTTCCCACTCCACATGTCTCTGAGGAATCACAGGGACATTGAGCCCTCCTGATCCCTCCCCACTGAGGGATGGCAGGGGGACTCTAGAGGGGATTTCCCAAGCAAGCAGGAGGTGGGGGATGTGGGCAGAGCAACCAGTAGAGAGCTATCCTTACTTGCAGTAGGGCATTTAATGCTGGTCTTAGCATGCACATTACTCAGATCCTTTGGCAGCCCAGTTCCTGTGACAAAGTCAGCACTGAAGGTCAAGTGTGAGCACACAGTCACTGTGGGATCAAAGCCCTGAAATTATTTAAAAGAGATTGAAGGGGTGTGAAGGTTCAGAGCTGAACCTACTGAGGCTGGTCATTGGCTCCATCAATTTTTTCCTCCTACTTTTTGATCAGATACTTTCTGTGGCACCCAAATACAGACAAAAAAAAATATCTGAAAGAGCAAGGAGTTCCCTTTGGAAAATGGCCATCACTGGCAACAAGCCCTGGGAAATGTTTAGGGTTTGCATTTTACAGGGAGCTGGAATGGGATAATCCTGAAAGCACGATATGTTGTTGCTTGATTGTTTTTATTTACAAACCACTTCAGAAAAAGCATCAGGAGTGGTGCTTGTTTTGGCCAAATGCTGTCTGGAAGCACATATATTTCTTCACAAGCATAACAGGCTGGAAGTAAAAGTTCACTGTGGAAACACTGACAGGCCTTAAGCAGCAGAGCTGCAGAAAGACTGCAGTTTTGTTTCAGGCCTGGTAGAAAACATAAGTTGCTTCCTTTCCTAAAATAGCAAACTGGCACTGGTTTATGTGAGAAATGCCAGGGGTGGTTTCTGACCAGCTCCCAGTGCAGCAATGAGGATGACTAAGCTCCTATAAACTTTGAGTCGAATTTGTCATCACAGCAAAGCTAGTGGGAGCTCCACCCTACTTATGCAGAGATCTTGTGTGCTATTAAAAGAGATTGTTTTCATATTTTCAGAAACTTTCTCAGTAGAAACCTTTTCTTTCATTGCAGAGCAAGGAATAGGGTGGTTTAGTAGCCTTTGCCTATCTGTATTCTTCACTGTTGTAGGCAGGAGAAGACTCTTGGATTATGTTCTTTGCACACCTTGGAGATACAAACCTTCTGTGAAATCAAAGGGTTCCTAAATACTCTTTTAAACTGTTCTAATAATAGTTTTCTCTCTGCCTTGTGCAGTCTTAAGGCATATGCTGGTTGAAAAAGGGGTTGCAGGTGATGAGGGAGGGACAGAGTTGAGAGAGGAGAGGCAACTTGTGTGCTGCAGCCTCCTCTCGAGCTCAGTGACACGAGTGGGAAGCAACAATGTGTGGGGCAGAGGAGGAGAAGCACTGAATTTTGATATTCATTTTTATTTCTGACACATTTGCTATAAACTGTGGGATGGGCTCCTGATTCCCAGCAGTTTAGAAACAGGCAGAATAATTTAGTTTAGTTTTATTCTCATCCACACTCCTTTTGGAGAGGCTCCCCAGAAGTTGGCCTAAATCCCTGCTCTCTCACCAGAGCATTCAACAGACAGAGACTGGAAAAATAAACCAGGAGAAGTTTGTCTCACCACAGGGGAAAGGAAATCTAATTGTTAACTATCAGAGAGAACCTTTTACATGAGTGTTGTTAGCTGTTTCTACCCTGATTGTTAGGCAGAAACAGCCCAAGTGGCTGGCTTGGGGATTGTGGAGAGGGTTGGAGTTACACACAGCTTCTGTTTCTGATCTCTCCCTCCTCGTAAACAGCCTTGAAGGCTGGGTTGAAAATTGCAGCAAGAGGGAGTATCATAAGGCTCAGAGCCTGTAAAAAGCCTTCTGGGTGGTAAAAGAATATGTGAGTCACTGAAGGAGATAAGATGCTGCAAAATAAGTACTAAGGATCTGATAATTTGCTTCAAGTGGAGAAGTGCTAGTCTGCTTCCTCCTTTGTCCACAATTCTGTGTCCTTAAGCTCTACCTGTTTATTAGACTAATATCACTTCTTTAAAATCCTGGATGATAGGGCTCCTCAATGTAGCTGTTAATCAATCCTCAGAAGCCTCTTGTCTGCCAGGACTCTAAGGATTAATCTTTACAATCAGGAAGGATTGTCTGACTCTTTTTCATGTGCATCTATGCAGAGATCCATCCAAATTCCAGCCCATGAACCTAACATCTCTTTTAAGAACAGGTTTATTTGTACTGTCATGCCTTAAAACAGGATTACTTACATCATCAAAGATGATTCTTCCTCACCTTCTGGTAAAGGGCAGTCAGCTGTTGAGGGTGAGCAAGTGAACATGAAGGAGTTGCTCAGGGACCTGGTACCTTTTTTCATTCTCTCATTAAAAATTTGGAGATATGAGGGCTATCCTAGATTTTAATAAACCCATTCAAATTCACATTTATTCTTTAGTAATGAGAAGAAATCTCTCAGGGAATTGGATTAATTTATCATTTTTTTGCCAGGCATACATAATATTCTTTTTATTCAAAACTGTACTGCTTATCTTCCTTGCCTGGCAACTTGCTCAGATTGGCAGCATCTCCATTTCTTCTGTAGACATCTTGTAGTCAAAAGTATATGTATTCTGGGAGCAAATATTATTTCAGCCTTGGAACCTGTAGGCTGACTAACTTATTTCTTGACTCACAGGGGACTTTTTAAAATTCACCTTCTCTTTGTGGAGAGACATTGAGGAGCTGCAACTAACCAAACAACATTGTAAAATTACAGCTAATACCAAGTCCCTCAAGGTGCTTCTCTTTGTGGGAAGGGTTAGAGGAAAAATGTAAATATTTCAAACCAGATTGCCATAAGGCAATTGTCTTTCTCTGTTTCTTTCAAAATGTTGTCTGGCTGACACTCAGGTAGTGCTGTATTACCTGGTCAAGGTTCTGATGTCTGCCTCAAAAGGGACAGGGTGAAACCTGCATGTTTCTGGTAACTAGATGCTTCTGCTCTGCCTCTGCTGTGAGAAAGAGCTGTTTTTTCTCATGATTACAAAGATCCAGCAGGTTCAGCAGAGTGGCTTTCCCATTTAAAAGCAAAAGGAGAAATTGCTGTGTTTAACATTGGCAGTCTTCTATTTCCTGACTGGTGTTTTCTCCATCATCTAGGTGGCCAGAGACAACCTCCTTATGGGACATCCTGGGTTCCTGTGGCATTGGGCATTCTCACAGCTCTGGTCACTGCTGTTGCCCTGGCTCTTATTCTCCTTCGAAAAAGAAGAAAGGAAACTCGGTTTGGGTAAGGGAGTTTCTCCTTGTGCTGGTTAGAGGGATCTCTGCTGTCTCTTCTGATGTGGTTTCTGTCTCAATTATTTTTCAAAACAAGCATTGTGGATGGAGTATTTTTGGCAGTTTCTTTGGGTAACTGTATTGGTTGGGTTTTTTGTTGGGATGTTTTTTTGGGGGATGGAGTTTGTTGTTCAGTTTTTTCCATAGTTTTGGGGTGCCTGCCTTTTCTTCAAAATAACACCAAAAATACAGTAAAAAAAATGTTATGTTAATAGCTAGGCCTTATTAGACTATAGAAATATAAACTCTGTCAAGGTAATTCTTAGTACTGCTGCTCAAGAGAGGCAATGAGAAAAGATCCACAGATTAAATATCTGTATTCTTATGGGCTGAGCCCTTCATCCCATGCTGCTTTTCAGTCTATCAGCTGATTCTAACTTCCTGACTGCCCAGAACCCTCTGGATCCCCAGTAAAGTTTCCTTTGCATCACCTCTGACACTTGGCTGGGGTTTGCTCCCTCCTGCAAACAAGATCCCTGTTCTTTCCAGTCTCCCAGGCCTCCCTGCCACAGCAGCACCTCTGTTCCTGCCCCAACCTGCAGCTTCTCCTGAACACTTGGGAGGAGTGATTGCCCTGTTTTGGAAGGCTGTAGGTGCATCAGCAAAGCAGCATAAGCCCATTGTTCCTCCTCACCAGATACACCCTCTTTAACGAAACAGTCTGCAGGATTTATATGGCAAGGGGTCAGAAATCATCCATACTGTTCAGCACACCCTTTTAGAAGTGAATGGCCCATGTAATCATGGCCCTGTGTGTCTTTTCTGCCTTCTAGCCATGCCTTTGGCAGTGTGGTTGGCAGAGGGGATCCAGCAGTCCATTTCAGAGCTGCCAGGTCTTTCAACAGGGAGGGCCCAGAGCTCATTGAAGCAACATGTAAGTAAAATGACCTGAGTGATTCTGCTGGGAAGCTGTGTTCATGCATTTACAATGCTCTCTCTGTTTTCACTGAAACTGGTGTTTCTTGATCAAAAACATGGGATTAGTTTACAATGAGGCTTAGCCACTGGGAATTGCAGAGGTGAAAGGCCAGAATGGCTATTGCCATCCCAATTACACAGCCCTTGCTAATTACAGCTTCAGCCATTATGTATATTGATGCAAGACATAAATTCACCACTCCCTTGCCCCAGTTTCACTCTACAAGGATTCCTTTGACTGGAATATAATCCAGTGGTGAGATAAATATGGCTTAGCAATACTAGCAGGATTTTTTAAACTCAGTATGCTGAGCTGTGCTACAAGATGAACCAATTAATCAGTCTTTTAAAGCCAGGAATTAGTAACTTATCAAAGAGGACATTGAGTCCCAGGAATGGCCAGATGATCCATTTCTGTTTCCTGGTTCAGGAAGGGCATGGCTCTCTGTGGCAGCACTGCATAGCTGGGTTAGGGTGATCCTCCAGACAGTCATTAAAATGGTGCAGCTCCATCAACTTAAATTAAGCAGTATGAACCAGTGTCTGTCAGTGGTCCTTCGGATTGGATTTTGTCTTCTCAGCATTCCTTATATTATTTCTGTTTTCCTGTTATTCTTGGAGTGTTTAAGGGTGGTATTATCACACCCTCTCCCTTTAAGTATTGTGAGTACATTTTCTGATGGTTGAAAGGTACTGGCTGCTTGGCTGTGGTGAGGCTAAAGGACATGGAAGGGAAATCTGCCCTTTTCAGGTTTTCCTACTTACAATGTGGGAATCAGATTAGAAATGGAGATTAGAACAGCTCTTGATGTTGTGACAGAATATTTAAATATCCTTTATTTGATGCTTCATCTGTTTTGTTGTTTTTGTTTTGTTTTGTTTTTTTTTTCCAGTGGAGAGTGTAGGGATCAGTGATGAGTTGAAGACAAAACTAAAAGATGTCTTAATCCAGGAACAGCAGTTCACCTTGGGAAGAATGTTGGGCAAGGGTAAGAACCAAAACTGAACAAGGCTTTACATTAAAAATCCCACTTGTGTTTTTTTTAACTGTTGAGTAGGGAGAAGCAATTACAAGCAGCCTGTTTTCTCTCCAGCTTGTAGATGGAAATTTAAATGGAACTATCCATTCTGCTGGGATAAAACATTTCAGAGGTTTAGCATAACTAAGAGGATATTGGCTAAGCCATTCCTATAATATGGTTCTACACAATCATGAACTGCAGCCTATGCTCAGCTTTCCAAAGTAGTATTAATTCACTGGTATGTGAATTTCTTGCAGAGATTTAAATGAAGGAATATTCAAATAAACTTCACCTTTTTCTTTATAAGACTAGTTTTATTGCAGGTTTTTTTTTTGACCCATTCCCACAGGGAGCATTCTTCCACTCCATCCCTCCTAGAACAAATGTGTTCCTTTTGGAGCAGGAAGATGACCTTCCTGCAGAAATGGTCTCAGAGGGCTTAACAATGCTAAGTAATTAAACAGCTGTGTCATCTGTTTGTGAGTGTTAGCTCTTGGCCAGTGTCTGGGCTCCTGATTCAACCCTTTTGGGCTGTTCCCATGACAGGTGAACTGAAATTGGCTGCACAGGGGCCCTAGGGCACAGCCTTGGTGTGGGGATGCCAGCTGGCAGGATCTGTTGTCAGCCCCACTGCCATAACCCCAGGTTCCATGTTATAAAATGATATTACTGCATTATCTTGGGCTCTGCAGACTCTACAGCTGAGCAACAGCTCCATAGTATGGAAGCAGCACAAAATGCCTTTGCTCCTTCCCATTTTCCTGATTTGTGGTCAGATTCACTGCTCATGGTTTTTGTGAAGTTAGCACAAGCCATAGAGTAGTGAAGGACACTGGTGAAAAGCTAGTGGGATGATAATGCTTCTGGGGTAGGTGTCCTGAGTGCCACATTTTGCTTCCTTCTTTTCAGTGTCAGAGCTCCTCATATGCATTTTGGGTGGGATAACCAGTTACAAAATTAGAGAGAGCAAATCTAGAGCCAGATCTAATGCAAAGAGGCTGTTAGGCTGTGGTATAAAGCCTCTCTAGGCTAAATATTTTGGAGAGGTTTTGGCCTGTTGCATTTCCTCTTAACTCCCTTAGAGCACACACCAGGGCAAAGCACTGCCTTCTGTGAATCAACATATCACACACAGGTAGATATTCTGTGTTTCCTCTGGCCAGCTGTGATTCATAGAAGTCATTCTCTGAGTTTTGAGAGATAAGGCTGACTGTGTCTCACATAGTTGGCTCCTGGCACTATCACTCAGCTCTGGTGGTTGCCGATACTAAGAGCTTCCTCAGCCATCCCATCCACTTGCTGCTCCAGCAAAGAGCCTCCTCTCTGAACAGAACCTCATGATCTGGCTTCCCCAGAAATGTCTGCCCAGCTTAAGGTCTGTCTCTGCATCACCTGTCTGGTCAGGGATTGCATTTTTCCTTTCATGTTTTCCTTTGCCTCTTGGACTGTGAGCACAGTGAGTTTTGTCTACTGTAGTGATATCTCTTCTAGACACACATGTGCTGAAAGCTGCTGTCTGGAACTGCAGAATGAAAAATGAAGCATTTCTTATGGGTACTCAGCTTCTTTGCCAGTGACCCTGAAGTGAACCTGCTGTGAATCATACTTTCTTCACAAGAAGCTGTTCCCTCACTGCCTACTCTGATAATTTTACAGGGGAGTTTGGGTCTGTTCGAGAGGCACTACTGAAGCTAGATGATGGCTCTTTCCAGAAAGTGGCAGTGAAGATGCTGAAAGGTATGTGGGAGCAGGGATACCTGAATTACTTAGGAAAAGAGAGTTTGGAAGGATTAAAAAAAAATGTTGTCTCTCCTACTCTCAGCAGATATTCCCTGGTGCTCTTTATTTCTCTCTGAGCTTCTCACCCAGCCACTCTACCCATGTTGTCTCCCATCCCTGTCATGTCAGTCTTTTTGTAGTGGAAGCCCTTCAGGAAAGGACCTGTGGCACCTAGTTGCTTCTAGAGCAAGTAGCACATGGTGAATGCAACCAAAACCACTGCATCAGGTAGCACAGACAGCTCAGACAGGTCTGCCCTGCCCTAATAATTCAGAAGTGAAAGAACAGTATTCCTGCAAGCAGGTAGCCTGGAATAAACACAAGAGTGTTTGGGCTGAATGCAGTGACAAGCTAACTAACTCATCTCAGCACATTTGACTGAGCAGTCCAGCCCCCTTCTGATTTGTCACATGGTGAGTGTACATAACAGGGGCAACTAACAGGCAGAGGTCTGCAACAAGAAAAGCAATTAAGAGATAGGTATAAATCAAAGGAAATGTGTGTATATGTGTGTTTATACATGTTAACCTATGCTATTTGATCTCTTTTGCCTGTAAGGCAAAAATTAACTGTGACTGACTGAAAGCAGTCACACTCACTTATCTCTGGAACTCAGTTTGCTGTCACAGAATAACAGCTAGTACTAAATACACTTAGTCCCATTCCAGTGTAAGTTGTATCATTTTATCCACTTTCAACGATAATTCTAATCAGTTTGAAAGCTTTTGTGTAGTCAGAATGTCTCCCTTCAGGCATCTAACTTACTTAGGAACAATCTGTCAGCCTCCAGAGGCACCTTCCTTTCTTCATTGACTGTTAGAAGGGAGTCTCCTTTTGTCTTCTGAATCATATTGAAATCACTTGCCTAAAGCAGATAATGTGATTGCTCCCCTACAGGTCTGAGTCTGATCTTGCAGCAGGACTGGAGGACTCTTGCTAAATTCAGCAGCAGCAGTGGTGAAAATAGTCACTGAGATACTTCTTGATTATACTGATGTGTTTCCATAAATCTGGAGTCATAGCAATGAGAAATAATTTACTCCAAAATTTTGCTGATGTATGTCACTGCTGAATTTGGTCCAAGCTGTCCAGCAGAGTGGTTATTTAAGAAATCTTAGCTCTAGCACCTTATAAGACTCACTCATGCTAAGAGACATAAAAGCATTAATCTTTCATGGCTTCCTTGTCAGAGATGAACTGAGCTCTGCTGTGCCAGTCATGGGCTCTAGGCCATCTCCTCAGTTTTAACATTTTCTTTCATTTGTGTGACATCTCCTCTCCCTGACATTTGTAGTTTAGGTTCTTTTACCTAATTTATTCTTACATCTTTAACCCCCCACACAGTTTGCACAGCTTCCAAGGAAAGTTCTTACTCAGAAAAGAGCTGCTAAGAGCTGCCAAGAACAAACTGACCAGATTTCCCTGGTGTGTGCTTACTGCTGCCCATCCCAGGGGAGAGCAGAGCCAGGCTCTGCTGTGTTGTAAAATGGCTTATCTAGCTATAGGTCTGAGAAGATGTGCTGTGCCACAAAGAACAAGCTTTTGCCAGTCATTTGTAAAGTCCCTTGGAGCCACCAGAAAGAAGGAAAACTTACGGTCACTTTTTCCAGCGGATATCTTCACCTCGACTGACATTGAGGAGTTCCTGCGGGAGGCTGCCTGCATGAAGGAGTTTGACCACCCTCATGTCACCAAACTGATTGGTAAGACAGAGCTCCTGCTGCCCCTGCCTGGTCCCACCCAGCCTCAGTGTCCCCAGCAGTGCTCCTCTGTGCTCCTGCAGTCCTGCACAGTGCAGCACTGCTCCTTCCCAGGCCCGGGCAGCTGGAGTGTGTGTAATGCTCCCCACACATTAGGGACAGCCAGCTCCTATTAAACTGTTTCTTTAGTTCTTGCAAATGTATCAGGGAGACTTTGGATGCTTGAGACGTATCTAAACTGCTGTGAAATAGGTGGGCAGGTGGACTATAAATAGGAGGAAGACTGTGCCTTTCCAAAATACTGAGTAAGAAGCAAGACATTAGTGGGTAGACTCTTTGGAATGCAGGTGTTTTCCAGAATATGAGGGTTGCTCTGCAGAGCCTGGGGTTGGGTCTGGTCTGGAGTGATCCTAGGAACACTTATAGTTGGTCCTGCAAGAAGAGTTGAGAGACTCTTAGTACAGCCTCTGAAGTAAACAGGCTTAGAGGCACTTAACACCACTGGTATAAAGTCATAGAAGCTTGGAGCATGGAATCTACCCACCAAAACTGCACATTTTCCTCCAGATGTGTAAGAGGAAGGCACAGCAGGCTGTCATGTTCCTGCTGGGAATGGTCTGTTTGCTGACCCCCCTGTGCTGTGTGTGTGCTCCCCAGGAGTCAGTCTGCGAAGCCGCCCCAAGGGCCGTCTCCCAATTCCCATGGTGATCCTGCCCTTCATGAAGCACGGAGACCTCCACGCCTTTCTGCTGATGTCACGGATTGGGGAAAACCCCTTTGTGAGTCTGTCTTACTCTAGGATTCCTTCTGGGAGGGTTGGGATTCTCAGAGGATGTCTTTGGATCAGCTCAGGATTGGTCCCCCCAAAGCACTGGCAGATGACTTGATTTTAATACCAGAGGAAGTTGTGAGATGTGATCTTAAAGCATTCATTGCATGCATGTTGAGGACCAGGTCTCCCATTCTGTCCCATCCCATCCTCTCCCTGTATTCCCCATCCCTACTTTGTAAAGTGGTAGCAAACCTTGCAGTTTTGTCTTATGTGTTTGAAAGCCTCCAGGAACAGAACCTAAACTGTTATTTCTTACAGAACTTGCCTGTTCAGACACTCCTCAAGTTCATGATTGACATTGCCAGTGGGATGGAGTACTTGAGCTCAAAAAATTTCATACACAGGGACCTTGCAGCTCGGAACTGCATGTAAGTGATTCATGAGTCTTTAGAGAAAAGAAAGACCAGGGTGGGAGAGAGAGGGATGAAAAACCTTTTGCATGACAGAAGTGTGAGGAGTCCTGTCTAAGAGTGCTGATCTTTGTATTTCAGTAACAATAGACATAGGGGAGTCATGGTCATTGTGGTGGAGTGTGTGGTGGTGCTGCTGGGAATAGGGAGCAACTCCTAAAGTCCCACTGATCTTTCAAACAGACCCTTTTTACAAGGAGCTTTTCCATCATTGGTCTGCACATAGAGTTTCATAGAGTTGATTACAATATGTGTTTGTAATTGCCACTCCAGTGGCTGTGTGTCAGCACAGGCTATTTATTCCACCATATGAAGTAACCAACAGGAGGGAATGGGTTTGGCTGTGCTAGGAGAAAAGAACTTCCATTGTATCATGAAGTCTGTATTTCTGGTATCTATTTTGAGGACTTGATTATCACAATATAAGAACTGTAGTTTCCTTGAAAGCTTGTGGAGAATGCCTCTAAAAATAATTGCGTGGTGAACACACTGTATGGTCCCACTTCACTGTTCTTGACACCAAACTACCTTGATTGCTTTGAAGGAAAGAAAAGTAGTTTTTTTTATCCTTTCCACTCTGCTTCTTTCCTGAGAATGGAGTAAGGAACAACTAACTGTGACAAGAGAACTCTGCCTCTGAACAAAACCACGACAACCAATAAAATCCACAATGAGACACAGATTTCCAAAGGGATTTCAATGTCAAGATGTGCAGACAAAGAGCCTGATAGTTATGATGAAAAATGATGGGTTAGCCTGCTTTGGCATTTATGAGAAACCCATACTGCTTTTCTGTTTTTGTAGACTTCCTCCAGAGGAAGCTGAATGCCTGTTTCAGCACATCCTCTGGGGAAAGCAGTGAGTTCTTTAGGAGGCCCAGGAGATGAAGTGTTTGTGGCCTTTACTTGGACTCCCTGCCAACATGTATAGGCTTAAGTGGGTGACAGAGCAATGCAAACCATTAGCCAGGCCTGAAGAGGAGGTGTTGCAGATCTAGCAGTTCAAGCAATTTTAACAGGCATTCTAGGCAATCTGTGATTTTTTTGGTTGCCAATATGGGGTGCAGGCCTTGGTGATAGCAGTGAGCATTGCAGATATCCTCTGATAATCTTGGAACAGCAGAAAGTATATAAGTTTTCTTTGTGTAAGAGACTAGACCATCTGAGCCTAGCCACTGCCTTCCTTCCCTAGTCATAATTAGTTCCCTGTTAGTCTGGAGGAACTAGTTTGAGACTATTAAGCTATTTCACATTGGTTACCAAGTAGATGAAATCATTCTGCTTTTGTGTAATACTTGGTGAGCCATATACCTCAGTTCTCTGAATATTTATTTATTTATTTGCCTTTCCTCAACTGTGAAAACTTTCCCATAGGTTGGATGAGAACATGAACGTGAGTGTTGCAGACTTTGGACTTTCTAAGAAAATCTACAGTGGAGACTACTACCGCCAGGGCTGTGCCTCCAAGCTGCCAGTGAAGTGGCTTGCTCTGGAAAGCCTGGCAGATAATCTGTACACAACACACAGTGATGTGGTGAGCCTTGCTCTGCTGTATTCCTGCTGCAGTGGAGGAATCCCACTGAGGGTGGGAAATGCCCTGGTGGTAGGAGAGGGAGTTTACCTTGTGTTTGAGGGATGGTGCTACCTCTGCCTTGGCTGCTGTCAGAACTCAAGGCTAAAAATATATATGAGGGTGATTAATGGCAAAAGACATCAACCCTTTTCTTCTTGTTGTCCTTTTGTCCTTTATTTTTCAGTGTTTTTCCCTATCCTCTTCTTCATCTTTCCCCTTCTCCTCTTCCTTTATGCAGTTTCTCCTCTTACTCTTTTTCCTTTCTCTTCTGCCTGACAGTTTGGAGGTGACATTTGAAATGCACATAACCCACACACTTATGTACAAGTGCAGCAAGGTACTCTGCTGCAGAAGGCATTGGTGGAGCTCCATAGCTCTGAATACATCAGTGCTTACACACTCACCATAACTTTGCCCCTGGGGAGCAAGGCTAAACCCATTCATCTGTAATTGTTACTTATTTTCCTTTTGGGATTTTTTTTTTTTTTCTGTTACTGCCTTCCCTCTTCCTTGCTGCCTTTTGATCTATTTTCACACTAGTTTTGTCATTCAGTCCTGTGGACTTGCCTTTCCAGTTATCCCTGTCATGATATCCTTGAAGAGATGACCAAGAGTGCCTTGGTAATGTGGCTGCTGTGTTGCCCAGCCATTGCTGCATCCACTGTAGACAGTGTCCAGTGATTGGTGGTCACTGGTTCAGCCAGTTTACAACAGACTTTGGACAGGGGGTTGCTTATGAAAATAATAATTTTTTTGCACCTCACAAACCTTGCAGTTTAGTTGAAAAGTACAAGTACAGCTGTGCAGTGTACAGCAGAAATGAATGTGAGCCACAAGTGGTTTGTTCCTTGCCCTAGTTACTGGCTAAACTCTGCTTTCACTTGTGCCTTTACATTACTAGAAACTCAGAATCTCATTGAATAATTAAGGAACTGATTTGTGAGTCCCAAAAATCTACTTCTGGCTGGGAACCAAAAAAACCTGACATAAAGCCACGTACCTTAAAGAATATAAGTAGGAAAGATCTGCAGGTGGAAGACAGGAATGGCTCCCAAATCTTCTCCTGCTCCACTGCAGGATGGGGCTGGGCAGAGCCTCGAGCTGTCTCCTAAGATGATGTGTGAGCATCAGCAGCATCTGGTGGGTCATTTGTGTTTTGTAGCTAGAGCTGGGATGGCCCTTGCACCACTGCTGCTCAGATGACATTATCCAGCACAGTCTGAGGCTGCTGAAACCCAGCCCAGCGAGCAGGGAACGGTCTGTTCACTTGTTCTGGTGCTGTTCTCTTTCAGTGGGCGTTCGGGGTGACCATGTGGGAGATTGTGACCCGAGGGCAAACCCCTTATGCTGGCATTGAGAATGCAGAAATCTACAACTACCTCATCAGTGGGAACAGGCTGAAGCAGCCCCCGGAGTGCCTGGAAGATGTGTGAGTACTTCCTCACCCTGCTGACATGATTATTTGAGAAATTTGGCTCACTGGAAGGAAACAGAGGCAGCTGGCTGGGATGCTGATCTGAATCTCTCCACTTTCCAGTACACAGAGCCATTCACTAGAAAGCCCCTGGGTTAGCTACTAGATATTCTTTGCTGGCAGAGCTCCCAGGAACCTGTAGTAACTACACAAGCAGCTAACTTGGCTCAATGGTTTCAACAGTGTCAACATTAGCAGTCCTTGGCTTTGTGGAAACTGTAATTGTGTTTCCAGAATCACTGAACCCTGCCTTCTCAGGCCAGCATCTGAGCAAAGGGATGAGTTCCATGGCACACCCTGAAGGCTGAATAGAGAGGCAATCTAACAAGACTACAAGGAAATTGGATTGCAGAGACAGTAGCCTGCATGTCTCTTTCAAAGCTTGTCCCAGTTTTCAAAATTTGATCTACTACTCTCAGAAATAGCAGGCTGAAAGAGAAGAGAGCAGATGGAACAAACTAAAGTTGTGTAGATCAGTGTCCCACCTTAAATTACATCTAGGAACAAATCAGGACAATCTTGAAGATTCTGGTTGCAGACATTTTCAGACTTACAGGAAGGACCTAGGTAGTCCACAGGGCAGCAATGCTGCAGCTTGTGCTCCTGCCTTATCCTGCTACCAGGGGATCACTCTTGGCCAGCAGGTCACAGGAGATGTTTGCTCAGGAATCCCTTTTCCATGGGTGGACATTGGAGATTCCTGGTCCCCTCACATGGGGCTGGGATCCCCCAGGAACTGTCACCATAACTGGTCCCAGGGCAAAAACTTTCCTTGCCTGGACAAGGTGAAATCATTTCACTGAGACCCAAGCAAGGCTCTGTTTTCTGTGTGTTGTGCCCAAAGCAAGATAAAACTATGAGCACTGTCTTTAGTGATCTAAGACCTCTTTCTTCCTCCTCTGATGGTGAGTTATATTATTATTTTCCTTTTTTCTACATAGGGAATAATCTGTACTCATGTTACTAAAGCTGAACACTTTTATCTCCTCAGCAGTTCATTTTAACTTTTACTGAGTATAAATGAAAACCTTGCTATATCACTGCTTAAATTAAATACACATCTGCATCTTGACTGCTCTGAGTAGCTTTGGTTCCAAGTTGTGGAGCTGCAGAAAAGTAGAGAAGAGACTCAAAAACCTACTAGACAGGCACTGGAGAAAAATCCATCAAAAACTTCTGAAAAGGTACAACCATTGTTTTGTGAGGTCCTTGAGCTATAGGTTATGTCCTTGAGCTATAGGTTATTGAGGCCTGAAAGAATATACTAGAAAGATCTCACTACATGCTCACCCTCAGCTTACATGCTTTCCCCAAGTGTTGCTACTGGACTCTGTCAGGCATAGGGTACTGGGGCAAATGGACTTTTGGGCTGATTCAGTACAGCCAGTATTTCTCTGCCTTTCCTTCAAATGGATTATGCTGATTGAAAGCAAAGGTAAAAGAAAGTATTTAATTTGGTTGCACATAATTGAAGTTTCTGTTTTATCTGCAGCATTTAGAATTATTTCTACTGTTTGTGTGGGATGTAAATCAGGATTAAGACAACTGAACCATAGAAGCTTTTTGTAAAAGTAATGTGAGATCAAAAGCAGTCTTGTAATTCTGATCACAAGGAATACAAAAAGTAAAATAAAACCCATCATGAAGTGCTTTATTTCCCAGTAAAGGCCATATCAGATTTTTTTCCATTTACAAGTTCAACTGAGGTTCATTTGTATGCAGTGTTTTTCAGTGCCAGCACTGTGCTTTGTTCCTGTTCCCCGCAAAACTGGCAACAATGAGACCATAGGAATGCAGCTGCCAGCCTTGTGGGTGATGCACAAAGAGGAGCAGGACAATGGCTCTGGCTGAGCTCCAGCACAGCCAGCACAGACACTGAGCACAGGAGGAGAGCTCCCCTTGCCTTGCCGAGCACTGACCAGCAGAGCCAGTGGTGCTCTCCTCATGCTGGCCCTGGGGCAGCCAGAGCTGAGCTGGCTGGTGTTTGGCCACAGGAGGAAGGCTGCAGGATGGGACTGGACCTGGTGATGGCCCTGAACCTGTCTTCTGCACCACTGCTTTCAACCTTTGTAGTTGAAAGGCCATTCCAGCATCTCTCTTCAGCACTGAAGCTGTTGTCCATTCTTTAGCAGCCCTCTAAACAAACCCAGTGTGCCTTTTTCCAGTCCTGTTGACAACTTGTCAGGCAGCAACAGCAGCACACTTCCATTACTCTGGGAGTGCTGAGTTAACATGGCATGAAAGAAAAAATACTCTGGAAAGAGCATGCACCTCCCACAGTTTGATCTTTGTTTTCTTCCTCTGATTTATCTGCTCTTGAACTAGAATTTAGAGGGATGGCTTCAGCTATGGCAGAGTTGTGAGGGTGCTTTTTATGAATAAATTCAAAGGCTATTACTAGGTAATGCCACACTCACAGTCCTATTCTAGCTCCCTAGAGACAGCAGAGCAAAGGCTTTACCAATAAATTCAGCATACTTCTACAGGGCTTTTGGGACTTTGATACTGTCTAAATAAATGTTTTGACCATAGGGAGAATGCTCTTGAAAATGGGAAGAAACAAGAAATTAGACCCATAATGGCCATCCATGGTGTGTCACCCATGCAAGGCCAAAGCTGGCAGGCTTTGGGGGAAGTGTCTGTGTGTTTTAAGCTTCACTGCCCAGAGCCTCTGCTCAGAGGTGCAGGGCATGGCTGCTCCCCTTCTCAGTGCTCCTGTGTCCCTCTGTTTTGCAGCTATGATCTCATGTGCAGATGTTGGCATCCTGAGCCCAAGCTACGCCCCAGCTTTGGGGTCCTGCGGTCCCAGCTGGAAATGATTCGCGGGAGGATGTCCACGCTCTCTGCCAGCCAAGATCCTCTCTATGTCAACATTGGGAAGGACAAAGAGGTGTCTGCAAGTGACCCTGCCCTGCACGCCTCCTTTGGAAATATGGATGCTGAAGAGACTGTGGCTGGGGCAGCTGCTGCTGTCACAAGTGACTATCGCTACATCATGAGCCCCTTGTGCCTTGGAGATGATGCTGAGGGTGAAAGGCATCCAGATGGACAAGAAGGGGAGGACAAAAGCCTTCTGTATGAGCTAGAGACAGAAGGAGAGAAAGGTTGCTAGCCTGTACATTGCAGTGGCACTCTGCTTCCCTGGGACTGGATGTGTGCAGCATGGTGCTGTTTCTCCTGGGCCTCTGATGCCAGACCTGGAATGGCTTTGAACAGCACTGGCCAGGGCTCTTGGGCAGCTTTTGTAGCTTTCACCACCTGTGTGGGCTGCAGAGGCAAATAACTTGGAAGAACTGCAACCCCAACAACCCCTTGGATTTGGGGGGGAGGCAGTAGGGTTGCAGGTTGACCACATCCTGCTGACAGGAGTTCAGAGCTAAGGTGGCAGTCAGAGTCTGTGCTCTGCTTCTTCTCACTGAGTGCTGGAGCAGAGCTGAACACACCTTCTGTTCAGTCAGTGCTTGCTCTTGTGTAGATGTTGTCTTCAATCCTGGCTGCGGACTTTGGGACCGGTACCTCTGAAAACTCTAGAGGGTATTTATATTGTCATTCAGGACAAGAGGGCAAAATTCCCCTCGTGTTCACTCAGCAGTACTGCCTAGACTTGTTGCCTACCTCAGTGGTTCTCAAACTGATCAGTGGATCTGCTCCTACCCAGCACTGAATTTGAACATCTGGCTCATTTCATGCAGTGACATTTGCTGCTTCCTCAGTCCAGGGCTCTTTTAAGAGTTTCAGACATTTTGGTGAGCAAGGAAATTAGAAAAAAAAAAAAAGAAATCCAGCATTCCTCTTCTCCCCATGCCTTTTTTTTTGTCTTTCTTTTTCTTCTGTTTGATGGCGGTTCAGGCCTGACTAGACTTGCAGCTGACATTAAAATGCAAAGGGAGGGAGAGCAGCTGGCTTGTGTGAGGGCAGAATCCAACTTCAAAGGAATGGAAAGGAAGCAGTGTAGAGAGAACTTAACAGCAGTATGGGGAAACAGTGCTAATTAATGCTAAGTGCTGCCCTCCAGGAGAGGAAGAAGACTGAGGCACACAATGACAGACTTGCTCGGTTTCAGCAGGAGCGGGATTCAGCATTTGCTTCAAAGTTGGATTCTTTCAATCATTCCCTTTATTAGTCCTATGTCTTCTTCAAATAACTAAGAACTGTAGCTGCTATAGTGACATGTGAAATCAGTTTCAGGAAGATGTGTGTGTTGGGGGGGAGGGATCAACTGGAAGATCTCTTTCTGAAGAGAGAGCCTTATGATGAAAAAGCTTGAGAACCACTGGCCTTCTTATTTAGGAGGTTTTCTGGCATGCTGTAAAAGTCACATAAAACATGGAGTAGTATCACTGCAGCCTGCCAGACAGGGCAAAATTAAGGGTTTTGCTCTTTGGGTTTTGTTTTGTTTTCCAATCAGCATGTCTGACTCACTATAACTGCAAGTGCTTTTGTGGTTTTTAATAATTTAATATTTTACTGTAAATCAGCATTTGTTTTGTACAGTGGTTCCCAGCAAGGAAGTGCAGTTACATCTTGCTCTACTTATCCTAAATATTTGCTAGATCTTAATTTCTTTTATTTTCACTGCGCTGAAAACTTGGCAGTATTACTTAGGATTCCACATTGCACTTCCTCAAATTAATACCACAAATGTCAGCATTTACTGAGTTGGCAAATATGGGACCAAAAAGTCAAATGAGATTGCAGACTTGGTATCAGAACACTCCACCCTTCGATACCTAGTATTTGCTTATTGTAAGGTTGGGGTCTAGATATAAAATTCAGGTCAAGTTTCAGGTCAACTCTTCCTAGGGAAGGGGAATTTCAGCCTGGGACTTGAGCATGGGTCCTTTCTGTCAAGTTTCCTACTCAACAGAGATGTCCTACAGGTGTCTCCAGAAATTCAGTATGGTTTCTCAGTCACAGATACAAGTTCTACCATCTTACACCCCAGGCAGTACAGGGTTTTCTCTCAGCTGGAATGCTGTAAGTGCAGGTGAGAAGATAACACCTAACAAAGGGTAACAAAAACCTGTGCAGTGCACTTTTGCAGAAGGCTATGCTCCCTGCAGCTGCCTAGGAAGCGCAGATGTACATATAGACTCTAACTCTGGGAAGCATGTCTTTAGTTTTTATGCATTTTTTAATAATAAAACCTGTACTGTGTTTGAGTCCCAGCCTCTTAACTGTGGCAGAACGTGTGATGATGCTCACTAACTGTGTGGGGTCGTTGTCAGCCTCAGCTGAAAGTTGTCCTTCTTCCTTCACCAAGCACAATTGAGCTGCTTCTTGGGGGCAGAGAACATTTGACCTGCCCAGGTGCCAGTTACTCTGCATTGCTCCAGCCTTGGGATTGTGAAGGCCAAAATCTGAGGGGCAGGGGCTAGTGGTTCCATAAAGAGAAGCTCTGTGGCCACCACTTGCAGGAAGCTGGGGAAAAGCCCTTCCTGGGACGTGGTGCTTCCTACCCAGGAATGCAAGACCTTTGCATCAGTTCCTCCCTGAAAACTGTGCATGCCCCCATCCAACTACTGGCAGTGCTCTCAGTGGAAAAGAGGTTTGGAGGAGGTGGGTAAAATTCAGCTCCTGACTCAAATGTTCCAAGCACAACATAAAAGAGCCCCTGGATTTCCAACTTGCAGGGAAGAAAAGGCGTACCTCACGCTTTTATTCTTCACAAGCAAACAGCACGCTGCACGCCCTCTGCCTGCAGCTCACACAGAGAGCAAGAGTGATGGGAAACGGCACAAGCACTCACCCCCCATCTGCAATGCAGGAAAAACGACTTCCAAAGCATGAAGCAGCTGATTTAGTTGATAATTTAAGGTTTCAGTGTCCAGTGATCTGGCTCAAATGATGATTTAATCCTCCTGCGTAAAAGCCTGGACAGACCAGGTACAAATGAAGCTGTTTTGTGGGTGGGAGAGGCAACACCAGAAGAAGAACTAGTGAAAAAGAGGGAAGGAAGGAGAATTTAAAATCAGGACAGATGGGATGAGCTGTCAAGAGGGAGTCAGAAAGCAGAAATGTGAAATTTTATCTATGACATACCAGAACAGAGATGGCATTGCCTCAGCCAGGTGTCTGAGGTGGGGGCTGGCTGTGTGTTTTGGTAAAGGATGAGTCTCTCTGGTCCAGCCCAGGTGCTCTGCAGTATTTTTGCTCTCAAATCATGAAGAGGTTGTACAGAGCTGGCCTGGCCCTGTGTCTGCTTGGAGACAGCACTGTGGTCCTGACCCCAGGGAAGCTCCAGCCTAACAGCTCTGATTTAGGCACCAGCCTGGCACACTGTTTTCCTAAATAAACAAAGTGTTTCTCCCACAGCCACCCTTTTTTTCCACCACCCCAGTACAACAGTGCAGTCCCTCCCACCTTCCCCAGCAGCAGCCCTTGCCCAGTCTGCTGGGGCAGTGGGATGTCCAACAGCTGCATGTTTATGCTGAAGCAAATTCTGTCCCATACGGGTAAGCCTGACCACATTCCTTCATCCACATCTCCCTGAGGATGAGACAGGGTCTCCTTTTTAACAGAGGCTCAAGCCCTGCAGGGCAGTTACCAGCTGGGTTATGAGGCTGCATGACCCACAGCACCTAGCAAGAGCACAGCAGAAGCTCAGAGCACTGCCTGTGTTGTCTGGGAGTAGTTTGTGCAGGAGGGAACATGCCCCTGTCACCTCCAGTGCCAGGGCTGACTGATGAGCCTCAGACTGGGCTGTGCTGGCAGCTCAGCCTGCAGGTATGGGGATGCTCCAGCCTGATCCAGTACCTGGTCAGTGTGGGGAATGGTGTGCTCAGGGCTGGCAGCTCAGAGATGGCTGCAGGGAGTGCACAGATATACCTTGGAGCTATTCCACAGCTACCCCAGAACCAGCCACCTTCCTTCTTCACCTGTGTTTGGAGGGAAGTGTTGGAGCCTTGACTCTATAAAACACTCCCTGGAAGTGAAATGCAATTAATTTTGAGTAAAAATCTGAATCTTGCTGACCAGTGAAAAATATTTGCACATAGATATTTTCCTGACTTACATTCCATACATTGATGGCAGTATTCATCCTCTCCTGATGCTCAACAATCACCAACTTTTGCAAATCCTCTTTTTTTTTTTTTTTTTTTACCAGGGATTTCTGTGAGGAACCCTCATAGACAGTCCTAATTTTATATTGATTTGTTATTTCACACCTGCAGTGCTCCCTTGAAACAGCAAGTTGTTCTACAAACACTGGATTCCTGTGGATTTGGATCCCATGGGTGATTGCAGCCTCTGGGTGAAGCTTGCCCCTAGTTAAAGTTCTTACAAGACCTTTTCCCTTGGTGAAGTCTCTGGCATCCAATACTCATTGAATTTCCATCTGCAGTGAAGGTACTGATGTGGAAGTAACACGATCTGCCACATGCAGATTTTTTTCAGAAAACTTGTGGGAACTTAATTATCCTTCAGACCTCAATCTTGCCATCTTATTTGGCTGAAATAAAGCAGTGGATTCAAAAGCTATTAGGGCCAACACGTGCAGCTGGTGATCAGAGAGCCTTGTTACCATGGGAAACAGAGCTAGAAATCAATTACTTAGTCCAAGAACAGAAAAGACCGATGGACATGGGTTTGATTGCATTTTCTGTCATATAAAGGGAATTCAGTGTCAGTATGAATCAGACCTCAGTCACTGCACTGAGGTCTAGCAACAACAAAGATGATTGACTCCTCACTTCCTAATTACTCCATGGATCCTCCAGCTTGAGGCATGTCAAGCCAAGTCACTCCCAACTGCAGTTAGGTGAAATGAAACATCTTTTGGTTATATTTGACAGTAGGACTGACATTAGGGAACAGGTATTTCAGCAGCACAGGAAGTATCTAAACAGCTTGTGTTTCCTCCAGTTTCTTTTTACTGGCTTGAAATAGAACTGAAAGGAATGTGAGACCCCAGGAAATAGATGGCACTTGTTGATTTAAGCCTTGCTCAGTTCAGTATAGATTTTACAGGACTGTACTAGTTTCCAGAAGAGTCTTTATAGGAGCTGACTCTTTCCAGCATGTGGTAAGGAAGCACAAATTCATGAAAGGAAAGAGGGCTTGGATGCATAAACGATCCAGCTGGAGTACAGGAGGTTGCAGCACATGCTGATAAACATACAGTGCCAGTAAAGGTGGCAGAAAGGGAGAGCTGACAGGAAGGGTCACTGGAGAGAAGCAGACTGTACACTGCATCATGGCAGCTACTGCAGCAAATTCAGAATGTCTCTGCTTCCTTAGTTAGTATATAAGACAATGATCCTGGCTGCTGCCCTGCCATTACCTGAGCTGCGTGGGAGACTGCTGCTGCCTCTCTGCTTCTGTTCTGCCAATGAATGCCTCTGCAGCAGTGACTTTTGCTTGTGTGGCACAGTGCTAGCCAGAGCAGAGAGCCCTTTGGTCACTCTCTGCTGCCTCTCACTGCTCCTTCTTATTAAATTACCTTTAAAGAAGCTAAAAGCCCCAAGGTTCACATTGCTAGATGATGTGAAACAGCCTGCCTCCCCAACATCAGGCAAGGTTCAGAGCTAATTAATACCTTTCCTGATATTATTTGTCTACAGAATCCCTCTTCTTACACAAAGATACACAAAGAGAAAGAGGACCAGAAATACTGTGCAGGCATGTGACATGAGGAGGGACTGAGCTTTAACAGCCTTTTGGTGACCATGAACCTTGTACCTGAGCTGCAGGGTGTAAGGGCAAAGGAAGATGCAGACCTGGGGCTTATGCAAGGCACCCAAACTGCATTCCAGAAAGAGGCAGACACTTAGCTGTTGTCAGAACCCCTGCAAAGTGAAAAAAACAGTGTCAAATCTGAACTTCAAGGCTTAGCAGCTCATCAGACAGCTGGGGCAGTTTAAGACCCTCTCCCCAATGTTTGTTTGCTCCCTCTCTGCTCTAACTGGGGACCCCATCAGCCAGGCAGCAGTGCTGGTGCTGCTGAGGGTAGTGAAGATGTAGCTGGTGATGCACAGAAAAGGATGAAGCACAGGCACATGCCTCTCCCAGCACTGCTGAGGGGGTGGAAATCTCTGGCAGAGCAAACAGCCGGTGACTTCTCACACTCCCTCCCCCCTGTCTGATTCACTCCAGCCTGTCTGCCAACACTCCCAATTATGCCAGTGCACTTCCATTGAAGCTGATATGCTGGGCTGTACCTGACCAGGCTCCTACATGAAATCTTTCCCATATTTTCCACCTATTGATGAAGTCTCCCTGGGTCACCACTGAAATTGATCAGGGCTGCTGCCCTACCTGCCAGTGGGTTTTTCTGCTGCCATCACCAGGAAAGGATCCAAATGAGAGGGGCTGAATGCATTCATTTATGGCAGAAATTAGCATGGCTCAGTATTTCTGTGTTTTCTTTCTTAATATACTCCATGAAATACTGCCAGTCTGCTGAGCTCTGTCAAGCTGCAGTGAGTAGGGAGCTGCAGTGCTGGAACTAAAGACACAGTTGGCCCACAGAGACTTTTTTGGGGATTTATGCTCACACAATTGACCACTGTAGTCTCAGTGGAACAGACCTCATTCCAGAGATCTCCTGCACTGCAGGTCTGAACCACCCATTGCTGATAGTGGTGTAAACCTGTGAGAAAGGCACTGAGATCATCAGGGCTTGAAAATAGCACAACTGAGGGAAGGAGGTGGTATGTAACCTGGAAATGCACCCAGTCTGCTTATACACCATGCCCTGACCTCTCCTGGGTGAAGATGATCTGCTGGGATGACGTTGGTTTTCCTCCTTGAGCCCATTCAGCTGCTGAAGCTTTCTGCAGCACTGCTGAGCCCTGCTGCTGATCCCACAGCAGGGGCACTGCGCAGCAGCTCACGGAAGTCCAGGGGATGATGCCGTCACAAGGCTGGCAAGAATTCAACATCGTGCTTTACAGCTTGCCTGTTTATCAGAAATCTGTGAATGTAGAAAATGTGCACTTTCCTTTGTTCCAGGAAGGCTCCAAAATTTAATGAGAAAAAAATTAATGGACTTATTTTCTGAGTAAACATCTCACAGAGCATCACTGACACTGAATTTGGCAAATAAAGAAAAAGCTGTTCTTAGCACAACATTAGTGCAGATGGGGATTAAATCTTAAAGGAGACAAGGCTTTCTGTGGTCTTGCCACACAGTACCAGGATGAGGTGTATCTGTGTCTCTCCCACAGCTCTTTTCCTGGACCTGCTAGCACAGAAGGAAGCAAGGCACTGCCTTGTTTTCACCAGGTGTGGTTAAAGGGCACGACATGCTTTTCTTTCAGTGCAGATGAACACACAGACAGTGGATTCTGTTACTGCAGTTTCTTCCCACTTGAGCTTTTGCTTGCAGGGAGGATTCTGGAAACAGGAGCAGGCCTTGGCGGTGGGATGCCTCATGCACAGAAAAGCCCAGAGCAGCCTGAGGTGGGCAATCCTGAGGAAATTCGGGGATCAGCTCAGTTTTGTACCCCCAGGGCCAGCTGCTGAGGACTGGCCAATGTTGTCTACTCCAGAGAGAGCTGGGACAGCTCAGAGAGGGCAGAGGTGGGAGAACATGCCAGTTGGGGATATTTTGTAGTCTCTAGCATGACATTTGTGTCTCTGAAGTGTCAGTCTCCTCTCCTGCAGAACAAATTGGAGCTGCTCTTTGGACTCATGTAACAGCAGACTTTGCCTGATTTTTAAAATCCCTCATATGCATTGTTTACAATCCTCAGAAATATGCCCATAAAGGCCCTTCAGAAAGCTGAAGTTATTTAATAATCTGCAGTTCTATAGGGGAAACCTTTCCTGGCAGGTTCTATTTCCCCTGCAGCTCTCCCTGCTGCCTGCTCAGCCATGAAATCCTATTTTGCATCCCACAAATGTAATTTCAATACCTCCCTATGGCCACACTCCTTTCTTTCCCTGCCCCAACTGAGATTGAGAACAGCCATGCTGCCTGGCTTGGGGCAGCCCTAGCACCACCAGCAGCCCCTGATCCCCACTAGCACTCACAAGGATGCTGTGCATGACCACCCAGATCCTTCCTCTTGCTGACTCAGGATCTTTGCCACCATGCCACTGAACCTTTCTAAGAGTCCTTGGCAGCAGGCACACTTCTTGAGATGGCCTCAGTGCTCTACTCTGCTCAGTGACCTTGCTGGTGAATAGTGAAAAATAATCCTGCTTATGTTTCTGAATGGTTTTTTATCATGATTCAGCTATCAAGAAGGAGTAGCAGATTGCTGAGGGAGAGAAAATTCCATATTCTGGCTCAATACAGTCTAAGAGTTGGGAGGTTTTCTTGGCCAGACTTTGCCTCTGCTCAGTTATACCTTTTGACTCCTGCAAAACCACAGGAAGCAACTGAAATGAGAATTTGGCCCCAAACAAGTAATTTTTGCTTGCACTGACATTCAGTGTGCAAAACCTGATGAGATTTCTGGATGCAGATTTGGTGAGGTGCCCTATGAAGCAGGCTTGGGAGGGATGTGGAAACACCTTCAAGTGCCAGCTCTCAGACCATACAGAGTTCGTTGCTTGTTTGTGCCCTAGGCTGCTTGTGCAGTTTTGTGATGTGGTTATGTTGTTTATCAGCAGCATCTGTGAAGAAGCTGCATATCTGATGATTGCCTTGTCTGTCCCATTTTAGTAGTTTCTCTGGAAGCATTTCAGCAAAATACTTAATGTGAAAACGCTGGCTTGAAATGGACACCTTAGCATGCTTTAGATAAGGATGCTGTGTTCATAGTGAGGGTCCTGACAGTCCCTCCTCACACTGCAGGGTGAGTTTTGACTGAGGCCACGCTGGGAGATGGGCTGTGAGAATGCACCTACTGCTCACAGGCTGCCCAAGGGCTGCCAGTGCCCAGACCTGGTGAGGAGCTGGGCTGGGGAAACCCTACCCAAATGGATACACACAAGCTGCAGGCTGCTAATGCCAACTGCTTTGGTCTGTGAGCATGCTCTGGCTGCACTGCTCACTGATGCAGCTGTAAATTTTTGAGCAAGTTTCCTTGCCTCAGGCCAGACTCTGAGAGCTGGTGCTCTGCTGCCAGGTGCCTGAGCTGGTCTCTGCATTGCATGCCTGCCTCAGGAACTTTATTTTTCCTTTGCATCAGCCTCAGAGGTAGGATGTGGGTAGCAGACAGATGCTCAGGGCAGCGAGTTACTTTGGATGGCAAAACTGCCCACCCTGCTCTCAGTCCTGCCAGGGCAGTGCTGCTGGGGCCGGGAGACAGGGGAGGGGAGATGTTGCCCTCATGCTCAAGTGGGGATACCTTGGGCTCCCCTCACCTGCTGTTGACCACTCAGACACCCTTCTGGAGGGCAAAAATTTTCCAATGTGTGGGAGCCTCTAGATGGTTCACAAAGGTCTGAGAATGGTTTCTAACCTGCCCAGAAAACCTGTGACCCCACTGCTCCCCCTGAGCAGTACCCCAGCACACAGTGCCTGCCTCCTCCCTTTCCTCTACTGCACTCTCTCCCTTCTCCTTCCTCCCTGTTACCCACCGGGTAGGCCTCCTGCCTTGGGGAAGGTCCAAAGCCTTGGCTGGGCTGCAGGGACAGAGCTGTGCCCCTTGCAGGAGGGACGAGCTGTGCCTGCTTCATGTCTCCTTTCACCGGGAGAGGCTGCAGGGCACGGGTAGAGTCTGTCTGTTAGATCTGTAATAGCTGCTCTCCAAACTGCTTTAAATGAAGATGTTACATGAGAACTACCGGCTTCACATATCTGAGAAATCACCACCACTTTCAGTTTGAAAGGAAATAGTTCTAGGAGGCAGGGAGAGGCTTGGTGCTGCCGGGAAGTTCAGCCAGCAGCGCTGGCAGCGGGCGCCTCCGCGCCGCAGCTGTTCCGCACTGCTGCCGGCAGATGTCTGCGGGGGTTTGCAGCTGGAGCTTCCTGCCAGGGCTCCAGGGCAGCTCCGAGCGATCAGCGTTTGGGTTCCCGGGCCCGGAGGAGCCCTGGGCCGCGGGGGTGGAAGCACCGCGTCCGCCGGGGGACCCGGGGCGCAGGGCAGCTCCTGCTCCCCGCACCTCGGGCAGGTTTGTGCCCCCATTTACCCGCGGGACTCGGGGCAGCTCCTGCTCCCCGCACCTCGGGCAGGTTTGTGCCCCCATGTACCAGCGGGACTCGGGGCAGCTCCTGCTCCCCGCACCTCGGGCAGGTTTGTGCCCCCATGTACCAGCGGGACTCGGGGCAGCTCCTGCTCCCCGCACTTCGGGCAGGTTTGTGCCCCCATTTACCAGCGGGACTCGGGGCAGCTCCTGCATCCCCCGCACTTCGGGCAGGTTTGTGCCCCCATTTACCAGCGGGACTCGGGGCAGCTCCTGCATCCCCCGCACTTCGGGCAGGTTTGTGCCCCCATTTACCAGCGGGACTCGGGGCAGCTCCCGCATCCCCCGCACCTCGGGCAGGTTTGTGCCCCCATTTACCAGCGTTACTCGGGCAGGTTTGTGCCCCCATTTAGCAGGGACTCGGGGCAGGTTCGTGCCCCCATTTAGCAGGGACTCGGGGCGGTGGCGCTGCGATAGCGATCGGAGCCCGGAGCTGCGCCCGCAGCCTCCTTGCTCGGGGCTTGCCCGGGGGAAGGTTTAACCCCTCGCTTGCGGTGGCGAGAGGAAGGGGCAGCCCAAGGCCCGGGGACCGTGGGTTTGAATAACTCGGGCAGGAAAGGGTTTGTTAGGCTGCGGTCCCTTGAGAACGGGAAAAGGAAGGAAGAAAGACTGGGCTCGGCAAGGCTTGTGGCAGCAGAAGAGCCAAAGCTGCGGCACACAGGGAGGCTGGGAGAGCTCCGCCGGGATGGTCGGGGCTGCTCCCTCCGGCAATTCCTTGGCCAGAGCCCAAAGGTACCTAGAGCTCGTTAGGAACTCGCCTACAGCAAGAAAGCCAAATCCCAGCTCCTCATCACTGATGCGTTCCCAGGGGGTTTCTGCGCTCAGTAAACACCGTGCTGGGAGCGAGCGGCAGAGACGCGCCGGCGCCAGCATCTCCCTCCCGTGGGTGCTGCCGCAGGTCTCCCGGCCCTCTGCAGAGCGACTGAGGAGCTCGGGCAGCCCTGTTTCTGCCCTGCCTTCTTTGGGCTGGGGAAGGCAACAGCTTGGGAATTCGGAGGTCGCCACTGTTCCCCGTGGAGAGAAGCTGGGACGATCCCTGTGAAGAGGACTTGGCCACCTTGCAGTCTTCTGTAAAAAAGAGAGCACAAGCCTGGCCTCAGAAGCACAGGCTCCTGCAAGTGTCCAGAGACAGAAGCCGGTAAAGGGAAGGCTGCAAGGGGGAGCAGTCTGGAGATTTCCATGAGCTCTTGGGGAGCTTTATCACATCTGTGAAACAAAAACAGCAATAAAGCTAGGGGCAGGTCTTCTGCTTTGCCTGTCATTTTTCCTTGTCGAACTCTTTAAGAAAGCCTGGACAGGCTTTCCTCCCAGCCTTACCTCTCCAGTCCCAGTGCCTGATTCCTGGCCTCTGCCTTTGGAAAGAAGAACCTTTCTTGCTGTACAATTACACTGCTGCCCTTGCAGCTCTGGTGACCGGTACAAAGGGAAGGTTCAGGTTTAAATAGTGACGAGGATGCACAATAGCAGCAGCTCCAATGTAACCAAGGGAAACTTAGAAAGCAGCCATCATCAATGAACCCTTTCCGTGTATTCAGATAAGAAGGTCATTATTTGGAATGCAAAGTCCATGCTGCAAAGCTAGTAAATGTCAGTTTCACTATTATCTCAGCAATCTTTATCTGGTTCCCATGTGTGTAATGCTGATTTCATGAAAAATTCACACACTATTTTCTTCATGTGATCCTGACTCGCTCAGTGCCCAGGAAGTTGCATCCTTAATTTGACATTTTGCAGGCTTTGAGTGATTGATTAAAGCATTTAAATAACATAGTTCAAACATAAGGGGGGTGGTGGTTGTTAAATGCAATTATTGTTGTTTAAATGTAATTATTTTTACATTTTGATTAATTATAAATGGATATTATTAATGGGACAACAAAATTTGTTTATAGGGGTTTGATTTTTACAGTCATCAGAATTAAACAGAGCAGGTAATGAGTTTGGCAATAAAATGCCAGCCTTAGGCATATACCAGATTTAGCACCACCCTTTCTCTTTGTATCACACTTCCTTCCTCCCACGACCTCAGCCCACTCAAAACCTGCATAATTTTTTCATATAAAAGGATGTGCCTGTTTCTGCTCAGTTTTCTAAAGCCTTTATTTCCTAAATATGCTCCTCAGTGAGAAGACTCCTATTGGATTTCCAGGCCCATTTTATCACTCTTAATGGGATGGGTGGGGATGGAAGAACTGAAAAACTTGGGTGTTGATTTCAAGTGAAGGGAAGAGGCCCACGGTGAACAGAGGGTGGATAGAACTGGGATAGTGATTGGGAGCCTCTGGCTAAACAGATGATGTTGAAGAGCAATGTGGTCCCTGGACAAACACGCCCCTGGAAGAACAGGTATTGACTGCTCCTTCTCCACTTCCCACTTTTAAAGGTTTTATTCAGAAGGGAAAGGAGGGGGAGAGGAGGATAATCCTTTTTCTTGCTTATTTAAGGTTCCTCGATCTCTAAGGAACTTTAGTTTCTCAATACTCAGCTTTAAAAAAAAAAAAAAAAAAAAAAAAAAAAAAAAAAAAAATCAGCCAACAAACAAAAGGATTTTTCTGCAAAACCTCACTTGTAATTTGGGCATCTCTGCTTCAAAGGACATGTACATTTTTAAAGTTAAGATTTCCCAATCTAACTTGCATAAGAACTTCTTCAACACAGCAGTCATAAGATCTATCTCTTTCCAATAAATGATATTTTTGGCACTTAGAGACCAAAACAACACCTTTTTGTAAAAAAAATATTTATTTATTTTTAGCTGTAACATGCAGTTGGCTCATTTCTGTGATATTCATAGACACCATCAGGTTTCCTTCAAAACTAGTCTGTTTTCTAAAAGACTAATGTCTCTTCCCTCAGACATTATCAAAGACTTACTTCCCCTCCATGTGTTAGCTTTTATTTTTCCATAACTCCAATATCTTTGATTGCCTTGGCATTACTTCTTTATCCTTTTATATGTTTGCAACATCATTGCAGTTAATGTCAAACAGTAAATTTTATTTGGGTGACGTTTCCTCTATTTGGCCTATTAACTAAAACAGATCCTGCAGCTGGGAATTGGGCACGTCATCCTTTATAGCAGCAGGAATTTCAAAGAAGCTATCCCTCAATCAGCCCAGAAATTCCAAAAAGCCAGGTCCTAAACTCACCAGTGCTTTCTCCATTGACACGCAAACCCTTCTGAACTTTGGCTTTAAGATTGCAGAAGCCCAACAAAAGTTCAGCTTGTGTACCAGCCGGTATATCTGTGACCTTTGTATACAGATTCCTCGAATATAGTTATCTAAGAAGTGAGGGAAGGTATCTTTGAGCTTCTCAGTGATCTGAGAACCAACCACTCAATTCGGTATCAACACAAAGTTCCATTTTGCAGAAGTATAAACCTATGTCTAATTGGACACTTCCCTTTCTGCATCCCTCATGGACTCCCCAGCCATGCTGTCACACATTCTCAGCAATGTCACAGTGCCTGGGGAATGCAGATTGCTGCAATGACTGAGCACCTTTCGAGGCCAAGACCTGCAACACAAAAATTTCTGTCCAGGGCTACCTTATGGTGCTGTTTACCACCAGCTTTTGTTTAAATTTTAAATTATTTCCCATTACATGTGATCTGCCTTTATCCAGACCTGAAATTACATTACAATGAGGAGGCCTGGCCCTCCTCATTGATGCAGTTACAGCCCTGGGTTACAATTGTCACACAGTCCAGCCAATCTGCACATGCCCATGTTGTCCAGCACTCAGGAGGGTTTATTTACACTTTTTAAATCTTCAACATGTGTTCCATCACTTCGCTTTATACCAAATATAGACTTTTCAGATGCGAACCTCCTGAATGGCCTTTTGCCTAAAGCACGCAGGGCTGTTCTATTCAGAGGTATTAGTGAATACATCCCTACGCTGACAGGCCTTTATTTCACTCTTTCGGCTCACAGGTGGCCAGGCATCTTCCAGGTAACTCGGGGACCGGCGTGAGTGCAGTTCCGCGGGCGCTCCACCAACACGCCGGTCCCCGGGAACGCCGCCGGGCCCGAGAGCCTTGTGCGAGCGGCAGCAGCACCCACGGCGCGAGAAACCCTTTGAGAACGCCGGCGGTGCTCGTAGCTGCACTGGCCGCCAGCACATCGCGCCCCGCCGCACACGAAGGCCCGTTCCGTGACTCGCGAACGCGGCCGGGCGGAAGGCGGAGGAAGGACGAGGGGCCGCGGGAGGAGCGCGCGCGCGGGGCCCGGCCGCCCGTCGGGAAGGGCGCGCGCCCGGCACGGCCGCCGGCGGCGCTGCCGCGCGGCCCCACGCGCGAGCGGCGTGTTATCCCTCGCGCACGGCCGGGGGAGGGGCGGGAAGGGCGTGGCCGGCGGCGCCCAGCGAGCGGAACTGCGTCGGCGGGCGGCTCCGGCCAATCGGCGGCGCGCCGCTGGCGGGGCGTCGCGAGGCAGCTGCACCGCGCGGCCGCCGCCGGCCCCCAGCGCCCCCCGCGCTCCGGTACCGGCCTCGCGCGGGCGGGAGGGCAGCCGGGGGAAGGGGCGGCGGAACGTGCGCCGCCCACGTGACGGGCCGCGGCGGCCAATGAGGACGGCGGGAGGCCGCGCGTGGCGGGCGAGGGCCGCGTGGGCCGGGGCGTTGCCGGGCGGCGCGCGGAGCCAGGTAGGAGCCGCGCGCGCGCCCCCCTCCCCGCTCGGAAGTTTTTCACTCGAGGTGGCGCGAGGCGTGCGTGAGTCACGTGAGCGCGGCGGCCGCCCAATCACGCGCGCGCGCGCCGCCTGTCCGCGCGCTGCCGCCGCGCCCGCGTTTGAGGCGAGGGGGTCGCGCGCGGGACGGGGACGGGACCGGCTGCCGCGCGCTCCCCTCGCGCGTCCCCGCAACGCTCCTTCCAGGGGCGCGAGCGGGCGGGACCCGGGGGCGCGGGCAGCGGACAGCGGCCGGCGGTCACCTGACCGGGGGGATTGTTAAAGGGACCGAGCGGCATCCGGGCTCTCCAGCCGGGAAGGGTCGGCTGAGGCCCGGCCCCGGGCAGCTGCCGCCGCTCCCTGAGCCGTCGCGCGCCCGGGGACCGGCTCCCGGTGGGGGTGTGGCCGGCGCCGGCTCTGAGACGGGGCCGGGCTGGCGGCCCGGTGCCCCCTGGGTGCCCGAGGCCGGCGGGGCGGAGCGGGGCCCCTCGGAGGGGCGGGGCGGCCCGCGGGCGGCGCGCGTGCGCCCCGGCACGTCCGGGGGGCGGCCGCGGGGGCGCGCGGGCAGCGGGCGCTGGTGCCTCTGGTCCCGTCCTGTCTGAAACTCCTCGCGCTGAGCTGGTGCTGTAAAGGGAGTCGAAGCGCGAAGGCGAGCTCAGTGAGGAGTAGGTAGGCACGAGGGCCAGCGGCTGTTACAGCAGCCCGGGGAGACGAGTGGTTTCCCGTTCTTGTCTGACTTACTCAGATGTCAAATCTTGCACAACAGTCACGCTGCCTTGTTCCCAGTATGAACTGTGTGAAGGCTTCGGCCGTCTGTAGTCACACTTGATGGGATGGGCTAGAGCCCCGAAGATCTGATGTTGCTGCAGACTCTGAAAACCGAGGGCTGTGTAAAGGAGAGGGGCAGGCTGATGCTTTGGTGTTGTCGCTTGCAGGTGTTCTGCCTGATGCAGCTGCAGCACCCTTTCAATGCCCTCGGGCACAGTGCCTTGTGAATCTGTACTGAGGACTGGAAAGGGAAATTGATTCTCCTTGAAAAGTATTCCTGTAGGTGAGCATTTTTTGTGCATCTTTATGTGGGGAAAACTCCCATATTTCTTAGGTCTTGTGGACATGGGTAGCATTTGTTCACTTCTGTATTTCCTCTGACAGCAGCTGGCTGTTCACCTCCCCCATTGCTGGCTCGGTATTGGTGCAGACACTGTTGTGCCTGCCGTGGGGGGGAAACGTGCAACTGAAGGAAACCGCTTGTGAATAAACCTGTTTGGTCATCTTCCAGGAGAAAAAAAACCAACGAAATTCTTTCTCTCTGACTGTAGGCCACTTCTTTGTTTATACACAAATCCACTAGATTGTTTCTGAAGTTTATGGTTGTTTTTAAAACCTAGTTTCCTAAGGAATGGGAAGTCCAAGACATTTTCCTTACAAATGCAATGAAATAGGTCTCTGCCTAGTGGAGTGTGAAAGAGCTTTGCTCTGTGAGGAGGTTGTTGTCTGTGTGGTGTTTCATGGACAGCAGAGGATATACAGAAAAACCTCAGCCATGGCATGCATAGGGAGCAGTGCCATTAGCTGTGGCACCAGCAGGGCTTTCCTTTTGTCTTACTCTTCCATAACTAAGGATATGTTGTGCTGTGTTGGTTTGCTTTTTTTTTTTTTTTTTTTTTTTTTTTTTTTTTTTTAAATCTTTCTTAAGACTGGGTAACCTTAGAACAAAGAATCAAGTTATGATGGTAGAGTTGCTCTTCTCTCCACACAAAGATGGAATATGCTTTCACTGTTGGATTTTGGCTAGTTTTAGTACCTGGGATAAATCCTTTGCTGAACTGGATAAGGAAGAATGCAGTGAGAATGATATGAGAAGAATGATGAAGGCGTGTCATAAGAAGAAAGCAACCAGAAGAAAGCTCTTCTGTTTTAATTTTTTTTAAAAATCAAGCCCAAAACAGAAAAGCATTAAAGGAATGTGAACAGCATACAGGAGAGAAAATGAAGGGGAACCAGATAAAACCTATCTACAATAAAAATGCATTCTTTTTTTCAATCACTATCTTTAGGAAAAGCCAATTTGGAGAGTGACAAGATTGTGACGCAGTTACTGTTAAACTTGTGATGTTGGAATTGTGCTGTTTTTCTAACTGTCCTACAGTGCTTTCTGTTAATGTGGTACGGTCTGCCTGGCCACAGGGTAAGTCAGTAAACAGTAACGAAGATGTATATAAACTGGATATGAACCTGGAACACATCACCAACAGTCTAGATTTTAATTAGTGTCATTCTCTTTTTCACCATAACTTAAAAGGGGAATACAGGTTCCTTGGCAGTTCTGACTTGCTGAGCCATTGATGACTGTAGCAATGAGTATTACTATAAAATAGTTGGATGAATAGGATAGTCCTGAACTCACGTGAGGGCTTTTTATTTGCCTTTTTTTTTTTTCCTTCTATGATGTGGACAAGATCCCCAGCTAAAGATTTGTGTATGTGAAAAATGTTCCTCATGATGGCCATAAATGGATTGAAATTCATCAAAATGGTGATATTCCTGCTGATTATGGCTGGTTTCTGCCAGTGTTGCATGGCAAAAAGCATAAAGCATAGCTTTATTGTTTTATTTTGTGATTTTTGGTAGTTGGAGTAATAATATATTAAAAATACAACATTCATTGAATGTATGAGTAATGGACATATCACTGACTGATGAAATATGGGAAGTAATGTAAAATACCTTAACCTAAATGTAACATGTTGTACACAGATAAAAAAGAACATTTTTTCTAGTTAACTTTGGCTTTTTCCCCTGCCCTCTTACTAGTAGTTCATTCTTCACAGAAATCACGGAATGATTTAGACTGGAAAAGATCTCCAAAGTCATGGAATCCAACCTTTGATCCATCACCACCTGTCGACTAGACCATAGCACTGAGTCCACATCTAGTTTGGTGCCTTTCCGTTTTGCAATCTTCAGTGTTTGGGAGGTGTTTCCCAAAAGTTTAGGTAGCTCTTGAGAGATGCAAGAATCTGTGCATGGTACATTGCAGGATTAATGCTATTTGACAAACTACTGGTTTTATGGGCAGCTGGAAGTTCGGACTCCGTGGCATGGGATGGGTTTTGGAGAGGTGAAGCAGGAGTTTCTCCCTTTCCTCCACCCTCCCCAGCTATGTACCCTGTTCCTCCAAAAGCCGCTGCTGCTCTTGGAGGCATGTAGCTCTCAGTTGGTGAAACACTTTCTGAGCTACCACATATTCATTCCTGCTATAGTTGGGAGACTTGAGTGTGACATGAATTTGGTTTTAGTATAAAAAAATGCTCTGGGCTGAAATCTGGCAGTGCACAAGCTGTGTCAGACTTTTTGTGGGCATAAGTGTTTTCTGACTGCAGCTGGAGCATGTGTTTCTGCATGTTTGCACCAGCAAGAAAACTAAAAAACGTTTTAAAAATGTCTGAAGGACATTTTTTTTTTCCCCTACAACAATCCATTTCTTTCAATTATTTTTTTTCTTAATCTCACTTTTTGTCTAGATTCTGCCATCACTTTCATCTTTTATCTTCTTGACACTAAATTATATTTCTTCACTAAAGCTAAAAAAAGAGTTTACGCTAGTTTCCTATCAAAAATAATATTCTGTAAACTTCTCTTAAAGTACATTTGGGCTGGCATTCTGTTACTTAAGGACAGAGGTCTGAAGCTGACATAGATGCTGCTAATTAGAGACATCAGTGTACAGCAGATATTCAGCTCTGGGAGGCTACTACTTGTCTGGAGAAGTTTATGGCATAGAAAATGGGACTAGATACCTGTTTATATACAGTTTAATCCAGAGTTTTGGTTGGATTAACAGAATTTCCTGTGGGTTGCTACTGTTAATCATTCTCCAAGGTGGAAAAACATTGTCTAAAGAAAGAATGTTTTTAGTGTTTTAACTGTTCTAATGTGCACATTGCATGACACTTCTGGCTCTAGCATCACTAGGTTTTCAGCTCTTCAAATGCTGTGGGTTTTGGGTTTTTTGTTTTTTGGGGGGTGTTTTGTTGGTTCTTTTTTTTTTTAATGTCCAAAACATGGGATTTTGGAGCCCAGTCAGGGCTGTCTGGTCCTAGTTAGTGATAAACCTGTAGACTGCTGTAATAAACTGCTGACTGCTGCTGTGGGTGTGTTACACTGGCACAGCTGGTTTTGATAGCTGTTGTTTCCAGGTAGTGAGTGTAATTTCAGCTAGTGCTTGTTTTTAGCAAGTGAATTGAAGAGCTGAAGGCCTCCTTTATGCTGCTGTAGTAGTGCCTTTCACACTATGCTGCGTGACAGAAGTGTCCTGTCATGTATCTACTTGTGTAGTAGCAATCTTTGTGTTCAGGGGATTGCTAACAAAAAATGTAATTGACGCCTCTTGTGTATTTTTCACAAGTTGGCAGCTGTTCCGTTTTCCTTAACTATTTGTAGTTACATGTATATATACTCTAGGAGGTATGTTGTTCACCCACAGCTACATCTGTAGCAAAGTCTGGGACTTGTGGCCCTCCAATTCCTGATTTGTTACTGAATCTTTGCCACAGGTTAGCCATTAGAATGGCTGAAGAGCAGTTTGTTGCTGCAGCTCTAACAAGTACAGTCTCTTATTACTTGTAGCACGTAGGTTTGAATGGGTGCTTTATAGCGCTGTGTAGGTGTTACTGAAAACACGAGTGTGATTTACTGGGTGCTGAAATGCAGCTTGTCAAGACTGTAGTTCATACCTTCAAGGGAATATGTCTGAAAGAAGCATTTGGGGGAAGAGTGTATGTCTTGGTAGTGAATTTGAGCATTTCAAATACCACATAGTAGCCAGTAATGGGATGGTTGTAACTCCCTCTGATCAGGAATTCAGTAGGTGCAAGCCAGTTCATTTCTGTGCTGCCAATTCATATTTAGCACAAGCAAGTCCTTAACACTGGTGTTTGTACTGATCTAAACAAGATGTTGTTCTTTCCTGCAGCATTGCTTGTCAGCTTTAAGCTGCTTAGAACTGGGTTGCTTAAGCTGGTGGAAGTCTGTAGTACTGCTGTGACTTCTACTGATGAGTCTGTTCTGATAAACCAGGGATTCAGTCTTGGTGCAGGCAAGCATTTCTACCTGCCTTAGTCAAATTGTAGCAAAATCTCTGGCAATGTCAACCGTTTCTGGTTTGTTTCTTTTATCATTTATCATGACTGGAACATGTGGCCTGTGGGCCATGAACATGGGGCACTATCTGGTCTCAGTTCTGTGTCAGTTCCCAGTTGTACAAATTACTCTCTTGCTGAAAAACCCCCACTTATTGCCAACCAACTATTGTCAAACCAATATTGTCATTGTTGAGAAGCAAATTGGTTAATACAAAATAGCATCTCTATCCTGTGGCCCTAAAACTTGATGACTACTCTACAGAATATGAGATGACTGTAGGTATAAAATGACTATTCCTGAAATTGTTGTAATTTTTTCTGACTGGATTTGTTACAGGAAAAATACTCTGGACCCAACACCTTGAGGCTGTTGCAGCTCCATCCCACCAAATATGACCAGTAATAAGGCTGAAAAGATATTGCTGGTAGGTACAAGCCCATAGATCTCACGCACAAATGACACTTAAATGTAAACGTATACAGATACAGGAGCACAGCAGACAGCCATATCCTGCTCCCTTCGCTATCTGAGCAGGAAATCACACACATACATGTATATATCTGTGTGTGTCTGTATTTATACATATGGCAGATACCCCCCAGCAGCAGAGCTTAGACACTGTGTTGGTTCCTGACTCCCAGTCTCCCTGGTTGCTGGCAGGTGGACACAGCAGATCCACAGTGCTGTGTCTCTCAGGTGGCTGAGCTGATGTCCAGCACCCCTGCACCCACATGGCCCATTCGAGACAGAGGTGTGCATACACACGCAGAGCTGGTGGCATTCCTCTGGGCCTCCATGCAGACCCAACTGTGTTAATGTTTTGATGTATGTTTGTCAAGTTTCTTAAAAACGTATTTTCTTCAGTTCTGTGCTTCTGAGATAATTTTCTGTAGCATAAACTTAGGTTGCTCTTCTTCTGCCCATTTTTAAATAAGACAAAAAATCCCCAGCAGATTGAGAAGCAGTCTTGACAAAGTTATAGTTCATGGTAGGCAATGGTCAGTGCAAAATTTGGGTCTGTGGGTGAGCCTGGACTTTGGTGTCACCCTACTAACTGATTTCTTTACCTTCTGGCACCATGTGTAAATAAGTCTCTGTCGTTTCATAATGGATGCAGTGTTGTAAAATAAATAACCTTAATGGAAAAAGGGATAGAATGGGGGTACTTTATGGAGGTGTTTTTGCCTGCAGCTGTAATGCATTTGGTGTGAATTCGGTTAAGGTTCAGAATTCTCTTTCAGTTGGCTTGCTGTCAGAAATGTCAGGTTTATAGCATGTAATTAATTCCCTCGGTGTCTGTGAAGGCCTGTGGGGCTGGGCATGGGGCGGCACCCGCTCGGTGCCGTTCTGCGGGCGGGGGGGCTCTGTCGCGGCCGGGCCAGGGTGCGCTGAGCCCGACTCTCGGTTCGTCAGCGCGGCGGTGGCACCGCGCAGGGCCCGGCTCAGGGCGCGGTGTGACAGGTCAGCGGGTGCCCCCCCAGAGGCACGGGCCCTTCTTCAGCTGCGGGGCGGAGTCTGAGCCGCGCTTTGGCCGCTCAGCGAGAGCTTGCTCAGACGATGGAAGCAGCGCTGACTTAATGCTCAGCTGAGGGTTCCCCTGGAGGCGGCCGGTTCCTGCCGGCGGTGCTCCGTTCCCGGCGGAGGCGGCCGCTGCCGTGGGCATGGGGATGAGGGGCGGCGCCGCCCCGCTCGGCCCGCCGGGGGGCGCCGTGCGCCGCGGGCCTCGCGCGCACTCCGGGCGCGGGCGCGGAGGGAGGCGGAGCCGCGCGACCGGGGCCTTCGACGGCCACTGGCGCGTGAGCGCAGCGCCGCGCGCGCGCACCCGTTCGAGAAGCTTCCCCGCGCGCGCGGCGCTGCGCGGGCCGGGCCGAGCGCCGGGCCCTGAGCGCGGCGCGGGCACGTGACGGGCAGGCGGGAGGGAGGGGGCTGCCTGCTCGCTGTGCGCCTGCGCGCGCTGCGGCGCCATGACGTCAGCACGGTGCGCACGCACGTTGTCCCCAGCTGGCGGACACACGGTCCGCGTGAGAAAGGAAGCGGGAGGCCGCGCGCGCTTCGCGCACGGTAACGACCGGGGAGCGGGACTGCGCCGGGGGCAGCGGCCGCGTCGCGCGCGAACCCTGCGCGCCTCTCCGCGCGCCCTCCGCCCGCCGCCCGAACTGCGAAAATTGACACCAGGCGCGGGCACGAGGCGGCCGGCTCCGGGCCCGCCGGCCGCGCCCCGGCGGCCACGCGAGGCGCCGTTGCGCACGGGCCGCCTGGGGAGCGCCGGCAGCGCGCGCCCCGCCGGGCAGGGCCGCGCCGGGTCCCGGCGAAGAGCGGCGCGGTTTCGCCACGTGTGCTCGTCCCGCTGGCCTCCGCCAACCGGCACGGGCGGTGGTTCCGGCTCCCGCCGCTCTGAGGCGGCCGCCGCTCCCCGTCCCGAGGCTTCTGGCTGGGGTCCGTCCGGCGCGGCCGGGGAGGGGAGCGGGGGGCGGGCGGGGGGTGGGGGGGAGGGCGCGCAAAGCGACAGGTGCTGCGCTCGGCTCGCAGCCGTGACGCCACCTGCCCGGGGCGGGGCCCTCGTCTCTCGCCGCCGTGCCCGGCGCGGCCCGTCCCGGTGTCCGCTCGGTCGGTCGGTGTTGACCGGCGGTGCGGCGCCCGCTGCCGTTGGGCGCGCGCCATGGGGCTCCCGGCGGTGGCGGGCGGGGCGGCCCCGGGGCTCGCGCGCCGCCGCCGCTCCCTGTCCCACGGCGCCTCCCGGTGCCCGCCCGCCCCGGAGCGCCGCGCGCCGAGCCGCGTCCCGGTCACCGCGCGGGGAGTTGGGTTGTTTGTTTGTTTAGTTGTTTGGTTGTGAAGGACGCTTTCGCATCTGATTGTCGTCCTGCTTTTGGCGGGTCTCAGTGCGGCTTGTGATTGTTCTTGGCCGCTGCGTCCTGCTTGGACGCTGCTTCTCAAATGAAAGGTCTGCGTGTAGTGAAGGGAAATCTCTGACGCTGTTCAGAAGCTTCCACAAATACACGTGTTTCCCCTTAAATACCGGATTAGAGTCTGTGTGCTATAATAAAACAGACTCCTGTGTGTCACTAAATGTAATAAAATATATGAAATATATTTCTGGTAGCAGGCTGTGCTAGTGCTGAAATAGCATAGATTTTGATTACTGTGATTGCACATAATCTTATTTTAACCGCACGGATCTTAGTCTGACTTGATATTTTGTGTGGTGCTTGTGGTAGAAATAGCTGCAGCAGTGCAACTAAGTTCTTAAACTTTGAGTGTTGGAAAACAGAAACTTAACCTGGTTGCTCTCGTAGGTCTTTATATTCACAGAACTTTTACTGAGTGCGTGGTTGTTGAGCTTTTTTTGTAACATTTTTTTCTGGTATGTCTTAAGTAAGGTAACTTAGTAAAATAAATTTAAAGTAATCAAGTAAATTTAAAGCTACAGGCATTCTGCATATCTTAAACCAGATCTGAAACCACTTTGATAGTGTGTTTCCTTTATAAGCCAACACAGTTCTGGTACATACTGCACAGCATTAATGTGAAGTCCCTTTCTGACTGTATGTTTACTATACGTATAAATGTGTTATAAGTGTATATACAGAGTAAGTTGGTGGAAAATCACATAGAACTTAGACTGTGGTTCTTTTTTCACCACTCTGTATATCTGAGGTTTATATTTCTATTCAGTTCTTGCAGGTGAACATAGAAATATTTCTTGGGGATAACTTTTTGTCTTGTGGGACTTGAGGTGTAATGTACTGAAAAAGCAGAGCAATATATTTGAAGTCATTTTTTATCGTAGACTCTGGATGACAGAGTGGTCAGCTGACTGCCATGACTTCTTGAATTAAGGAGAGTGCTTTGGCACATCAGCCAGTTCCCTCAGGACTCTAGTATGCATCTCAACTTCTAGTAGTGGTGATTAACTCTGTTCTCTGGCTCCCACCAACTAGATACTTGATAGAAGAATCAATAATTTTTTGTCAGTCTTGTGTCCCACATACAGTAAGAATCAAAATACAAACATCTGGATGTGAAAACATGATTTTTGTGAGTTACCAGAAGGGCACATTTTAAATTTTCACATAGAGAAATATACAGGCTATTTGAAAAATGAAGTAGTTTATGAACTTTGTTGCAGTGTTGACATAATTCTTAATCTGGGAGGTAGACACACAAAAGTGGTATTGTGTATACGCAGATAAAAGTAACTTCTTTAGTTCCCTAAACAGTGATTATGCTAATTGTAACAGTACAGATGTTTTCTTGTTTGGTTTAAATTATTTCCATAATTCAGAAGATAAAGGAAGCTAAGGCTGCCCAATGCTTCACATTCATCCATTTAATCTTAGCTGAATGGTCTTTTGGGAGTTAGTTTGTGTCTTTTTCCAGAGCTTATTCATTTGAAGTATTTTATCCCTTCTTTTTCTCTCTGCCCTTGGCAGACAATTAGAAGTTCTTAGTGTTGATGGGCAGTGTAAGCAAAGAAATTCCAAACACATCCAAACTTTGATTTCAATAAAGAAAATCAGAGAAAATGTTTTTAACAGTTTTTTTCTTTCCTCCTTTAAGTTTTTCACAATTTGTAGACTTCAGGAAACTTTTTCTTTCTGTCTTTCTGCAAGACTTTTGCCTTTCTGTCAGAAATGTGCTGTTTGCTCTCCTGAAAACTTCTGCATGTTTTGCCTAATGTTATTAGGTGAATGATCTTCAGAGTAGATGGAAGTTGGAACAAAGTGTTTAGAAATACCAAGCAAAGCAAGGAGTTCTGCTGGGGCAAAGCCTGTATGAAAAAGCAATTTTAAATGTCATAGGCCCTATGTCTATAAGGTCAAAATTGTATACACACATGCAACCCTGGTTTGTTAACACCCTGATTGTGCTCTGCTTGCTGTTGCCAAGGCATCTTGGTTATCAAACTGCATATGCCAATTAAACCTGCAGTACTCTATGTCTCAGTTTCCACAACTTTCCTAATGTTACTCTACTCAGGTAAAAATTTTGGTTGATAATGTGGTTTATGTTCACCTGTTCATATCCATCCAGAAAGAGAAAGACTGCTTAAAAACACTGATTAGAGAACAGCAGCTGAGGATAGGGGTAGAGATCAAGAAATTTGTGCAAAAATTTCTTAGAATGGAGGGAACTGGGATGAAAATTATATTAGGATTTTTATAGTTTTAGTGTATAAGTTTTATGGTACTGCTTATCTTTTAAGTTCATTGTGTGGAGAGCTATTGCAAAAAGGATGTCTTATGTGACTTAATTACTTTCTTAGACTGTATTGGAATAATTTTAACTGTGTTTTCTTTTTCTTTCAGAATGGTGAACACACATAGAAGATTATCAGACCTCTGTAGAGTTTGCATTTGGTTGGAGAGCTTGTGAGAAACAAGTACTTTGAGATCATGGAGAAACAACAGATTGTGTTGGCTAGCCGGGATGGTGGGACTGCGTCTGGTGCAGCACCTGCTTTCTTTGTCATCTTGAAACAGCAGCAGGGAAATGGAAAAGCTGACCAGGGAATCCTAGTAGCAAACCGTGATGCCTGTGCTCTCGCCAGCAGTGTATCAACTCCAGTCAAACCCAGAGTCAAGACCTGCCTCCCAGCTGACTGTGTTTCAGGGGGCATCACTGTCACCCTGGATAACAACAGCATGTGGAACGAGTTCTACCATCGCAACACAGAGATGATCCTGACCAAGCAGGGGAGGCGAATGTTCCCGTATTGCCGGTACTGGATTACAGGGCTGAATTCCAGTCAGAAGTACATCCTGGTCATGGACATATCCCCTGTGGACAATCACCGCTACAAATGGAATGGCCGTTGGTGGGAGCCCAGTGGGAAGGCAGAACCACATGTTCTAGGAAGAGTGTTTATTCATCCAGAATCCCCTTCCACTGGCCAGTTCTGGATGCACCAGCCAGTATCCTTCTATAAACTTAAACTTACCAACAATACCCTGGACCAGGAGGGTCACATAATCCTGCATTCTATGCATCGATATCTGCCACGACTTCACTTGGTGCCTGCAAACAAAGCCACAGAAGTCATTCAGCTTAACGGCCCCGATGTCCACACATTTACCTTTCCACAGACAGAATTCTTTGCAGTTACAGCCTACCAGAACATCCAGATTACCCAGCTGAAAATAGATTACAATCCTTTCGCTAAAGGGTTCAGGGATGATGGGCTGAATAGTCGACCTCAGCGTGATGTGAAACAGAACAGCAACTTAGAATTGGAAGGAGGTGATGTTTTTAGCACTCCTGGCATTTGTGGTCGTCCTGCTGAAGTTGATGCATTAGATGTGCATCAGAGAAATTTAGATTCTTCATTCAGTGGTCAAAACCCATCAGACATTGAGATGGATAAAGAGTCCTTCAATGCAGAAGGAGACTTCTTGGGTCTCCTGGACAGTGACTTGCCTTCAGGTGTTATGCCAAAGCTAAAACAAGAAGTCTCTGAAAGGTGGGTTAACACTACATTTTCAGTACAACTGCTGGCTAAGTGGGATGTTTTGTAAATAAATAACAGGATGCTCAGTGTAGAGGTTTACTGCTAAGGGTTACATGACCTGAAATGGCAGAACAGTTAATATTACTAAAAGCTTTTCTTTGCTCAGTCATGTATCAGTCTTGACTTTCTAAGGTGTCTGGGGAATGGAAGAGTTCAGTATTATTTTCTGTGTTGCTTTAGCTGCCATGTTTGAGAAGCATTGAGGGATTTCTCTTAACCCTCTCAGCATTTTAGAAGGCTAAATTAATGTTTTTCATTAGGCAGAGCACATTGCAGTCATAAAAACACCGCCTTTGCTTTTAGGGCTGCTCACCACATTGACATGCTGTCTATCTATAGCTCCAGTTTTCATTAGTGAAAGTGAATGGTGTGTGGGTATTTAGGTTGTGTATGTGTAGGGATTGCTGCAAGGCAGTTGTAATTGGCAGCAAGCCACCCTTTTGTCAATAACTGCTTGGTGTGAATTCTTGTATTCCACAAAGAAGTGTGAGGTAGCCTGCCTGTTGCTAGTCAGTTGCCTCTTATTTGCTGTGAGGTAAGGGAAGTACTTGAGAACTACTTGATTTTTCTAAAGCAAGCCTGGAAAAGCCTATTGTTTTACTGGACTTAGTTTTGAAAATCCAAGCAGCAGAATGGAGCAAACTTAGTGAATAGTTAACGTGCACATAGAGATACTTTGAGAAGAAATTACTTAAAAAATACATAGAGGTTTCTTTTCTGCCATTTTGCTTCATGTCAGTTCGTTAATACCAGGCTTAATCTGCCAAAGATTTAGTGGTAAAAGCAGCCTTTGTAGATCAGTACACAAGAAAATTATTTAACTGCAGGATATCAGCATGATATTAATGGTTAATGGTGAAATTAGGGGTCAGTTCTTATTGGGGAAAAGTTATATTTATGATGTAGTTATACAGAAACTGTATTACTGTACAACTGTGTGTTTTAGAGAGGACAGAGATTTCCTCAGTTGCTTTTTTTGTCTTGCAAGAAGGATCTTCTTGCCTTTTGAAAAACTTCAAATTACAAAGTTATTCATACTTTGACACTTCGTTGAATTTCTTCTATTATAGTAATAATTCTTAAGAGTACTAGAATTGTTTTGAGATCTAGAGTGCACAAACCTTTCTTTTGCATTATTTTCATGTGTCAGTCTATTAGAAAGAAGGTTGTCTAGACTTACTTTATTCTAAAAAAATGCTGTTCTAACCCATCTTAAATACTGAAAAGACACAGATTACAGAAGGAATGGGCTTTTTTTGGTTCCTGAGAGCATGGAGAAGAGTTTAGATAACTTTGCATATTGGAAGTAAAACTCAGAAAAATAGTTATTGACAGCTTTATTTTGCTTTCATAGTGATATTTCATTTGCCTGGAGAGGGTCATTGAAGCAAATTTTTTTGAAAACTGTTTATATTAAGGATTTGCACAAAACATTGATTTTAAATTTTCATGTAATAACCAACTTCTCAGAGAATAAAAAATTCGCTTTTTAGCACTGAAGCAATTTCATCTGGCCCTTAGTTTCTGAAGTCTCTTGCATATACATGCATGAGTCATACCTCACTTTTGTCACCACCTGGCTTATGGTTGTATTATGCAGAATAGAACAGTATTTGTGTCTAGAAGTTTCAGTATTACAGCAGGGCTTTTTAGTTTAGATACTGTCCAGATCCCAAATAGAAAGGTAATCCTTAACTTACATGGACATGCCTTGCAATAGGTAAAGGAGGACTAGCAAAGTCCAGGCTTTACTGGGCTTCCAACTGAAAATGGTAAAACTCAGATGAGAAATTTATTCCTGGCCTGCAAGTTTGTTATGGTTTTTTGCCCCTTGATTTTCAAGAATTTTAAAGTAGCAGAGCATGTGAGTATTAATAATACTCACTTTAATTGTGGATGGGCTGTTCTGAATCAGCCTCTTAGCTTAGTATTGTGGCAGGATTTTCAGCTGCTAGTAGCTTACAAGTAGTCTGTCTTTGCATTTCTTTCACAGTAAACTCACTGACCAAGAAAGGCTTTTTAATCTTACATTTCACATTATTAATTAAATGAAAGTAAGAAAATTTCTAATAGAAAACTCATTGTCCAGAGAAAACAGTAGACAAAACTAGAATTCAAGTCTCATGCCTCCCGCTATTCCCTCAGGAGTCATGTTTTCACATTAAGCTTAATGCCTGTTACTTAGTGTCCTTTTGAGTTGCAACAATTTTTCTAGATAGTTTCTCTCAATCATCTGCATTTTATATGTAACTATATAAATTTGTATCTTAACTGTCAGCCCCTGTTTTAATACTGCTGTGTTCCTTCATGAAGGGAATACTCCCAGCTCCATGTTGTGGTTCTTGTGTGTCCCGGCTCTTCTCCCTTAAGTGTTTCCTCAGTCTACACAAGAACGAAGCAACTTCTTCCTCCACTTCTTTTTTCCTTTCTCAGTCCCAGCTGTGGGTTCAACTGGGCTTAGCACTTCTTTAAAGGGGTAGGGATGGATAATATTAATGATAAAATAGACACACATACATGTATACATCCAGTGTATGTAGGGCAATATTCATTATATTATGTTTTACTACTATAATTATGTTAAATTTTACTTGAAATTATTGTCATTAACAAATAATTTTATTTTTAATAACACAAAATTGACAATAATAGTCTAATATAATTATATGTAGTGTATTATATAATAAGTATAAAGGTTATATTGTAATACTATGTGATACATTGAGTAAATAAGTTCTGAGCTTTTTTTCTGAGTTTTATTCTGGATATGAGTTTCTGGCTTCATACCTTAGAAGTTTTCTCTTATGACACGCTAAAGAAAACTGGTGACTGTAGTTCTTCGACTGATGTATCTGGCTCTCAAGCCCATGATGAGTTGCATGTACTGTTAATCTTCAGTATATAATGCATAGTATTTTGAATTCTGGTTAGGTTAGGACTCACACTTGATAGAAAATGAAGCAGGATTCAGTAGGATATTCAGGATTCAGTAATATTCTGTAAGTGTTCAAACAGCAGTTGAATTTAGGAATTGTCTGTATGTGGCTTCAGGGTGCATTAACTAAAATTTTGGTGCTTTAAGGGCTCGCTTGACTTCTTACTTGCAAGCACAATGGCTTTAGTGTCCTAATGAGGTACACAACAAACTAAGGCCACTTCTAAACACTTAAAATATGACAGCTTAGCATGGGTTCATGCTGAGTAAAAGAGGAAAAAGTGCAAGTGTCACCCTGATATTAGTAGGGAAGGAAGTTGTGCTGCTGCCTTCAGATAAGAAGTCGGATTGTTCTTAATTATGGCAATTTCTGGGGTTTCTTGAATCTTCTAAAAATGTAAGCTTGTAAAAGACAGCTTATTTAGCAGACTTATGTCTGGGAGCATTTTAGAAGCTTCTTACTATATAACCAAGAATTATGGGAGATGGTGGAATTTTGGTAAAGGAGATATGATAAAGATCTTACATTATATTTTGGTTTTGTCCCCTTTTCCTACCCCAGTACCATTGCTAGCAGTTATGAAAGCAGTTCCCGTGTGGCATCTCCATTGGACCCAAATGGACACTTTAATGTAGTCATTAAAGAGGAGCCAGTAGATGACTATGACTACGGGTCAAATATTTGCACACAAGGAGTGACTGTGAAAGAGGAAGACACAGATGAAGAAACTGATGAATATTCCAACACGGACGATGATGATCCTATTGTACAAAAACATCTAATGAGACGCCGTGAAACAGATGGAATTGATGGAGAATTCAAGCCTAGGAAGCGTATGCTAACCAGTCCTTCAGGTGTTGCCAAAGCAAAAATGTTAAAACTAGATAGTGGTAAGATGCCTGTGGTCTATTTGGAGCCTTGTGCAGTCACAAAGAGCACCGTGAAGATATCTGAGCTACCGCAGACCATGCTTTCCTCTTGCAAGAAGGATAAATCCCCTTTGAGTGCAATCCTGGATTCCTTGCCCGTGTGTTTTGAAAATCACAAAGATCCTTCCTCAGGCACAGTGACTGTGCCTGAGGAGTTAGTTGTGAAGAAAGAATCTCCTGGGAGTAGAATGTCGCAGAAATACTGTTCAATTGGAGAAGCCCAGTGGGCTCTATCCAAATCACCTAATTTCAGTCTCAGGGGCTCAGTAAGTTGTGACTTTCCAGATAAAGAGATCTGTGGCAGAAAAAGGTCTGGCATACTGAAGAGCCCTACGTCCCTCAAAGGCTCTGGTAACAATCAAAGCACCCTATCATCAGTTACAAATAAAAGAGGAAGGCCCCGGAAACTGAAAATTTCCAAGGCTGGTCGACCACCTAGAGGTATAGGGAAAAATGTAGTAGCAAGCAAGAACACTTCTCTGGGGCCTGGGAGCATCCTTCCAGACGTTAAACCGGACCTTGAAGATGTTGATGGTGTTCTTTTTGTGTCCTTTGCATCAAAGGTAAAACATCATTGTTGTGGAGTAAAATTTAAAATTCAAACACCTTTTAAAGCCTTTGTGCTTACAAGCTAAAGTTATGTTTTCTTTTAAAATGAGTTTGGAGTTTCATGGCCTCTTTCTAAATCCGTTCTTGTTTTGACCCTGTGTTATTCATAACATGGTCTTACTTCTTGCAGCTTAGGAAAAGATAGCTGGATCTGGAGTTCTGTATAAAAAAAATGCGTGCTTTTTTATGAAACAGTCTCATGTTTTGTATAATTTGGTGATATTTGATGTGGCCTACTTTGCATCCAAGTGTTTTAAGGTAACTTATTCGAGGCTCTTCATGTGTGTAGGAAGCTCTTGACATTAACACTGTTGATAGAGCTGGTGGAGAAGAGTCACAGAATCTTCAGACTCCCCTGTTGACTACAAGTGATCCAGGTACAGTTTTCTTTTTTCTTTTTTTGTGAGTGGCTCTTCCCTGCAATAAGGGAATTTGTAAAGACACACTGAAAAATTAATAATTAAGTCAGTTTTTTGCATGGCAAATATTTTTTATACGATCTCTTATTTTTTGAGTAGATTGTCAAGCAAGAATACAAGTACTGGAAAAGGAGTTGATGGAAGAGCTGAAGACCTTGAGGCATAAGCAAGTAATTCATCCTAGCCTTCAGGAAGGTAAGTGGTCATGTACTGATGCATCTGGTTGATCATTGCACTTAGTCATACTCAGTTCATAATTCCTGCTCGTGCCAATACTGTATATGCCTAATACAGCTGGGACCTGACTTTTCATCTGCATACATGTTTGTTACAAACTAGAAAATGTGGAGGTGGCAAAAGGTGGCTCCTGAATCTCCAATAGGAGAGCAGGAGTCTGCACGTTACGTGCCTCTTGCAGCAGTTGCTGAGCCTTCCGAAGTGCCTGTTTTGTAATGACCTAAACTTGGTTGAAAGCACATAGAGATAGTTTTACTTCTTCATAAAAGCAGGCATTTCCTGGTGAGTGAAGAGCTGGAGATCCAGCAACACTTAACCAAGGCTACATTTACTGTGATTTGAGTCCTTATTTCTTTGAGTCCCTATTCATCCAGTTCACTAGCCATGTAAAAGGGCCAAGCAAGATTCTTTCAGTCTGGGATTTTCTATACAATGTTTTCCTGAGGTAGACGAAGGAAAGTCAAGGATCCCGGAGTGGAACTTAATGTTCTCTCTTCTGATGATTTTGAAAGACATCAGCAATAGTAGTCCTAAGACCAATGACATTAAGGTAGGCATCAGAGCAGGTGATAAAATTATTGATACACATGGAAACATTGTACTTCATACTCTTGAGGTTCTTGCCCTGAATGTTTCAAACGCGTAACTGTAATACTGTAGGGACTGAGTCGAGTCTCCAAATACTGATCTATGAGCTGTTCTGGGCCCTCACTGAGCTTCTGTGGTGAAGGACATTGGATTAGCTTGGATGGTTTGTGCATGGTGTATGGTAAGAGCTAGTAATGTTAAGGCATTTTAGGATTTTATTGTGGACGTCCTAGGTGTTACCTTTACCCAAAAAAAGTATCATAAAATTACAGTGTGTGATACATTGATAGCTGCAGCAGTTATGAGGGCTGTTTTACTCATGAGATGATCCTGCAGCTGAGAGCATGTACAACCCACATGCTTTTTCACCAGCTGAAGTGTGAGGTGCCTTCTGAAGGGTTTTGAGCAGTTCACAGATACTACAAAATGGACAAGAAATGTCAAGCATTAGGTTAAGAAAAAGCCATCCAAAGAATTTTTTTTTTCTTGAGTGGTAATGACCATCGTTTCCAGTGTTGGCTGAGCCTGTTAAATAGTGAAATTGCAATTCAGCATGGTGGAGATGAACCACAGCTTCTAATTTTTAGAGGGAAATGAAGATACAGAGAAACTATTTGCAGCAAGAGCATCACTACAATAGATGCAGTCTGATTGGGCTATGAAGTGAATTACAATATGACTGCAATTGTTGTTAGACTTCAGCTGCTGCATGTGAACAAGGAACCAGACTTTCTCCAGATTACCTTCATCTTCCAAATTATTACAGGTTTCTTGCTTTGCAGAGCTGAGGTCCTGGAAGGAATGGACAGAGCAGTTGTGATGTTAACCCTGGTTTTGATTCTCAACAGTATAGTTGAGAAGTTTAAGATTCTTTTTGGGATTCACTGATGAAATGTTGGAGCTATACCTGAGCCCTGCAATTGCTCTTGATCTGTGAAGTTAGTAACAGGGTGATAGAGGCTGTCTAGATTTTAGAGGCACCAGAATTGCAGGAAAATGCTTCAGAAAGAAGGGAATCCAACTTAAACATGTTAAAAGGAGAGCTCCTGCTGCAGCACTGAAATGCTGTGGGATGCTTATTTTATCTGAGCTAATTTGAATTCCTGACTATATTCTTGAAAATTGAAGACAGTGTTGTCATGTTTCATATTTCAGATTAATCAGCTGCAGCTGATGGAGGGGAGAAAGTTCTTCTAGTTCTTCATTGTTACTGTTTGCTTACAGCAGCTGAAATTTAGCAATGCTCTGGAAATGACAGAAATTTGAAAAAGTAATAGTTCACCTGTTGTATAGGGGGATGTCTTTATTGACATAATACTTAACTGTTACCATTTATTCTCCTCTGGCTGGCTGTGGTCATTCCATGTTGCACTTTTTGGGCTCATCCTCTTGGGTTTTGACTTGGATGGTTTTTACTTCATGATCCTAAACTGAAAAAATAAATTTTGTGCATGTATGATGTTCTTATTTTTATGTGAGTGTGAAACAAAAATAGGCTTGTTTTTGCAGGTGGCAGAAAGGAGTGTAAAGAAAAATAAACTCTCTACTCTTTCCATTTTATTTGAATAGAAAAAAAGAAATGGATGGCACGTTGACATTTGTCAGTTGACATATTTTTATACAAAACACCACCTTGACTTTCTTCTTCTTTTCCCTAGGTAGATATGACAATTATATCACTAGACTGTCTGTGATAACAGATTTGTTTCATGTCACTTGTTTCCAGACTGGTAGTTATCTGGTCACTGTGTTTCCACTTGTGAAATTAAATGTGTATGGCCAGCACAAGGTTTCCACTGTATGTGCAAATAAGAGACTTTGTTTCTTGAGCCGTGTCAAGTAGTACATTCTCAGTTTCAAGATGCATACATTTAATGTATTCATTTCAAACTTGTGGGCAGCAGGAGCAACATTTGTAAGTTTCTACAGCTAAAAATCAAAATAGAAGTTCTCAGCTCCCAGCTGTGAGCTGAATTTGATTGACAGTGATTTCTGAAAAGGTGCAATATCGATTTTCCTAGCTTTTACTTTTCTCAGCACTTCTGTATCTATATTTGTTCTGCCATTGACAGATACAGCTTTTGTTACCAAGTAAATCTTTCAGTTTGAATATTGGGGGTTTTTAGTGAAGGAACATGTTGATGCCACCACAAATGCTTCAGTGTCTTTAACAGCACAGATTGTTGTTAGAATCACTGTCTAAACTCATATCACGGCAGTCAAACAAACACACCCATTGTTCAGAGCTAAAATGTGATTTGTAGTCTCTTATGCTGGTTGAAGCTGATGTACGTGTGATACATGTTCTTGCACAAGTTTAGCTCAGTACAAAAGGAGATGTGTAAGTACTGCTGGCAGACTTGATAACTTAGGGATATGAAATGTCAGTCAGCTGAGTTGGGTTCAGAGAGCAACTCCAGCTTCAAAAATGTAAATGGTGCTGACTTATTCAGAAAAACAGACAAAAGGTTTTATTGTGACATTTATTACAACCCTGGCACAGTGGTTAATAAATTTCTGTGAAAACTTCAGGAGCAGTCAAAAAACTGTGAAAAGTAATTCAGTTTTTTTCTCAAATTCCCATTATGTAAAATGCTCTTTAATTTAGGTCTGCTATAAATCCTGTGTAAGTAACTGTTATGGCACTAATGCTTTTTTTCAAGTCTCTTAAAATGGTTGGGGAATGCCAGAAAAGCCCATGGTAACTGAATGGTTTATCTTTTACTGATATCTTTATTTTTTTTTTCCTAACATCTTGCTGCATTGAGACATTTACTGTTACTTGTTTCTTGTAGTGGGACTGAAGTTGAATTCTGTGGACCCAACAATGAGCATTGACTTGAAATATTTGGGTGTGCAACTTCCTCTTTCCTACTCAAATTACTCTCTGTGGAACTATCCAGGTACCAACCCCAATTCTCCAGGTGGGTAGAACATGAATTTGCTGTATTGTCAAGTGTTGCCATTTTATTATCGATGAGAAGGAGAGAATGGCTGTTTAGTTCAACTTAGAATCTAAAGAGATTAAAATGATACTAAAACTTCAAAAAGGGAGAACCTCAGGTCATTTTGTGGTTACTGGACAAGGAGTCCTAATTGTGGTTGGATTATTCAGAGGGTTGCTGTTTTGTGATGGTTATGATCCAGTAATAGTATCTGTCTATTTTATATTGACCTCTCAGATTGTTCAAGAAAGGCTTAAGCAGTCTGAATTTGTCTGATGTTGTTTTTGCATACCAAAAAAAAAGAAAGTTGTCTTTCACAGAGCTGAGTATCAGAATTTTCCATAAGACCTTGAGATGCCACACAGGGGCTACCCTATAACTTCACAATAATTATTTATTACACAAGTTGTGACTGATTGTTTTTTTTTTTAACTTGCTTGGAATCCAAACCAGTGCATTTCTCTTACTGTGACTATGGTTCTCATACTGTTGGTAGGTACTGTTTTTAATAGTGAACTGGATGGACAAAGTATAATTTATGCTTATCTGTCTTCTGCTTAACTCTTTTTCTCACTGTAATATTATGATTACTTGTGTCTTCCTTAATCTACCGCTTTTATGAGCTGGTAGAGGAAGACACTGAATTTCAGATTGTTTACACTGCAGGAGAGGAGGATTCAATTCAGAAGACCTCAGTCAGCTTAGTGTCCAATGCAATTATTTCTAGCCTAAGAATATGTTAAATGGCCACACAGATCCCAGTTAGTATTTTTACATTCCATCTTAGCTCCCATAGCTGATGCATAACTTGACAGAGATGTAACTGTTTGCCTTTTGTGGTTGTTCACTGGCCATGCCCTTAATAGATACTCACCTGAATTTGAGAGAACAGTGAAAGAAGTTTTTGCAGGTCTTACAAAAGTCATTGGCCCAACTGAGGGGAGAGAATCAAATTACTCTTCTTGCTGAGTGAGGCTGTAGTATGAGCTTAAAACCTGCCTCTTCCATTTTAGCTTACTAATTAGTTGATTGGCCCATTAGACTTTTGGAGCAAACTGCTTTTGCTCATTGCTAAGAAGACTAAAACAGAAAATAAAGGAAACACTTCTTGTGTGGGATAGCAGATGCTCAGTCATAGAGCAGAACTCTACAGGAAGCTTGACCTTCTTTTTAAGTATTCTGTTAATAAAAAAAAAAAAAAAAAAAAAAAAAAAGGAAAAATCAAGTTGCTTCAAACCTTTTGATTTTGTTACTCTTCACCTGTCCCTGATAAGGAATAAGCAGATTTTGCTGAGGCACTGATACAGTAAAACTTACTTCATAAACTGAGGCTACCTTTCTTCTTTTCCAGATACTGGATTTCCTTTTGTTTCCAGGACAGGAAAGACAAATGATTTCACAAAAATCAAAGGCTGGAGAGGGAAGCTTCATGGTGCTTCTAGAAATGAAGGTAAAAAGTAAAAAGAGATCAGTGTACTTATTTCCAACATGTGGCCATTTTCTGACCTTCCATAGACCTTGCAATTTGTGTGTGTCATAATAAGAGATGTATTTTTTTATATTGAGACTGTTATGATTAAAGAGTTTTTTAGTACTGTTTCCATAGTCAGAATGGAGATTAATGACAGAAGAGAGAAACTGAGTAAAATAAAAATATGTATTCTTTTCTACACAGAAGGCTTGAGTGAAGATCAAAGCTGTAATAGTTTTGGTTTTGTTGTTTGAGTTTTGAGTTCATATGGTAGTATAGTAATTCCAGAACTCTGTTGCCTCAGGCACCCTAATGAACCTGAGTAATTTTCATTTATATTGCTGTATTTTTAAGTCCAGTTAGAGCAGGTATTCCTCACATACTTGATTACTTTGCCATACATTAAATGGATTGTTGAAAATTGTCCATATTTTACATTAGATTAAGTATTTATATTGTACCTTCTGCACTTCTGTACAGTGTTGTGTTGGAATATTCCAGGTACATTGTGCTACACTAGGTAGGCCAGGTGTTTGGGACAATTAATGTAAGAATAGAATCACAGAAGGCCTGTAGTGCTGTGTAGGATCTGGCTGAGCTGGAATTCAATTTCTCCACAGGAGCTCTCACAGTGCTGTGCTGTGCACTGGCAGCTGGAAGGGTGTTAGTAACACACCAGTGTTTGGGCTACTGCTGAGCAGTGCTCAAAGGCTGCCTCTCAGTGGGTGGACATGATCTTGGGAGGGGACATAGAACAGCTAACCCAAACTGACCAAAAGGATATTCCATACTGCATGTCTGCTCAGCAATAAAAGCTTAACAGGATGGAGAAGGAGGGAGGGCATTTGTTACTTATGATGTTTGTCTTCTGGAGTAACTACTACTTGTTCTGAAGCCATGCTTTCTGACAAGTGCCTGTACATCACCTGCTGATGGGATGCAGAGAATAAATCTTTTATTTCCTCTTGCTTCCACACATGGCCTTTACTTTTACCTTATTGAACTTCCTTTATATTGACCCGTGAGGTTTTCTGCAGCTTACTTTCACCCCCTCGTTCTGCTGAGAAGGTGAGCGATAGAGCGGTTTGGTGGGCAGTTGGAGTCCAGCCAAGGCCAACTCACTGTGTAAGATCTCCACAAAAACAGATGTGCAGGCTGCTGGTTGTGTTTCAGAATGGATTATATATGGTGTGCCTGTACTGTATACAGTTCTTGTAGAAGAGTGCATTTTTTAGAGATGTACTTACCTATCCTGCCATGTTTGGTTATTGTAAGATTTAACTCCAGGAGTTGAAGTACTGTTCATTTGTTTAGGTGGCAGTTCGGAAGGCTCATTGAAGAATCGTTCAGCATTCTGTAGTGACAAGCTGGATGAGTACCTGGAAAATGAAGGGAAACTGATGGAAACAAGTATGGGATTCTCTTCTAACACTCCCACTTCCCCTGTGGTGTATCAGCTTCCCACTAAGAGCACTAGCTATGTTCGAACACTCGACAGTGTTTTAAAGAAACAGTCCACTGTAATTCCATCAACATCTTACACATTGAAGCCTGCTCCTCCATCATCTACCTCTAGGAAAACAAAGAGTCAAGCCAGACAGAGTAGAGTAAAATCATCTTACAAACCTATTTTACCTTCACCTTTTCCTGCACAGCAGAAACAGAGCTCATCAGTGTCAGGGGAAAAGGCTGCTAAATCTGCTAGCAGCTTGAGTAACCAAGCAGATGGTTTTGTGCTGCCAGCTGTGGATGAAAACACGTTTCCAAAACAGATCAGTTTGCGTCAAGCATCACAGCATCACCAAGCACCTCGTCCACCAGGTTTGTCTAAATCCCAAGTGAAGTTAATGGACTTGGAAGACTGTGCTCTCTGGGATGGGAAACCACGGACCTATATTACAGAAGAGCGAGCAGACATCTCTTTGGCAACCCTGCTTACAGCTCAGGTACATCTGTAATAGTTTCTTTTCTGTACTGCTGGTTTTTTTAATCTGTCCACTTATGGATGTTGCATAGAGCTGCTAAGGATCATGATAAAGCATGAGATTCTTTTGTGATGTAGTCTTTGCTGTGAAACTTCAGTAGTACTAACTTAGCAGTATGAGAAAAAGCCAATTGTGATAATACATAACGATACAAATTATTAATAATCTAAATTTAAAATTCTCACCGTTAATATTTGGGCTAATACAATTGTTATTCAATAACTGCATTTCCTTGCTATTTTCATTTTTATATTTTCAGTTGAGCTAACTGAAAGAAAATCCTGTCATGTTACCTGGTTGTCACATGATAACTTTTGCTTTTTTCACATCCTGCTTATTACCAGGATGTTTTTGCTGTCTTCAGCTGCCGCTCAAGGGATTTCAAATCCAAACTCTGTTTCACTGGGGTTTTTTGGGTTTTTGTGGTATAGAGGACAAGTTTTTATACATAAACAATGTATATTGAGGGGTTTTCTAAATGAATTTTGTATAACAATTTTGCATATGCTTGATTTAATTTTACTATGATATTCCTCTTACTAAAATCTGAAGTTTATTATTCTTTAAAACCTTTTTTAGGCATCTCTTAAAAGCAAACCTATCCACAAGATAATAAGACGACGAGCACCTCCTTGCAACAATGATTTCTGCCGACTGGGTTGCATATGTGCCAGTCTGGCACAGGAGAAACGTCAGCCTACCCACTGCCGCAGGCCAGACTGCATGTTTGGGTGTACCTGCCTCAAGAGAAGGGTCTTGCTGGTGAAGGGGGGATCAAAACATAAGAAAATGATGAAAAAGGCTGTGCGTGGAAATCTTGTGCTGTTCGGAACACAAGGACAACAGCAAGAGGATGAGGATGTGGAAGAAGAGGGTGATGGGGAGGAAGAGGAGACGAAGCAGAAGGATAGGAAGAAGAGAAAAAGGGTGGAATACAGTGAGTATTGGTGGAGATTACTTACAGCAAACCACCAAACTTGATGGGCATTTTTTATTAGGATGTACTAGTGATGCCATTTCCAAATCCTGCATCCTGCTTACTTACAGGAAATAACACCTTTTTTTTTTTTTTTTTTTTTGTAATTCTTACTTACATGATCAGCGTTTTGGGCACTATGTAGTTATTTATTGAATCAAATTGTTGGAGTTTCTTCTTGGTAGTTTAAACTCTCGTTCAACTCTCCAAATGTCTTTATGGATATGGGATAATTACTGCTGTCATTGTTGGTAATGTTCACTGTTACAGTGCTGTTATCTTTCCCTGTAAACAAGCCAGATCTGGAGCTGCAGTTTCAGTTGTTGTATATAGCTGTAGAGTTCATGGTCTTCCTTGAAAGTATAGTTATTTATGGTAATTTCAGATCTGGCCTAAGGTTTGCTCAGAAAACCAAATTGGTACAAACTGCTCATGAATTTACATTTTCAGTTTCTTCCTAACAATACTTCTAGCAATAGCTAAAGCAAAGTATTCTGTGGTGTTCTACTGGAATAAATTCATTCTTTCATATACAGGTCTAGGATTTTTTTGGTGTTTTGCCATTTTTCGGTGTGCAGCATCAGTGGAGGTCACTAATTTTCAGTGGTTTTGCAGATTTTCTATCACAGTAAAAGTAAGAAATGAGGATTAGTGTAGAAACATTTTTATTTTAATTTCTTCTTCCTTTTAGACAAATCCCAGTCACTTTTGACTAGAATTTGAGGCAAGAAAAACAACCAGTAGTATTTTCTGGCAGTTTGGACTAGTGATTGCTGCATGGCTAGACCACAAACTCAAACAAAAAAATCTGTTACTGCTGTTAGATGGCATTTTATTTGTAAGTATTTTTTGTTTTTTCTGTTTTTTTTCAGCTATCTGTGACTCAGAGCCAGAACAACCTGTTAGGAATTGTCCATTGTGGGTGAAAGTGGAAGGTGAAGTAGATCCAGAGCCAATTTATGTCCCAACACCATCTGTTATTGAACCAGTTAGATCTGTGGTACTGCCCAGCCCAGAGGTCTTGGTTCCTAGTAAGAACAAATCTTCCAGTGGAACAAAACCAGGCAGAGTGTACACTCCTAAACCCAATCCAGTGGTAAGACAAAAAAAGAGATGCATGTTTTTCCTTGTACTCAAAATTAAATTAAAACAAATGCTGCCAAAAGCTTCTGTGCTAGGCAACTTTAGAGAAGTTTGAGGTGAAAGCCTAGGACTGCCTGTAGGTGTGATGATAAGCTAGGATGGATTGATTGTGTACAGATATTTACTATGTCCATCTTCTGTTGGGAATTTACTGTAGCAGTGCAGAGATGGTGGAAGGTGATTATGATTTACTGATAGCCTCATTTAAAAAGACAGTAATATCTGCTATTTTTGTCGAAATTATTTTTAGCCCTATAATGTTTGTAAAAGTTAGTGGCTGCATAATGTTACATGCTTACATATCTAAGTATGAATTACTTGCAAAAAATGTTGGGGTACAGACACAGAGTGTTCAGTGTAGTTCTGGGTTGGTTTTTTTTTTTTTTGTTCTTTCTTGAGGTTTCACTGCCAGTGTTCCAAGAATTTGGCTTTGTGTCTCTCCTCACCTTAGTATCAGACAAAAGCAACTACAGCAGTAGAGAAAACCAGCCATAGAGTGTAGTTCTGTATATCAGATAATGTTAAACAGTGCATGACACTTAAGTTTTGTTTCTTTACTTAGAAGAATATCTGAATGTGTTTGAATTTCAGGGAGCTGGTGGTGGCTTTTTGTTGGTACTATTGAAGCATTTATGTTGAAGTGTTTTTAGAAAGCAAAGCTGTTTTGTGATATGCACCCAGAGCAGAGAAAAGAGGGGTTTGAGGGGTTTGTCTCTTTTTTCTTATAGATTCGAGAGGAGGACAAGGGTCCTGTCTACTTGTACTTTGAAAGTTTAATGACTTGTGCAAGGGTGCGACCCTATCAACACAGGAGAGAGGAGAAAAAGCAGCAAAAAGACAAATGTGACTTACAGAGTTGCAGTATAAAGGTAAGAAGTCACACTGTAACTAGTGTGTAGTATAGAACGGGCAGAAATACTGAAAATGTTGAAGCAATTTTTTCTCCAGAAACTCCTATATGACTTGAGGGCTTGACTTGCATTTTGGGGGGTGATAAAGCTGTGGAAGGTGGAGCCTAAATCACTCTGCAGTGCTGGTAAACTTACCCTCTTACTATGATATACATTGTCTTGTCTGGGGAAATTCCTGGCTGCCACAAGTGCATTATTATGTAAGGCTTAAATGTTCATTGTTAATAGAGCCCTTCTAAGATGAAGCCTGTAACACTGTCAAACACAGCATATTTCTGTGATTTGGGGTAAATTAGTTCTTTTGTGCTGTAATTTTTAGTGTGGAAGTGAGATGTATAGGGTCAATATTTTCTTGCATTTCTTTCCTCCAGCAGGAGCATGAACCAGAGCTTCCGTCTCCTGAGAAGGCAAGCTGTGAGGTAGACAGAGACACTAATAAATCAAGAGGTAAGGTTTGAGTCTGGAGTATAATTTTACTTCTTGGTAGTTACATGTATTTGTGGTATTTCTTAAAAAAAAAGTAGCTACTGATAAAACAGAAGTGTGTTTGCTGGGGGAGTTGTTACAGTTGTTAATAAAAATCTTACAACATGCATACAGTTTCCTGTTTCCTTAGCAGCTGGGGGAGGCACATGGAGGTACAGCAGACTAAATATCCAGTGCTTGCTGCTGCTGTAAGTGCAAAATGATGCCAGTAGCTTGTTTGGCAATAAAATATAAAGCTGCACAGGAGACTTGTCTTCAAGACATATGGTAGATACTTTGAAAGAATGGAGATGAATGGTTTTGCTTTGTCTGGGTATTTTTTTCTCTCACTTTTTTTCTTTACTATCACTTTGTAGTTACTGAAGAATTAAATATCCAAATAGTACTGGGAGGATGGGATCCTCATGTTCTTCATATAGAACTGGATGAGACAAGGAGTGCTTTGTTTGGAATTGTTTGATGTTGAATTTGTTTAGTTCAAGTTGAAAGATTGAAGTTCTGCCATGTTAGAGGTGTACAGGGTTTGAGTTTCTAGCTCATGAAGAAATAGGCTAGACATTCATGTTCTCTTTCAGTCTGAAGCACCCAAATCATGTTACAAGCCTTGAATTAGACATATACTAGAGGCATTGTGTTGTCCACTAATGAACCATATCTGCCTTTTTGAGCTGATTTTTTTACTGTTTAATATATACAAAAGTGCATGCTACATTTAAGGATGGGAATGGAAAAATAATACAATCAGTTGAAAATGCTGGTGCATTGGTAGGTGAAATTAAAATGGCCAGGACACAGGGCTCAACATCCTTACAGTTTTACAAAAAGGGACAGTTTATCTCTAATAACAGCAAAAGGTCACACTTCTGTTTACACATCTTCTGCTAGGGGCATGTCCCCTCATTCCATTGTAGGACACAGATGCTTTTCTGACTCAAAGAGAAAAGTGCCATCTCTTGAGTAACCAGTGATGCTTTCTATTGTGTTGATATGTTTGGAGAACATTCACCCATGTATTGAAACAACCCAGCTTTGTTTAGCTTGTGATGCAATGGGATACAACCTGACGTGGTATGGCTGCAGGGATTGAACCATAAGAAATAATTACATTAGTTTTGTAGTGACTTTTTGTTTTCTTGTGGAGCTCTGTAGGGGGAAGTGATGCTTTGAACAGTTCATTTACTTGCTGTTGGTCTGCAGCTGAGCTGAGGGTGGAGGTGTGGGCAGAATGAAATTGTTTGACTATCCAGGTGCTTACAATGCCATAGTATTGCAGAAACCTATTTCAATTCTTTCTCAGAGAAAAGCTGGTCTTCTTCCCGTAGTGAGGGGGACTCTTTCTCCACCTCCTATGTTCATCACACCACTCAAGGTGAACCAACCAAACTTATCGAGATTATCTCTGACTGCAACTTGGAGGAAGATCACGATAAGATCTTGACCATCTTATCACAGCATATCAACAGTAACGCGCCCCAGTGCCTTGAAGTGGGTAGCTTCATTATTGAATTGGCTTCGGAATACAAGGCCCAGGATGAGAACCATCCTTCTGTCTGCTCCTCCAGAGTGAAAATTTCAGTGCCGTCCTACCAGGACAAGGACGAGAAGCCCGAGATCCCTGTCTTGGAGACTCCTGATAGCGCAGTGGCTTCATGCAATAACTCAGAAAATGTAAAGGTCATGCGGGCAGACCCAGTGGACAAACTGCGGGAGAAGCTGCATGGGGGCAAAGGCTTGCCTTTTTATGCAGGAGTTTCTCCTGCAGGAAAGCTGGTTGTCTACAAATGCAAAGCTAATATGAGCCCCTCGGGCTTGATTCAGGTGGGTCCCTCAGCCTTTGCCGTGGAGATTAGATGCAGTTTCATCCAGTACTATCCCAGAACTCCTTGAAGGGGAGAACTCTTTAATGTCTTTCACCTGTCCAGACAAGAGTTCTTGGTGTCTAGTGGCATTCATCTCCATAAGCTTGTCCCTTTCAAGATTTACTCAATAGCAGGAAATCTGGTTGGGATCCTGAAATCTGATGGTTTAACTTGTCTTTTTGACAATTTGGGTCTTCTTGACCCAAGTGCAGAATCTCTTTCAAGATCTTTTTAATTCTTTGGAAAACCCCCTGAAGGTACATTTGACACATAATATTTCTAAATTAATGATTGTATGAGTCCACAGAAATAATATTTTCTGGGGAAGTATACACTGGGACAAAACTTAAAAATGAAAATGTAAACATTAAAATGCTTTTTGCTACAGCTTACTGTTAATTTTCACAAACAGCCTGAATCCTCCTTGTAGAATATATGTTTTTCATCAAGAGACTTCATAATCCTATATTCAAAGGGTCTTTTCCCTGTAACTTTATGTTGCTGACATGGTGTTAAGAATTAGTAGTAGGAACTACAGGGTAAGGATGAAGATCTTTTTCCATCATAGCTATTTGCGGTTAAAACCACTTTGAGGAAAGTCATATGAATTAGAAAATGAGAGTAAAATATGTTTTCATGGCACCTTGCAGATATGACACCCTCAGAAAGAGAAGCTAGTGGAGAGAAAAATATTAGGAGAATTCTTACCTTCAATAAAAGTTGATCAATAAAAACTACTGTTTATTTAGTAGTGTCTTAAATACATTTGGCTTTTAGGAGCAAATGAAATACTACCAAAGCAAAATGCTACACTACCAGAACTTCCCATTGTCCGCTAGGCATAAAGCAAGATGTTCTGGTTTTTTCCTGTGCAGTCCATTACCACTAAAACTTGGAATTTGAAGTTAAGAGAACTCAGCATACCTTAATTACGGTATCAAAAGTGTGGATAAGGAAAAAGTTGATGCAGCTTTTACAAGCTCTTTAGAGTTTTGTCTCAATGTATATGTCATCAGTATTCTTTCTTTTGTGATGCAAGGTCTTAGTAAGGTTTGAGAACTTTGTCCAAAATTGTCCCTCAATTAGGGAACTTATTTTTATTCAGGACTACAGAGTAAGCATGGGACAGGGAAAACAGGTGCTAGCTTCACTCTTGTCTATTTTCAGTTATTTCACATGTTCTTTGGACCTCTCTGGTTTTATGTGAGAGTCTGATCAGTATTTAATATCAGTATGACAAAGATAAAACAAGAATTGTTTGAAGTTCTCCTGGGCAATAAGGAAATTAGGAATTCCCATTCGGAATTGCAATGTTTTTTTGCAAAGGACATCTAGAAGTCCCATGGAATGAAGCACTACTCCAGAAGTGGTGAATTAGCGTTCTTTTCACACAGTTTCCCTTTTCCCCTTTTTTCAGGTTAATGATAAAAGGTATCCTCAGGCCAAACTGCTTTTGGGACAGATGGGGGCATTACATCCTGCCAATCGGCTAGCAGCTTATATCACAGGCAGGCTGCAGTCCACAGTACTTGATATCGCAGCCCTCAGTAGTGTGATCTCCAAGGTAGCACCCAGTGCTAAAACTTCTGCTTCTGGGACACCATCAGTCCAGGGGCCCACCACATCAGCTCCTAAAACTACATCTTCCACCAGCACTACTTCAACCCCCACTGTGACGACTCTGAAAACCCATGTCCCAGCACAGAGACAGATAGGTAGGTTGGAACTTATTACTGTGTTTTAAATTGCGTGAAGCTGAAGTACAGAGTGAGTGTATACAGCATTAATGTTGATTTCTGTGCTGATTTTGGCTGCATTGCCTACCTCAGATGCCTCTGCAATAAATATCCACTTCAAAGCAGAAAGTTTTATTTTGACTTCAGAGTAAGGTTACAGGTGTTGACTAGTAGTTATTTTGTTAATGCTACTAGAGTGTATTTTCAAGAGAGGAGAGTAGATGGAGACTCTCCAGATATTAACTGGCATTTTTGTTTGGACTTTCGTTACTATCATTTCTGATACTTTTCATCAAACACAGATTAACTTAAAATGAGTTAAGTATCACTAATATGTGGTCCTTCACTGTTAGATTTTCTGCTGATATTACACTCATAATTCTTGTGACTGCCAAAGATGTGTGAAGCAGCAGTGAAAGACAAGATAGTTCAAATCTGGATTAGTGAAACAACAGGTGTGCAGCCAATAACCACGCCAGCCTCTAATCTCATTGGATCTCACAAGCTAAACAGGGTTGGATTTAGTCAGCACTTTGAGTTTAAAATTTAAAAAAAGATTGGAAGATTCATGTTACTTGTGTATCTGAGTTGGTACCAAAATGGTTACCCCAGTGTGGCAAGAGAGGAAGTTTCCCTTAACTGTTATATTTTGCATGAGTTTAAGAAGAGAAATCTAGTACTCATCCACATAATCCCACACATTATTTAAAGACCTGAAGAAGTTTTGTAAGGGAAAAGGATGTTACCTGTGTCCTGGAAAAACTTTAGTTTCTGATTAATTATTTTTTTTCTTTCTGCCTAAATTTTCATTGCCATGCAAATGGCTGTGTTGTTTTTCTTGTCCTGTAATAAAACTTGTTGTTTTGTGTGTTTATGCAGTGTGAAAGAACTGACTGTGTTTCATTCACGGGTGAAGTCATTGCTGCATATGTGATTTAAGTAAAAAGTACCAGTTTTGGCAAAGTGTGGGTTAAAAATGCTGTTTGCATAGATAACTGCAGTGTTTAACTTGGTCTTGCTCCATAATTTCTATGCTGTTGTACTCGTCTGTAGGCATACGGAGGTCTTCCTAACATGTAAGGTATATCCAGGACTGCCATAAAGGTTTTTATTTAATTACAAGGTACATAGGAAAAGGTGGCTCAAATTCATGCTGCAATTACAATTGTAGCACCTCATGAAAGGCAAAGAGGAAATCTATTAAAATTTTGACCAGCAAGTTTTTATTTGCAGCTGCCCGACCCTCACCTGGTGGTGTGTTTGCCCAGTTTGTGATAAACAAAGCGGGAACTCTGCAGCAGAAGATTCCTGGAGCAGGCACACGCCAGGCTGCCTCAGGGCGACAGTTTCTCAGTATCAAGCCCGCACCCATCACCGTTATTGCTCCCGTGGTTCCTTCAGTGCCATCTCCAGCTCTGTGCACAGTCTGTCCTGGGGTCACCACAGCCACCACCACTTCTCCAGTTACTGTGGAAAGTACCAGTGTAGCAGCATCTACTGTGACCACTCCTAGCCAGACAAAAGCTGGTGAACCTCCCTGCTCTACTCCTGCAATTGCAGTCACAGCTGCTCCTGCAACACCTGGAATCAGCACCTGTACTACCCCATCCACCACTCCTAGTGCTACTGTGAGCACAACAAAAACAACAGGGATTGTCGCAGCAGGAGCAACTACATCACTGCCAAAAACTGTAGTAACACCACCAACTGTTACTTGTGCTGTTACCACAACATCCACTTCTACAGTTGTACTGACAACAGCTGCAGCAGCTACACCTGTGGTGACCACACTGACTTCCTCTACTGTCTCTGTTCCAGTGATACTATCAGGAGTTAATTCAAGTCCTCCACAGAATCCGAAAAGAGGTAACGCTTAGGTGCTTTGGTTCTTACTACAAACACTTGTTTTTTCAATTCTGCTTCTTTTCATAGTTGTAATACAGTTTTTAATTTCAATTTAAATATTGAGTCACTTGCCTTGCCCCCGTTTCCAAAATAGGATAAGAAATGTTGTCTTTTAAGTTACTTTTTGTATTTCAGTCTGAGCTGGTAGCAAAAGGAAGAAATGTAACTATCTGGTCAGTGACTGCTATGAAGTGAGCTGGAAGCCTCACACCATGCCTTGACCTATAGAAATGTATAGCATAGTGACTAGAGTTTCATGTTGGCACAGAGTTCAGGAATTAGGTATGGAATTACTGTCCTGTGTCATGGTTGAAAAATGTTAGTGGAACTACACAGAAAAAACCAAAACTGTTCTTACCTGGATGGTTCCATGCATTCTGTGAACAAAAAGAGAAGAAAACGTGCCTTCAAATAAATTTAAAAGAGATGCAGTTATTTCCAAAATATTTACACTTGAGTTTATTAAGAATAACGCCTGATTTGTAGGCACTCTCTTAAAGTGTCTTTTTTTAATTTCAGAAGATACTGTTCCACAAGCTGCAAGTAAGACTCCCCCAAAGATAGCTCCTGGAACAGACAAACGTGTTGGGCCTCGATTGCTGCTGATTCCAGTGCACCAGACACCTTCTGCTCTGCGGCCGCTGAACAACACGCAGGTGGCTCAGAAGCAGAGGATGGTCCTTCAGCCTCTCAGGAGCCCTGGGGCTGTGAACCTGTTCCGACATCCCAATGGGCAGATCATTCAGCTTGTTCCCCTGCAGCAGGTTCAAGCCGCCGGTGCCCAGCCCAGCGTGCAGCCAGTGATGCTCCGCAATCCAGGTACCAAGTCCAGGGCTTCTTCTGTCACTGACCAGTGTGATACTCAGAAAGGAGCAGTGAGATAAATGTCCCTGTGATGCTTTCACCTGCTGAAAGTAATTGAACAGAGTAATTTGGTTCTGTGTGAGTAGTTGAAGAACTTAGTGTCATTATTCAGATGCAATGCAACTTAAATACCATGTGTATAATACTCAGAAAGTGCAGTTAATAGCTAAGTCAACAAAATTTGGAAGCTCTGTGTAGCAAGTAAAGGAGCCTATGTGTATGTGTGGTAGTGGAGCCATGTCCATTGTACTGTTACAACTTAAAAGACTCGTTCTGGTGATTCAGAAACAATTCTTCTTGAAGATTCTCTTAAAAAGAATGAGCTGTTACCCATGTTTCATTGGATGTGCTTCTCTGTTTTTTTTAGGTTTTCAGGTTGGTCGGTGTGTTTACATACGATATTCAGATGAAATGTTACATTACAGTACAAAATTTCCAGGTTTTTTCCTCCTTTAGAGTGTAAGAAGAAAAATAAGTGTGATTTTCAGCTATTTCTCTAGTATACAGTTGAAGATAGCGTTGGAAAAGTTAGAAATTGCAGGTTGGGTATGCTGTTGTATATATTTGTAAATTCTAACCCAAATGTGATTTAAATGCAGGTTTACTCTGTAGTAGGACTTTTTCTTCTCTTCTTCCTGTATTAAAACACATCTCAAAGAGAGGGAGATAGAGTGGAAGCAAGCATAGTAGATAAAACTGGGGAGGAGAGTAAACAATGCTGAGCTTTAGTTGAGGTTTCAGCATGAGGTGTAGTAAAGAATCAGTCAACAAGTTTATTTAATTTCTTTCTGTTTTGAGACTCTTGCTGACCAAGAGAAACTAGTTGGCAGTGGTAATATTTTTCCTCCTTGTGCATGGAAGAATTCTTCTGTGGAAGAATTCATAAAAGATGAAAAATATGGTGGTATAGTTGTGTAATTTTGACATAGTTTCTTCTCTTTGGAAATCTTTTTCTAAGAGGAAAAAAAAATTAAAATTAAGTGCTATTTTTAACTTTTTTATTTTGAAAAACCCCAATTTTCTTGTTTTCCAGTAAATGTAAAATGGGAAAGTAAAATGCAGGACTTTCAATGCCATGTCCTTTTTGATCAAAAAGCTTAATGCTAGGAGTTAACATTAAGTCTGTTAGAGTGGCCAATTCATTTATTAGGGTGTTAGTTAAAAAAATTCAAGTTTATATGTTTTTATGCAGGATCAGCTTTCCCACTGAGAAGCTGTGATTCCATTATGATCCTTGAGAGTGGTGTTTGCTTCTAGTACAGCATCAAGTACTAAAACTAGAAGACAGAAGCTGCTTTGAGAAAGTCTCAGTTGATGTTTTGTTTTCCTCACAGGATCTATTGTAGGGATCCGGTTGCCCACACCTTCCAAGCCTCCGGAGTCACCTGTTTCTCCTACTTCCTCTGTGTCTTCCACTTCTCCTGTCTCAAATTCAACTGTACAAACTGCAGTGCCCAAGTTATCCCCCCCATCCAACCCAGCCACTCAAGCATCTTCTCTTCTTCCTTCAGTAACAAGTTTTGTCTCACAGGCAGGCACTCTGACTCTGAGGATCTCTTCCTCTGCTGCCAGCAGTGTCACAAACCAAACAGCTTCAGAGTCCAAAATAACCTGCAGCTCAGGTGGTCTGCCAGCCACCACCACTAATCTCATACCTTTACAGTCTGGAAGTTTTGCTTTACTTCAGCTCCCAGGACAGAAGACTGTGCCAAACTCTATTCTTCACCATTTTGCATCTCTTCAGATGAAGAAGGATTACAGGAAAATATGCAAGAAAGAGGACTCAGGTGCTGCTCAGCAGAAGGAGAATGAGAAGGCTCCATGCTCAGGTGACACAGAAGTTACAGAGTCTGATGTCACAGTGCCAGATGCGAAGCAAGAAGAAAATGAGTTGTCAATTAACCAGGCAAATGCTGCTGAAGAGTCAGCATCTGGCACAGTCACACCTAGCAGTGATAGAAATTCCACTACATTAGAGGTAGTGGAGAAGAATTTAACGGTGCTAGAGAGTTCTTGTGATGACAGCTTTTCTTCCCAGCATGATGTTTCTGTAGATGTCGTATCGTCTGACCATTCTTACATCAGTGAGAAGCCAAATGATGAGGAAGAAAGAGGAGCTTCTGAAGAAACAGAGGATTCTGTCAGTTTTGAAACTGCTGTGGAGGCAGTTCCAGCTAACTCTGAAACTGTTTGTGGGTCATCAGATGAGACTTCAGTTGCTCTTGTGGACAATGCACATTCACAGAGTCTTGAGAATCAGGAGACTGCACAGTTGAAGAACTGTGGGACGGAACAGACACATGCTGAACAGGAGAAGAAACCAATAAAAGAGGAGGAAGAAGATGCTCAGACACAGAAGGAGGAGGACAACAGAGCGAGTTCTGGGCAGTTGCATAATCAACAAGAGCAAGATATACAGCTGAAGATCAAGGAGGAGCAAAGGGAGACTGAACCATTTGAGAACAAACAGGAATTCCAGGGTGATGCTGCACAGCCAGATATGGAAGGGAGGGAGGACAAGGGCTCTAAAGAAGTGGAAAACATAGGAGAGACAACAAGAAGTAGGTCTGAAATTGGTTGTGCAAAAGAACAGGATAATACTTCAGGAGAAGAGCATGCAGTCAATTCAGAGGAAGGCAAAGGAAGCATAGCTAGGCAGGAAGGCAGTAACAGCAAAGAAAAAGGTGCCTGTGATTCTATTGAAGAAATGAAAACAGGCCATGATATTCTAACACATGTTAACAGTTCTTGGAGCAAAATATCTAGCATTGTGCCGCCTTTAGAAAATAGAGGTGAAGTGGGTAACAAAGCTGATACATCAGAGAAAAGTGGCTTCCTGACAGCACCAGAACAGGGGGCACACAAAGAGGATTACATGCCCACTATTGATATAACTGCTGATGATATGGAAGAGGATGAAGAGGAAGATGAGGAAGAGGAAGAAGAGGATGAAAAAACTGATGATTCTGCTGATGAGATGCTGGATGGTGCTTCTGACTTCCCAAGTGAAGAGGAAGTTGATGTTGAAAAAGTGGTAAGCATTTAACTATTTAAGAAAGGATTTTTTTTTTTTTTTTTAGTTGACCAGCTAACATGTCATAACCCATGGATTTGAATGACAAGAGTATGATGTTTGTGTTTTGGACTTTGGTTTCTTTAGGAAGTGGTTCAAGTGGAAATGTCTTTTATCTCATAGTTGAAAGCTTTTTTTTTTAGGTAGCAGTGTAGTGGCTGTGTAGAAATTGCCTGTTTTTCAGATAACAGGAATTATATTGAGCTATCTGTAGAACTGTTGCAGGTTGTCTTCCTCCAGTATTTACTCAGATAATTTGCTTACTTGTAATGTGACTTAATGATCCAAAAATGTAGTGGCCAATATAGTATTTCTGTTATTTAAAGATGTTTTCTTCCATTTAGTTTTTGTAGTCTTAGTTAACGTTTATTTCTGGTAGGAATATTTGAATCCATCCTTAAATTCCGTTTTTAAGTTAAATTATTAACTTAAAATAGTATTTGAGATTTAAATAGTATGTGAGAGCTATCATTCTTTATTTGATAGAAAGCAAATGGCTTCAAAAGTCACAGAACAAGAGTAAAACTTTGTGGTTAGTGTAGTTGAGATACACTTGGATTTTAATGCTCATAAAATTCCCTTCAAATTTAACCCAAAAATTAAAATAATCCAATGTATAATTCCTTTTCTTCTTACATACCACTATATGATTTAAGAAACTTGTTACTTAAAATTATGAAGCTGTTGTTTCATAAATCAGTCAAATGGACACATGAACTAAGCCTTTTCTTGGGATAAGATACAAGTGGAAATAGGTTAAACTGGAGAAGAGTTGAAGAACAAACAAAAATAGGAGAGATAATGTTCATGTCTTCAGGACAGAATTCTTTTAGTCCTTTTGTGTTAATGTAGTCCTCTCACAGTTGAAAATCAAACTAGAATTCTTTGGTACAAACAGGTCTAAAGGATTCCTAAAACACCTGGGCAGTAACTTCTTGGTACTGGTGCTACAGGAGCCAGCTAGGAAAGGTGTGCTGCTTGAGCTGCTGCTGGGTAACAGAGAGGGCCCTGTGAGTGAAATGGCAATTGGCTGCTGTCTTGGCCGTAAAAGAACTGAGTTCAACTCTCTGGTGACAGGAGGAAAAGTGCCAGCAAGGTTTCAACCCTGGATATGAGGAGAGCAGACTTCAACTGCTTGGGGAATGAGTTTGGAATGTCCCCAAGGTTACCCAGCTAGCTGATCAGTGGAAGCCAGTTGATTGAATCTTTTTTGGATTTCAGTAAAGCTTTTGATACTTTCTCTCATAGGATCTTTCTGGACAAAATGTCCAGCACTCAGCAGGATAAACACATCAAGTGATGGGTGAGCAACTGGCTCATAGGTCAGTTATGAAGGGTGATAGTAAGTGGGGTGACTTCAGACTGGTGACTGGTCATTATTGGGGTTCTGCAGGGCTCCATCCTCAGCCCTGTGCTCTTCAGCAGCTTCATAAATGATTTGGAGGCAGCGCTGGAAGGGATACTATGTAAGTTTACCAGAGATGCAAACCCAGAGGAGCTGTTGACTCTCAGAGGTAGAGAGGCCCTGCAGAGAGACCAACTGTATGAAGTTTAGCAAGGGCAGGTGCTGGATTCTGCACCTGGGACAGGGCAACCCTGGGTGTACAAACAGCCTGGGGAATGAGGGGCTGGAGAGCAGTGCTATGGAAAGGGACCAGGGGAGTCCTGGTCTGTGGCAAGCTGGATGTGAGTCAGGAGTGCCCTGGAGCCAGGAGGGCCAGCCCTGTCCTGGGGGGCATCAGGCACAGCATCACAGCCAGGCAAGGGAGGGGATTGTCATGCTCTGCTCTGCACTGTGCCTTACCTCAAGTGCTGGGGGCAGTTTTGGGTGCTACAATATAAAAAGGACTCTAAGGTATTGGAAAGCATCCAAAGAAGGGCTGTGAGGGTGGTGAAGGGCCTTGTGGGAGTGAGGAGGTGAGGGGAAAGGAGGGGCAGGCACTGATCTCTTCTCTGTGGTAACCAGTGACAGAACCCTAGGGAATGGAATGAAGTAGTGACACGGGAGATTTAGGCTGCATATTAAAAAAGGGGTTTTCACCCAGAGGGTGAGTGGGCACTGGAGCAGGCTCTCCAGGAAAGTGGTCACAGCACCAACCTGACAGAGTTCAAGAAGAGTTTGGACAATGCTCTCAGACATGTGGAGTCATTCTAGGGGATGGTGCTGTGCAGGGCCAAGAGATGGACTTCAGTGAGCCTTGTGGGTCTCTTTTAAGTCAGGATATTCTATTATTCCATAATAGCCAAGTGAACAGCTCTGGCTTGTAGAGAATATTCCAGCTTGCTATTCTCAGACAAGATGGTAGCATCTCAGCTGCATGAAGGTGAGAAAACTAAATACAGATGTTATTTCTGGAAGTTCTTTTAGGTTGAAAACTGAATTGTTGCTGTCTTGCCTTCAGCTGGGTGATGGCAGTTTCATACGTCCTGTATCCTGTAATAGCTTGAGCAGAGTTATCATCAAGTTTTGAGAACTACTGTTAATTCATTCCTGATGCCAGATAAACTTTCCAGGCATGGTAGTCTTAGGAATTTGTTGGTAAACTAACAATAGTGTCTAGGTCACAGAGTAGTCTTTTATCAAGGCTGATGTTTGAAAACTGTTTTCTTTCATCCTGCAAATAGATAATAAAGCAAAAGAGATAGATATTAGAGATTGTAAGTGATGTTTGTTTTGGAAGAAGCATATTGCACAGGTTTTGACTAATATGCCTTAGAAAGCCATCTAAGGGTGTGTCTTCACTGCAAACTCACACGAGAATGATAAGCTAGCCTTGATTCTAGGGCAGTAAAGCTGAGGAATGAGATCTCAGAGGACTGTAGAACTGCCTGGATTTTGGAATTGTTAACCTTTGTTGCTGGCAAGTTGAGTTAGCATGTCAGTGCCTAATGGAGAAATCAGTTTTGGTTTTATATGTGGTGTTTTTCACTGGAATGTACTCTTCTCTCATTGTAGTGCTTACAAGACAGGCTGCACTGGTATTGTTTGTCAGACGGGATGAAGTGAGATCATGTAAGCAGGCTAGTAGAGGATTTTATCTGCTTTATTAAACTAGTGGAAACAAAGAAGCAAAGAGTACATGCATGTCCACTAATAGTTTTGTTTAGTGGAAATACTTAAGACAGCTCTTCTTCTACTAGTTCCGAATGTGGTCAGGTTTTGGTTGCTCAGCAAATGTCCATTTAAAACCTTAGAGAACTCCACTGAGCGTCAGAAAATTGCTTCCTACATTCAGTAGCTATTACTGTTTAATTTTTAGCACATTTTTTCATACTGGTTAATTGTTCTTAGTTTTGGACATCAATGGCCTTCAGATTACCTTCTTACCTTGTGCTGGCTTTGTGTCCTTGACACAGACTTTTCTAGTCTCCTGTGCTCAACAGAAGGTTCCTGAGATGATATCTTAGCCCTTTTGCATTTCCTGTCCTGAGTAGCATCAGGAGAGAATTAGGATGGTTAATCATTGTGGGTTTGGTGATGTGAATAAAGCCTTCTGGGAATATCTGTAGAAGCAGACTAATGAGTATCAGGACCTGCTGTCTGAAAAAATTCAGGTGCAATGTTTTGGGAGGTGATGTTAAACTCTTGATCTCCAAGGCATGATGGTTGCACACAGAGTTCCTGCTGAGAAGGACTGCTTGGCTCCCAGTTGTTCACGAGTCCTTGTTGGTGTAAGCCAAGACTATGCCAGGGGTTGTTCTGGTATTGTAATGCTACAGATAAGAGTCCCTTACTACTCTAAACACAGCTTCTGTGTCTGGCAGGATACTGCATTGTGAGTGTTGTTTAAAAGTGTTTTTCTATCATTCTTTTCCTAAGCCAAACATTGAAATTACAAGGACTGTTATCAATTATTATAAAATGGTAAGTTTAATACAAAGTGCAAGTGATACATTTTGTGGACAATATAAATTCTAACAATCTCTTGCATGTTGTCAGCTTTTAGTTCAGACCATGTGTGAAACCTGCAGACATTGTAGCGTAGAAGACAGTTCAAGAAATTACACATTTACTTGGGTAATAATAATGGCATCCACGGTCATCTAACCTCCTCCCTCAGCACTGTCTCTGAGGATCCTCTACCGTCAGGCAATTTGTTCTTCACATAACAGTAGTAGGGGTTTAGGCTGCCAGGAACAGACAAAAATCAGAGGAGAGGACTTAGAAACAGGCAAGAAACAGCCAGAAACTGAAATGCAGAGAGGGAAAAGTGCTGTCATTTCCATAACAACTTTAGAACTCTGTTGTAAGTAGTATTGCTCCTCTAGTGTCTTCATTCCAGAAAGATAGGGCTTCCACAAGTGTCTTCAAGTATTATGCTGAGCTATGGATAAGGTTCAGCCTATGGCAGGTTGGCAGTACTTCTATAGGAGTAGCTGTTCTTAATGTCAGAACTACTTACTTCTGCTGATCTTCATGATTGTGATATTTTTCCTGTTGCTAAGAATTCATGGTAGAGAGGAGAGATTTACCAACCAGAAGCATTTTTCTCCTTTGTTGCTAGATGTAAGAATGAAAAAATTAATTACTTCTATTTTTCATATGTCCACATTCAGAATGTGTAAACTTAAAGATGTTAAGTTCTTCGTGGGCAGCGGAGTTTTTTACATGTGTGGTTTTTTTGTCCATCTTTCATTAAAAGGATGCCACATACTGGGTTTTGAACACCATTTTTCTAATATGTTAGCAGGCAGAATGTTTCAGATCTAGAGCAGCTTTAGCCTGTATAATTGCTCTCAACCCTTTGATTAGCGCAGTATACCTTAGCAGCACTGAAAAACTTTATAACAACAATGTTTCTATGATAGGCTAATTTCCTGGGGTGCTTTTCCTCTTACTCTCTGGGTTGTAGCATCTTTTTCAAGTACCCTGCCTGACCATGTTTCCTGCAATGTAATGTCCAAATGTAGTTAAGACAGGGTAGTCCTGCCCGCTGAACAAAACCAGTATGCATCTCTTGCACATAAGAGTCAAAGAAATGGTACTGTATAAAATGGAAAGTCTTACAGAAGGTATCAGGAGGCTTTCAGCATAAAGGTGGATTTATGAATGACCCAGGAGAGCAGGCAAGAATGTGAAGTGCTCTTTGTATAAAGAGATAGATCATGTTGCCACTACCTCTTATACAATGCAGTATTTTCAATATAATGACAGTATCTGTTCAGTAGTTCTGTGATTTAAATAATATCTTTGTTTGAATAGTTTTTGTTTAGTCAGGGTAGTTCAGGGAACTGGGTGAAATAGGGTAGAGAATGGAAGTGTAATTATGTTTTCTTGTTTAAGGAGAAAGAGTTCTTTATTCTGTAATCAGACCAAAGATTATAATGTAAAAAACTTGATTAAAAAGTGTAATACCAAAAAATGGGTTGAGTAGGCTTGTTTTCTTGGGAGAGGGGTATCACTTGGACTTAAAGATGGCCACAAGATTGATGTTTAACTCTTGTCATTGCTTCAGGACTGCAGTTGTTCCTTATCTCTCTGTTTCACAAAGCAGCAAGTTTTCTTGGTCAGGCAAGCATGGAGAAAACATACTCTTCAGAATATAATAAATACTTAAAATGATTGGGTAACGTTTTAGCAGCATTTTGGCAAGAGCCAAAATCTTACTCTTCATCATGTAAGCAGTTTACTGTGTGAGTCAAAGAAACCTGACTGTATGATAATCTGACTTTTGCTGTCTTAGGTATGAGAGACTGTTACTAAGGTGGTAACTACTTTTAATTCTGTAAAAAAATATCACATTAACAAGAGTGTACGGTAGTAGGTTGTAAAGGTGGTTTAATCTTACTTGAAAACAGGCAGGAAAACTCTGCCCTGTGAAAGCTTTTCTCTCACCCATAATAAGAGCATAAACTACAGAGATGGGCTCTGCCCTTACCAAAACGCATTTTACAGAGTTGCTAGTAGGAGGAATTCCTGGAGGTGACAGTTAAAGTAACCCCCTGCTTAGCACTGTTCATTGGTCAGTGTAGCTGGAGATGTTGATTCCCTGATGGTTCTAAATGTTATAATGTAATCCCATTTGAGACTGAAGTGAAACTGTTTTGGCCTGAGCTAATGCTGAGTAGATACTCATTTTAAAAAAACAAAACAAAACCTGTTCCAGGATGCGTGTGAATACAGAGAGGATGACGAGCAGGTGGACATTGAGACCGTGGAGGAGCTTTCAGAGAAGATTAACATTGCCCGTCTGAAGGCCACAGCGGCTCATATCGAACCCTCCGACCAGAAGTAAGCACCCCTGGGGAGCACTGCACACAGTTGTGGATCCTGCTGGGCTGGCACCAGCTCTTCCCATAAACAACAGGTGTAATGTGATGACAAGATCAAGCAAGGCTTCTGTCGTGCCTTCCTCAGCACTGGTGCATCCCAGTGTCTGTGAGAACGGTGCTGGCAGCACTAAGAGTAGTTTCAAAGTGTCTTAGCCTTTTCCACTCTAATTAATTTGTTTATGGGGATGTATCTTGGAATGTAAAATTAATGAGTGAATAGCATCCCCTCCTGCAAACTGAAAATTAGCAGGGTTGTCTTGTTTTAAATGTGATTTTGCAAGCTTTGTTTATTCCTGCTGGTGGGCTTCTGGGCAGGAACAGTCATTAGGTTAATCCCTGACCCTGTAAATGAAGGATTTGTCTTGGGACCATTGGCACAGCAAAGAAAGTATTTTCTTTTTGACATACAGTCTGCCATGGTTGGATAGCTTGGCTTAATTTTTTTGGTTGGTTTACTCTTGGTTGCTGTTGCTGCCCTTGCATTTATGATGACAAAGGCAAAATAAAAACATGGCTTACTTGAGGAATGTAATGATAGTTGTAGCTGTTTCTCAGTTGCATTAAACAAAAGAATGGGGAACATTGCATCTATAGTTCATTTTGTTTGAAGAATGTTTTTTAGAAACTGAAAAAACTGTTTGGTGCTATTGTATATCTACCAGATAGTTACCTCTTTTTTCTTCCCCTTTAAGGATAACAGCTCAACTTTTATCTTTAGATTGTGACTTTGCTTTAAATTTTGAAGATCTTCCAGTGAGAGAGAAAAACAGATGTCATGTTTTGTAAAAATTGTTTTCAAATATGTGGTTTTTTTTGTTTTGTTGCAGCTCCTGAGATATGAGGAAGCTGCTGTTATTGTATATTAGGATAGTAATAAATGAGAGGACTTTGGTGATTCTTGAGGGGAGGAATTGCTCTGCCATCTATATTAAATATGTGTTTATTAAAAACAGAACCAAAACATAATTTAAAAAGATGCTTTGTGAAGCTAACAGTCACAAGCTGATTTTATTCTCTTTGCATATAGTGAAATAGTTTGTCTCTTGTGCTCTGAGATAATTTCACAACTTTCAGAATAGCTCGATTATTTCCAGGATGATGGTGTTGGAGACTCTCACTTTCCTGAGAAACCTCAACAGTATCTTGCTTTTATGCAGTTACACAAGAAAACTTAATTTCAAGGCATAAAAATGAGCAATTCTAGACTGTTGGAATGTAGTTAATGAGGATAGAGTGTATGAGATAAGTAGCATTGGGAAAAACTTTTTACCTTTCTTCCAGATACCATCCTCCTAATTCTTCGGATGAAACATTATCAGAAAAACATGCAAAGGTATATGTTTGCTCTCCTCTTTCCTTTTAGTGTCACACCTCCATTTTAAAGATAAACTTTCATCTCACATGCAGCTCTTAATGTGATTTATCTGCCTTGCAGATACTTGTGATTAAATGCAAGAAAGCAAATATGCTTGGGGGATTTGCTCAGTCCAAATCTCCTTAAGGTAAAAGGGCTGGTGCTGGCATCAGTGGGTTTCAGATTCAGCTTTTGCTATGGGAGGAAGATCTGCCTTCTATTTATGACTGCATCTGCTTAGGTTTTCTATTCTTGGCATGAATAATTTTTACAGCACACTTAAAATAAAAAATGAGCAAAATTTTCATGTGTTGAAGAAGACAGTATATAGAATTATATAGGCACAGCATTGGATGAAGGATTTCTGAAAACAAAAGTTTAAGTATGTGTTTAGGCAAGTTAAAGATACCACAGAAGTCTTTCAAACCAAGACTCACTGCAGTCTTTCAGAATCTTGTGCTGCATTTTCAGGTGGCTCTGAAGCCAGTTTCTCTATGCATAACTGTCTGTGATATACTTGACGTCAGCTCTAGAGCTTCCTGCTGTGGTGGGGTGGGGCTTTGAGTGTGGTGGGAACCTGTGTATGTCTTAGCTATTAGAGCAGAATGGGATGTGTGCCTTTCCCTGAGACAGGGATGGGCTTCAGGATGCTCTGTCTGCCTCACCTTTTCCATGTGTTCTCCTCTCTGCCCCTGAGTTTACATTGTAAAGCCTTCCCTTGACAGGAACTCACGGCCAACACAGGAGTAATTGTAGCTATACTGTGCTCAAATCTGCCCATGAGGGCAAAACGGCTCTCAAGAGCCAGATTTCAGGAGACAAGCCTTTAGATTTCTTCTAGGCCAGCAGGCTCAGAAATATTATCACTAAATCTGAGGAGTCTTTCCGCTGATGCCCTGGGGTTTGAAGCCGACATAAAATTATCTAAAAATCTGCATTAATTACTTCCCCATTAAACAAACAGCATAGTTGTACAAAACTTGAAAGAGTAATGATGACATAACAAAATCTGTGGAGATCAGTAATTTTGCTTATTGTCTGGCAGTCTTTTTAGAAACTTAAGCAAATTCAAAACCATAGGCACTTGGCCACATTCTTTTTGTTGGTGTATGTCTGGGGTGATGAATGCCATCTTTCACATTCTGACTTACAATGTCTCTTTGGCACCAACCCATATGAACCTTTAAAAGAAAATGGCAATCAAACTACTTTAACTCCAGGGAATTCAAGTCCCCTATATTTGATGTAATTATTTAATTAATTTTTAGACTTTCTTGACAAGCAAACAAAAAATACTTGGCGCAAACATATGTGATTTTGTTGCAATGCTGTGATTTTATCTAAGTAGCCTTGTGTTGCAAAAAGTAAAAGCTTATGAACTGAAGGGACTCATGCTCTTTTCTGCTAGGGTTGATGTGATTATGTTTGTCACTTCTTCAGTCAGCATTTCATTTCCTACTGTGTGTTCTTCTGATTCTGAACTTTCAGGAAGACACAGTAGCAGGATAGCATGACGTGGAATCTTCAGGAGTTTGTAGAAAGGCTGTAAATCTCCCATGCATTTGAACATTGTCTGCCATTACATGCTCTTCTTTACTTAAACTTGTCAATCTGGTTGCTCCCCCAGAAGCACCAGACCTGGAAAAGAAAGCTGAAGTCCCAGGCAGAAGCCTTTGCTCATTACCGCCAGACACACACGGCAAATGAACGTCGGCGACGGAACGAAATGAGAGGCCTCTTTGACAAGTTGAAGAAAGCTTTGGGGCTGCTGAACCTTCCCAAGGTCTCCAAATGCTACATTCTCAAGCAGGTAGGTATTTTGGAACTTAAAGGAGGAGAATCATTTAATCTGGACAGACTTATTACACTAGTATGAACTCTGCAGGTGAGTCCTAGTATAGAGGGGACTTCTGTCATCTCTGCAGGACTCTCTAGAACAAAACAATACCTGGAAGAATCTGTATTCCAAAAGCTTAGTCTTGATGACATGAATATATATTTTTGGATTGGCCCTCCCCTTGTACTCTTTGTGAATCATGGAACGTTATGTCTTAATTCTTTAGTGGTTTACTGTGTACATAAGGAAATTTTTAAATCTATTGAAAGCTTACTTTTTTAATGCTTGAGAAGATAGCATTCCTTTAGGCATTATACAGGCATTAAAAGCCTAATTGTAAAGATGTAAATGACAGGGAACTAAACATGAGTGGTAGATATGTAATTATGTTTGTCAGCTGTACCTAGAAACTGGGAGATAAAAGTGTAGGGTTTTTCTTAAAAATTGCTGACCTTTGGAGGAAGGGCAAACAAGGTGTTTATCACTCTTCAACCAGCATTTAGGGAAAGCTGGTGTTCATGCTACTTCACATGCTTTCTCTCAATCCTGTTTTCTCAGGATTACAGAAATTTAAAGATAAATTTTGTAAAGGTTTTTGGGAAGGAAAATTATTATCTTGTGTGTCACTTTAAAAATCAGTTCCCTGATATCATTTTAGGCCTTTGAAGAAATCCAAGGACTGACAGATCAGGCAGATAAGTTTATTGGCCAGAAGACGTTACTGACACGCAAACGAGATGGTTTGATTCGAAAAGTATCCACGCTTTCAGGTGAGACTGGTTTTGGATGCAAACTAGATGTAATAATGAAAGAAAAGGCTTTTAGGAGTGAGAATGTGGGGAGTAGTTGGTAGATCCAGGTATGTCATCGGTTCCCATAAAATTCAGACTCATTATGCCAAAGAAAGTCATGCTAACCTGTGACTCAGTGATAGGCTCATCGTGCTGATAAAAATGGCTTTTGTTTTCCTTCATGCCTAAAGGAAGTGTAGAACTCTCTCTCTGCTGGGAGCCACAGATTTGGGTTCCTTTGGAAGGGTGGGCTGATGGTGTCACTTCATTCTGTCACTGGTCACTTCCTGAAATGCCTTTTCTGCTCAGCCCTTCAGTCACACACATCTGTCTTGGGTCAGTACCAAAACCTCTGACCTTTTGCAGAGCTTTGCAAATGACTCCTTGTGCTGCTTTCCCAAGAGCCAGTGCTCCTAGGGGCTAGAAGATGTCAGCTGTGTACACAGAACAAAACTGCAGTAGATTCTAAGCTGCTGCTCATCCAGACATTACATCCTGTACTTACTGTGTCTTTCTGTCTCACTTGGAAGTATAGGAAAGCTCTGACACATTTTCAGCCAGTGTTAAAACGTGAACAAACAAAATATTCTTCTAATATTGCAGTCTAGGAATATAAACAGCAGGATACATGTAAAGTAGAAATGAAGGACTTAATCCTTTTGTATTTACATGAGTCCATTCATGTATATATAAGGTACTTGATTTATAAAAAGTAGAAAATGTTGTAGTGAAGTCTAATAATCTAGAAATGTATGAGATGCTTTTTGAGCAGAGAATTAAAGCAAATAACTTCACAAAGTAGTTATCTGATCTTTTGCATTCCTAGTGAAGATCTCAAATTTGATGAGGAAAAAGTCCTCTCTCAGGACAGTTAGTTAAAATATAGACTTAATTAAAGATATACCATTATGTTAGAACATAAACTAAGCAGAAAACAAGCTAGTATAGTTACTTGAACTTGGGTTATATTAAACTCTGTGTATATGTAGAAAATAAATAATTTATAAAATCTGTGTATTTGTCCAAGGCTAGAATTTTCATGGCAATGGTAAACTGTGTATGAGTTTACATTCAAATGTCATTTGAGTAACAGGATCCATTAGTCCAAGAAATTCCAGGTAAGGGTAGCATTTTGTCCAGTAGTCATATGTTTGTCATTAGGAAATGTGGGAGGATTTTTTTCATAGCTGTGGGTGTTTTCAACTAGTACTTGTTCAGCAGGAGCCTGTGCTTGTCCAGGCTGATTTCTGCTTATCAAAGTGGCAGATAAATTCTAAAATGTGTGGATGTTTCTGAAGAGAAAAAAAATGTTGGAATAAATAGGTAGTTGTTTCCCTCTGATATTAAGTATGCTCTTTACATGGTGGGGATGGTGGTTATCTGTTTTATAGTAATTGGATAATGTCAGCTTAACACATTATTAGTTCTACTTTCAGCATTTTAGTTTTGGAAAGAGAGTTTGAAGGTAGGCTGACTCTCTAATAATTTTTCTGTAGGAAAGACAGAAGAGGTTGTCCTGAAGAAGCTGGAATATATTTATGCTAAACAAAAAGCAATAGAAGCACAAAAAAAGAAGAAAGAGCCTGAGCCTCAGAAATCAGCTGCAGCCTCCACTGCTAGCAGCCAGCAAGAAGGATCCTGTGCTGCCCCCAGAGAGCCAGCCCCGATAGCGATGACAAGCAGAAGGGGCAAGCCGCTGATACTTGCCAGGAGAGGAGTCCGGGCCGCAGGTGGGCTACGAGCGCTGCATGTCCTGCAGCACGGGGAGACAGCCACTGAAGCCCCACCCTGTGTGGGGGCAAAATGCCAGCTGGCTTGTGCAGGCACCTCCCTTCTGAAACAGAATTGCTCATAGGACTGGGAAATGTCCATATGATAGGGGTGGAAACCACTTGCTCGCAGTAAGGATGAAACCAGTATGACTGTGGTCTTCAGGTGAATGTGATGACTTCAGAGTTTCACAATGATGGGAAGTAAATTTTTACTAAGTTGTTCTTTGATCTCAGGGAGTTTCACTGCAATCCAGCAGTGATTTCTAAGAGTTGAAGGTGGTTCTTTTGCTGCTGACTCAAAACCTGAAGTTCAACCCCCCCAGAATGCTGGGTTTGCTAGAACAGGCTCTTTAAAACCTCCCTCCTCAAAATACTAGATCTCAACATGGTGGAAGTTTGCTCTTAAATTTAATGGCAGAGTTGTCAGACAATGGAGAGTTTTTTTGTAGCTGAGAACTTGTAGAGAAGTGTTCAAGATTTGTGGAGACCATCACATCATAAATGTAGGAAGGAACAAAAGAATGAGTCCTTCCCAAGCTGTACCTAATGCTGGCTTGCAGGGTGCTGTGCCAGAATAAATAAGTGGTTTCCATACTTCTTTTCTTGCAGACGACTCCTCAGCCTCTCTCACACTCAGGGCTGCAAGTGTAGTGATGACTCCACAGGGGCAGGTGCTTACCCTGAAGAGCCCCCTGGTCCCAGGGCAGGTGGCAGCTGTTCCTTCCACACTGTTGCAGGCCGAGTTAAAGTCTCGGGGGGTTGGTACCATGACAACACAGCCAGGTAGGATCATGTGGGATGATGTTAATGAGTAAAATGCTCTTCATAGATGTGCAGAGCAGTTTATGAAGTTACTAAATTTTGCTTTAGCATTTTGGATTTTTTTCACAACTTGACCAAGGTAGAGCTTGACTGATATGAGAGATTAGATGTCATAAACTCTGATTGTCAGTTTATCAGCAGGTTAAGTAAAATGTGTTAAAATTTTGCTGTTCAGAAATTAGGGAAACATAGGGAAGAATTCCTAATCACATAACCGGTCTGCATTTCTGTTTTTAGTATTTTAAGATATTATTATAATGTGAAGTCTTGCCTTGAAATGCACAGCTCCTGTTTTCCAGGAGTATCTGAAGTATCTGAAAGTACTGTATCTGAGTATCTGAAAGGCTTTTGTTTCCACTTCATCTCCTGTTTTGCTTTTCTTGGATAAGGTATTACTTCTGTGATGATTCAGCTGCCAGGATCAACAGTTCCTGTCCAAGTAAAAGGAATCCTTACTAACTCTACCATTCCTATTACACTGTCAGCTGTTGCTGGAAATCCAGTTCCCTCAACAGCAGTATCAGCTACAGCACCCCATTCAGGTAAACCCTTTGTTTTTTGTGGATCTTCGTGCTTGCATGCAGGGAACATTATTCTTGCAAAACTGAAGGTAAATTGTTTTCTCACTAGGAAGTAATGATAGGTGTTACTGTCTGGGTATTCAAATAAAATCACTATTAAATGTTTTGAACAGTTTAGAGGGGCCTCTAGGAGATTATGGATTACAGCTTTTAACTTTCCTTCATCTCACTGAGCGTGCTTGCCCTCAGGAAAGTCAGGATAAGTGGATGCTGAGATGTGTCTGTGGTGTAATGCATCCTCCTGGGGAAGCTTCAGTTCCGAGTGGTGATGGGGCTGCTGAAAATCTTCGCTGTAACATGCAGGCTCTTACTGTGGCACAGCCCCTTCCCATTCCCTGCCAGCTCTGCTGCCCATGGGAGGGCTGTTTTTCAGGACTTTGTGCTGTACATTGGATCTAGGTGTGGGGTGGTTCCTGCCAGCAGGGTTCTGCTTGCCATCTGTTGTGCTGAAAGCAAGCCACTCATTTTCTGCTTCCTTGTAGTTGTTTGGTCATAATGAAAAAGGAAAGTTCACTTCAGATTTAGGGCTGGGGAAAATCTGAGTGCTATTAAGAGGGAATGGCTAGGAGGCAGAAAATAAGTAATCATTTAGTCCCTGGAATGTCTCTCTAGTGCATAATACTGGTACTACAAGATGTCATCATAAAAAAAAGCATAAAAAAAACAGTAGGAGGGAACATTTTCATTTTGTTTGCCTTCTGCGTCACCATCTGAAGTGTAAGCATTGGTTGCACTGGAGCTTGCTCTTGTTCTACAAGTTGAAAATTAAGCTATAGTTGTGTTCAAGCTTCAGTTGACCAGAGCTGTGTAAGCAGTTTAAATTGCAGTTTACTTGAGGAAGACTTAAAAGTGAGCAAATTATACTTAGTTAGGAATTACCTCACAGTCAGCACATATCCTGATGGATGCTGCTTTGTGTTTTGCAGAAAGTGAAGATTCATTCATGATGCCAAAGATTGTTAACGTAACATCACTGGCTGCTGAAGCAGGCATGAATCTAAACCTGAACCAAAACAAAAATTCTAATGCAACAGCAGCTGCAGGTACTCCAGCTTCTGAGCAATCCTTGGCTGTAGCACCCCTTGAAACTACAAATAATGACAGCGTCCTTTCAGAAGAAAAAGCCAAACCGTGTCTGGGAGACAGTGGTGGAGCTGGAAGAAATACCACAGGTCCAACAAAAGTTTACTTTGAAAATAAAGATGCCCTTCCACAGCTCTGGAATGTATCCTGTACAAAGGAATCTCCAGAGTCCTTCAGCAAAAAGCTCTGCATTAGTGAGTTTGTAGGAAGCCAGACCAGGAGGAAAGATGGTGATTCTGGAGGGGAAAGATTAAAATCCAAAGAATTGTCATTCCGGAAGCTGCAGATCAAAGATTCCAGGATAGAAATGGAATTGAGGAAAGTAGCATCAGCAATGGAGGAGGCAGACCTGGATACAAGTGAGATACTGAGCAGCATTGAGGAGAGTGATGACACGGATGAAACGCTCACCTCGCTGCTCAATGAAATCGCCTTTCTCAACCAGCAGCTGAACGACGATGCCTCAGCCATGTCAGAGCTGCCTGGTGCCCTCAGCTCAGATTTCTCTCATAAAGATGCAGCAGCTCATCGAGGAGCCAGTGATCTCTCCGCTGCAGATGGGTCTTCCTTCCAGTTTGGCCATTTGGGAGCCAGTTTCAAGGACCTTTCTGACGTTCCAGAAGGTGGTGGCTCTTTAAGCCCCCTCCTGCTGCACCTGGAAGATGATGACCTTAGTGATGGGGACAAGAACCCTGGGGAGCCTTCATCTGAGGCAGATGTCTTAAAGATCGTGATAGGTGCTGAAATGAAGAATCCACTTTCCAATCTGTCTGTAACCAGTGGTGGGAATGGCAAAACAGTAACAACCTTGTCAGATGCCACTAATGTGACTCCACCAGTTTTGCAGATGAAGACTAACCCAGAAGCCAGTAACGCTGACACGTCGTGGAGGCCCATGCCCAAGCTGGCACCACTTGGTTTAAAAGTGGCAAGTCTGCCAGTGGACTCTGAAGGGCAAAGTAATAAAGTGATGCCCTTACTGGCACCTGTAGTTGCAAAACTGGCACCTAGTGGGGTAAAAAATTCATTACCTGCAAGTCTTCAGGAAGGACAAGATAACAAAGTAATGCCCACATTAGCACCTGTGGTTGCGAAGTTGAATACTGCTGGGACCTTGCCTTCTAATTCAACAGGCAAATAAGTGCAGATGTGTTTTATCAGACTGGAACAGAGATCTAGAGCAGTGTGAGCCAGTGTCATTGTTCAGCAGCCTCCATTGTCTGCAACACTTGTTTTCTGTACAGCATCAGCACTGTGTTCGTCTGAGGGGCAGGCCCCAAATTGTCAAATAAGTAAGTGTTAGGAAACTTTAAGCATGTTGATGTGTTTTTACCTCACTGTTGTATTCTGGGTGTTCTCCTTCCCCTTATCAAGACAACAAAGATGATCTATAACCATTGCTGGGCACATGGTATCCTTCCAAAATTGGGTTCTTCACAGAAATAGTTTGTTAAGGGACTGAGAAACTGAGTCTGTTGAAAGAGAGTTTTTTTTCTCTGTCTTCAACAAGAATTAGTTATCTTGTTGGGGAAAGAAAATGGATTATCTGTTTTTGTACCAGGCAAATTATCTATGCAGAAATGGCATTGTTCACATTTGCTTGTTTTAATATTTGCAGAAGAGGATAAATATGCAGAAATCAGGTTGTAGTTACTCTCAAAATTGATACCTAGAGCAGCAGAAGGGAAATCTGAGACTGCAGAGGACTGAAGAGGCTTTTTCTTTGGTGCTAGATAGTTCTCTGGCAGAGGCTTTTTAAGAGCTTATGCACAGAAAATTTTAATAAACACTTACAACTCTCACTGCTTGGGGAAGAAAAATGTATTTCCCAATGTAATTAGAAGGAGGACGGTATGTTAACTGTAATAATACTGTCCTCACTCTCACCTCCTGCCCCCACACAAATACTTCTCCCTTTGATGCTTAGGACATCTGTAAGGAAAAATTGCAGAGAGTTGAAAGAAAATGTGGGCATCCTATTGCTACGTCTTTAAATACATTGCTGAAGTAGCTTGAGTGTTTTCCCAGGTCCTGTTTTCTTTCCTTCTGTTGTTCTTCAGGATGTGTGTGGTGGCTGGGAATGTTAATACCAAGTATTGCTTTGTGAAAAACGCAGAATGCTTTCAGGAGTCTTGTAGCCTGGCATAAGTGAGCGAGGTGTACATGTAAATATGAAAATGTAAATATGAAAATGTGTGTACAGCTTTCCAAACCTTTCATTTCTTTATAAATTCAGGAAAGGTACTCAGAGGTTTCTCACTGCATTTGCACAAGCTGTGTATAGCAAAAAAGTCAACAAAAATGCTCATTACCAGGGAAATAGGGCAGTATTGAATCACAAGATGTATTTTTTATTCTTCTCTGCCACTGCTTACTCAATAACCTGTAGATGTCTTCACTGTTCAACTGTTGAACTGTGAGGGGCCTGCAGACTGTAAAGATATTTATATTTTTGTACACAATTTCTGTTTTCATAGTTTTCTTGACAAATGAAGTTTTCAGCCTCGGAGAGATGATTTGTTAATGAGTATACACAATCTTTTCCTATCAGGTTTGTAAATATACGGTGCGCTTGGGGGGCTTCTTAACTGCTCCGAAAAGGTGAAAAATGTTGCCGTGAAAATTGAAAAGTACACAGAATTTCGGTGGTTTAGGAATGTAATTCCATGTCCTAACTGTTCCAGCAACAGCAGCTGGGATTACCCCTTGCCTTCCAAATCCCCCATCTTTGGTGATGCAGTAATGCAGGAATTTCACCCTTGCAGCATTGAGGTTGTGCAGGTGTTGTGAGTGGTGTTCTTCCACAGGGAGGGAGCAGTGTTTGTACAACCACACGCCCTGTTCAGCACACTGCATCTTCTGGATCCATGTCTAGGTTAGATCCATCAGGGAATATACATACCTTGGGTGTTTCCTCATCTTTTTATTATTTATATTCTGCCACAGAGGAGAGAAGCCCTTCAAGCTCAGTGTGTGTGAAGTTACTCCAGAGACTACATAAAAAAAGATTTTTCACTTGGCCATTCTAAACAGTGTGTTTTAAAGTAGTTACATGCAACCCTCTATTGCCTTTGCATATCTACTATTCTAATATTTAGTACAAGTCTCATATTAGTGATTTGGAAAAGAGAGTTCAAGTCATTATGAGAGTCCTGCAGGGTCTTACAGTTGTCACTAAATGCCTTAGGAAAGGGGATTTGCAATCCCGATAAGTACTTAGACAAACGCTGCTTATTAGTAAGGATTTTAACCTTATTTTAAACTTGTAGAAATCTGGAGTAACTGAATTATTTTACTAGCCCTACATCAGATTTAAATTTTATTTACCTGGGAATCTGATTCTGAGTATTTCCAATATGCTGAAGTTATTTTTTTAACTTGTGGCCATTTGATTTACCAATAGATTTAATTTCACCTGCGAGAGAAACAGCGACAAGACTTGTGCTGTGATAATTTTTAAATTCCTAATCATTAACCCTGCACCTCACTTTTTATGGTCCAAAGCAGCCAGTTTTAATTAGCACACAGAATTGTATGCTCTCTGTGGGACAGAGATGGCTATAACGTGATAACTGATCACTCATGATCTAAAAGAATTGCTGTACTTTTAAGGATGTTCTGTTCATTATCTGGTAGTATAAAATTTCTGGATGTGAATCTACTGTTTGGCACTGGGCAGTAAAAAAATTTTACTACAGTAAAGATGTCAAGATGACAGCAAAACCTTTTGGTCCCTAAATGTTACTAGTAACTGAACTAAGAACAGCCCCCCCAGTCTGGCTGTAAAAGGTGGCATTTGGTGCAGCTCCGAGAAAGATCTTTGATGGGTTCTAGCAGCCAACAAAGCATGTCTGGAATGCTCTTGGGTTTTGCTTGTTTCACTGTCTTGTGTCTGCAGCACAATATTTTGCTATCAATTTAAATGCTGATTCTTTGCTTTTCCCTTAAGCTCCCAAACATTTTAAAAAATATTTATGCTGTCATTTGAGGCAATAATCATAGAATATGACACTTAATGAGAAGATTCTGGAAACAGGAGAACCAAGGAAACCCCTGCAAGGCGCACGCTCTCGCTTGACCAAGAGACCTGGACATTTTCTTTGTTTTTTTACACATCTGTAAATAGACTGGAATGTTTTTAAGAATATAATGAAATGTCAGATTTAGCTTTTTTCCTTTTATATATTAAAATATATCTTTCCCTCTTTTTTGCTTTTGAGAAATTGATATTTTTGTAGAAATCTAACAGTACAAGACTCTTAACTGTATGTGAGGGATAAAGTGTAAAACTAAAATAAACCAATCAAGGTCAACTAGAAACTGGCTTTGAAAGTTTGTTACAGGGAGAGAGTGGGAGCAGACATGACGTGGTGTTGGGTGTTGGTGACATGTGGCATTGGACCTGAGCAAGTGGCACATGAATGCTCTGAGGCAGAAGTTCTGGCAGTGCAAACATCTGGGTTTTGGTTCAAGTGATCAGACAACTCAGATTTCTCCCTTTAGCCTTAGCAGTGTGCAGGAAATGTCATCTCTTGTAAGAGGGGATTTTGACTTGCTGAGTGCAGAAAAGGCACTAAAGGGACTTTCTGTTCTTCGAGATGTATCCCGAGCAGAAAGCCAGGGGGGTTAACATTTGGTCATGGCCCAAAAAGAAAAAAACTCTGAGAGATGAAGCCCACAGAAAAGCATTCTCCAGATTCCTTACCCCAAGCCTGGGTTTATCCTTTTTATCTGTTTCCTTTGGAGAAGTTGAACACAAGGGCTGTCCTAACAGGAACAGATTGGCAGGTCTGCCTTCAAGTGAAGTGTCAGAGGAGAGAGGCTTTTAAAAAAGAAATAGATAAATTGCCCATAATGAGTAGCTGTCTATGGCTTCCACATGCAGTGAATGGAAGACAATATGCTTGCAAGTGTGTGTGGGTTCTTTTGTTTGGGTTTTTTTGCTTGGTGGTAGGTTGGGGTTTTTGGTGTTGGATTTTGTTTATGTTTGGTTGGTTGATTTTGGTTTTTTGGGGTATTTGTTTGTGGTATTTTTTTTCTTCATTATGTAGTATGTTTCTACAAATGCAAAGTTAGTCTTACAGACCTGAGAAAAGAAAATACAATGAAAAGAACAACTATACAGGAAGGTAAGCAACTGATTGAGAAGATATGTCACAGAATTTATTTAAAGAGGAACATCAGATCTCATAGGAAAGAATTAATAAAAATGGCTGACACAGTCAACATACTTTTTGAAATTTCTCATTAAACCCTTCAGCAAGGCCTCATCCTATTATTCCATATCTTAAGGGTTAAAGTTACTTCTTGCAATAGAAAGAAATATAAGCATGAAGTATATCCAGTCAAGCTTACAATGGAAAGAACTTTCCAGTAGAGGCCAACAATCGGTGCTGGGGATCTGTGATTTCCAGCATATTCATCATGTTCCTGGAGATGCAGATGGTGGTACGAGTAAACTCTGTTGACAATGCACACTTACAGGGAGCCTGTGCAGTAACTGATGCTACAGCCAGATTTGAGTCTGTAAATGCAATCCAAAAACCTCTAGGACCAGTTTGTCCATAACTGGCAGTGAATAGAATCTAAATTAATAACTGTCATTTGGGGTCGTGGTGGTGGAGGAATTGTAATGCCACTTGTTGTCACTTGAGCTCAGTGCCTCATCTATTTGCCCTTTTAACTGCTGCTACAGACCAAGAAGGATCATTACACCATGGTGTACTTGGCTGTTCCTGTTCACTGGGATTCTGTGTTGCCTCAGCTCACACTTTAGTTGCCCATCTTGTGTCTCCTGGGAATTGGATGCATCTGACAGGTGAGAGCTCTTCTGGAGGAGTCCCTGTCTTCATTAGAGTTCTTCCCCTAGAAGAATTTCGTCTCCACTTGTCTGGATCTTTTCTGATTAAGGGGAAAGCCTCAGTGTGTCCTCCTGACCAGGCTGCCAGCACAAACCTCCTGTGCAGTGTTTGAAGCAGCTGGAAAGCCCTTTCCCCCAGGCTTCCAGCTACATCACCTCCCACATCCTGATGCCAGGGAGGCCTTCAGGATCTATGGCTGTGTCTTATACTCCAATCATGCATCCAGCCCAGCAGCCTGGGGTGTCTGACCTGTGCTGGTGCTCAGGAGTCTCCCTGCTGTTCTAGCAGCCCCGTGCTGCCAGCAGAGTGGCTGTGACACAAAGCACAAAGACCTGGCCTTGCATTAACGGTGGTCACTTACCTGGTTCATCTTGCTCTTGTGAGAGTTCCCTGTTTTTTGTAGGGCTGCCAGTGTACAGCACTGTGGTTCCTCGAGGTTTCAGCTGTTGGCCCTGGCTCTCTAATGTAAGGTGGATGCTGGAAATCAGAGTGGAGGGACTTGAACCTGATTGATGGGGACGTTTCCCCTGGCTGTCTCAGCTCTCAGCATGGGAGCAGTGGTCACAGGATCTGTGTAAGATGTGGATGTGATGGGGGGTGCATCAAGGGGCAGTCACAGCTGCATGGGTGTGAGCAGGCAGGCTGCTGGGCTGCAAGAGCAGGGCTCAGTCTCTGCCAGGCTGCTGAGATCAGCTCGGAGGAGGAGACAGGCCAGGCTTTCCTGCTGCCTTGGACTTCCTTTGCCGTCCCTGCCCTGTAATTCCCCCGCGCGGCGCAGAGCGGTGCCCCTGGCAAGTGCCGCAGGGCGCTGTGCCTCGTGGGCTGAAACCAGGCAATTAAATAGCAGCTAAAAAAAGATAGGCAGACATAAGCTGTGTGCCATTTTTAGCGGCTTTCAGCACCGATTAACTCCTTAGACAGCAGCCGTGTGAAAGAGCCTGCCCAGCTCCTGCCGCTCTGTCCCGCTGGCCGAGCCCCGAGCTGGGGCAGGGCTGTGGCTGCCCCACAGCAGAGCAGCAGAAGCTGCGGGGGTGCAGCTCCTCCCTGGCTTCTCCGGGGCACGAAGCTGCTGGGCAAAGTCTGCAGGCTGGCGTGGGTCTGCAGAGCTAAGGGAGCAGTGGGCTCCAGTTTGCAGCTGAGGCTACTGAGCACTGCAAGGACATAAAACTCTTTATGCCTCTGAGATGCCACTGGATCTGGAAAATGGACTTTGGACCCCTGGACTTTGGGATCCAGTGATCTGTGATTATTTTTAGACAAAAAAATGTAAATTAACATTAAATGTATTAACATTGTGTTAATACCAATCATCTTAGAAAAAGAGGCCGGAGTTTGTTTTTTAAATTGTGCTGGACCCAATCTACGTAAGAAACCAAAAGGGAGAATGAATGCATGACACAAGCTTGCTGGTTTATGGAACAGCACAGTGTCTTTTAAGCCCATGGGGATGGGATGACTGATGATTTCCCCCCTTCCTTCCCCTGGACCTTCTGCAGAGTCAATGACTTGTTTGATTTGTAGCAGCTTGACTGTCCTGTTTAACAAGAAGCCCATTAGTGGGACAGTAAGAGCTTTACAGGTGTTTTTAGGACAGCACACCACTGTCCACTGGAGGCTGTTGCAGCAGCACGTGCCATTGTAGCCTCCATTTCTGTGCCTGGCCAGGATTTCCTGCAGCAGTGAGAGCAGAAGGGTGGGTCTGCACTGGAGCTGACTCAGTTTGGCAGAAGCAACTGGAAAAGCTGCTGTCAGCTCTTGCACCACCCATCCCTTGCTGCCTTCTCAGTGCCCTGTGTGCCAGACCCCCTTGCAGGAGCTGCACAAACTGCTCCTGGCCTGAGGGGCAAGTGCTCCTCTTTCTCCCCTTCTTCCACCAGTCCTTCTGCTTGCTCAGGCCTGGACCTCTGTAAGGAAAAGGGGCTTAGACCCTGCTGCTTCCTGCACTGCTCCCTGGCCTGCCATGACACACACACACCAGCACCTCAAAGCCCAGGCCTGTGGCTGCACTCACCGTCTGGCACTAAGTCAACTGCTAAGCACCTGCTGGGTTTTCTCTTCTGAAGAGCTGCAATGTCACACCAATCCCTCTGCCCTCTTCTGCTTCCCTCTGACTTGCCCTGCCCTCTGCTGAGGGCTTACCAGCTGCACTCTTATTCACAAAACATGTTCCAGCCTAAGGTAAACATCAAAAAAAGCAGTAGAATTTTTGAAGGCATCCTGGACTTCCTTGCTGACTTTCTTGTCTCCAGAAGAAAAAGCCTCAATGGAGACAAAGTGTCTGGTTTATTTTGGTATCCCATGAAGGCTGGAGCTGTTTGTGCAAACAGCAGCTAAAGGTGTCTCTTCCTGCAGGAGCTGTTGCTTGGCACTGGTGAAGCTGCACTGTCCTTGGCCACGAGCCCTTGGCCCCTGTGGCCCCCCATTTCTGATCTGTTTTAACTTCTGTTAAGGTGACTGGCTCTAAAAGCATGACAGGAAAAGAGGGTGATGGCAAACCTTTTGCAAGAACAGTGATTAATTCTTGCTACCCAACCAATGTCTGCACTTCTAGATTGCAATGGCTACTTGGTTTTAAAAAATAGCTCAAGCACACTTGCAGCTCGTGAATGCTTTTGCAAAGCTTTGAATTTGCTTTCTTAGCTTTTGAATGTCCATGGCAAAAAAATCTCACCCCACAAAAGTTTTGTGGCTCTGACATGTGGGGCAATCAACTTGAACCAGGAGGCTTAGTCTTCAGGAAAAAATTTTAATAAACAGCTCCCACCAGGCAAGCTGAACTGATGGCAGCCACAGTGGGAATTGTTACTACTGTGCTCCAGTGTAGACAAGGCCTCATTGTCTGGCTTTGATGGGGAAAATGTCCAGTTTCACAAAGTTTGCTGAGCAAGGGAGAAAATAATTATATTGCAGATCAGCTTACAAGGGGCACATTCATGTTTGAAAGAAAACTTGATTTTCATAGGGTGAGGAAGAAAAGCATAACTGCCAAAGGAAAAAGCCAGCGGCATTAGTGACCCACTAAAATTTCCTCAAGTCAGAAGTTATTCCTGGCTGAAGGTGAGTCCCAGGGGGCTGGATCCTTGACTCTGGCTGGGAGGCAGACAGTGCAAGAGGGAAGTGTGCAGGAAACCAAGCAGCCCTGTGCCTCTGAAGGAGCTCTGTGCTGCCAGCACCTGGGTGCGAGGCAGACATGGCAGAGAGCAGAGCCCTGGTGTGGCTGCACACAGAGCTGCTGCTGCTGCCATGTCACCTCAGCCCCAGTGTCCCATGTCCCCAAGCTCCCCCGTGGGCACTGCCAGGGCAGAAGCTGTGTTGGCACAGTCCCACACCCCCATCCTCTGCCTGCAGCCTCAGGAGCCCACAGGGCTTTGGGCAGCCAGCACCCCCCAGATCACACAGCCCTGCTGCCACCCCTGCGTGTGTGAGCAACCACAGCAGCACCAGTGCCTCCAATCTGCCCAGCTCCAGTTCTCAGCTCCTGGTTACTGCAGCTGAGATCCCCTTTGCAGTATTTGAACAAAACATTCAAAGTGTTTTGCTTCATGTGCTTCTGCTTAGGAACATCACAGGGTAAATGGTGAAGGAATATGCTTTGCAGCACTGGGCTGGCTGTGCTGAGCCAATGCAGCTGGTCCTGGCTGCTGACTGGCTGCCTCCCACTGCCACTGGGAGCATTTGCTGAAGTCATTTCGGTTGTCTCCCCGAGGGGGAGGATGTAATTATCTTCTTTTTGTAAGATTGTATGTAATTTTCTCTCCACTATCTTAAAAAAAAAAAAAAGAAAACTGAAACAGAAGCAGAAATGAACTGTGCAACAAGCTGATAACCTATTAATTCTTTCATTAGATTGAAAGCATAGCTCCAATGAATCTAGTGCTATAAATCTTTGGGGGGTTTGTGGGCATTTCTCTCATGGAAGCATTCACTATTCTCTTTGCAGGAAGCTGCAGCACCAGCAGAAACCCAGTTTGTTGTCATGGCAATGTCAGTAGTTGCCTTCTCTGTATGCCAAATCATAGGCACTCATAGGATCATAGGAAAATTCACATAGGAAAGGCCATCTGAAGATCTGTAGTCCAGTCTCCTGTCCAAGGCAGGGGCAATCATGAGATCAAACCAGGCTGGTCAGGTCTTTCTCCAACCAGGAATTAAAAATCTCAAGGGATGGAGACAGAGCCTCTTCCTGGCCAAACATTTCTAGGCTGTTGCTACCAGCCTTCTAGCCTTCCTAATTCTAGTCATTCTGAGAATAATATTTGGGTTTGCTGTGACTTTGGTATTTAGTCTCTGTGTTTTCTCTTTTCACCACAGTGAGAGTGTAACCTGGCCATACTTTTATATTTCCCTCTCAGTCTGTCCTCCTGCCAGATGACTAATGGGCTGTGTGCAATTTTCTTGTATCTGACATTTGTTTTCAGCCCACATTGGCACTGCTTAAGGAAAGCATCCCTGGTCAGCCCTGTATTTGCACATTAGCAATGGGAACAAATGCATCCATCCATACAAGTGAAATGTGTGCTTGAGTGCTCTTCAGACAGACTTGCAAGCACTCAAAAGTTGCAATTAATCCCAGTCCTTCCTATTTGTTGTCATCTATGTAAAGTGTGCTGGACTAAAGAAAGGAGAGAGCATGTGTGTTCGTGTGTGTCCTTGTCCTGAAGGGCACTTGCCAACCCTGTTTTAACAGGATTGTTTCACCCGTTTTGTGTTTCACTCTCCTCCTGCTGGTGTCATGTTTAGTATACCATGTCCTGTCCAAGGACCAACTGCTGTCCAAGGTTTGTCTTGTTTAATTGAATTATAGTTGCCATGGGGAGTGGAAAGTTCAGATTTCGTTCTCCATGGTGAATTTTGTAAGCCAAGATACATTACAGAGAAAGGAGGAAAGCTGGATCTCAAAGTCTGTGTCAAGGAGCAAGAGGTTAAATAGAGAGGATCTAAAAAGGGGTTTATGGTAACTTGTTGCTTGAGTTCCCAAGGAAATTAAGTTAGAGTTGGGTACAAAATTTAGGCTATTGGAAAACCCCAGTTCCACAACCAAGTGCCACAGCTCTTGTTGTGCCTGTCTCCATGTTGTCTCCCTGCTTGCTGGACAGAGTCTACCCCAGGACCAAGTTGTGCTTTGCCTCTGACACCTGCTGAAGTCCTCTCAGAGCGTTTCTAGAGAACCAAGCATAAGCAAAGGGACTGACAGTGACTGCATACTGCTAGGTAGGATACTGGCAACAAGTCAGGAAAACACAAATAGATGCAGTGCCAGCATTCCTGGTATCTGCTTTCCAAACAGCACCACATGTAGTTTGCATTTCATTCCCTTCCTCCATTCATTGCCCTCTTCCAGCATCTCTGAGGTGAGAGGGTGGAGCTTGGTGTTCAGGGATGCCACAGTGCTAAGCCCTCTACAGGTTCTGTAATGATCTCCTGTGGGCCTTGGTACTGACCCTTGTGCCAACCTGACAGATGGACCCCAACATTGCCCTGCCTGCAGGAGGGGCACACAGAGATGGGCACCCCGGTGGGAAGCAGCAGAACATCTCTGCAGGAGGGTCTGGAACACAACAGGAAGTTTTGGGAAAAGCTCTCTTGCAAGGTTTTGTTTGATGTTTACTTTTGTCTTTTAAGGATGTGAAGGGCAAAAAGTAATGCAAATAAAGGAAACATTCATGAGATGCTCCCCTCCAAGCAGGAGTTCATGAGAACAGATGGGAAAACTGAGACAAAAAGCAGTGCCTGAAACCAGTCCAGCTGAGTATTGCACAACAGCGTGAGAGATCGAGTGGGGTAACTTCCATTCTCTGTTGCATTTGATTTTCTAGCATGCACACTTCAGACCTCATGGGGAGGGCAGGGTTGTGACATGAGAGGAAATTTAGATCATCATCACTGTGCTAAGTGTGATTGTGGGAGGCAAAGTGAGCAGCTGTGAAAACTGATACAAATGGGTGGGTTTCATGGCTTGCAATATAACACTTTGACATCACTTGCTATCAGAAGGACTTGCTTGCTCACTTACAGTTCTGCTCTAGCTCTTTACTTTTGCTAACAACAAATAATATAAGGCATCTGTGGAGGACACAGAGCACAGTGTAGCTGTCATCCTGTCTTTTTCTCAGGGCAAAACCCAAAGCTGCCTGTGTTCTGGTTTACATTGTCAGCTTGCTGCAGAGCACCAAGAGCAGGACTAACTCCATCCAGGGCATTGCCCACTTTGGGCTTGCAGAATATATTCATGCTGCAGTGTTCTTATTAATTACAGCTCTCTGGAAACATGGCATGGGATGGAGGAAAATGAAACAAACAGGCTTATTTAGGTCAATTACAGAAGTACAGGCTAATTGCAAACAAAGTGGCAAAACAGGAGCAGTCGAGGCTCAGAGGAAAACAATGTGAACAGTGACCTACATACTCTTGGGGAGTGGGGGGAGGTTGGACAGCAGGCCATTGGGAGCACCAGCTCAGCAGAGAGGGGTTTGCAAGCAGCTCTCCTTTCAGGTCCCTGGGCCAGGGCCAGCCTCTGTGCTGAGTGCCATCCGTGCAGTCTGTGCAGAGCTGGCTAAACACATAAGAATATTCATGGAGACATCAGCCATCCAGTCTGATGTTTAGCCCCATAGAAAGCTGCAAGGCCTCTTCTGTGAGGGCAGAACCTGGAAAATAACAGCTCCCTGCTTTCCATTGCAGAACAGTCTGGGAATGAAGATGGTTGGTTTGTATGCTCTAGCTTATGCTGCCAGAGAGAGGACAAGTGAAGGACAATCAGTTGTTTAGACACATGCTGGAAAACCTATCTTGTGATCCCTTTTTGTGCCTGTAACAGTAAGGAGCTTTCTCCAGCATAACCTGGCACAACCAACACAGCCCAGCCCAACCTTTCTACAGTGAACAGGCCTCTGGGTGATCTTAGAGCAGTCAAGCAGCAGCTTTCAGCCTCTGCTCAGTGAGCCATTGCAAGTACTTTTAAGACATTCATGTAAAGTAGCTCTTCTTGACTACCTTTCACAAACACCTTAAGCCCACTGCCAACAAGATGAGCTGTGTAGATGTCTGCAGCCCCACTCACTGCAAAAGGTTTATGAACCAGAAGTGGGACAGGTATAAAGTGAAGGCTCTAAGGGAGGCCTTTATCACTCCTCAGAGAGTTCAATGGTAATTTCATCCTGTGGTAGGTATTTCCAGAGAGCAGTAATTAGGGAGAACAATTGAACACAAACAGCCCCTACTAAAGGGAACAAGGGTTTGACATCCCTTATTTAAGTACCAGCTCAGTCAAATGCTTTCCTATCATGTGGTTTTCAGCTCTGGTTTTCCCCTTGCAATTGGGAGTACCCAACATCCAGTCTCTGTGTGCCTGCCAGCCCTGGCACCTGGCCAGTCAATGGGAGACAGCCTTTTCCTATCTGCATGGTGCTGCTCTTGTCTCTACCCACATCTAAGGTCCCAGATAACTATGCTCTAAAAGTGACAGAGTTCATGCAACAATGCAGTCCCACCGAGGGCTTGTGAGATTGTGACACCATTTGGTCCTGTGTGTAAATGGGGCCAGACTCTGCTAGATCTAAGCTTGAAAAGACCTCTGTGGGTTAGCCTGGGTACCATGTCATGGCTTGTCTGACCAGCCAAAGCTATGATGGTGACAGGTTCACTGGCAGTGCCTGGGCTGAATTTTGCCTCAGTTCTTGATGTTTGTCCTCCCTCATAACCTCCATGCGGCCAGCAGAAAGCACAACATGCTTACATCCAGCACCTACCACACAACATTCTCATCCCCTGCTACTGAAAAATGGACAACAAAGACAGGTCTTGCTTCTGGTGGAAATTTCATAGGGTTGTAACATCATTTATCTCCCTCCACAAGCTGGCTAATGCACAAATACGTGGGCCAGGCCACAGCTAGTGGGGATAGCTCACAACTAGTGAACAGTTCCAGTGAGAGGCTGGAACAGAAGTAGTCGGGGCTGTGGCCTCGCTCTTAGGGAGCCACTGGCCCCTGCAGCACTCAGGTGCTGGGGAGGCCCTCCTGAGGACCATTCTCCACATGTGCTGCCCAAGGTGGCTGTGGGAAATCCAGCAGCCATTCCTCCAGGCTTCAGTCAGCTGGCATAGATTTTGTTTTATCAGTCACATCTGCCACAGCACAGCAGGTTTGGAAGCACACCTCACTGCAAACCGGATGCACATGTGCCTCGGGCACCAGGTGAGTCAGAACATGGCCTTGCCTGCAGCTGAATGGACACTTGTGTGCATCTTGCTAATTATGTTAAAAATAGCTTTAATTGAATGCATGGGCTTTGTTGATCCCTTGAAATATAGGAGTGAGACATAAGCAGACTAGTTCACCTGTTATAATAGGAGAGTCAATATTGAAATGGATTTGTAATTTTTTCCTTTAGGTTAGGGAACATTCTTTTAATTCAGAAAAAAGTGTGTGCCTGGGATTTCCAAGTGCATCTCTGCACATTTTGTCTTATTACAGAAACTATCAGTCCTTAGTGGCTATAAGCCTTTTCTAAGCAGTAACTTTCTATCTTCAGCTGTATTTTCTATACTACACATTTTGTTTGTACTCCCCATGGTTTTTCTTTATCAGCACAATTTCCTGGCAACCAGCTAAATGGCATTCATGCATGTATATTTTTCTTTTTTTTAAAAGCACAGCTGGGATCTATGATATAAGTATATTCTCCCTGGATGCATTGTGAACTGTAGATGTCTACAAGGCTTTTCTATGGGAACATATGAAGAAAGATCCTGTGTAACTGCTGGCTGGATTCTAAACATTTCAAGTCAGGTATCAGGAGCCTGGTAAAAAGACCTAAGCTATGGTTGGAAACAATTTCCAGAAATTCATTCTGCTTATCCCTTGTAGCTGTGGCAATAAATGAGAAAGAGGAAGGGACAAAGCTCACTGCCAGAAAACAAGTCAACAAAACCAACTAACTCTGTATTGCTTTCATCACCTGACACACTGTACATTGACCTTTGGAGACCTCTGTGCATCCAGAACAGAATTCTTGGTGCCTTTTGCCAGGGCAAATATCTAATATCTAATTAAGAGGTTAATAATGAAATTATTATTAAGTTCATGCTCATTTTCATAGTTGGAGAAAAGTTAAACATGAAATGCCCTCTATATACTGCCTGGTAGCTGCATTTCTTCTCTTACCCTCTACCTGCCTAGTGTCTCACATGGTTGTTTTTATTCTGGACTAGACCAAAGCTGTTTATCTTTCCTCCTCCACCCTCTCTTCACATCTGAGTGCCTGCTGTTCACTGCTCGAACAAGAAGGCAACAGGAGGAAAAAGGCATAATGGCTCTGCTGAATCAACATCCTGTGGGGCTGAAATGACGGTCATTATCCTAACTGGAAAGCAGCACTATGGCCCTTTGGAGGTTGGAGGGTAGGCAGCTCTTACAGAAAAGGACCAAATGCTCTTCTTACACTGAGTTTAAAGCCTGTGGGAAAAATGTATTCTCTGCTCTTCACTTGGCCTGAAAGCTGCTCAGGAACATAGCAGTGATGGTGTGGAGCAAAATGTCACCACTTTTTCTGCAGGCACATGTGAAGGTGGTCAACCCATCCTCTGAGCTGTGTGGGAGCTATGAATCCACATGGTGTGACACTAATTCCTGACTAACTCACCTGGTCGCTGAGCTCGCCTCAATTGCTCATGCTGGCTGCCACAGCTTCCAGTTTGGAGCTCACTCTAGTACCAGAGAGCAGGTCAGCTCCAGCACATCGGTGTCTGAAAAAATGAAATATTTTCTCAGATCTGTTTCTCTGACTAAGAAAACAAATTTAAAATGGCAAAACCACAAGTTGATCAAGATACCACCCAGGGGCTTGGCTGGTATCAGCACATCAGGGTTTCAGAGGCACAGAGCACCTTGCAGGCCCACCACACAGAGGGTTTGGAAAGTACTTAGTGTATCCAGTCATGGGACTACATCTGCCCTCAGCACGACAGCATGGCTGTCTTGAGACTCACCCCATGCTCCCTGCCTGGCCACAGGTAGTGAGAAGAGCTTTGTAAGGAGAACAGATTCAAGGAAAGGTTTAATATCACACTGGGAGAGCTCATGTAGCACTTCTGCTCTGTTGCTTTGTGTCTTCTTGTATGTGCTCTTTTTTTTATCACCATATTCTTAACTAGGAAAATAACTTTTTTTTTAAAAATCACTTTCAAAATGTTCCTTTTTCTCCGAGCCATACAGGATTACAGAACTATTGCAAAATGCTATTTCTTAGAAAAGCACAGAGGATTTCTGCAACAGAGCAAAACATTTTCAGATACTTCATTACCTAGTGCTTAAAAAGCTGGCATTTAATTTGTTGAGGCATCTGTTCTTTCATTATTTAAGGCATCCCTCAGCAGACTTCTTTAAGAGCACATAATTCAAGACCAAATGCTGGGAACGTTAAAGATAAATGACATAATTTATTCATGGTACATTATCCTTTCTGTCAAGGAAGATTTCATGACTCTAGAGTGAAGATGAAAGTCCTGTTGCTTTTGGTTATCATTAACTGATCTCAGTCAAGGCACTTCCCTGGGGAGATGGGCCCTACAGGAACATCCTGTAAAAATACAAGCCTTGTTCAGAAATAAAAGTAATCTGTGGCAATAGTGAGGAGGCAATAATGGCACCACAAAAGAAACAGCAGCATGTTCTGGGGTGAGTGAGCACAGAGGGAAGCACTTGCCCCAGCACAAGCCACACATGCACCTTTAATGATCTTCGACACAATGACTGGCCAGCAGATTGCCAGCCTGACTGCTGCCATGGGACAGCTTATTTTGGACACCATGAGCAAGAGCAACATCAGGAAGCTTGTCATGGAGCAGCAAGCTCACCAATTGCTTCTAGTCATGCCAGTGGATGAAAAACAGTTTCTCCATTTCAAGCGATTTGGTGTTTCTTGGAGGATAGGGCTGGGAGAAGAGAAGCCATGCAGGACAGCATCATCTGCTGTGGTTTCACTCCAGCTAAAGCTCAAGTGGTTGTAGAGTCAGTGCAATTTCATAGATTTGATATTACAACTAGAAAATCATGTACCTCTAACAATGAAACAGGTGTGTGCTAAGACTTGTACTGCAATACCCAGAGGAAACTGGTGTTTCCTGCCTGTTTCCCTTTCATATTATTGAGATCAAAGAGGAAAAGAGCAAGTGTTTTTGTTAATTAAACTACAGAAAAAGTTTCTTTAAAAACCACAGACAAGATGTTTCTCTTTAGGACAAACTGAAGAAACTGTGACATTTCATGCTGCTTCAAAAATAACGAGAAAGGTAGTATGCTTTAGTCTGAAAATCAGAAACATCTGTTCCCTGTCCCAGTTCCTTTTCAGTGACTTTAGAAGTCCAGTGATATTTCAGAGTTAGCCTGTCTCTTCAGTGGCTTCACAGACACAAAGAATTGTAATCACAAATCACATTATGCTGTGCTCAGCTTCCAACAAAAGAGGAACAATTCTACTTGCATTTAAACAGCATCTCCCAAGCATACAGTTCAGCTGTCCCTTGTTTTCAAAGACATCCCTCAGTTCTTTCCCAAATGTATGCATGTTTCTCCCAAATGTGATGACTCTGATGTTTTAGTGTTGAACAATAGAAATTTAAGAACCATTGACTATATTTTTTTAAACTGTGCAGTGCCAGATCCCAGTCCTGTACAGGCTGGTGCACATTTCAAACTCCATAACCACTGTGAGTAGTTCAACTCACTAGAATTGATAAGCATATGTGTAAATCTTCATAGAAAGGGATTTTATTTTTGCAGCAGCAGCAGGTCTGGTTTCCTTCATGAGTTTCTCCTCACCCTTAGCATAAAGACACTGTTCCTGAGCAATAGGACAAGGGGTTTGGTAGGAATGGCCAATATTCACGTTTTCTAAAAGAATAATTTTCTTATGTGCCACATCTTGGGTCACAGACCATCTCTGGGGCTGAAAGCTAAGACACCCATATGCTTCCATGATTCTATATACACACTCTTAGCTCCATGGACTTCAATTACTTCTATTTTAAAAATAATTGCAATGTTATCAACTCTTGCAATTTTATTATAAATCTCACAAAATTTGATATTTTTCAAAAAGCTATAGTTCCCATAACCTTATGACATTTTGATGCAGCAACAAGCATGGATTTGTCTCTGGCAAGTGTACCAAACAAAAGCTATCAAAGGTTAGACACTGGCATTTTAAATTCACTTCCTGCAAGTTACTGATAGAGATTAGAAGCATATCCTATTATGCCTCTGGGTGTTTTCATCAATTTATGCAGGTTTATGACCAGACAAATCTTAAGATCCCAGTCCTGCAAGCCCTTGTGCCTGCTCAGAATCCCACCTGGAATGCAAACAAACTTTTCCTGAAATTCCAGTGGTGCAGGTTCACACAGTCATAAGCTGTGATAGTGGCAGTGTGCTGGCCACTGTGGAGAAGACCATAACCCATGTGGAACATTTGTCATGATAAATCTCCACCTGTACTTCAGCAAATTTCCACAGCCTGTACTCTTGGAAAGATCATCTCCAATTGCCATGAACACTTTGGGTTTGAATTAGTCACTGAAGACAGGTCAGTTGCTGAAGAGAGGAAAGGGAGCAGGTCACCTACAGTAGGCAATAGGGAGCCAGAAAAATACTTCAAAGACATGGGATGAATTACAATAAATGGCAGGGCAGTTAAGGAAGAGGAGCTAGCAGAACTTTTCCATGCTATGAAAGGCTGGTTTCCTTCCCCCCTTTTGGGGTGTGGTGTGACCAGTGTTGATACACACAATCTCTTCGGGCTGAGAGAGGGAGCTGCATCCTAAATGTATGCCCTCTGACAGCGATTCAGGTTTGCTGGCTTGTGAAATCTGCCTCCCCACCTGCTCTCATGTGGTTAATAGCTGCCAGGGCATGGTAGGGAAGCTGTCTCTCTTCACACTTGGGAAGCATGGGAATTAGCATAGTGGCTTCTGAACTCTTCCACGGGGAACAGGTGCCTAACAACAGCTCCAAGGCAAAACCCTCTCACTAGCCTGATGTATGTTTTCTTTTCTCCTTACCTGCTAGGAGCCAGCCTGCAAGTGTCCAATGATTCCATGGGCACCTTGATGTGCCAGTGGCTGCCAGACTCCTAACAAGAACTTTGAAGAGCTGAGGGAAGAGGGAGCTCAAGGACTTCACCATAGGTGGGAGCCTATGCAGTGGGGCCCTCCTATGCTATTTATTGTGTGGTTGTGGCCTCCCTTGGTCATCCAGGAATACCCAGTTCAGCTGATTATGGGTTTGTCTTTGCCAGCAACCTCCACATCAGGTTGTTGTCCTACCTCTTATATCATGTGTGGGGCCATTTTCCAAATTTCTGGTGTCGCCGTTCAAAGGATGCTCCATATCTGATGAGTTATTGTTGGGGGTGTCAGGGCAAGCGTAGTGTCGTTATTTTTCGGAACGACTACACGAAGTTTGGATGTTAAGCCAACCTGCATGCCATCTCTCCAGACACACTACAGTAACAGGTTCAACCGGGGAGAAGGCGGACAGGGTGACAGGGCACGGTGGAGGCGGGGGGCGCAACCATGGGTGCTGAGGGGCGGCGAACGGCAGGACGGGCCTCTGGCGCGCCTCTGACCTTCCCCCGGGTCTCACTTGGCTCTTGTGTGGCAGACGCGCCCTCGATCCCCATCAGAGCGCGCCGGAGCTCGACCAGCGCCGGCGGCCGCCCCAGGCACAGCCCGCACGGCCCCGCACGGCCGGCCCGGCGCCGCGATCCCTCCGCCAGCGCCGCCCGTCTCCCTCCGCCGCCCGGCGCCGCGGCTTGGCCCGCGCGGGCCGCCGTAGCGCTGCCGGCCGGGCCGGGCTGCGGCGGGACGGGACGGGCGGGCGCGTCCCTGCGCTCCCGGGCTCGGCGGGCGGGTCCCGGCCTGGCCCCAGCGCCTGGCCCGCACCTGGCACGGCGGAGCCGCCCCCTCGCTGCTGCCGCCCCCTCCCTGCCGCCGCCGCCGCCCAGGGTACGGCCCCCGCCCCGCCCGCGGGGGCGGCCCGTGCCGCGGCCCCTCCTCGGGGCAGGCCGGCTGCATGGGCAGGCGCTGCGGGGCACCGCGGGCGCCGGGATCGCCGCTCCTGGGCGCCAGGTGGGAGAGGTTCAGCGCGGCGGGCAGGGGGCAGGGGCGCGGCCCCTCACCGCAGTGCTGCCGCCGCAGGGAGGAGGCTGCGCCTGGGCCGGCTCGGACGGTTCTCTCCTCCTCTCTTCTCTCTCCCCTTCTCTCTGTCTCTCTCTTTCTTCCTCCCGCCCCCATTTTGCACAGAAGCCGGGAGGATAATTCACTGCAGGCTCTGACTGCATCCCTCTTCCTCCCGGCCACCAGCGGCTCTTCGGGAAAGGTGAAGGTGTTGGCCGGGGGTCTGTAATCCTTGGCAGCAGTTACAGTGCCTCCTTGATTCACTTTATAAATAGGGGTAGGGGGACGTGGAAGCATCAAATGCCTTTATTATCTGCTATCATACACTATGTAATTGTACGGACTTAAAACTGAGATAGATCTGTGGCAGTTAAAAACTCCCTCAGTGTGTATTCTCGGGGTTTTTCTGCGGCTCGGCGTTTAATAGTCAAGTACAGCATTGTGCTTTCCAGGCTCTGAAGCATAAGGCGAAATTGATGGAGCTAAAGCAAGGGGTGGGAATTTTTGTCCTTGTCACAAGATGATACTGAAGTGCAAAATCTAAATTTTGGATTTGGGAATTGGTATGGATGTGTTAATTGATACTAAGTGGATGATAATTTATGTGGAAACCTCTGACAGTAGTAATGATGCCTCCATCCCTATAAGCTCTCGTGTGTATATTTCTTGCAAAGAATGAGGCTGAAATTGAATTTACTGTGAACATTGTATTGACTCATGGTGCATCTTTCAGTTTAGATTGCTGCTGATTTGTTCCTCTGGAATCTGCAAAAGGAAAGTCTGCCAGCCTCTGTGAATAGCTTTGCAGTGTAACAGGAGTGGAGTTCCTGAGCAGAATCGCTGAGAGATATGTGAACGTGTGGGAGCAAAGCTGAGCCCATCGGTGTTTCTGCCTCAAACCTGGGCTCGTTCCCCAGGCACAGTCTGTGTGGGGGTGAGCACCTCTGTGGCACCTGGAGATGATGTCAGTCGAAGGGTCTACGATCACAAGTCGAATCAAAAATCTGCTTCGATCCCCTTCCATTAAGCTGAGGAGAAGCAAGCCTGGGAACAAGCGAGAAGATATAGGCAGCAAGGTGAGTGCTGTGTGCTGCAGCCAGCATGCTTTAACTTTGTTTAAGCTAAGTTTCCATCTGTACTGATAATGCTGCTTTGGGAGACCCGGTATAACTGCAGAGTGATGTGGTGGAACTGATCCATGACTGGTCTGTCTTTTAGTTGGGATCTCTGCTCTGCTGCAGATCTTCTTGAAGCTTGTGCTCATATTTTGAAACATTTCTTTTTGCATGTGTGTTATGAACCCAGTCTGTATCAGAAAGCTTTTGGGATTTCCCACACTGTGGTATGTGGAGTTGTTACAGATGACTGACAGGAGAAATGCAGTGCTGCCCCTTCCTCCAAGTTACCAGCTGCTAACCTGCATTACTGGGACCTGAGGATACAGAAACACCTGTTGTGCATGAGTAATTGTTCTCACACTCCAAAGGAGGGTTCTACGAACTTGTGGGGGAGAGAAGGATGATGTGAAACACGTCTTGGGGGTGCCTGTTCAGGTAGCGTCTGTGTTCCACAGGTTGGGATGTGATTTCCTCTGTGTGCCTCAGACCACCTTTCCTTGAGGTTATCTTGGTATAACTGGTTCTTAAAATCCATCATTTTCTTGGTGTTTTGGAGAATTCCTGACAGACACTCACTCTCTGGGAATTGATGGGTGTCATGAGGAGAGGATGACTTAAGCCTGGCTTCAGGGAGCACAAGAGCTGGGTGGCATGTGCTGACAGCAGGTGCCTCTGAGTCAGGGCACCTTGTTCTGTCCCTACCACTGATTCACCTGTAACCCTGGGCAAATCACTCAGCCTTTGTGTAACTCTCTGTCTCCATAAATAGAAAACTTAATCCCTCCCCTTTTGTGAAGACTTGCTAAGAAACAAAAAATGCTTGTAATACACATCTGAAAAGTGTATTCATTGGTCTCAAAACAGTAATGCTTCAAAATCTCTCTCTCTTGAAGTGAAGAGTGTATATAAAACTTCAGGGGAAGTAAATGACACTGTACCTAAAAATGATCTTTCCCCAGCATGACATCCTGTTCTCAGAACTCTGGTGCAGATCAGATTTTCCCTTAGATGGCTCTTTAATACTAAGGAACACAGTATTCTTCTCTTGGCAAGCAAGAGAAAAACCTGCATGGCTTCCTCAAAGTTGTCTAGGGGAAAGTCCTTGGTGCTTGTGCTTGACCTCAGTGTGTGCATGTGCATGTATGTGCATTTCATGCAGCCTGTGGACTGCCAGTGAAAAGTGCTGTGTTGGTGCTGCTAAGGAGCAGTTTGTTGGTCTGTATTCTGCAGAGACTTCAACTGGAAGAGACAAAAGCCACTTGTACCCCCACATGTGGTGGGCATTTGATTTTGGCTCTGTGGTCTGCACACTCCTTTTTAGGGCTGGGACTTGCTGCTACGTACTGTGGGTATTCTGTGGTACATGTTTCATTTTGCTTTCCTTACACATGCCTTTTGGGAGAGCTCCATTTTATCCTTTGTGCTTTCTCCCAGTGTGCAGCCAGGGCTGTCTGAGTCCCTGGGGAGAGATATCATGGATTCATTCTGCACCATCAAACCAGGGTTTCAGGCTTGGATTTTGCCCATCTTATTAGTAAGAGCCGTTAAGCAGTGAGGTGCAAAAAGGAACTGGTGAGGGGTTTGCTACTAGAATCAATTTGGCATTATGAGGAGTTAGGTGCAAGTGTTGGTTTACTGAAGTGAACTGCTCTGAATTAGCTCAAATGAGTTAGGGTCTGCCATCAGTGGGCCAGCTGGAGGGATCAAAATGAAAGGGGTGGGCCCTTTATCAAAGAACGGACAGATGTTGGGTATCTGTGGAGACATTCCCTCTGCTACTTGTGTGCTCCTCTGCTTTCCAAGGTGAGAAGCAGCTCTGTTTTTCTGAAACAGGTTTCAGTCTCTATTTGGTGTGTGTGTGTGTAAAAACCCCTGGGACTAACACCACTATACACATCACTCCTGAGGGATCTTTTCTGACCTGCAGGAAGGAATCTTTGAGGCATCTTTGTCTCTTGGACTTTTTGAGAAATAACTGCTCTAAGAGCTCTGTGAAACTGGTCAGGTGGAAACATGGAAGGGCTAATGAAGTTGGTCATCTCAGCTGGACAGATGTGCAGATGTAGGTGAAGACCCAGCCCTTAACAGTCCTCAACTTTTTATTGCAACCAAGTACTCAATTTAAGCACAAACACCCTCAGTGGCATTGCTTAAACTTCCATGAACTGTGGTAGTTTGTTTTGTCCCCCTCCAGTGGGAAGTGTCCTGGCTCTTTCCTAAGGAACCCTTTGGGCATGTGAGCCTGCCAGGCTGTCTCAGTGGTTAGGGACAGACCCCTTAGGCAGTTTGTCATGCTGAAGAGAAGGACTGTGAAATTGCCTCCTTTCAGTGAAGCAGCCGTGTAATGCTGGGCTGGCCGTGGGCAGTCTGTGGGAGGCTGGCTCTGCAGAGACCTGTTTGTGCATTGCTGTGGAAGGGGGAGTGTGGGTAAATAGAGATATTTTGCATGAAGGCTGTGCAGGACAGGCAGTGTGTTGGGATCTGTACAAGAGAGAACTTGTTTTGTGACTTCCACTGGGACTTATTTCTTGCTATAATTAATGCATGGTTTTACTGTAGAGCTCCAGGAGATCTCTACAGAAGTAAAACTAAGGAGCCAATAGATAATAATGGACATTTAAGAAAAGGAAAAAGGGGGGAAGGAATGGGAGCTCTAAGTAAAGTTTGTTGACAAATTGTTTGGTTTTGTTACTGCTTTTTGAAAACAGCTTTTGACTAGTTCTGTGTTTAGTTTTCTCTTTTTTTTTTTTTTTTTTTTTTTTTTTTTTTTATGTCTTCTGATGTTCAGCTTGAATCGACTTTTGCTGTGCTCTCAGGATCTCTGTTATTTGTGTTGAACCAATTCAGACTTAGAGTACTGTGACTTAAGTCTGAGGCTTGTTGACGGTTGGGATTTGTAATGTATTGGTGTGGCAGTTGGAAGCTAAAATTTCCTCAGATAAGTTGATTGGCCTGTATTCAATTTCTAGAGGATTACTAGCCCTACCAGAAATCCAGCCGTGCATCTGGCCACCGTGCTTGTGATTCCAGTAGAGACACGGGGTTAAAAACTGGGCGCTAAGTGCCTTTGAATCACCCTGCAGAGCAGCACTGTCACGACAGAGGGGAAGCTCAGGCCTGACCCATCTGCCATTGTTAAAATGTCCTGGCTGCTGTAGTACCCTACTCACAAAGTAATGTACCTAAGCAAGTACCGTTCCTGCAGGGGTTGTTTGTGTTGTTGAGCTCTATATTTGTAAATATAAACCTCTTTTTAACTGGCATAGCTGTTCTTGTTTTAGGGGGGATGCTGTGGCAGGTATGCTTAGTCAAATCAGACTGTGAATGTCAATGTAGAAACAAATTGCTACAAAACCTGCTACAAGCTTTCCCTGAAACAGGAAGCCAGTGAATCAAAGAAACAATTGGAATTTGATGCTGGTTTCTTTGATCTCTCCTGTTTTTTCTAAGCCAGAAATATTTCAAGTTGCCTGTTTAAAAGAGTACTTTGACTAAAACCTGAATTCCTCAGCAGGAAGTCATTCAGCAGGGAACTGTTGTGTTGTGGTCTCTCCCCTCTCCAAGTGGCATGCAAACGTGCAGCTGGAGTGCCTGTTCCTGCCCCACGATGCTGGGTTGGACTGAGTGGCTCTGCAAAACCTTCTTGAGAGCTTTTGTTCTGAAAATGAGCCCTGACTAAGTTGCTCCTAGTGGGACAGGGTTTCCTGTCCTCCTTTGGTGAGGCATGGTCTGTTCTTACTGCCAGCCAGTAGAAACAAGTACTTCTGTGCACTTCTGCATCCTGCCAGTGAGTTTGCACAGATTTAAGAGGAAAGCAGATCCATGGAACCTCAAGCCCCTTATGTCTTGTCATTCTCAACGAAATTCTCCAGCTTCTTAATCCCCTGAGAAGCTGGAGAGCTCAGCTAGGACCATAGGCTGTCCTGAATACAGGAGAATGGAGTAATGTTTCTGGCCTGACCTGTAGCTTCCTGCCTTCAGCACACAGTCCTTTTTGTTTGAAAATATTGTGGCATCCAACATGAATCAGTGTCAGACCACTGCCAGTCTTAACTGGATCAGCTGAGAATTGCTGAACCTGAACTGGAACAGAACCAAAAACCACACAAGTTTGTTTCACTGATATAAATGCATCAAAAATCATCACCTCTTATTAAACTTCAGGTACAGCTGAGGCTTGTTGCAGAGTGGGATTCTTTGTAAGTCTTTGGAAACAACTTGGTCCTGCAGCAACAGAACCTGCTGAGTTCCCAGGGAGCTAGATGTGGGGCTGAGCAGCCTCACTGTGTGGGAGAGTTAGGGAGCAGCCTGGCTGATGCTGACATGAGCTTTTATTTTGGCAGGATTTGGAAGAGTCTTCCACAAAATGATGGTGCTTTTGAGGAGCTATTCAGTGCAGTATTGCCTCATTCACCCTTTTTGTTCCACTGCAGTCCTACCTAGTGGTGCTCAGCCTGCCATGTCTGGGACCAGTGCAGCCAGGGCACAGCTGAGGGAATGCCTCTAACCCTGGTCTGGATGCCTGCTACTGTGCCTGTTCTGTTTCAGCATCCATAAATATTGCTTGAGCCCAGTTGATAGCTGGGGATCTCTCTCACATCTCTGCACTGCTCAGTCTAAACACACCCAATTGCTTCCACAGCTTAGGGTCTGCTGTCCAGAGATAGAAGGGATTTCATCTCTGCCTCTGGTCAGGCTTATAACAGCGTCCATTAAAGCACAGGACAAAAGCTGGTTGGGTTCTCCATAGCCAGACCTGCATTTCAGTGGTGTGTCTGTATCTGTAGATAGTCGCTGGAACAATTGAGAGTGTCATAGCTCAGGGGTTGAATGTTGCCCTACTTGGGTTGCTCTGGTCCCCCTTATTCCTTCCTTGGATATGTGGTGCTTAGGGTGATTCTGTGTGTGTTAATAGTTTCATACACAGCATTTTCTTGTTCTGTTCTTCACTCCGTGAGTGATGTGCCTTGCCATGAAAATACAGGATGATCTGGCTAGCTCCCTTAGTCTAAACATCAGTGTTAAATGTGACTTACATTCACAGAGCATATCAAAGCCAGAGTTTTTCTGCGGGTGAGCTGCAGTGACGGTTGACTTTGGTTCTCAGACTATAGTGGATATAAAAGAATATAACAGTTCTACATATTTAGTCTTGTAGCCTGCAGTTATATCCATGAAACGCTGTGATACTTCTTGCCAGTCTTGAGGCAAGGTTGCTGGTAAGATCCATCCTTCTAGCCAGCCCTAAATCATGTGCTGTCTTTGCTGTGAAAGACAGCAGGAAGGCATCTCCATGGCAGGGGGAGCATGATGGATGATGTGCTGGGGTGAAGTCAGCATAAATAACACAAACTAGGTCATTTGACTCATAGGTTTTAATGGTTCTTGCTTCCTGTGGATGGTCATACACTGCTTACCTGGATAGCCTTTCAGAGCTGCTGTGGTCCTGCCTTGAATGTTGTTTTTCACCTCCTTCAGATGAGCTGGCACCCTCTGAGAGGGCATGTGGGACTTGGCTAACCTGGCTGGAGAGACTCATAAGCAGGTTTTACACTGCTGTCCCTGCTGTGCTGGGTGAGCTGTGCACAGGATCCCCCCTTTTGTCCATGGGCTGTGAAGCGTGTAGTGTTTGCCAACTGGGATAGTAAGCTAGCAGAGCTCAGAGCTGCTCAGAGGTGTTGCAGGTGGTGCATTTGCTGCTTGCTAGTCAGAGCTGTTGCTCACTGTGGTGGTGAGGGGGCTGGTGGAGAAAGGCATCCTCAGACTCAGCAGAAAGAGACCTCCTTCAGAGTTACCATCTGTTTCACTAGCTGCATGCTTGGCCCTTCCTGTGGTGTATCACCTCATGTGTTTCAGAAGGGCAGAACAATCGAAGTGCTGGTTGAGAGTCAGACCAGGCTGGGCCAATATCTGATTTTCCATCATCAAGGATCTGTAAATACCTGTAAAATGACTTGTATATTATTTTACTGTCCTCTGTGTCTAGTGGAAAATAGCTACAGGGCATCACTTCCATTTCTGGCTGAGAAAGTGGTGGGCAGCATTTTGATGGCCTGAAAAATTGAAGTAGATATTTTGTTTCCTGTTGATCAGGTCTTGGGGAGAAGTTGCTTGATTAGCCTTGGTTCAATTTTTCTCTGTAAGCCTGAAAGCAAACATACACTCGCTACTCTTTGGCTTTTTTCAAAGGTTTTGATGTTTGGTGCCAGGAGTGGTGCTTACATGGCACTCAAACAGTGCTTAGCCCTGACATTAATGCTGAGTGATCCCAGCTAAGGACTGAATAATTCACTATCACCAAGGCCAGTTTCAGTTACTTCAGCTTGTGTTTGTGCCTGCCGTACCTGCCTCCGCATAGCTGGGAGTTTCTGGTATGTGCAGAGCAGGGCTCTGCTCTCACTGCTCTGCTTCCCAGCTCCACATGTGGGCTGCTCCCTGTGCCTGAAACCCTGCAGGCTTTGCTGAGGCTATACCCACCAAAGGGTGGCTGCTGCAATTCAGAAAACCCTCCTACTATTTCCTTTCACCACAGGGCTGCTTATCCTGGCCCTGAGCATATTTGTGTGTTGTACAAGGAAAATGAAACTGAGGCCTGCAGCTGTTGTAATCAGCTGTGGTGTGTTATCTGTATTCAGAAATATCAATGCAGAGGTGACTTTTTGCTAGTATTTGTGTGACCAGAGACTGCAGGAGCATCCCATCTTTCTATCTTGCTTTGGTGAGCACTGGACAGATGGGCTAAAGTAGATCCAGCCCAGACAAGCTTCTGGCTTAAAAAACTGAAGGGATGGAGGGGATAGAACATGCTTTTTCTATACAGACATGATTCCGAACTCCCACAGGAAGTCTGAGGCAGACCTAGAAATTGAATCTTGATCCTCTAAGGCCAAGTCCTAGCCTTAGTCACAAAGCCCAGCTTCTTGTAGATTACCGGGGATGTTTCTCACCTCTCCCATATGAAGGGGACTTGTGTTCATTTAGGATTATTTGCTTAAAAGTCCATAAACTGTGCTGTTGTAAATGCTGATTTGGTCCCATTGTCACTAATGATTTCAGTAGCTCTGGTGATGATGACTATCCAACAAGCTCAAGCAGATTAAGCACCATAAGAATTAGAGCTGTGGAAACCCCTGTAAGCCTTGTAAATTTGCTAGTGTCCCAGGAGACCAGTACTGTTGTTAGTTACTGTGAGGAAACTGATTGAAAATAGTACTGTAGAAGACTATGAACTGCTGGTATATTCAGAGTTTCCAAGTCAATAGCAATAAATGTCAGACCTGCTTGTTCTCCCAAATACAGTATTGAAATTCACAGCTGGTCAAGATAGCTAATGTGATATAACAACTAATATGAGATTTCTTACCCAATAAAATTTTAACAATGGAACTCCTTCCTTACAGTGATGCTTCTTTAATTTCTGCATCTCCCTGACCCTTTGCAGAGTTAGTCTGAAATTTCCCCCATGGATCCAGAGAGACTCCTTTCTCTGGAAGAAGGTAGGTTATTGGAGGTTACATCATAGTAGAGTGTCATAACAATAACAAATATCTTGAGAGCAGGCAGATGGAGGAGTTTCTGAAAGGAGAAAGCAATTTTATGGCAGTGCCTGTGGATTCCAGGATATAGAGTTGTAAAGCTTTCCTCCCAAGTAGACACTGTGGAAAACAGTGCTGCCTCTTCAGAAACCCTTCCCTATTGACAGACAGGCTCAGCACAGGATAGCTGTTTGAAGTGCCTGTATTGAAGTGCTAGCTACCTCTCCTGTGCTCAGCAGTGGTAGCCTTTGAGGTCTCCCAAGGGCTTTGAAATTGGCTACTCACCTTTGAGTAGCACATAAGGGGCTGCTTGCCTTTGAAGCCTTGTTTGTACTAGGGATGCTTTCATTTGCAATAAAAAAAGACCATTGCTCAGGCCAGGCTTTGCACCAAAGGAGCTTGAGTTCATTGCACAGTTTCTAATGCAATCTAGATGCTGGAGATGCTGAAACATTGAATAAGACTGAGGGTGAAAGGAGTGTCTGCAAGACCTGCCTCCTTGTTTGGTGGCACCTCCTTGTTTGGTGGCAGGTCTTGGTGTTCAGAACCCGCTCAGTGCTTTGGTCATGGCCATGCTGTGACTGGAGCCACGAGGGGATAGGGATGGTGTCAGAGGTACCCTGAGAGGCCATCAGTGTCAGGGTGTACTTGCCTGTGCTAGAAAGAATTAGCAAACTGAGATCCAAAAAGAAGCTGCCCTAATGGTAACACAGTATCATAAGAGTCTATTGAATGATCCTGTGCCAGGCTATCCCAGTGGAAGGACTTCTTTCTGCCAGTTATGTTTCATCAATACTAGTCTTTTCTGCAAGAGCTTTGTGTGGATTAAGAGTGGCGTTTTTCATGCTCTTAACCAGTGCTTCTATGCTGCTGAACTGTATAGAGTGAACCTTGAAATAGAGCTGTGTAAATTTCTATTAAAATGTAGTTAAAGTTTTTAGGTTCTGTACTCTGTTTTTCAGTCTGTCTCTGAACCTCTTCTTTCCCCTCAGTATTAAACAGACAGGATACTTTTCCACTTTCTGCAAAGTGTCCAGCATCCAGGGCTTTAAAACAGCTGCATAACTCCTTGTGTTTGGCTTATCTCCCAGTTTTGAACTAGATATAGTGGTTCTGAGCACAGTTGTTTCAAACCTGCTTTGGGGGTGTCATCCTTCTTGAGCAGCTGGGTCCGAAAGCATTGCTGACTGTGAACTGGAACTGACAAATTTGGGATCTGCGTTTTTTGCTTAAGCCCATCTTGTCCCAGCTCATCTAGTTTTCTTGGACTGAATCGTGGCCAGATAGGCTTTAGATGTGGTTCTGTGTGCCTTTCTCAACTGTGAGGGCCGTGTTTGCCCAGTGTGTGCCCCAAACCCTGCTATGGGAGTGATGATTGGGTGGAACGGATACAAGGTGACATAGAGTGTTCTTAAGGAAATGCATGAACAAATATTTGTGATGAATTTCTGGTAGGCATGAATGTCACTGTTTCTAGAAGCCTGAGTAGCTTTTGAGGCTGGAATTGAGATTCTACTGTCCTCTGCACTGGGAGGATAATCTTCCTTCCTGATAATCCGTGGTTTGTGCTGCCTGTCTCTGCAGGCTTCCCAAGCTAAGCTGTTGAGATGTATTAGCACGCAATCAGCAGCGCGAATAACTGCTGCTGGGGGAGGATGAGGGCGAGGTGCTCTGGGTGAGAGGCAGCTTTCTTCAGCTTCCTTGCCATGCCTACTTTGGCTGTAATTTCTGAAAGAACAGGTCTCCTGCATCACCCTTGTGCTGAGTGGCTTATGGACACTTGCTTTGTGAAGTTCTTGGCCCATTTCTGTAGCAGGGCTGCAAATAATCTTTTTGATGTCCAAGACCTGCAAAAAATGCTTTTCTGATGGAGCCATCAGTGGAAAAATGAGTGTGGTGCTGGGGGAGAAGATGCAGTGCCTGGACTATCTCTGCTGTGTGTCGAAGCTGCTCCAGGCCCTTGGAATGAATGTCTCTGCCCAGGAGTGTCAGTGTGTAAACATGGCTGTTAATAAAATGGCCAGAGGCTGATTAATGACTTTCTACACAGCCTGCTGGAGCCAGGGTGAGAGGCAGTAGGCCACACAGCATCCAGGCCACAATTGCATGTCCTGGCCTGGCTGCCTGCTGGCAACTTCATGGCTTCTGCCCTGGCTTCTTCCAGATGCCGCAGCCTCCTGTGCTGTGGACATGCTGTGGTGTGCTTGGGAAGGAGCACTGTGATCCTGCTTCTGGCTCTGTGGGTATCCAGTGCCTGGGGAGGGCCCTGCACTGCCTGGGGCCTGTGGCCCTTGGTAACCCTGAGAAGCTTAGTTTAAACACACACTGAGGAGAAGAAGACAACCAAGCTCCAAGTCTATAATATAATAACCCTCTATAATGTGCTCAGAATCTGTGTTGTTCCAGACAATGCCTGGACCTTCATGGTGGAACTCTGGTGACCAAAGTTCCAAGCAGACCATCTAGGCTGGGAAAGACCATCAGGTTGCCCTGAGAAGTAACATTGCCCTCCATGGTAGGGGATATGATGCACTGGGCAGCTTCTGGCTTTGCATTTCTGCCAAGGAAACGGAATCGTCTCATTAGTTTGGAAAAATCTGCCTCTTCAGTGAAAGACAAGTGTTTTACAGGGCACCTGGGGGTCTCTGAGGTTACCAAGGGTTGAGAAATACTGCTTGCTGTGGACAGTCATGTGATGTTCCCCTGAGAAAAGAAGAGTGCTTGTTGCAATAAGGCATTTAGTTTTGCTGTCAGTATTTTCCAGAGGTTTCAAACAATTGGGAGCACTCATCACCTACTGCCTAAAGGTTTGTTGGCAAGCAAAATAATCTCTTTATTTCTTCTCCTAGTTTTTTCTGGCACTTAGGGCCTGTTATACTGGGAAGAGCAACCCGGCCCTGCTTAGCTGGCAGCCCTGGCTGAGGAGAGGAGGAGGCTGTGTAAAGAGTAAGAGTACTCTGTGCAGACAGAAACAAGCTGGTATTCCTGCCCTGGGTTGTGGGGAAGGGAGCTGGGGGCCTGAAACATATTTGTGTAGCATTTGGGATTAGCTGAGTTGAGGAGCTCTCATGCTGAGGAGATGGCAGAATTATAAATCATTAGTGATCTCTGTAGCTGCAGAAGCAGTTAGGACAGAAAGAAGGGCTTAGCAACAAAACCCATAATAAAATGTCAAAGTGGGTGGTTTCCCTTGCTGGGGAGAGGGTCTTGTCTCTGGACAGCAGGGGGAATCCTGCCTATGCATTGCAGCTATCTCTCTGGAAGAGGCATTTGCTTCTAAGTCTGCTGCCTGTGTTTTGTCCCATGTTCTGCTCTCCCACTCTCTGCTGTGATTTCATTTGGATGCTTTTCTCAAATCCCCAGAAAGGAAAGTACTGTAAAGAGCTGCCAAGCAGGGTTTTGCCTTGTAGAGCGTACTTAAATGCTGAGGCCTGATTGGGTGATGGTATGATTATGTTTCTATTTTTCTGTGTGTGTATTTAATACGGAGAACATACTCTGTTCTGGTTGAGTGTATGTTACTTTTCTTAGTGTGCCTGTTAATACAGTAACTTGCAGCCTGCTCCTTTCCCCTGCTTATACATTGACAGTGGTATTATGTTACAGCTGTAATGTACACAGTCTTATGCAACTCTTTGTAGCATTTTTAGAGTCGTGATGACCTTGAAAGGTTTAAAAGGAAACTGAATGCAAACTCTGGCACCATTCCTGTGGGTGCTTCAGCATGAGCTTAATTTTGTGTGGTGAGGTAGTATGAGTGTGAGTGGTTCATTTCATCCAATGAATGTAAAGATAAGTGTCTCTGTGGCCGATTGCAAGATCAGAGTGTGTGTGTGATTCATTTCATGCACGTAACTGTGTCTGTGTCTGTATCTGCATGCCTTATATGTATATCATGCAGTTGTCTTCATCATGTTGTTTTGACCAGCTCAGCTGCACTTTGTCCAATAATCCATATTTCCTGCGCATGTTGCTAACCAGTCCTGTGAAAGCTGGAACAGGGATTGTTTTTCTTTCCCTATTTCACATCCTCAAAATGAGCAGTTGACCAGAGAAATTCCATTTTTATTTTGTATCACTATCATCACCCCCTGAAATTGTTTTCCCCTTTTCTTCTCATCTAGAAGCTCTCTGTCAGAGTGGCAGAGCCTCCTCTGATCTAGGCAAGATGCTGACTTGGCATGTTCAGGAAGGGCAGTTCCATCCCTGAAGCTACAAACAGGTTTATGCAGGATAAAGCTAGGTTATTTATACCCCAGGAGAAGAGACGCCTGTCTCTTCAGAGGGCTGAGATGGTGGTTATTAACTTTTCCACTTCCCATAACCAAAGGTGCCATGCCTTTTCAGATACTTCTGAAGTGTTGATTATGCTCTCTTCCTCTTTAAAGTTCAGTCCCATTGGGTTAAGGCAAAAGAAAGGCAAGCTTTTTTAGAAAACATGCTAATCACATATCTGTCCCCCCATCCACCCTCCCAGTATTTAGCTGTTGCAGAGAAAAATGTGATGAAAGGTTGTTTTTATGTGCATTGGGAAGACTGACAGGGCTGTGTTTGAAACCTGTGAGAGGGACAGTCTGGTGAAAGGCGTGGTAATTATCACCTCTTGCTTTTCTACATGTGGGCTGCTGTTTGCAGCTTGGCTTACCTGAGGTTATGTTAACGTCTAGGCTCAGCACTAGCATCAGTAACCTGTGAGGTTTCTAGCAAGTATCTTCCCCATCTAAGTGTCACTGAGGCCCCTGCAACCAGTGCTGAGGTTCAAACCCTTTGGGTGTTGGGCCAGGGCTCCTGCTCCTTGCCATTCTTGTTTCTTTCCAGTGTGTGAGCTTATGGGTACTGGGTTCAAGTCAGACTCATTAAAATATGCTAGCACTGCTGATATTTTCAGTACAGGGTTTGCAAATAGAGCTGTGAATGTCTATCTTCTGTTTGTCCACTCTTAAGTTTACAAAATGCAAGTGGATACTGGCAGATGCTCTGTGTATTGCATGTCTGCCCTTATGCTGGCCCACACCCTGGTCACCTCCATGTGGTGTCTTGGCAGTCAGACACTATATCATGATGTGACAAGAGCTGGCTGTTAACTTACAGCTATAAATCTGTTGGGGCTGCAGTGGAAGTCTGTCAGTGCTGTGCAGGTGGCAACTGGCTTATTTAGCTTCTGGGTGGATAACTTTTTTCCTATCATGGCTTGTGTTTCTGCAGTTGTAGAGCCTGTTCTGGTTACAGTGGAGCAGCAGTTAACAGAGTTTATGGGACATTGTTTCCAATTGCTGTGGTTTAAACATATGTACACCAGCATTGAGTTACTTCTGCCTGGAAATAAGCCACAGAGCTATATATAAAATATGTTTGAACTGGTGCACTAATGTTGTTGGTATAAATAGAAGAAAGTGGTAGACCCAGGGCTTCCCTTCCTTACAGCTGATTCAAGAAGACTTCCCAGATACTCTGTCTTCAGTGGAAAAGGCTGTGGAAGGTGGCTGAAAGCAACAACAAAATGCCATATGGCATGCTTTCAGAGAAGAGCATAAGTGCTGGGGTCTGGAGCGTTGGCTTTGTGCTTGAAGATTGCTCAGCTCTTTTCTCTTGTGGTGAAACATCTGTCAGAAATCCCATAGGATTCAGTTTGCAGCAACCTGGTGGCCCAACACTGCATAATTTGGTCTGTGACAATCTTAGTTTTTTGTGACTCCAAAACTGTTGCTGAGTTTGCTTGAACTATCAGATGTTTTCGTCCTTGAACTGTTAGACACATAGTCTGGGTACTTGTGGAGCTGCCTTGATCATTCATCATGATGTCACACATTGTAGGGAGCAGTATTTTGAAGTGGCATCATCTGTGGTTTCACAAGTGCATTGAGATGCTGCTATTATCTTTTGAACCATGGGGAGTCTGCATAGGACTTCTCCCAGGCAGTGCTTCTGAACATAACTCTTGCAATCTAGAATTAGCTTTCTAGCTCTTTGTCAAGATTGTTTAGTGAAAGTACTTGCTTGGTCAACTTGGCTGCTGTAGCAGATTGTGCCAATTTCTGTGTTCCTTTCTGTCACTAATAGATTTGTATCTCACCTAGACGAAGTGTAGGAAATGACCTCTGTACAAATAGCAAAAAGTACTGATAAGCACTGAGCAGCCAGTTATAGTCTTTGCTTGTAGATGATGTTAATTCCATCTTTAAACTCTCTGAGTACTTCTTTTGTCTTTGGCTAATTTTTAAACAAATCCTTCCACTGTCTAAGTGCTCCCTTGCAGGTATTAACCTGGAAGTATTGTCTTTCCTTAGACTGATGCAATTAGGAGAAGAGAGACAAGACTGTGTACATGTGGGAACGTTTCAGGTTTCAGTGCTCCACAAACAATTCTGTAGTAATTTCTTTCTACATTTTTGTTTAAGAGTCCAGGTCATCAGCTGTGTTCATTCAACTCTGACAGGCCATCAGCTCTGTTTCATCCAACACCTCTTCTCTGGTCAGTGATGGGAATTGCAGCCTGGCTTCATGCAGGAGCTAGTTTTGGTGCAGGGGTGACAGTAAAACTTGTATCCAGCAGTTGCCCACTACCTCTCTGCCAGTGCACCGCAGCAGGGAGTGGACACAAGTTACATAGAAGCTTTACAGTTCTCTTTTTAATGGAGAAAAGTACAGTTTGACCAGGATTAGCATGGTGATTCAGCATGAATGTCAGTCAACAGGGATGTTCTCTCTTGTGTTGCTTTGCTCTTTAAGTGATTTCCTGATTATTATCTCCCTTGTTTGAACTGCAGAAATTTACTTGGTTCAGGTGTTTCTGAACTACATCTGTCACTCAAAGTTATTTCTTATCCAGACAGATTTTGCTAAATGCTTCTAAATAGGTGAATGTGTCTAAAACTATTTAATTGGGAGGTTGCCTCTCTGCTGCAGACTGGAGTTTTATAATCTCTACTTCTGCATTCTGCTTTTTACAGCAATTTTTGCTAAGAACTAAAAATGTAAAGGCAGCAGTGTTTTGTGAAGTGTCGAAGTAACAACAGTTGGTTATGTGCCTGGTTCTAGGGCTTTCTGAATTTCTAAACAACAGCAGTGAGAAATGGTGATTATTGCAAAGGTTTGCTTTCTTGAAATACGACAGAAAACACATGGTAACCAAACCAAGGATTTTTAAAGTCTGTGGATAAAAATTGTTTCCTCTGAGTATGCTTTTACTTCCTCAGTTCTCATATTTGGTAATTCTACCAGTGACCCATGCTCCTGAACCTAAACACAAGCTAGTAGCTAGAGCTACTCCCTCTTTTAGGGTTTTGAGGGACTTAGATGGCAGCCTACTCATTTTCTTTTTTTCTGTTAAGTCACTTTAACAGCTACTCAAATATGTCATCTTATGTTGGACTACTGTTCCCCTCGTTTACAGACTTTGTTTCCTTCAGGAAAATAAACTGAAGAGGTGCTTGGAAAAATCACAGGAAGAAGTGATTTAAGGGCAGAGTAAGTGAAGAATAGGAAAGCAAGTTGAATGAATGACTTAATGAGCTTGTTTAGATTTGCTTTGTAGCTACCTTTATAACCTTTTGACTCTATGGTTTATTGTCTGATGGTGGTTTCCTCTGTATGTGTGTGTGCAGAAGTGAGAGGATCAATGTTGTTTCTTTCTGCTGACTTACAGGAAGAGTATTCAGGTCTTTGGGATGCTGGGTCTAGGTCATAAAACTTGTAAGAAATGTGAACTATTTGGAAAAGACTAAACTGAATTCTGCATCTGCTGTGACTGTTGGATGATGATTGCTTTTCCTGGAGTACCATTTAGCACCTTTGCAGCAGGAAGATGGCTCAGTGTAGTGTACCTGAGTGAGCACATGTGGCTTTGCTGGAGTTGTCTGTGCTGGTGGCTGAGCAGCAGGGGCACTGATCAGGACACTGTGTTACAGGTGAAGGGCTTTCCCCTGTACTGGAACAGGAGAGGAAGTGGCAGCAGGGTTGTTGAGGAGGTGATGGAATCAGTGCTTGTGCTGTCCTCCAGTTTGCTTTCTCAATCTTTGGCCTATGTTGCTATGTATCATTCCCCTGGGGGATGTGGTCTCCTTTCTGGCTGACAGGACAAATCTCTTGGGTGCTCAGTGTGCATATTGATGGACAGATGTGAAGAGCTTCTTAATTCCAGGATGCACAAAGGGCAAGATGCTGATAAAGTCTATTCTGTAAGAGGCTTATTCTTTGGGGCAGAGGACAGGGAAGAGTGCAGGAAGGGATTGCCTGGAGCTAGGCAGTGAGTGTTGGCAGGGCATGAGCAGGAAGCTTGAATGTCTCCTTCTGTATATACTGGTTGGCTTGAGCAAAGTAAAGAAATCTCTCATGCTTTCTTTTGATTAGTTTTTAAGCATTCTTTAAAAATACTGCCTTGGCCTCAAGCAGGAGTGAGGTACAGCAGTGATGCAGCATGATCTATGCAGTAGATGGCTGCTGAAATTTGAGAAGGAGTAAGATTATTCCCTGTTCTGATGCTAATTTGTTGCATGTTCAAGACATTTAACCTCAGTGTTTGTGTGGTATTGCCACCTAGTCCTCTTGGTTGTAGATTTCCAGGTGTGTGAGCGTTCATGTTGCTGCCTGCTGTAAGTACTTTGTGCTTGTTGGGACTTCTTGCAAGTGAAAAAAAATAAAAAATAGTTCGGACAATGTTTATGGAGAGATAGAACACTAATCTCTTTAGGTCTTGCCTCTTCCATAGGGATGTTGTCTGTGTGATAAATGCTTTGCACTTACTCTGTCCTTCCTGTTGTATTTATTCCCATCTTAGCATCTTTTAAATTGCTGATATGTAGTTTTTTAACGTAATTTAAATCAGCTTACAACAAAACCATTTTCTCATTCCTGAGATGCAAGTATGTTCTTTCCCTCATAACATCACTGAAATCTTAGGGACATGCATACATGGGAGGACAAGGTGTCTTGTCCTGGAGCCATTCAGGTGTTACAGTCAAGACCCTTCAGGTGACAGGAGAGGTGAACTCTTGGACCTCCTATGGCAGGGACAGATACCTGCTCTGTGTAAGGAATCTGGGCATGAAATGGTGGGGCTTTTACATAGAGAGAGTCGCTTTAAGACACTACTTACAGTCTCTTTTAAGATTTCCTACATCTTTACCCTTCTCTAGAAGGCATAGCTGCCTTCAAGGCAATGTGAGGTTGGTAGGTAGGGATGGGATCTGGCAGTCGAAGACTTTTAGGGCAGAATGGCTGTGTAAATCACTGGTGAAGGATAAAAATTAATTGATTTGGCATGGGGTCATGGGTGAATAAAGAAATCACAAATGAATTATGTACGTTGCCTCAGGCAGGCTGATCAAAAGGCTTTTCTTCATCCTGCATAGCTCAGTGTGTTTCTACTCAAGATGAACCACTAAGTTCCACACCCCCAAGCCTTGTCAAACAGTTCACAGATCCGTTTATACCAAAAATAAGCCCCAGAGAAGAAATCAGGGGGAAGGAGGTTGTAACATGATGCTTTTCTTGAAGTGCTGAGATGTGGCTTTCCTTCTGTGGTTCCCCTCTGCAGGGTTGACTGTGGGGAAGGCTTTCTGCTCCTTCTCTTTCAGTTTGTCTTCCCTGTGTCCAAGTTTAGTTTGAATGTATGCGTTGTTTATAGAGTTCAGCAGGAGGTGATTTAGGAGGGAGCTCCTTGCCATGACGGTATCAGTGTTAGAAGTTCTGTGTTATGGCCCCTGTGTTTGACTGCTTCAGAGTCAAGAATTATGTGGTGCTGCCACAGTTTCCTTGGAGTGTATTCCTGAGAAGCTGTGGACTTTTAACCATTGCCTGTTTGCACTTAGGAGCAGGCTCTGCTCAGGGTTGGGACCAAGAGGAGGGACTTCAGCAGAGCCACAGAGGGAGCAGCCTTGCAAGCCTATGCCCACATTCCTGTTTGGCTCTTTTTCTTGTCTCTTGCTTCTTGTGAGTGCTAAAGCCTGGGCAAAACAGAGGGGAAGGAGCCTTTCCTATCTGGGAAGTGATGATTAATGATGATGAACAGTGACCCTTACGCTGAGAGAACCGTTTGTTCCTGCTTGTTTCAAACCCTTATATGAGTAACTGAAACTCTGCCCAAGGAAGCTATATTAGCCTTTTAAATTTTTTTTTCTTTTTTTTTTTTTTTGCTATTTCTTCTCACTGAAGCACTTTCTTTGCCTATATTCAGGCCCCTGCGCATGGTTTTGGAGGAGACTAATATGTAAGACTGCCAGAAAGTCAGAAGTTGCTTCCACTGATCTCCACTGTTGAGACAGATTAGGAGAGTGTTGCAAGTTCACATTTGTACCTAAAACTTTTATAGGTAGTTCTTGATGCAGGGGAAGGTGAATTGGCTTCATCTTCTACTACAAATAATAATAATAAAAAAATCACTGGACAAATTGCCTATGTGGGAGGGCAAAAGCTTACCCCATGTAAAGTCTGGTATCTTGTCTGCTCCCTTTCCTTATGAAAAAGTAATGCACATTTGCAAAGTGGAAAAATCTGGTTCTTGTGAAGGAGTGATCCTGCAGAATTCCAGGTCCCAAGAGCTCAAGGAAAGGTTTCTTTGAAGCCTGCCCACACAGAGGTGTCTCTGTTGTGTTCCATGGGGCTTAACTGCCTGTGAAACTGGTCCAGTTGACTCCATGTGCAGATGCTTAGTCTGGAACAAATCAGGATTGACTCTTTATGTATGGGAATACCTGTAACCTGTTTGATGTCACTTTTTCTTTTTATGTTCATTTCATGCATTCATCACACAGTCTTCACAAACTTTGCTGACATCAACAAAAAAATATTTCCCACATCAAAGTCAAAATAGCATCATGACAACACTGACAACGATGGACAATTTACACATACTTTTCCCTGTCCATTCACCATTATTTTTATCTCTGAAGCTCATGTTTTCTGAAAGTTTTGTGAAATCTCATGACAGTCTGAGTTGGTGTTGCTTTTACGGTGAGAATGATGACTGAATGGTAGAAGAAGAAATTGCTGCTTGTTGTGCCTTTAGCCAGGGTTGGTAAGATTACATAGACCTCTCTGCATCCCTGCAGTATTTAGGAAGAAATTGAACTTAGTGTGGGGGTGGGGAAGAGAAAACTGGTGATCCAGGCTGGTGTTAAATGAAGAAGCAGAAGATTATTGAATGATAGCTAGGTTGTGCTGTAGAAGCTGGTAGGGAATTAACTCTCTCTGTGTCCTTTTTGCAGGCTGCAGGAGCACTTGCAGGTGTGTTCTGCTGCCAGTTCTAAGTTCCCTCGCTATGGCTGCTGCTAGAGGTGCTTTTAATAGCCCCCCACCCACTCCCCGGGGCTGTGCAATGGTATTTATGGCCTGCCCAGGACTGCCTTTCTTCAGGTGCTTGAGGAAGAAGGCAGAGTGCAGATTCAGCACGTAGCTCCTGACAGCTGGGGCTGATGGGTCAGGAATGCAGCTCTGACAGCTGGAATTGGACTGAAAGCAGCCAGCACGATGGGGAGGCCAGGAGGGGAGAGAAGGCGAGAGAGGCTCTGTGCAGAGATGCACACACACTGTGGAAGGACAGCCTGGGGGGACCCTGGGTTGCTTGTCTTCCTTTTCTCCGTTTCTTCATCCCTGATTTGTTCTGTTTTCCCAACTGTCTGGATAATTTTTAATAAATGTGTGCACACCCCTGTTGCAACCCCTGTCCAACAACACCTGGCAGAGCCATTAGAGCTCAGGATCAGCCTTCCACTGGAATACCTCCCACCTCTGCTTTTATGCAGGTTTACAAATGTAATGGAATGTTTCCCATAACTTAGTGATTCAAAACCTTTCAGCAAGTCAGTTTCTGCTCTTGCCACTCTTGTGCCAAGGAGTTTCATTCATAACTTATGTTGTGGGAGATTGTTACCTGATGTTCTTAAAGTGATTATCTTGAAATCAAATTGCACAGAGTTGGCAACTGCTTGTGTCATACTATGATGTTCTGGTCAGATGTTTTTCTGTTTTGTTTTGTTTTGTGTTTTTTTTTTTTTCTCTTCCATGTTATTTATTTTAATTGGTTAACTGTGAGGGCTTGCTCATAGCTCTGAGTCCTTTTTCTAATCAATACTGCTTTAAACTGGGCATTGGCTGGAAACACCTTCAATGTCAGAACATATCTATATAGTGGACTGCATGAGACCAATTTCATGATCTTGCAGTAGTTCCTGGAGGGTCAATTTGGCAGTGGGTGTGAGGGTGCAATGGTAGATGTGGGCAAGGCTTAGGAGGCTTGCAGTGAAGAGAAATGGAGACTGCTCTGTCAGCCAGAGACCTCCTGAATGGGTCCTGTGTTGGAGCTTGGCTTGCTACTGCTGCCTTTTGCAGGTGGAATATTTTAGGTCTCCAGGTTTGTCAAGACATTACTCTTTCCTAGCACTGATTGCTGAGGGAAGAAAGACTGGCTGGAGAAGAGGGAGAGGATAGAAAAACCTCTTTAAAACATATAAAATATATATACATAAAAGAAATTTGAAAGTGCATATTCTATTTGCATATACAAAAGCAGGGTAGGTAAGTGAGGGGCAGAAACCAACTGTGGAGCTAAGTGGTTTTGTTGTTTGTGTGCTTTTCTAAGTCAGACACCTCCTGCAGTTAATTCCACCTCCCATCTTCAGCCCTTCCCCTGCCAGACCAACAATAAAAACTTGAACTCCCCTCCTCCCCCCCCACCAAAAAAAAATCAGACAGGGGAACCTGGTCCAAAGCCAGACCTTTGCATGTTAAGCTGAAGTGCAAAATGAATATTTCACAGCTGTGTTATAAAGCCCTGAAATGAAGGCTTTGCAGTGGAAATGCTGACAGCCCCTTAAGTAGAGCAGTATACTGTAATTAGTGCTCTGTGTTTTATGTGCCAAACAAAGCTCAGCAGAACTAAATGTAAAACTTCAAGCCTTTGTTTTTCTGCAGCAGTAACAGGACATCAGACAGTGTGTTCAGACGATGGATTAGTGCCTACAACGTGTGCACTGCTCCCTGGAGGTTGGACGTTCTTTTCTGCCGTGGGGCTCGGGGGCAGCAGCAGAGACATACAAACAGGGCCAGCTGTGAGATTTGGCACTCTGCATCAAATTTCACTTATGTAAGATAGACAGCTATTTCTTAAATGCTGACGCTGACAATGTACAGCTACATTTTCAGCATTTTCACATATTGGATACCAGAGTGCATTGATATGACTTTGCTGTATGCAGCATGGAAAACATGTTGGAGCGCATGCAGAGGTGCTGAAAACTCTGGGAGCAGAGTGTAGAGAGACAGACGTGCAAACCACAGTGCTGTTCTGAAACTCAGCCCTGATGTTGGAGCTCCCCGTGTCAGTGTATTGGACCTAAGAGCGTTGGGGTCTCAAGTAAAGGCTTTTTTTTTTTTTTTTTTTTTTTTTTTTTTTTTTTTTTTTTTTTTTTTTTTTAAGGGCAAAAGAACAGATGATTATGTAGCCACTTCCCTGTGCAAGATTGTTAGTTACAACTGATTACTTGATGTGCTAGGGAAGACTTTTCAAAGTAATCCACGTGGGTCATGTATCCCAGGGATTTTTGCATCCTTTGCTTTTTCAGGAGCACATGCATTATTAATATGCCTGCTTTCAAGCAGGAGAGAGGGACTAGGGCAGGCACATTGTGCAGTGGATGGTAGATGAACTCTGATGGATGTTGTCTTGTGCTGACTCGATGCCACTGCTTAATTAAATGGATTCGAATGTTAACTGTGTTATACATAGGCCCATGGGAAGGCTTTTAAAATTGAACTTGCCTGCTTGTGGACATTTACTGAAGTAGCCATTCTGGAGTGGATTGGAGTAGTTGTGCTGCAAGAACTCTCTCTGGGGATGCTCTTGATCATAAATGCTCACAACAGCATGGAAAGAAAGAGGCATGTTGAAATCAAAATATTAATTCAAGAATAGGATTTCCCATTCCATAGGGGAGCAAACAGGACAGAATAGGGGGTAAGTTTCCAAATGCAAAGCAGCAGTAGTTCTTATCTGTGACTTTGTTGAGCAGGGTGACCTCTTTGCTGCTCTCTGTAAATGATCTTAAATGTCAGAAAAGCAGACTGAGAGTAAGGTATTAATGGGGAAAAAATGGAAAACAAACCAGACTATATTATCCTGCTCTGTAAACACTTGCTGTGGACATGCCTGGTAAGCTGCAGGTGGTCTTGGTGTCTCCCCTTCATCTCAGGAAGAATGTAGGGGACATGGAAGTGGCTTCACAGAAGAACTGATAAGGGATATGAAATGACTTTCAGGAGAGACATAAAATGACTTTGAGAAGACTCTTGTACTTGGAACACAGATGACTTGGGGTGACAGTATAACTCCTTACAAAATCATGAACCACCTAAAGGGTGGATACAGACTAACTGTTTGCTGTCTCTCCCCATATAAAAATTGAGGCACATCAAATAAAACTATTAGATGTGAGGTTTAAAACAAATAATGAAAGATGGTTCATCTTTCAATATACCAGACTGGTGGAGTTCCTTACCAAAAGATGTGGTGAATGCTAAGCTTTTATAGACAGAGTGGGTAAGCACATGGTAGAGAATTCTACTGAAATAATTTAAAAATGGAGACTACGTATTTTGAGACTGGAAGACTGACATGAGATGAGAAAGAATCAAAATTGTTTTCCTTGATCTTAAACTTTGTCCATACATTTATTTATACCATTCTTCCTGACTTTCTCCCTTTGCTTTTGGCTGCAAATGGAAAAAGAAACTAGAGCTAGAGATTGGCCACCTTGGATCAGAGACTAATCTTGTGAAGTCTGGAACAGACATATCTGGCTTTCTCAGGCTGTAGCCTCCTTGCTAATGCTGTAGGTACTGAGATATGTGAGCAGCTCTGTACAGTAACATCAGTTTTCTCCCTTTGGTAATTTTGAGCACTGGAGGGTACCACAAATCCTCTCAAATTCTTTGCTTTTTTATTTCCACACTTAAATAAATTGTGCTTGTAATGAATGATGAGATTTTGGGCCTAAAAGAGAATGAAGATAGCATAAGAAGGTAGGAGGTGAGATAATCAAGTCAGAAAACTCTAATTTCTTTAGCATATGAATGTGGGGATGAGGAGCTGAAATACTGTTGAACTGCTTAGTGTTTTGCTGGCCTGGGGAGAATGGTGGGGTGAGTGGCAGCAGGCTATTATTCATCTTACAGTCAAAACTCTTTGAGGGATGCCTGGTGCCTAAAGATGGCTTTCTCCTGAAAATGTCTTTTTCCATATTTCTTTTAAGATGAAGGCAGACCACAGAAATCTGCTGGTGTGCAAACAGGCACAGATACAAGAGCTCCTACCCAGCAGCAGGGATTCAGCAGTGAAACAGTGCAGCTGTAGGCAGAGTGCCTGAGACAGGTCAGGCAGGACTGTCAGTGTGACGAGATGGTCCCTTTTGGCACCCGTTCTGGTGGAAATTATTGCTGTGCTGGGTGTGTTTACTACTGCTTTCTAACAGAGTCCTGCTCCATGTGCATGCCACAGTGTTTGTCTCCTGTACTCCCGTGTGGCTTTCCAAGTGTAGATGGTCCCAAAGGAATGCAAATGATAGCAAAGAGGAAAGTGTTTGCAGGGGAGTGAAGTTGGGCTGATCCTTCAAGGATTTCTGTGTTGTCTTTATAACAGATGGAAGCAATTGTTTGTGATAACTTCCTCAAAACAACAGAAAGAGCTCACGCAAGTACGAAACTCACTCTGAGACCTGGGTGCAGCTGGTCAGACATTGAGTTTTCTAAAAAGCCAAACAAGGCTGGCTGGGACTGTTTGGATCAAATCTTCCTGAAAGGATTATCTGCACCTCAGCATGAGGGCAGAGATTGCACGGCTTCTCCCCCCAAGCATGGGCTTTCCCCATGTGCTGTGTGGGACTGTGCCTGATGGAAGCAAGGGCTGCTGTCAGATAGCTGTTGGTACCTTGAGTCCTGCAATTCAGGACTCTGCTGGTTTGGTCCTACCTATCTGATGGTGTTGGGATTTGATGTGGAAGGAACAGGGTAAGAGATCTGCTTAGGCACAAAAATTTCTTCATATATATTTGTGCAGTTCCAAGTAACCAAATTTAGATTTAAGCCTGTAAAATGGTGGAATATCAGATTTTGCAAGAAAGGTGTTAGCTGCACAGATTTTGGTGTCTTAAGTGTATGTGGAGCCTCGAAATTTGAGTAAAAGTTGACCTTAAAGGAATGGAGATGGCATGGTTCCAGATATTGAAGTGGCAGTGCAAAATGAGCTGCAGAAGTGTTTTGTGTGTGGATCAATTCAATAACTCACAAGTTGCACAGAGAACCTTGACTGAAAGTGCCAAATGCTATTAATAGAAGCCTCAAGATGAAGTAACAAATGCAGCTTGTCAGCCTCCTCTCTTGCCTCTAATTTAGGTACAAATGACAGGTTTAATCTTGCAGTTGTTTCCAGGTTTGGATGAGGGTGTTGAGGTGACCCATTAGTTGCCTGTGAAGGCCTGAGCAAGCAGCAACATGTCTGACAACTGTAGGATGTAAATTGGGCAAATGCAGGGTCTGTTGGTAATGAACAGTGTCTCAGATCTGCAGGGGAACTCTCCAAATCCTGTGGTTAGCTCAGATCAGACTTGGGAAGGTGTGCAAACTAATGTATTTCTGACTGAGATGTGCTGAAGTACTACTTGGGAGTCTTGTATGAATGGCAGTGTTCATGGCTATGTAGGATTGGGAGACTGCCCTTACTACAGGAGGAAGTGATAACTCCAGAAGTGGGATAAAGGCAGACCTGTATCGACCAATCTACCTTTTGCTGACAAATCTTAATTACAGATTAGGAAGTTAAAGTTGATGTGTTTTTGCCCTAATTAACCATATTAAGAATTCATTTGTATTAGCTGGCAAATTGAGAAAAATCCAATTCATATCGTGTTCTTACCTACTGTTTTTTCTCTCTGAAATGTTTTTCATTCTCTAGTTTTGTGACGAAGGGCCTATCTCTTGCCCCTATGTCACCAAGTCTGGAAGCTGGTCATGGGAAAAACTGTGATGTATTATGGGCAGGTTGGTGGAAGTGGAGCTCACAAGTCCCATAAGATCACATTTTAAATTTATCTGCACTCCTTTACGATGCAGGTTGGTTTTGATACTCGAGTATTATCAAGTGGAGGTGCTGCCTTTGCATAGGCTTTGTGGGGTTGCCCTTCAAGCTCTTTACACTAGAAAGTTTTTGAAGTTAAGACTGTGAGCAAAATAGGGAAAGCCTTTTTCAGAAAGTTAATCATTAATCTTTAGTCTAGAGACAGGTATGTGTTTCTGTGGCACTTAGTCTGTCAATATCAGGGATATGGCTGTGACAGTTGCCTTTTTCTAAAGGAACAAATGGTCTGTTGGAGGCCAGAAGATACTCCCTGGCAGTAAAATAATTAGACTGGAAGACTGAGCTGCTCCTTTTATGTCAAGCTGCGTGCTGACCATAGGAGAAAGGTAGACTTTCCACATCCTAGCATTGCCACAAAGTTTCTTGGCAGTGCAGCAGGGGACCTCCACTGACTTTAGAGAGAGAGGAGTAAGGGTGAACTTTTGGTATTGTTGAGGTGAGAGTGTCATTACAAATCAAGTAGTGCTCCTGTTGATTAATCTTCTTAAAGACTTGGAGAGGTCTGATTGGGCTTTGGATGTGCATCTAGATTGATCTAGTTGCCAGGGAAAGGATGATTTTTTTTTTTTTCTTTTGGTTGGTTTTGGTTTTTTTTTCCGTTTTCTGAATTTGGTCTTCCTATGGTTTCCCCCAGGCTGACAAACAGAAAATGAAAAGTAGAACATGGTTTTCTGCTGTTTTGGCCTTGAACAGGTAATTGCCATGCCAGAGCTGTCTGGAGTGAGGGAAATGGTGGAAGGTGTCAGTGGGCTGAGTAGGATGAGGGAGGAAGGAACTGTCCCCTCCAAGACAGGCTGCTGTAAGATCAGCTCAGCTGTGGTGTAAGACTGCACACTGAGAGGCTTGATAAATGTCCTTGTAGAGCAAAAACATACCTGTTGGTGAAAGTAGGTTGCTGAATTGCTGCTGACCTTGCATAGCCAAGGTCAAGCAGTGCCTTTTAGGATAGTGGCAATTACAGCCAGACTGAGCTGAAGCCTGCACTGAGCAGTGTAATCACAGCATTGCTAAATTGATGTTTGCTGACAGCATCAAGAAATTGGTGCCTTATCTAGATGGAGCTACTTGAATGGCACATGTCTCTTCCACTTCCTCCTTTGCTCTCAAGAATGCATTTTCTGTAGGATTTAAACCTCTTCTAGTTTGGGAACTGCTGATATTAGCCAGAATCTCAGCAGCAGAAGCATTGAGTTCTTTCTATATATTTTTGAGCTGCTTTAGAAAACTAGATATCCTCCTGGCATTCCCCACTCCTCTCCCCAATATCTGCATTTTTGTTCTAATATTAAGTTGAAACAAAACTAGTTCCTTTCTTTATTGGTGGATTCATAACTGCATTTTTAATTGCACGTTCTTACTTAACAAAAATCCAGTGGAGTTCTGTAAAAGCCAGAGATTCAGATTCTCAGTTTGCAAGGGAAGGGAACAATTTGGTGGTTTTTCATAATGTCTTTAAGTACCTGGGGTGTATTATTAATAAGAGGTAAAAAAAGGCCAAGTTGTTCCAGAGATTGGAATATGAAGTCTTCTACTTTCCATGTCACTGAATGCAGGCCAAATTTGAGCTCACTGAAAGCATGGCTCATGTTAAGTGGTGGCAGCTCAGCCCTGCTGTAGCTGCTGAATGAAGGTGGTTCTCTGTGTGGGGTTCCTTCTGGCCCCTTAGCTAGCAGCCTGAGCCATGGGCTGGGCTCGTCCTTGTGTCTCAGCCCGCAGCCAAACTCCTCGGGTTTGGTAAGGTGTGTGGTCAGGGCAGCGTGGGAAACCTGCCCCGCCCCTGCCTTTTGTGCTCCACGTCCCTATAAATGCAAGATGTTCATCTTCAGGGCAGCTATTAAAGTCACTAGTAATTATTACAATAGTAACTTCTTATGCTGTGTCCATGCCCCTAAGGCTTTAACCAAATATCACTTAGATGATGATAATTAAAAACAGGAGGCTGTGACCCAGTAAAATCCTTGAGTTTGGCACAGACAGCAGTGCCGAGGAGGAATGTTTGCATCAAATATATAATAAATAAAATGAAGCTGTGCAAATGTAAGGAAAAGGGAATAATTTTTTGTCGGTCAAAATAGCCCCAGGGCTGAGAACTGGTTTGTGCTCAGGGATTGAGTCCTTTCATGCCACAAAACAGATTTTGTAATCCCACTGCAGCATTTTGCTTTGGGGTAATTGCTGAATTCTGATGCTTTCTCTGCCAGGAAGTGCTCCCCAAAACATTGTGTCATGTCCATTTGTCACCTGTCCTTCTTATTTTGTTTATTTTTTTTGCTTTTATCAGCTTCTTACCACAGAGGCCTTTGTATCTTCCAAGTAGATCTTCCCAGTTGCATTTATTTTATTTTCCTAAAAACAGTGGAGGTCTTTGCCTGAGGGGAGTGTGAGGACATTCAGATAACTGTCTCTGGCAAGGGTCATTGGTATGCAGCAGGCTTGTGTATGTTTGTGGTGTTCTGGGGATGCCCTTGACCACTAGTTGTGATTTCCACTCAAGCACCGTAGGAAAACTGACTATTCAGTTCCTAGGAGTACAATGCTGGGACCAGGCTGAACCACCTACTACTGGATGGAGACAACAAAGAGAATGGGTCAACCTGGAAACAATTTTCAAGAAAGAGCCAAGCTTTAGAGTATGTTGCTTCTATTGGGAGGGTGGGAATTGGTGGTCAATGAATGTACATCCCAGCTTTTCACCAGTACTATCTGCTGCTTGCAATCCTCTATTTGAAATGCTCTGGTATAGAGAGAGTAATAAATGGGTCAATAACTCCTTCTCTGGACCCCAGCAGTATTTTGCTATGCCTGTACTGAAAGTTGAATGGGGTTACTTTTGTACGTGGTGCTTATCAGTGGATTTCTAGGAACCAGGGAACCAGTGTGAACCAGATCATCAGCATCTTTGTTATGGGTCTATTTGAGCTGCACTCAGATTTCATGGTACTTCCTGTTTTCTTTCTTCTATGCTCTAGGTGACTTTGGAGAAGGTGTTGGGCATAACCGTGTCGGGAGGCAGAGGATTAGCCTGCGACCCCAGAACTGGCCTCGTCGCTTATCCAGCAGGGTGAGTCACTGACCACATTCCTCAAAGCTAAAATAAACCACGACTGCTGCACTAACATAAAGATTCAGGGTGTTTCCACTGTCATCTTCTATAGGAAGCCTATTTCCTGCTCTTTAAACACCAGAGAATGATGAGACTCAGCACTGTTAGTGTAATTGGCAAGGGAGAGGGGTTGCATTATCAAATTTTAATGAGGTCCCTTTTAATGGAACTGCTCTCATTCCTCTTGCTCTAAGCTGGGAGTTAAATACATTTTGTGGACTTTTCACTGTGTTCTGTGGTGTGATGAACATAAGCATAACTCAGTGTGATTCTCAATCCAATAAATACCTAATGGAGCAAATGATGCTTTCAGTGAATTGACAGAAGCCTTATTGTAGATGCCCTGCAATTTATGACTTACCATGTTCCCCAGCCAAATGTGAGGAAGGATTTCATGCTTAAAGCTTGAACCTGCTTATATGTGGATTCTTTGGAGTGAAACGTATCTGTCAGTTGTAGTCTAAGTTCAAATAGAGGTATGCAGAAGGAGACTGATGGAAAGCAAAAGAGCTACCTATAGGGGCATGGGTGAGGGCTGGAGAGGTCTGCTGCAATGCAGGAATCAGAATGAGTTTGGCTCTGCTTTGAGCTTGCTCTGCTGGTCAGCAAACTGAAAGAGAATACAAAGGGCATTATCTCCAAGTCATATTCCATGGACATACTCTTAAGACATGAAAGCTGGAATTAGAAGACAAGAACTTCCACATTGATTCTAGATGATATTTTCAAGGGTACAGTAAGTGTGCTAGAAGCATTTGAAGATTTGTGTTTGTGGCTAGAACGAGAGATGGAGTCAGTGAAACTGCCTAGAAATTTTTGCCTGTCCTGGTGATATCCTAATTCACCAAATCACAGCATTGCTGTGGCTGGGGGAATCTCTTGAGATCATCTAGTCCAACCCTTGTGCTCAAGTAGGGTCTCCTCTAGCAGGTTGCCCAGGACTGTGGCCAAACAGCTTTTGAATATCTCCAGAGACAGAGATGCCACCATACCTGGGCACCGTGTTCCAGTGTTTGACTACTCTCACAGTAATACAAACAAAATAAAAACATGAAAATAAAGGGGGTTTAATTTTTTTTTTTTTTGCTTTGTGTTCAAATGGAATTTAATATCTTTTGATTTCTGCCTCCTGCCTCTTTTTCTATCAGTGGACAGTCTGTTAATCAGCAGACAATTTGAGGTCCACATCAGTGTTCAACAGCATCTGTTATGCTTGAACTCTTTGGAGTCAGGCAAGTGTATTCTGGTGTGTTTTGCCTCTTCCTATGTATCTTTTCTGATGCTGAATATATTCACACTTGAAGTTGGCAAGGAGAGAGAAGAAAATGAGTGCCGTAAACAGGTATTTTGGGCTCTTGCATAGCTGAAGATAGGTTAGTTTTGTTAATAGCAATGTCCTTTGATGAGCATGCCTGACATTGATTTAATCAAGTGTGAGTACACCTGAGGTTTCTTTTGGCTAATTAAAAGGTTATGTGATTCCTTAGGGCTTTACAGGGGAATTCATGTCCTTACTTGTTGGTGGTAACATTTCATGGCCTGAGCAGGAATATACTAGATGTGTGTTCTGAAAGTTTGAAGCCTTTTATGCCATGGCTGCTTTTGTGCCATGGCTGGCCTGTCTTGTGATACTGTTGTAATTTGCTGCAGTCAAGACAATCTTGAGTTAACAATCTGATAATCTTGTTCAGTTTGGGTTTTGTTGGTTTTTGTGGGGTTTTTTAATTTGGTTTTTGTTTGTTTGTTTGTTTGTTTGTTTTCCCATTCTGCTTTCAGTGAATGTCTCTTGATTTGGAAGAATCCTGGCCTTTCTGTTACACTGGCTTCATTTTGTTTATTTTTGTTTCTATTTAAATTACACAGACTCGCATAATTGGTAGGGCTGGAAGGGACCACAGTGGGTCATTCAGTGCAAACTCCCTGCTCAAGCAGGGTCATCCTAGTGCACATGGCATGGGATTACATCCAGATGGTTCTTGAATATCTCCAGTGAGGGAAACTCCACAACCTCTCTGGGCAACCTGTTCACTAAAAAGCTGAACTGTCACCTGCACAGTAAAGAAGCTTTTCCTCATATTCTGGTGGAACTTCCTGTGCATCAGTTTCTGCCCATTGCCTTGTGTCCTGTTGCTTGACACCACTGGGTAGATCCTGGCTCCATCCTCTGGCACCCTCCCTTCAGACACTGACAGACATTGATGAGGTCCCCTCTCAGCTGTCTCTTCTCAAGGCTGAACAGGCCCAGCTCCCTCAGCCTTTCCTCACAAAAGAGATGCTCCAGTCTCTTCAATCATCTTCACAGCCTGTTGCTGGACCCACTCCAGAATCTCCATGTCCCTCTTATCCTGAGGATCCCAGAACTGGACACAGTGCTCCAGATGTGCCCTCACCAGGGCAGAGCAGAGGGGCAGGATCACCTCCCTGGACCTGCTGGCAATGCATCCCAGGACACCATTGGCCTTCTTGGTCACAAGGGCACTGCTGGCTCAAGGACACCTTGCTGTCCACCAGACCCCCAGGTCCCTCCTGGAAGAGCTGCTCTCCAGCAGATCAGCCCCCAGCCTATGCCTGGGGTTATTCCTGCCCAGGTGCAGGACCTTGCACTTGCCTTTGCTGGATTTCAGGCAGTTCTTCCCTGCCCATCTCTCCAGCCTGTCCAAGGGCTGCACAGCCCTCTGGAGTATCAGCCACTCCTCCCAGCTTTGTCATCAGTGAACTTGCTGAGGAGGGATTTTGCTCCTTCATCCAAGTCACTGATGAACAAGTTAAACAGCACTGGGGCCAGTACTGAACCTTGGGAGACACCTCTGGTGACAGGGGTCCAACCAGACCCTGTGACAGTAATTGTGACCATCTGGGTTCCATTGCTCAGACAGAGCTGTGCATTTACTGTACACCAAACTACTTATGTGAGTCTGATGTAGCAGCCTGGATGTGGCTCATGCACAGTTGTTTTGTGGCCTATCCAAGCAACTTGGTCATCCTCAGCTGTACTCCAGTGCTTTCCCCATCCCACTGCTTGTGTATGGAGATTTTGCAATGCTGACATGCAGATGCTTTGCTCCTCCAGTCTTACCCCTAAAAGCTGAATTTATGTAACAACCCTGTATTTTCCTAAGAACACTTTCAACATACCTTGATTGATTTGGTTGAGATCAAAACAGTTGCCCCAGGCACTGTGACTTCATCCACATCAGGTATCACATATAAGCAGCTGTGTGAATGAGGACTTGTGCATAAGAAGCTTTGACATTCTTTGAGCATGGTTTTTATTTGGGTCTCTGGTTTGCCTAAAATAATTTTTTTTTATATGATTGTTTTTTCTGAGTTTTTCTTGGAGTTTCTGAGTCTCCTGGGAAGTTTCTTAAATTGATGAAAGAAGCAATTCCCAATGCAACAAAACTTGTTCCAGCTCCCCTGTGGTGCCAAAGAGCTGAGTGTTACATTGTTTTTTCCTTTTCTTCCCAATGACTTTTGCTCATATTATCCTTTCCCTGCTTTGACCCTAATGGGTCCCTCTCTGGCAGTGTGAGACAGCAGCTGTGCTGGTTCTGGTATGTTTTTTGTGGGATGCTTGTGTTACAGGAGACCTTTTCTTCATGTCAGCAGTAAAGGGCTAAAGGCACTGAGTGCTGCAGGTATTCCAGTCTACCACTTTGATGTAAGGCTGTTGTCTTGGGAGATAAGACAACATAAGAGAGAAAATGGTATCCTCTGCAAAGGTCTTGCATCTGCTGCCTGCATTCACCTGGTTTTATATTGTCAAGGGAAACAAACCCAAAGTTGCTTAACTGGATCTCTGTTTGGGTTTTGCAATGAGTAACAAAGCTGTTCTTGTGAGGGGGGTGCAGAAATCTACAGAATTTTTTACCTCTTGTGGTAGGACCAGTGCTCTGACCTTCTTTTGTTTTAATTCCCCAGCTTTGCATTTTCCCTGCTCTTCTCAGTTTATTCTCTTCTGAGGTTCTTTTTCTTTTTTTTTTTTTTTTTCTTTTTCTTTTTTTTTTTTTTCCAGTAGCTAGTTGAGGCTCTGTTTCCTAGAAACAAGAAGAGAAACAAAACTAAGAAAATCCTCTGAGGATGACTAACATTAAAAAAGGGAAAAAGGGTTTGTGAAATGTCTATCATTTAAATTCTAGACCAGCTGCTAAGGTAGGTTTAGTCAGCTTACCTGGTTTTGGTTTTGGTGTTTTGTTTACTGTTGTTTTTTAAGCCTTGTAGGTTGGTGTGACTGTTTGATTGATTTTGCTTCTCATTGTTCTTCTGTTCTTGGCTCTCAGTTGATCCTGATAGTTGGTTGAGAACCTGCTCTTAAGGTGAGGCACTTGCCTGCTTGAGGAAGCATCCTGTGCTTTTTCTTCTGAGGGGCAGGAAGGTAGCACTTTGTGACTTTAGTGTGCAATGCCTTTTAAACACTATGCTGTTATGCTGTGGGTCAGCTTAAGCATCCCTCTAGTTTGGCTCATCAGTTTGGAGCCACTCTAATAGATTTAAGGTATTTTTTACATTAGTGTTCCTTGCTGGGAAGACCGGTGTTTGATATATAGCACATGTGCTGAGTTGCTCAATCTCAACCTGTGTATTTTTTATTCTTTTCCCCTTTCAGCTCTTGCATAGTTCTTTATGTACAGCAGCTTCTGCTAAAGGCAGATACAGGTTTAATATAGTGAATTCTCTCTCACACATAGTAAAATGAGTTTCTCTGGCTTTCTCTCAGAAATTGCTGTAGACAATGCAGGCACAGGCCCCTGGCTAGCTCTGTGTGTGTGCAGTACATTTGCTGAACACATGATTTGGATGCCCCTGTATTCTGTCCCTTTTCAGAATGGATCATCTTCATTTGTAGATAGGAAGGCAGGGACAATAGAAGATGGATGATCCAAGGTAAAATGAAGATACTGAGTCTTTTTTCCTGCTACTTTTTGCTGCATGATCTGCTTGAGGAGTTACTTGTTCCTTGTTCAGCTTTATCACCTTGGGGTTTTTGTATAATTGTTTTGTTTTGAAGATAGGACGAGTAATAATCCAAAGTAAATGGTTGTATGAATGTTCAAATCAGAAAACTGCACAGTTGTCTCGGTCAAATTTTACTTTACTGCAATTGTGCTGTGCATGCTGCATGTCAGTGCAGCAGCCTCTCAGCAACATCCAGCCCCAGTCTCAGCTCTTTTCACTGTGTCTTTCCCTGTTGCACTCCTCATCCTCAGCTCATTTGAAGTATGGAGTGGAAGCCATTTAACTCTGTCAGCCCTTCTGAGTCATCCTCCTCCTGGCTGTCAGGTCCTGCACTGGCAGGCAGTGATGATGGTCTCTACCACAGCAAAGGAAGGAAGGGGATGAACAAGAAATGAGTGAATTGGTTTTAATCCATCCAGAGGCCTGCTCAACACATGTGTAGCTGTCTCACATAGCTGAGTAGTAAATCCCTGTGGAAGCTGAAAGAATGAAGATTTTTCTTTTCTAGAAGTGATTGTTGGTTTGCTCTCAAATACCTCTTTCCAGTTCCAGTAGATAGGCTGTAAGGCTAAATGGTTTCCAGCCCATCCACATGTGGAGTCTCTTGGAAAGTTTTAGTCATAATTTTCCATCATTATACAGATAGATTACTGCACAAAGTAATAAATTATCAGCTTAGAATGATTTCCCTTTACCTTAACCTGTATGTAACCCACAATGGAAGAGTAACATTTAGGATAAACATTGCATAACTTGACCAGGTATGATGTTGCCTCGCTCCTTCTTTCTTCCTTGATGTGCACGGTTTTGGCCAGCTAGGTACAGTAACAAGTTGAGGGGCAAATCCAACAGGTAACTGATGGTGAATGAGGCAGAATTCTATTCTGAACTGAGATCTTTCCAAGACTTATGACTATTCTGTCCAGGCTAGAATTATTGGTGACATGGACAATAAAATCCTGATTTGTAAAATAACAAATATTTCTGCCTTATTTCAGTGCCTGTTTTTATTAACTAATTGATCTCGTTCCTTGGGTGCCACAATGGTAGTTGCATTTAGAAAACTCTAGGTGCACAGAAGGAATCCTTTATTCTTTATAGAGCCAGTATATGAGCAGTTTGAGCAAAGCTCTACTGCTCTGTGCAGGTACAGTTCTTCACTGATTTTTACTTAGCATAACACTAATGCTATTGGGCTATATCCCAAATGCAGCCTGCATTGATTCAGGGATTTTGAAATACTTGAGCTGCTGGATTGCCAGTGGATAAATCCACTTCTGCTGGTGCTGCCTCCTTCAAGTTACTTGCCAAAAGCTCTGAAGGAGAAGTTCTGTGCTTTCTTTTTATGTTCTTTTGTAGAGGAGAATCCTGTGGCATTGTAAAGATTAGAAACCTACCATTAAATGAAGAAAAGTTCTTGTGTATGGTTCAAAGCAATTATCAGTATCTTTGGTCACATCAGAGGCAGCTTGCTTTGTCTTCTTAGAAAAAAGGACAGTTGTCTTTCAAGAGTTAGACCTCTTTCCCCTCCTCATCTCCCAGAAATCTGGAGTGCTGTTAATACATTTCTTCTGTGAGGCTGCTGTGCTTAACTTGCCATCTGGAGATATTTTTCAGCTGGCACAATTGTGGTGATGGGCTCAGAGATGAAGATAAGAAAATCCCCTTAAGTGAGATCATTAAACATAATTAGAATCTGTACTGCAGATTGGTTTGAGATGGGCCATTACAACCAAACCAAACAAAATTTTCTGTCTAAAGTGAACAGCACTGGGTTTCAAAAATAAGCAAAAGAAGCAGTACTAGCAATCACCTGGAGCAGTAGGCAAACTCCCCTGGTTTAAGTCTTTACCAGAATTGGAGTCAAACCTTTTAAATTGACTTCGAGGCCATTTTTATCAGCCAGTCCCCTAGTGTGTGTGTGGGGCTGCTTTCTATCTCTCATCTAATTAATTGAAGTTCTTTACCTTTGACAACCAATATAGGACATAACATTTGGTAGAATATTAAATAATGATGAAGCTGTGAAACTTCAGACCTGCAGCAAACCTGTTGCCCAGCAGAAAAGGGAGAAAAATAGGACAAAACCTCAAAATAGCTGGGCAGAAAGACTTGTTACTAAACCGGAGGGAGTCTGTCGAAAAGTCAAAAGATGTGCCAAAAGTACTGCAGCATTCACTGAGGACTGCAGCACTGGGGTGCTGTCTGACAGCTGGGGGAAATGTGTTGGGAGCTGAGCTGCTGAGTCTGAGAGCTCAGCTGCTGGGTGGGGAGCTGGTTAATGCCATCTTTGCCAGCTGTGGAGTAGCTCTTGTGGAGGACAGTAGGAATCCTGTGGAATGCTTGGCTTCAGACCTTGTGAGACTTCTACATTGTGTCACTCTTGGTATTGAAAGACGAGTCAGTGCAGTGCTGATGTTTGGTGTTGCCAGGTTCCTTTGAGACAAGCTGCTGTTGTTCTGTACACAGAGTGCTGTTCTCCTGCACACAGAGCTTCTGGGTACTTGTCCCAAGTGCCATTTGCTAATCCAGACTTGAGGTTACAGGGGGGTGGGTCGCTGTTCCGTAGCCAGCCACTACAGCTTGGGACAAATAGAGATGTAATGTGATGCTTTATATACAGTTACTATTTGAGGGTCTGGCATCAGCAATAGGTCTGATATGGCATCCTCCTTCAAGCCTCCAGGTACCAATGTATCTGCTTATTCCCTGTCTTTCAAGAGAAGCCATGTGATATGAGCCCTTTCTCCCAAAAATTTCTTTGTGTACCCCACTCTATCTGGGATCAGCCTGTGCTCATCCATGTTTTGTAATTCCTTCCTTCTGTCAGGCACCTGGAAAAGGCTGGACTTTGCAGCCACCCATTCTCATATTCAAATTTGCAGGGTTGGGTCCAGGAAATTCATAGAATTTGGGTTGGAAAGGGACCTTTAGAGGCCATCTAGTCTAACCCACCCTGCAGTAAACAGGGACATCTTCAATTAAACTAGTTTGTTCATCTATCACTCCTCTGGGCAACCAGAGTTCCAGTGCTTCACCACATTACTGTTTTTGTAAAAAAACTCTAATTTTAATCTATTTTCTTTTAGCTTAAAGCCATTCCCCCCATTTACTACTACAACAGTAGTAGGTTGCTAAAACGTTTGTCCCCATGTTTCTTGTAAGTTCCTGTTAAGTATTGAAAAGCCACAATAAGGTCTTCTGGAGCCCTTTCTTCTCCAGGCTCAGCTCTCAGCCTGTCCTCACATGAAAGGTGTTCAGTCCTCTAGTAATTTTTGTGGTTCTTCTCTGGACCTGCTGTGACAGGTCTGTGTTTTCCTGTCCTGAGGGTTCCACACCTGGATGCAGTACATCAGGTGGGGTCTCACCAGAAGTGTGTTGTTCTGTATTCTTTATGTTGCTCTATATTTGGAATGATACTGAGGGTTTGTCCAAAGGACAGGAAGACTTTTCTGAAAAAAGCCAGCAATAGGGAAGAGCCAGTGTGTTGTAGGGCATGGGGAACAGACTTCTTTTCTTTATATTTTTAGTCTGTCACAGGACTGGCTGGTAGAGAAAATCACTTTGTTTCTCTCAGCTTGCACCTTTTCCTAAAAATAAAAGCAATAGTTTTCTATTTTTTCCCTTATAGATAATAGGAGTTGGGTGTTAAATAATGGCTACTAAAAAAAAAGGAAAGAAAAGGGATAATGTGAAAGATGCTGTGTTGTACACAAGTCCTTACCTGTGCTAGTTTGGACACTCTTGTCCCAGGACCACACATTAACCTTCCCTCAAGGTGGTAAAGCCCACAAAAACATGTTGTGCTGCCTTTCAGAGCCTCTGCAGTGTGATGCTCCTGCTCAAAGTCCCACAGCTGGTTCCACGAATGGGACATGAGCTCAGCTGATGCTGTAGTACATGTACACACAGAAAGTTAAGGATGTGGTTATGGCAAAAAACTCCAGATGCTACTGGCTCCATTCCTTCTGTGTCTGTTTTCACCTGTTCCAAGTGCTGAGCAAGCCTGGTTCTTAGAGAGAGAGGAGAGCAAAATGGGGCAGTGGTGGAAACAAATGCTCTCAGAATGGTTTGTAGAAGGAAATGGGATGGAGTTCATGTAAGCATCCCTTCAGTGGTGTATTTTACATTTTTCTTCCCCCTCCTCTTTTTTTAAACATCAGAATGCTTTTAAATGCAAATTCTTTGGCTACTAATTAACCTTTGGACTCTGACCCTTCAGTACCACAACATGGCACACCATTGTGTTAAGCACCTTTTGGGCTTAGCTGATGGTGAAATTTGGGATGGTTTTTAGTGTAAGAATGAATCACAGGACCCTTATTATGGGCCAAAGAAAGCTCCTTTTTTGCACTGTCTGTGTAGGCAGTGTGCATGTGCTCTTCCCACCATTGGTGGAAAATCTTGGAGAGGGGTTTTGTTCTGTATGTGATGCTGCAGTGGTGTGAAGTTGGGTGCTGTGGGTAGGGCAAGTAGTTAGGTAGCTTCTGTCCCACACTGTCTCACACAGCTGGTGTGGCAGGTCCAGGCACTGCCTGTGCAATGTTTCTTGGGGGGCAGGAAGTATTAGCTGAGTCCTCAAAATGATTAATGTTAGTGTAGATTTTTGCTGTTGCCAAAAATGTTAGTGATGAAGAAAGTGAGAACAGGGAAATGGGAATGCTTTTATCTTTGCAAGGCTGCAATGAAAATTCTTGTCACAGCAAAAGCACTTAACTGCCCTTGAAATCTCTCTATGCTGGATTCCTGAGGCTGTGAGCAGGGAAAGGTAGGGCTTTTTGGAGGAATCCTGCAAGTGTGTTGCTGTTTGAGTTGCTTGACAAACTGTATTAAGGAAAACTACATAGTACATTCTTCTTATTGCTGCCAGCCTAGTTACAGGACAAATATATCTAGTTCCCTCAAAAGGAAAGTGCCATCATGCCTGTCACAATAGCTACAGCAGTTGCTATTTTAATGATTGTATTTGGCATATCTGATTTTACCTGCCTTAAGAGAAACCCTGCCTGTCCTCAGTCCTTGAGTGTGTCAATTGGATTTTTAAATTGGGAAGCAAGCTGGTAATAATCCCATGTAGATGGCTGGTTTGTTACTTTGTGCTTTGGTCTCATTAACCAGCATTAACCAGTGAACTAAAGGGAAGTTACTATTTAAAAAGAAAATAGGGAGAGGAGGAGGAGGCAGCAGTCCCGTGGTGAGGGTCATAAACCTGCAGTTTATGTGCAAAGAAATGGAAGCAAGAGAATAAGCATGACTACTTTATTTAATAACAGAGCTAAACCCTCCGGTAGAACTCTGCAAGTGGGAAGCTTTGACAGGTTTGGAAACTATTGCATGCTAGGGAAACAGGGAAAGAGGAGTGTTGCAAAGCTCTCAGTACTTCAGCTGTTTTGGAACATGTAGGCCTTTTCTCAGCTTGAAGCTCTGCAACCTGCTGGGTTTGCCCATTAGCTGAGAAAGAAGGGGGACAGCAGAGAGAACATGCCTGTGTACCTGCAGGTAGCAGCCTGCTCTCTGCTCTACCTGCTCTGGATCTCTCCAGTTTCACCTCCTAGCAACCAGTGCCTTGGTGCAGCAACACCACTGGCCTGTGAGCCAAGTCCTGAGCTTGCATAAGAGCAAGGAGGGGGGGAGTGGGGACTGAATAGCAAAGTCTGGGATGAAAATGAGATACCAGCCGCCTCAACTGAGCTCCACCCTTTTCAAGAATCTCAAAACAGGCACCGTGTCTCCTGGCAACCTTGAGACAAATCAGAGTTTAACTTAAAAGAAGTACATACAGTCTAAAGGACATATCCCTTCACCAGGTGTGAACAACAGGGAGTCACTCATTTTCCTTTTTCTGGAAGACCTGGCACTGTAGATGGTCTTGGGTTTCACTCAGTGTCAGAAGGCAATGAGTTAAAGGTGACAGAGCATCGTGTTAGGATGTTAGCTAGGAAGTGCCAAGAAATGGTGTATTTTGTTTATTGTAAGCATGCCCTGACTATTGCTTAGGAACCAGTTGTAGGACTTGGCCCCCTCCCTGCTGCAGTGGAAGATGTGCCCTGCAAGGCATGCACACAACTGTGGCCTGTTGTGCACCCGAAAGTGGTTCTTTCAGCTGGCAGCCAAAGCCAGGGCTGATACCAGCCAATTTCTTGCCTTTGGAGTCAGTTGTTATGCTTTTTCAACACTACCCTAATACTTTTTAGGAAGTACTCTTAATATTGTACTCTAACCTGACAACATTTCTCTGTGACAGAAGATGCAGATATACAAGAAAGCAAAACTGAGTTTTAACATGATTACTTCTCCTTCTAGGAAAGAAGGATCTTTTCAGATCTCCTGACAAGTGATGCTCATTAACTACTATGAAGAAAAATTTCAGTGCATTTAAAATGCTATGTGTTATGCTGAAATAGAGGTAAAGCAGAAGTAAATGTTCATCTTTTGTTAAAGGCAGAGCTGTCACAAAGTTTCTAAAAAGATAACGTGGGCAGAATTGAACTTTGCCAATCTGGCAATGTCTGAGCTGTTCCATCTGTGAGAAGTGGCAAGGCTGGGAGAGGGAGCTGGCATGAGCTATGGATGTTTGGGCCTGGGAGCTGCAGCAGGCTTCCTGTGTATTGTGGTGTGGACAGTTGTGGGGAGGAGCAGCCCCCCCCCCTGCCCCTTCTTTCAGCATCTGCCAGCCTGACCTTGTAGGGTGCTGAGTAGGCAAGGCTGGCAGGAGGCTTTAGTGCCTTTTTGTGGATCTGGCAGCCTGCTGCCTAAGCCAACTGTGAGCTTTGCCCATGCCTAGAGGAGCAGAAAACAACTGGCTATTTGAACAAGTAATTCTTTAACTTGATGCTTTCCAAGAAGCATTTCTTTTTTTGTGTGTGTGTGCTTGTTGTTTGGTGTGGTGGCTTTTTTTGTTTGTTGTGGTGGGCTTTTGTTTATTTGTTTGAGTGTTTTTGTGTGGGTTTTTTTTTTGTTTTTGTTTTTTTTTTTTTGACACTCTTGCAGAGATATGGCCTGGATTATGCTTACTGAAGCATTCAAGGGGAAAAGCTGCTCCAGTTTCTTTGCCGCAGTGGGGGCTTTTGCTGCCTGCTCTGGAATGCAGAGAGATCAATAATGGGTCAATGGACCTTGGAGGGATCTGCCCACTACCTTCCTCACCTGAGACTATCCAGGGAGATGGTGGTGGGGAGGGGGCTGGCAGAGAGGGTTAAATTTCATTTCTTTTGTGTTTTGCTCCTTTGAATGATGCCATTTTAATATTGATACGCTTTGTGCTCATGGTAAAACAGTTAAAGCCCTGAGGCATCAGCCATGAGCTGTCATGTTGGTCTGCCCCAGATGATTAGCTTGATATATGGATCTTTCTCCCTGCTCTTGAGCTGCTCAGGCACAATGAGGGCTGTGCATGCTGCTGGAAATAGAGGTGCTGGCCAATTGCTTGAAAGCAGGTTATATTTTCCTTGGGGCTTTGTTTTAAAGGAAAATTAATTTTCAGGTTTTTGAGGCTTCATGGCATGGTGTCAACTGCTCTTGCAGAGAAGTTGGTGCAAACCCGAAGTGTACAGCCAGATTTCTCTGTGCAATCCCAGCTGGGTCTGCAAATCTCTGCAAAGACTGCTTGATCCCAGGAGGGTACCTTCAGAGAGCTCGCATCTTCTCTTGTTATACATTGGGCTGGAAAGCTGAATTTGCTCAGCACTTAATGGCAGATTTGATTATTCTGCAGTAATTTTATTGTAAACTTTATTCCTCTTTACCTTTTTCTTGCCTTTCCCTTTAAGCTGCTCTTTGCCTGTTTTAAAAGATTTTAGTTTTTTTTTCTTGAACTTACCTTTCATTGCTTTCTCTTCCCCTGTATGTGTGTCTTTTCTCTGAGATGTTTCCCTTGGGCTTTGTTGTTCACAGGCAAAGAGGAAACACCCCTTATATATGGGCTGTAAATGTGCATAAATAAAAAAAGTCAGGAATTTATTATTGGTATAACTGAATTCATAACATTCTAATTCAAGAATCATTTTACTTTACCACTAATTATGACAGAAAAAGGACTACTAGTGCATTAGGGTAATTCTATATAAAAATGTCTCAACAATTATGATAATGCAATTAAAACTGTAATACATTTCTTTCTTTCTGTTTGGTTTTCCTGGTGTTATGCTTATGCTGCTCCTCTGGATCTCAAAGTCAGTTGTTGAGGGTAAATCTTCAGCTTTGTAGCCCTTCTCTGGGAGGAGTATGATGTGGGTTTTACTTGTTTCTTCCTTACTCCAGTATTCACCTGGATAATTTTTAATATGCTTGCTAATACACTTGCACATCTTGCACTTGTACAACTCCACAATGCTTCTGGAATTCATTATATGTGGTGTCTTTAATGAATTTTGGATAATTTTCTTTGTTTTATTTGCTACCCTAAAAGCTGTTGGTTTTTTTTTTTTTTTTTTTTTTGCTCCAGGTCTGTATTTTTTTAAGAGACAGTGGGGAGACTGTTTGCAGCAGTTTGGTCTCCAATGGCAAGCATGTGCCTCCTCTCTTATCATCCCATTCCTGTACTCCTCTGCACTGCATCCTGCTTCTGCACTTCTCAAGGCCTCTGCTCTCATACCATGCCTGCAGTTTTCTCCACTATGCAGTCATTAGTTGTAAATATCTCAGTCTACATAAAATAGCTGTTGGTTAACATTGTTTATATAAAACTATGCTGTACTCCACAAAAGATAAACAGAACTAAACCAAATCATCTATAGACACCTGGTCAGTTAGAGAAATTGCTGTCACAGCTCAACCAAGTAAAACAGAGCTGCAAGCAGGTCAAGAAAAGTTCAGAGCACGCAAACCCAGGAAGACCAAGGCCTTTGAGATTCAGTAAAAAGCTTGTAGCCTGTTGCTGAAAATGGCAAGTCTGGGGCTGTCAGCCAGATCCTGGTTGAAGAGGGACTGGATCTTGAGAGCCTGTGGAGGGGTGGAGCACAACTGGGGAGCAAGAGATCCCCAAAGCAGGTGTCTTGGCTGGTCTGTCAGGACAGATAATTGTTCATTTCTCCTTGTTGATGTGCCTGAGACAGCTGTAACTTTGGGAGATCTCAGCATATGGAAACAGGTCCTTTCCCAAGAATTAACACAGTATGCTGTGAATCTCTAGTGTTCATCCTGGAAGAAGTTGCATTCTCTGTCTTGCATGCAAAGGTTGTCAGGTTTTGAGCCATGTTCTGTCTGTTTCATCTCTCCTGGTCACACCTGGAACCAGCCAGATGATGCTCAAGGCTCCATTTCCTAGTACTTCTCAGTCTTTCTTGTCTCTCTGATCAGCACATTTTCTGGTCATTAACTATTTCAGTGATCCTTTTGTTCCTCCAGTCTACCTATCACCAGTTGCCCATTGCTCTAACCTCTAGGGCTGCTGCTCATCTGCAGTATTCTGTGGGTGTTTGGCAAGAGCACTGAAATAAAATGCAGCTCTGCAACTCCTAGCCCAGTTGATTTGATACTTCATGTAGGTGTATTGCTGGCATTGCTTCCCTACCCCTAGGGAAATGAATGGTTTTGGAGAGAGAGAGGTATGTGTAAATGTTACAGTCAGCTGTGAGCCATATGTATGCATGTGTCTGTGTATATACCTGCATATATATATGTGTGTGTGTCTGTACAGGCATTTGTCATCAGTGCCCTGTCTCTTTTGGAGCTTGTCAGATGTGCAGACTGACAGACAATTCAGTCTAAGTACAGCTGCTGCTTTGTGTGGCTTCATTTTTCTACTTACCTTTGCTGGAGGACAGGTGGAGTATTCTGCAATGCAGCAGAGATGGTCTGTCCCTGGTTCTGCAGGACAGGGCTTTACTCCTGGTTTCTCATTCATGACGGTTTTATTTTTCCCCTCTCCTGGTTTTGACTTGCTGAAAGGAATGGGGTTGTTTTGAAGGTGAAGTTCCTGCTGAATCACTGGTGACTAGGTAGCTCTGAGCCACAGCAATTAACTGGAAACATTTTCATCTTCCTTACAACTGTAATGATTCCCAGTTAGTAAGCTGGTTTAAATTCCATCGTTTTCCTCTGAGGCCTTTTTTCCCCCTCTGCTTTCCCTACATGCACTTCTTGCCCAAGTCTTTCACAATCTGTGTCTGGCTTAGTTCTTTGCCTCCCAGAAAGGGTGCCTCCTTAATGTGCAGCTCTGTAAAAAGCCATCACTCTCCTGAGGGCACTGCTGCCATGTCTCTGGCTCCAGTGTGGCTCCACTGGAGTTGTGTACAACTTACCCAGTGGGAGATGGGACCCAGGCTCTCTTTCCTCTCTGCATCCATTTCATGCAAAGTATTTTCCTGAGTCATCACCCTGCCTTATATTTGCCCAGTATCAGAAGGGTTGCCAATTTTAAAAATCTTCCTCCTCTTCTTCTGCTCTGCCTTGAAATAGCATGAAAAGCTCCCATGGTAGGTTAAGGATTTTCTATATACAGTAGTTGCAGGGGGATGAGGATATGTTGCAGTGAGATCAGCTGGATCTGCTAGAAGTCAGTGTAGCCAGCCCATGTGGACAGGCAGCACCTTCACTCTTGGAGGAAGCAGGAAGGAAAACTGCAGTTTCTCATCTGTGGTCCTGGTAAAGCTGAAACTTCAGTGGTGCCTTGTGTATGAAAGAAAAGAGGCCTGGGTTGGTCGATGTTACAGTCATAATCTCTGCTCGTTATTGAATCTTTTTATCTGTCCATGTGTTGAGCTTTTTTAAAGTATTTTTAAAGCATTTTGGATGCTGCTTCAGATCTGTGCATCTGTTCCCTGCCATCTGCAGCTTGAGGTTAGAGACACAGCTGGTTGTTTTAAAGATATGGTCTGGCAGGTGGAAACGGGCTACTGAGAACAGCCAGTGGAAGCTGTTGGCTGTGTGGCAGGAATTTTTGTTGGTTCTCCATGTGCAGGGCAGGAGCTGAGGAAAAAGCTTTCTGGGCTTTTCTTCTTCACCAAAAAATTAATCATTGAAAACCCTGCATATTGGCACTTAGCCCTGTCCCCTCATCTGCAGCAGGGCCTGTTCAGGTAGACAGGCACTAACCACATTGGCAGCAGATCATGAGGATAAGCATCCTTGCCAGATGACAGGGAGAGAAAGCTGCCTGTTTTTCTGGATGTTATTAGATCACATAGGTATTGGTGGGGATTTTGAGGGCCCTCTGCTTTGAGGCTCAGTTAGTGTGATGGACAAGGTGAATTCAGTAGGCTGAAATGGTGGTAAGAACAGAGGCTGCCCTTGTCTGTTTGGGGACTATCCTTATAAAGTCAGTTCAGCTCTGCTGCAATTTCCTCTGCTGCTCTCTCTGCTCTAGGTGTGGGTGTTCACTGTTGCAAGATATCTCTGAAAGTCAAATTTCTGGAGGCTGAGCAAAGAGTCTGGACAAGTATCTTAAAATATACCCTGTTATTCCTTAGGACTGGGCTATTGGAGGCAAGAAATTGGACTTTAGTTTGTCACAGTTCTACCTGTGGTTTTTGGAGCAGAGCCTATTGTATGATGTGCTTAAGTTCCCACTCCTGCAGATTTGGGGTGCTATGCAGCCTTTTAAATAGACCAAGTGTATCCCTGCTTAGCAATCAGAAATTTCTACTCTATTAGTTTAGTGATGCTAAATATATCATTGACTTTCTTTTTCACAGTGGGTTTCTTGTTCAGTATTCATGGCTTTTCATGAGCCTGCTCTGGTTTCTGAAGCATGAATTTAGCTGCACCTCTCAGGCTCCCACCTTTTTAGTTCTCCCTGTCACAGATTGGTACAGGGAGCTCTGGAGGCTTTTCTGCTCAGGCAGTGACACACAGCTCTTAACCTCTCAACAGATAGATCTTTCTTCTCAGCATGCATGTAATTAATACAGTTTGCATGAAAATACCTATTCAGTTACATAGTCAGTGTGCACATCCTCTCATCGCTGTGAACCCACTCCCAGTACTGGCTGGGAATTAAAGAAGCTTTTTGGCAGGCAGAATTGCCACATAGAAAATTAACACCAGCTTCTGTAGACACTGCTTTCCTCTGATCAAGCTTCCCATGGCAACCAATGCAGTGTAAAAAAGATTTTGTTCTTATCAAAGTCTTTTTTTCCTCATGCATTTAGTGCATAGGAAGCTATTGGACTCTCATTTGAATAGCTTTGGGTGGGGGGAAGAGAGCAAAGTATGAGCCAGAAATTCAGAAATGGCCCAATTTTGAAGGGATGGGATTGTTTGCTCTTTTCATTTATTCTTGCAGTGGCATGAAAGGAGTATATTGTGGGGGAAAATAACAAAACTAATGTTTGTTTTGATGTCTTAATGGAGTTTTCTTTCCTCTATACATCATCCTCTTTATAGCATAGACTCCATGCATTTGGGAGAGGAGGACTTGACACATGAACTTTGCCTACAGTCATGTGTCCCATGAGATAGGGAAATGCTGAGTTGGTTGGTAGCTTGGAAAGGAATGCTGCTGCAGCCTTTTAATTTTCCCCGAATGCCTTGTAAGGGGAACCTGTAGAGGAAGGAAAAGGGAAAACAGACTTCTACAGAAATTTGTTTTTTGTCAGTTTGCTGAGGAAGGAGATGGGTGGGGTAAGGCAGTTGATAATAGAGGGATGTTCTGGGAAACAGGAGGACAATAAGAATAAAATGCCCAGAAACTATGATTTGGTAAGTGCAGAAGTGAAGCCAGTAAGAGAAAAGTCAGAAGTAAAGGTGGGGGGAGCTGCATGGAGTGACCCACTGTCACTGACTTAGTGAGTCAGATAAATGTGTAAATGTGTGTGAATTTGTGTAAATGAAGTCTGTAAATGAAACTGAAGTCTGATTCTTCTCCACTCCTTATACGTATTTATCCTAGGAAAATTGCTTGTTCTTTATATTTTGTGGGTCTTTTTGCTTTTGCTGGAGCCAGTGGAAACTACTGTGACATTCTGTGCTTGTCTCTTCCTGTCCTCTCCCTCTCCCCCTTCCCTCCCTGTTTTTCATCTGCATATATGATGCACAGTTGTGAACATAAAAGATAGTGCCTTCATGGAGGTTTGGAAAGCTCTGCAAGGAACCTTTCTTGTTGGCTGATACAAATGGGCTCCCTGATGGAAATGCTCATGTTATCAGTAAAAACTTTTGACGTTGCTGTGAGAGCTAATTCTGTCCTACCCTTGTATTACCTGGATGCCCTACAAGAAATAGGCATACTGAGAAAGATTGCCCAGCCAAGCTGTTCATAAAAGCTGCTTGCATCAGAAATGTGTGCTTAATAGTTGTGAGGTGGTACCACAAACCTAGAAATGATACCTTTCAATATGTGTGCCATTGCCAACAGCCTCTGCAGGAACCAGAATGCTAACAAACAGGATCTTGATCTCAGCTGGCTGAGTTTCTAAAAGTGTCCTGGAAATCAGAACATACTTTTGGATTTAAAAGGTGTTGTGATTATCAAGTCTGCAGCTGCAGAGGAGGTAGGGTTTGTGCTGAAACAAGACTGCTAACAGTGTCAATGCTCTCAACAGCTAATGTGTGCCAGGCTCTGTAGGTCTCATGCTAGCTGGCACTAGCATTCCAAAATATCTCTTCAGACAAAGATGTCTTGAACACTTGAATTTATTGTGAAAGCTTCTCTTTGGGAAAGGGGTAGAGTACTTGCAAAAGGTAGTGTGGCCACTGTGGGACTTTGTGTTTGAAGCACTTTGCTTTGTCTACATGCACAGTTGGAAGCTGTGAATAAAAAAATCAGTGCTCTTTACCACACATCCTTTCCTATCCTCCTGGCTGTAAAATACTGAATGCAACCTTATAAAGAAGCAGACAGAGGTTGAGGATGGTTGGATGGGTGTATGCTCTTTAATGCAACTAATTTTCAATGGTAGTTATTTTTATTATTTTAACTACTGTACGATTAAAGCAAGCATAAATGGAAAGGAGTAGATACTTTGACTCTCTCGAGGGCTTGATAGCCTGACTGGACTAGGAGGCAGTGTGGAGTAGGTGGATCAGCAACCTGGTCATTCAATGTCTCCATTCAATTTATTTTGCTAGACTGATTTCCTTTGCTAAAACGGAGCATGCCCAGAATATTAATGGGCTCTGAACTACCTTATTTAGGAAGCTGCTGCAGGTTCTTTGGGATCAAGCTGAGCTGTGGGTGTCTGAGCAGGTAATGGAGGCCACCCTGTGTCACTGAAGTGTTTAGGCTGTAAAAGACCCTGAGATCGTGGCCCATTAGCCTAACACAGCCAAGTCACCACTAAACCATGCCCATGTGCCACATCTCATCTTTTAAATACCTCTGGGGATGGCAATTCAACTGCTTCTTTGGGCAGCCCATTCCAGTGCTTGGCAAGCTTTTCTGTGAAAAAGTATTTCCTAATATCCAATGTAAACCTTCCTGATGCAACTTGAGGCTGTTTTTGAACACTCTAAAGAGATTAAAGAACTAGAAACAGTTTTTGCCTGTTGTGGAGATGTGCTCTTTAGGATGGAATGGACTAGAAACCTTCCCAAGCATTTTGAGAGCGAGCTAATTTACAAATGTGGGTGCTCCTGACTCCCAGAACAGGATCTGTGCCCCACTGTATGATTGATGGTTTGTGGTTTGACATCTGGCTGAACAGGGGGCCTTGGATTCGGCCGAAGTCTTCATTGCCCTTGAATGTGGCAGAGAGGAGAGGAATGGTGGAAAATCAGCATGGGACAGCATTGCAGTAGGGTAGCTTTTGTTGGGTGGCAGTTAATTTAAGAAAGCAAGTTCAGAAGACTAATTAATCCTGGCTAAATGGCTTTGTTGGCAAGAAGGTCATAAGTAATTACTAAGTTATGTTAATAATTAACTGACAAATCAAAGTATCTCCTTCTGCTGAGCTTATGAGTTAAAATTACTATTTCATGCTATGAATTGGTGCTTGCTCAGCAGTAAGGAGATACTGTGATTTATCCCCCTGCTCCTGCAGTTAGTGTTTGTTAATTATGGGTCATACTCAATGAATCAAGCATAGAGTTGTCTAAAGACAAAGTTAAAATATCCACATTTGTGATGGCTGCTCTGGCACTAGGAGCTGTATGGATTTTGGAGTGGTTTGTTGATTTGCCTTGGCGTGTGAGCTGGATGGTGGTTCTTACCCCCCTGTAGGCTCTGGATTTGGCCGAGGTCTGGAGAGGGGGGAGGAAGCCTTCTGGTACAGTGTTCTGGGATGCCATTGAGCTAAAATTTGTGATTGTAAGTGGCCAGAAGTTCTGTCCTGTAAGTTAATAATGACAAAGCCCTGGGCCTTTGTGGCTCACTACACCATTCTAGGAAGTGGTTTGTTTGCTTGCCTGGTTTGAAGAGTGTGGTTTATATTTTGTTTCTTTCCTCGGTTTTTTTAAACTGTGTTCACTTCTCTGAAGTCCTGTTTCTCTGCTGAATTCCTTACAATAAAACAGAAACTTAAATTTAAGAGCTGCATAGGAAACTCTTTGCCAAGATTTCATGTCTTCCTTTTATTCTTTCTGGTTTCTTGAAGTTTATTTTAAGCACAATTCATCCTTGTTTTAACTCTGCAGGATTTTGGTCCATTAACCCTATCCAACTCCACATAATGGGGTTTTGCTTTGCTTTTCTGATTAGCTGGAGGCTCGGGATTAGATAGGTTTTCACATCTGCTAACTTCCTATTTCATATCTTGTGATTTGCAAGGCTTAACCTTCCCTGACTTGTTAATGGAACACAAACCACCTGCTTCTTTGCACTAATCCCTCAGAAATATGTAGCGCAGCTTTGACTTGAAACTCTCCAGTTTGGTTCCCCAGGGCAAAAAGTGCAAAAGGATCAATCCTAGTCTGAACAAACTACTTATCTACATTTTCTCTGCTCTTACACAAAGTTACATCTCCAACCATGGCTATCTGCCTTTTAACTGTCAAGAAAGTTTGGTGCCTTTATTATTTTGGCCTTCAGGGTGTAAGGCATGAGTGGATAGGGGTGTGTGAAATGGCATGGCTGGAGAGGAGAGTAGTCTAAAGGAAGGGGGGTGTATCCTTTGCATCCTTGGTGCTTTGGAGGCTGCCTTTGAGCTAGCAATGTTAATGGAGTGTGGCAGATTCAGCCAAGGACTCTTAGCTGGGCACAAGGTCATCAGAGCAATACCTTTTTATTCCCTTAACAGCATGTTCTGTTACTGGTTATTACTGTGCTCTGCTGCAAAACAAATGCTGTTGCATGAAGATTTAAAATTGGTGTATAGGGTGTTTGTGGGGAGTTGGGAAGGCTGCAGTACCTGTGACTCCTGTCAGTCTAGTTGTGGTGAACTGAGGCATGAAGGCAATGTGCTGTGGGCAAGAATAGTGGGAATGGGATCTCTTCTCCTTCCTTACCCCCCAGTCAGCAATAGAGGTGTTTTGCTCCCAGTGGAGGTGATTATATTGCTTACCAGGATCTTAGTATTGCTTGCTTTAGCAGTTCATCTTACTGCAAGCCTCCTGAGCAAGTTGTTTATGCAGATAGACTTCTTAGGTCAATAGTTTTTTGGCATCATGTCTCACTTCTCAACCGCCAGTCACTTCTTGTGCTACACTCTGTGGTCCTGTCCATTGTTAAGGTCAGGCACAGAAATTTAGTGCCTTTAATTCCCCTTCATCCCCTCCTAAATCTTTTCCAGAAGATCCCCTCTTTCCTTCTTCCCTACCTGCTTACTCTTACACCAGACAATGCTGGTTTGGTGCCTGGTACACAGGGTCTCTTTTATGGCAGGGGACATAATCCGTTAGGGCTTTGCACAAGCTTTCATGGTCAACGTTTCTGTCCAGCTTGAACAATCTGACTCAAGGTTCCTGGAGTTTGGAAAGGTAATTATTTATGGTACTAGCAAATGGTATTCCTCAACATGGTAGAGATTTATGATTTCCCTCTGGACTGTTCCTTTGCTTTGTGTTTTCTAGTTAACCTCAGCTCAGTCTGAGATTAGGGGATAAAACAATTTTTTGGGATTACTTTGCTGCCCTTTATTTTTTTTTTTTTTTTTTCTTTTCCAGGAAGGATAGCTCTTTGGTTATCCTTATGCATGTGGTGATGTAATCTTTTTCTGTTTCCTCCATCTAGGTGTGTTGTTGTGCTCTTCAACCCTAGAAAAAATAAGCAACACCATATTCTAAACAGCTCCAGGTGAGTAAAGCTTTAAGCTGGACTTGCTTTCTGTGAGGTGAATTCGAGACTTTTGGCTTGACTGAAGTGCAGAAGCTGCTGTTGCTCCAGGCTAAATCCCCTCTGTTAGAGTTGCCCTGGGGACAGGCTGCCTGCTGCTTTGACTCCAGCTCCTTCTCACATGAGATGTTATTGCTGACAAAGTGCCTCCTCGTAAACATTGTGATCCCAAGAGGAACTGCTAATGGTCATGACATGGAGGAGATCTTACTACAGCTCCATGGTATCTGACTTTTTTTTCTCCACCTAAAACGATTACCTCATTATTGAAGCCAGCAGTGTGACATGGTCCTGCACCTGGGATAAAGGTGCAGTGATGAACCTCAACTTTTGGAGCATTTCTGCTTCTGTAGGCTGCTGTTTGAGAGTTGGGCAGCAAGAAATCCCCATGGCAAGGTAAAACCATTATGTCAGGCTATTATGGGTGACTTTAGCATTTCTTCTGTTTGTCCCAACCTATTCCCCAGTCATGATGTATTGAAATGAAGTCACATGTTAGAAATGTTTCTCAGTGTTATTTTCTCTGTTTTAGGAAAACAATTACAGCACTTGCTTTCTCTCCAGATGGAAAATATTTGGTTACAGGAGAGGTAAGTGTGAGAGGAGAGAGGGTGCACCTTGTCCATCGCATTTTGAAGCAGGGAAGAGTGGCTTAAAAGAAACAGGCTGTTTTCACACAGAGAAGTGAGTTTCAGCATTGCCTCACTGTTCAGTGGATCTGCTGGCTTATGGGTGGCACTGGGTGCTCCTGCTGGGAGTTTTTCAACACTTGGGGGATGGGTCTTCTGGGGTGGCATCTGTGGGCTGAAGGTAGAGTGAAAATAAGCAAAAGGACACACAGCATCATTCTACTCTTGCATCAATGAAGAGTGCTTGGATGGTCCTGAATCTTGGCCTGAGTTTAGGGTCTCTTTAGGATTTCAGGAAGTAACTGAAGCCAGAAACAGTGTTGTGAAAAAAAGTGAGAAGTGCATGTGGAGTGGAATTTTAGGAATAGTCACAGAAGATGCTGGTGCCTCTGGTTTGGCGTTGTTTGTTTGGCTGTGGGCAACAATTGCTTCCTGTTTCCCAACATGCCCAAAGGAAAATAAGGATAAGTACACTGTGTGTCTGTTCTGCATTAGAAGTTCAAGACGTGGGGTGTGTCATGAGGCTGGAATTGCTGAATGTTAAAAACCCACAGAAATGCTGATCTCTGTATGTTTGGGCTCAGTTTGCTCTTGTGTGTGATTAATGGCAGTTTACCACTAGTCCCTGTGCCTCTGTAAGAGATGGGGAGGGAGCATGTGTGAGACAGGTCTCCTCCTGAGCCTCAGCCACAGGGAGAAGTGTGTCACTGTCCTGTGTAGGAGCTGTCAAGGTGGAGACTCTTCACTCCAGAGGTCCCTAGTGTGGTCACCATGATGGCAGCTGTCATGTCACCAGGTGGCTCCAAAGCTGGGCCTCAGTCCTGTATGGGTCAGAACAAGGATAGAAACAAGAGTGGGTTTTTTTGGATGGAGGCTATCACAACACTGAGAAAGTTAGCATAAATTTTCCATCATTAGATGTTATTAGTTTTTTAGTGAAAACATGAGGTTTTATAGCTGTAGTATGTATTAATATCTCCCTGCCCTCTAGAAATATCAATTTAATAAAACTCCTTTATATTAAAATTCTAATATGTGTAACATATATATTTTCTCCATAGTGTTCAGTTCTGATGATTCTGGTGCCTTCGTTTATTTTCCTGTTTTTTTTTTAAATTTCTGGTGCTCAGCTCTTTTCATGTGGGGAAAGAAAAATAGTGAAAAATGAAGTGGGTACTTTTCTTACCAACAAACTTTTCTGCTTGAAAATTCATTGGGGTAGATGGCAAATTAAAATTATTAAGGAAAAAAAAAAAAAAAAAAGCTGTTCCAGTTATACTTGAGCTTTGTAGGAGTTTTATTGTTATTGATGTTGTGGGGTTTTTTTGGGGGTATTTTTGTTGGCTTTTTTGTTGGTTTATTCCCCCCTTGTTGCAAAACATGTCTCCTCTTGCCTTGTTGTAAAACCATTTCTTTTTTTCAGTATCCTTCCACGTGTCTGACATTTGAATTATTGCTTAGTGTAGCAGTGTCCCCTGCTGGTGTCAGCAGTCGTGTCTTAGTTCCCTGTCCCACAGGGAAATGCTTTCTGAGTTCACTTTGTCAAGATCTCTTGCAGCTACATTATGCTAATTCTGCCTAATAACACCTTAGTTTTCTGCATGGCTGGCTTTTCAGGGAGGAGAGCATGGAGGTTAGTCCTTGGCTGCCATTCCTATTTAATGTCTTTTACATATTTCAAATTAATAAGAAAACTATTTTTTTCTCTTTTTGATTATTATTTTTTATTTCTGCCCATGGAGGTGTAGAGTCCTTGTCCATGGGGGTCACATAGATCTGCCTTTTGGTGAGCATTTCTTAAAAGATGAAATGCAAAAGTTTGATAAGGTCCTGGGGTGTATGCTAAGTTACTGGGAAATATTTATATGTGTCTATGTGTTTAAGTATAGCAGTTGTTTTGAAGAGCAGCTGATTCAGCTCATTTAACATCTTGCCAGCCACCTTGAGACCTGAGCTCTGTGTTGCAGGAGGGAGAACTGTACCAACTGCAGTTAAATCTGACCATGGCATTTTTCCAGGCCACAAGCAGTTGCTTAGCAGAGCTTTTGAACAAGGCAATTAAAACATGAACAATTTTAAGCTTTGACTTTTACTTTGATGAGACTTGCCTCTCCCACGCAATCAAATGACTAACTTAAAACCAATAAAAAAGGTACCGTTCTGCCATGTTGCCATGGATATGTTATCTTTTAAGCTACTGTTTAGACAGACTTCAATGTGAAATCATGAGCAGTTACTTGAGTAAGATTTGCCCATCAAGCACATTTTTTGGCCAGCGTTTCAGCTCATCTTGTGTGCCTTGTTTTAATTTGGCTTAATAACAAACAATTAAACAAAAGAATAGATTTGTCTGGCAGAAAGTGCTGAATTGGCATTTCTGTTTCTCTGGAGAGAAAACATTAAACCAGAGGCTCTGTTCCCACCATGTCTTTTACTTTGACATTACCCTGCCTGCACTCTTTTGGCAGAATGCATCCATGTGTTACCTTGTGACAGAACTGACTCTGCTGGTCCCTCAGAGGCTTTCCTCAGATGGTGTGTGAGAGTTCCCACAATAGCCATGTCATGTTTTTGTATGGCATGACCTGGCTTGGTATCTCAGATGTCTGTGTTGTGTTAGGAGCAGAGCATGTGAAGGCTTTTTGTTCACTGAGTCTAAGGATAGCAATCTGTTATAATCCTTTTCACAAGCAGGCTCTAAGTTCCCATTACAAAGACCAGGGATGTGCATCAAAAGTGCTAGAACAAGGACTAGCGTTTTGTGAGCAGCATAAGAAGAGGTTTATGGCAGGGGAGGTGGTATTAATTTGCACAGCTGTTGAAGTGCATATACTCCTTAGGTTGTTGGTCTCAACCTGGGCTTTAAAGACTCAAAGCAGCCTCTAAGCCTATTGTGAGTGCACCATCTAGACACCTTTTTCCAAGCTCCTGCACATTTACATGTCGAATCTGTCAGAACTGGTTTCAGGGTTACACCTCCTGTTCTGAGTCTGTTCTTGTCCCTTCCAGAGTGGGCACATGCCAGCAGTTCGGGTGTGGGACGTGGCTGAGCGCACCCAGGTGGCAGAGCTCCAGGAACACAAGTATGGTGTGGCCTGTGTGGCCTTCTCCCCCAGCTCCAAGTACATTGTGTCAGTGGGGTACCAGCATGACATGATTGTCAACGTGTGGTCATGGAAGGTAAGTGTTCTAGGAGGTTGGGTGGACCACATGGTGTTGCTAAATCAAAAGGAGCTTCCAGTCTGACTGTAAACTCTTTCAGTTCCATCTTGCTTTCTGGTGTTTGTTTTTTTTTTAAATTCTGTGGTTATTGTTTGGTTTTTGACATTCGCGGACACAGACAAATTTGGACAAGAGAAAAAGCTGTAGTCCTTTAGGGAAGGTCTAAGCCATTTCCATGAAGGGATATTATTTATGTTTGGAGATGTGTTACATTTTGCTGTCCAGACAGCCTGGACTTTGAAACCTTGCCAAACCATTGTGCTTTTTTAGAGGCTTATTAAAAACTAATTTATGAGGTTAAGGAAGGGAACTCTCATCAGCCAGAGATTTCTTTTGGAGTGTGGTGGATGCTCTTGGCTTGTTTTGATTATTTTATGCCAGAGTTTGTGATACTCTGATCCCATCCTTGATGGGTGAGAAGGGGAACATATGGAATTCATAATGAGGGAAAGCTGATGGAAGTCACTCTGCCTGCCACTGAATTGAGGCAACACTTGGTAGTAACAAAGCCTGTCTTATCCTCTAGTAAACATATAAGAATTTGTTTTTTGTAATTAAAAAAGTAAACATAAACTTACCCAGATTTTTCTGTTCACTATATAATTGTGGACATGAGAACTTCTGAGGTGAGGACTGTCTGAACATGTCTCTTCCATGCTGAAGAACACACACTTTAAGCTTATGCTCCAGACCGTGATGGGAGGTCTAACTGGCCTTTACTTTGCAGGCTGGGCACCAAAACTAGAGATACTTTACCTGACCAAAGTCAATAAAGACTAAGAATACAGATCTCCTGAAGCGTTTTCCTGCACTTTTAACCACAACCCTTCAGTCCTCTGAGTTGCTGCTTGGATTTCCCCATTTTTCCTGACTGGTAGACCTAGTCTTTTGACTGTGATGGAAAAGAAAATCCATGTTGTCTGTAGGATTACCTTGCTTCCCTAAATAAAGACCACAGCAGTGATCCAGATGTTGAGGTCTGCAAAGGTCCTAAGCTTTTCTCTGTGCACTGTCTTGGAAGAAGTTGTGGTAATTACTGTCCCACTTGCCTTTCCTTCATTCTGGACTGGGGGATCCCCGTGGTGATGGTGCAGCAGGCTAGACTTCCCTTGTGCTGGTTTCTTCAGTTCTGCTAGCACACAGTCCTGTGGGGCCCTCAGAGTGATGAGGGTTGTGTGCTGAGGGCATTGTGTCTGGAAGGTTGGGAGCAGCTGAATCCCTGAAAGGAAGGATAAAGAAAACACAGCAAGAATGACAAGGGCTGCACTGTCGTCAGCCATGTGCTGTATGCTTGCAGACCCACAACAGACAAAGCGTAAAATGTTTTTATTCTCACTTCTAACTGGGGAAAGGCAGGGAGATGAAAACTGAGCAATGATGCTGTGAACAGGGACCTCCTCCTGCTATCTGACCATTCTGCTTGAGCAGTGTCCATCTTCTGTTTTCTGTCTCTGCATCTTCTTCCTCCTTTCCCAGACTTTGACATTTTGAGGTGTACATTTGAGGTATAACAAATTTTGCTTTTTCTCTTCCAGTACTGGGATGGTCTCTGTGTATTTTGAGTCTTTTGATAATGTGTTTAAAGAGAAGGAATACTTTGTGGAAGAACCAGTTTTCTCCATGAAAAAATATCTGTTCCCCCTCATTGTTCCCTGGGGGCAGGGAGAGTTATTCCTTGTGCTGGCCTATATCTGTATTTGCTATTTAGGAAGGGAAATGGGTTTGCTCTGAGCTCCTGGTGATTGTGCAACCAACATGTTTGTCATGGCTCAGACACCAAGTTCCTGCAGGCACTAGTACCTGCTAATTTATTCTTGATCATAGTTAATGGGGAAGAGGAATTGAATATAAATGTGAATTATACTGTCTGCCAAAGCAATGTTCCCAGCTAATGCTGGGGAGGTTGTATACAGAGGTGAATGGGGAATAGTTTGGGCTTCATCTTTTCCCTGGTGCACTGCTTGGATATGTGCCTGTAATTGAAATTAGTTTCCTTTGCTTCTAAGCAAAGAAATTAATCAATCTAAACAATTGTGTTTCCAGAAAAACATCGTAGTGGCAGCCAACAAAGTCTCAAGTAAAGTGACAGCGGTGTCATTCTCGGAGGACTGCAGTTACTTTGTCACTGCTGGAAATCGACATATCAAATTCTGGTACCTGGATGACAGCAAAACCTCCAAGGTGAGAGAAAGTGCATCAAGGCCAACCTGTAAGCAAGCATTTCTGTCTTAGAGCAGGGTGGATTTTTACCCCAGTGAGCTGTGCGAAGTGGGGACTTTTTGTTTTTCTGGGATGCAAGGATAGCCTTCCACCCCTGGCTCTCAAGTCTCATGGGCTGATAGCACCAAAAGCTTGTCTCATCTTGCACTGAGGTAGGGACATTGCTCCTGGAGCTGCATAGCAGCATACTTGCTCTTTAGTAGTCACATATCCTTAATGACAAATAAACTAGAAAAGAATTGCAGTCATTTAACTCCTTGAAGCACAGAGGAGAGAAGAGCTTTTTGACATTGGTATGAGCATCTCAAAAGGTTGTGAGTAGAATTATGAAGCATCAACCAAAGTGTTTAAACTTTTAGCTGTTGTGTTATTCTCTGGGAGGTAGAATTCACCTATGGTGATTTTTCTGTGTGCTTATGAACAGCTGTAAACATGAACAGCAAGTAAAACCTCTCCTTGTAGGCTGTTGACAGTTCTTTCCTTGAATCACCTTAGTACTCAGGGGTTGATGTTCTAAAATATCAGTCTGCCTGAAGTGCCTTGCTGTATTTGTAGCAAACTGTTTCTGTTTGTAGGTCAATGCCACAGTCCCCTTGCTGGGTCGCTCAGGATTGCTTGGAGAACTGAGGAACAACTTCTTTGCAGACGTGGCTTGTGGAAGGGGCAAAAAAGCTGACAGCACTTTCTGTATCACATCCTCAGGCCTGCTCTGTGAATTCAATGAAAAAAGGCTGCTAGACAAGTGGGTGGAGCTGAGGGTGAGTTTACATCCTCCTATTCTGCTCAAGCAGAGCAGGAACAACAAATAATAAGGGCACTCAGAGGTACAGGCTGACCACCAGCAGTGAAAATAATTGTGCCTCTGCAACCCTGTGATTTACTCTGGAAGGCTGGGCAAAAATAGCATTGTTTCTTGGCAAAGGGATTTTATTGAGGCTCTTTCATTTTCATGCCTCAGCATTACAGTGACTGATCTACTGGGAAAGCAATGTCCTTATAGCAACTCCTGTATGGTCCTTCCTGGCTTGGCTGGAGCAAGTAGGAGTTTTAGAAGGATTCTGGCTTCTGCAGTGTTTTACTTGGCTTGCACATCTCAAATACAGGTTCCCAACGTGTTAGTTGATTTGGCTATTTTAAACCACCAGGCTGGCCCATAGTTAAGAATTTGATCACTTTGGTTTTCCTTTCAATTGAGTGTAACATGCCCACCTGCAAGGATCCAGTGTATTAAAATCAAGGGAAAAAGTCTATCCGCACTTTCACTCAAGTGAAATGCCTCTTCTTTTCTTTCCTTTCCTTTCCTCTCTAAAATCTGCCTTTCACTCTTTCTCAGAATACAGACAGCTTCACAGTAAGTTGAAAAACTTTTTGCATTGAACTCATCCCCTTTTCACCACACTTCATTTTGTACCATTTTCTGCCATTTGTACGGATTCCAAAGGGAGGGGAAGAAAATCCATTTTGTTTTGTTTCTTTTCCCCTCCTGACAGGTAATATGTTGGTGTGCTAGTACAGGGTAAGGTGCTGCTTGCCTGCCAGTGTTGTTGAATGTCACAGGAAAAAAAAGCAATGTTCAGAGCAGGGCTCAGCTGGAGCAAATGTGTAGCTCTGCTGGCCTCCCATCATAGTGGGTGGCAGAGAAACAGAGCTTTTTTTCTAACTGCTTGGGATCTGCAGTGGATCTTGGCTGGAAAATTCTTCAGAAATGAAAAATGGATTTTTAGGCTTTTCCTTGCTCCCAGGGCTCGACTTCACTATAGCTCCTCTGACCATGACTCCTTTGTCTGTCAGTTTGCTGTTCTCCCTGTCATGTGTCTGGTGACCTTTGATGTGAGAGCACATTTCTCATTTGCTGTCTCCTGTGCTGTGTCCTCCTCAGACCACTGTGGCAAACTGCATCTCTGTGAATCATGACTACATCTTCTGTGGCTGCGCTGACGGCACTGTGCGGATTTTTAACCCTCTGAACCTTCACTTTGTCACTACTCTGCCCAAGCCACACTTCCTGGGAACTGACATCGCAAGTGTGACTGAGGCCAGGTATTGTGGAGAAGGTGGAGGGGAGCAAGGAAGGCTTGGGGGGGGTTAGAACTGTTCCCCAGACCTTTGCCATCTGGAGCTTGCTCTTTTTATGCATTAAAATTGGCAGCCTGTTGCAGATCTCTCTGATGCGTCACAGGCTTGTCCTGTATGACTGGATTACAGTTGGATGGCAAGGAGAAAGACTTTTGCTGTGGGACTTTCAGGATTCTTTTGGGACTCCAGTTGTTCAAGAGATAGGTCTTCCTGGCCAACCACTCTCTCTACCTGTAGATGCCACAGTATATTGTTCATCTCAACAGCATCCCATGGAGAATCTGAGCTGTCCTGTTTGAGCATTGCCCCAGCTCCTAGAGAGCACCAGTTAACCAGGCTGTTGTTCTATGTTTTGCAGCCGTCTTTTCTCTGGTGTAGCTGATGCAAAGTATCCAGACACAATTGCCTTGACCTTTGACCCCACCAACCAGTGGCTTTCCTGTGTCTACAATGACCACAGCCTGTATGTGTGGGATGTCAAGGATCCAAAGAAAGTGGGCAAGGTGTACTCTGCTTTGTATCACTCTTTCTGTGTGTGGAACATTGAGGTATGTTGTGTGCAGACACAGGTGTTATGTGTTGGATTGTGAGTTGCAGCCGTGAAAGTCATCAGATGAGCTGCTGGATTTGAATGTGAATGCTTACTGGAGAGGGAAAGAACTGACTCAGGTTTTCACCTGTGGTTAGTGTGTTTGCTACTGGGCCTGGGAACAGTTCTTTAGCTGCACTGCAGTGGCTGACCAAATGTGTAGTGCTACTGGGAAAAAAAAAAAGCTCGCCCTTAAAAGGTGAGAGGTGGGAGAAGGAGCAAAATTGAACAAAGCTGAATTCAGAGCATCCTTTAGAAAGCACACAGGAGTTTATTGCTGACGTTGGAAAAATTGAGATCTGTGGTGAGCAAGTGCTTCAAAGTCAAAAACTTGAAACAAGTGATATAATCTGGTCCTTCTTAACATATTCACCTGAACATGGGGAAATAGCCTCTCAAGTGTCTGTCATCTTGCCATCTGTCTAGTTGGCTTTCCCTCAGAGGGACAGGCAGAAGGAAAGGAAGTATAGGAAACAATGGAGTTGTTAATATGTTGAAATATGTCTAATGGTGGTCAGGAGAGGGGAAAATGGAAACAAAGTGGGAGGACGTTGAGAACTCTGCTTTATATATTAATTGCATGGCACCCTTTCCTTCTGAATGATAAACTGACAGTAGCAGATGAAAGTTGCAAACAGTGCAAGGTGGTTGTTGCATGGTCATTGTGTGGGATTTGAGGTGCTCTCTTTGAGCTACCAGAAACAAAGGATACAGTTTTGTTGCATGTTCCTTAAGGAGGTTTTCTGTGATGAGGGAAGCTCAGTGAACATTTGTTTGAAGTCAGTAGGAAGCTCTTGTCTGCAAATAGGTTTTTGTCAAAACTGTCTGGCTCTCACCTTTAGAAAACAGAGAGGACACCCCTTTTGTTTTGAAACTTGCTACCAGTGTCTAGGGTGCCAGATGCCAGGAAATATTATTCAGGGATTGATTTTACTTGCCCTTAGATGTATCCAGAGGTGAAGGACAACAATCAGCCCTGCCTCCCCCCTGGTTCTTTCATCACCTGCTCCTCTGACAACACCATTCGTCTGTGGAACACTGAAAGCTCCAACATCCACGGCACAGCCCTGCACCGCAACATCCTCAGCAATGTAAGATCCTAGGTTTGGATCACCTCCTTGTCCTTGGGGTTGCTCTTCTTCACACACAGATTCCCAAGTTAAGGCCCAAATTTCTTTGGATCTCCAAGTCAAACAGGTTTCTGTAAACTGAGCACAAATCTGGTTAAATGTATGAACGTGAAGACGCACAAAAGGAGTACTGGGTGGAAGGACAGGTTGTCTGAAATGGTCCTGGGGACTATTGCTGTTTTCATAAACTACCCGAAGATTCATCAAGCTTAGTCTCTTCCATAAGGGCCATATGTTTCAGGAGAGCTGGTTCTCTTTTTCTGCACCCCTGTGATGTGTAATCACTTTTAAGATTTGTTTGGAAAAGATGCATTAAATGAAGCAGAGGTTTGGGAAAATGAATGAAAAAGTTTGCACTCACTTCATCTATGTAAGAGGGAGGCTAATCATACAGAACACTGATGACATATAGACATTTGCTTCTGTTCTCATGTGAGTTGGAAGATCTCTGGACACAGCAGCCGTGACCTCAGGAATCAGGTGGAAAAAATTCTTGCTTTTTCTGTCAGTACTCAGAAGGCTGATTTAGATAATCCCTAGAAGTCTTTCATATTTCTGCTGTGTTCCCTAATATGTTGTAATCACTAATCCCAGAGTTTGTCAGTAGTGCAGGAGATGCTGTTAGTTTCTAGCTTGAATCTTTTCAAAGGGGTGGTTGTGAAACACAGCTGTGAAACTTTCATCCTGCAATCTGAAGGAGCTTAGTGCTTGCTTCTGGCTAAAAGGTCCTACCAATTACAGTATTGTTGCCAATAAAATGTTTATGTTGGCCAGGAGCTCAGTTTCTAAGGGAGATACTTTAATAATTTGTAACTGGTAAATATTTCTGGGTGTATTGTTTCCCCAGGACTTGATGAAAATCATCTATGTAGATGACAACACTCAGGTACTTCTGGACACTGATTACAACTCAGCAGGAAGTGCAGAGAAAGCTGATGCTCCAGTGCTGGATACGAAGGTGGGGATACGCACTGTCTGTGTGAGTCCCAGTGGGGAGCACCTGGCCTCAGGGGACAGGATAGGCACTCTCAGGTAATCCCATAAAGCTTCTTATGCAGATTGCAGACTGGTCAGGCATGAGAAAATAACCAGATCTTGCTAATTTTATTAAACATACTGAAATGAGCCATGTTATGTCCTAGAATATATGAGTTGCAGTCTCTGAAGGAAATGCTGAAGGTGGAAGCCCATGACTCTGAAATCCTATGTCTGGAATACTCCAAACCTGACACAGGTAAATGCAATTGAGCTGCTTCCCCTTTGCCTATGCATGTAATGTTGAGCAAGTCAGAATGTCCAACTGGTATGTTAGAATTGTCATGCTGAACTACTCCTGGATTTCAGAGCAGGCTTCTAATGTTGGGCCAGTAGAGCCAGGCTTTGAAAAGGTCTTCTTTGTCTTACTTTTTATTGGAATATTGTATGTTCAGATTGGAACTTGTTCTGTTTGTTATTATAATACTAAATTCAGGTGTGTTACTTTGTGTCCATCTATGCAGTTAGCTACAGTATAATGTTTTGTCCTTAAGAAGACTTGAGAAACTGTTTTAAAAATTTAAGTCATGATCTTAGAGTCTTTTTCACTTTCTGACAGGTTTAAAGCTCTTAGCCTCAGCCAGTCGGGATAGATTGATTCATGTCTTGGATGCTGGGAAGGATTATAGCCTGCAGCAAACCCTGGATGAACATTCTTCTTCCATCACTGCAGTGAAGTTTGCAGGTAGCAAACCATGCCCTCCCTTCAAAGCTGAATTTGAGCACTGCTCTTGTCCCTTTGTGGCTGTAATTTTCTGCTGAAGTGTGCTGAGTGTGCATGTGCTATGTTGTCACAGAGTGCTGTGGCACACAGAGATATGAGCATATTGGTAAGGGAGAAGAAAGAACTGCATCCTAATCTGTTCTGAAAAGCCTCTGTGTTAAGGCGTCCTGCACTCTGAGCATGAAAGACAAATGCTGTCCCTGAGAAGGGGCTTCTGTTTCGCTGCTTGGGGAGGAGTCAGTCTTAGCTAATCAGAACTGGAATAAATGAGCAGTGGTATAAATTGCAACACTTCCTCCACCTTGTGTATGTGTTTATCTTTTGTCTCCTGCCTTTTTATTCCAGCCAACGATGGGAAAGTGCGAATGATAAGCTGTGGGGCAGACAAGAGCATCTATTTCCGCACTGCACAGAAGGTAGCCTTACCACAACTTCTAATTTATAATCTCTCCACAAAAGAGTTACTTCAAAGAATGATATCAGTGTTTCTGTAGGAGCTTGTTGCTATTTCAGCCTCAGTGCTTCCCACTGACTCCAGAGAACTAGTTCTGTGAAGCATGCAGCAACTCCCAGCCTGACCTGTCACAGCAAGATGTGAAATAGAGAACTGTTAGGATATCTGCTTTTCTTTCACTGCCAGAGCTATTGTGAGGATTAATGAAAGAGCATGGGCTGGAAGGAAGAGTTTCCTTGTGCTTCCAGTCCCATCTGCTCCCAGCAGCAACCTGGGAAGGATTGTTTTGTGCTGGCTGTGTCAGAAGACTTGTCTGTATTTACTTGTTTTTAATCATGGATTAACTACTTGATTTTGACACAATTTTTACCCATATATTTAGACAGGAGAAGGGGTCCAGTTTACCCGAACACATCACATTGTTAGGAAGACCACCCTTTATGACATGGATGTGGATCCCAGCTGGAAATACGCAGCTATTGGATGCCAAGATCGTAACATCAGGTTAGTTTCCTTCTCATCTTGAAAATATTTTTGCAGTCACAAACAAGGCAGCCCTATCTCCATCATTATTCTTCTAAGTTCTTTGATACAATGTTTTCAGACAAATCTGAGGCACTGTGAGGTTGAACTCTGCCTTTCCCCTCACTGATAAAAAGTTATGAAAATGTGCAATTCCCATGGGACTCTTGGTTTCTGCAGAGCAAAGGCTTTCTACTGGGGAAGCAAGTGTGCCCTCCTTGGCACATCATTGCACTGTGGGGCAAGAACTTCTGCAATGTGGTAAATTTTGGTTTTGAAGGTATTTAGTGAGAAGCTGTGAGGTCCTGTGGAATACCTGGGACTGTGGGAACCTAAAGCTGAACTAGATGTGACTGTCATTGAACAAGTGGAATCCATTCTCTGCTCCCTTTTTATCCATTTCTCTAATCTGTCTGCTTGAAAGCAAAGGAGTATCTCTGTAGTTGCATGTCTCCTCCTGTTGTAGCTGTGTGAGATGTTAAGAGCTTTGGTCATAGCTAAATATCACTACTGGTTGTAATTTGGTTCTGTATTGTAACCTAAAGTGTCTTGCTCTCTTAATCCTTTGCTCTATTACGAACGACCCCAGGTATTTTTACAGAAGTGAGGACTGATTGATTATTGGCTTGAGAATAAAGCCTTAAATTAATTCAGATAATCTGCCTCTGCATTACTTTTGAGGTTGTCTCTTTCTTGAACCATTTAACTGACTGTTGATAATACTTCTTGGACATCATTTCTCCACTTCCTCTGGCTTGGCTCTGTTTCCTGTATTTTATATGGAATGAGGAACAGGGAGAGAAAAGGATCCTGGTGACAACAGCCCCAGAGTAGTACCTGGACACAATGAGCCATCTTATCTTATGTCATCTCCTCAGGGTTTTCAACATTAGCAGTGGCAAACAGAAGAAGCTTTACAAGGGATCCCAAGGTGAAGATGGTACCCTTATCAAAGTAAGTTGTTTTTTTTTTTTTTTTTTTTTTTTTTTTTTTTTTGCTTGCTCCATACTCTGTCCTTTACCCTGCTGCTGCTTCCTCCTACTTCCACCCTTAAGGGCTGGTAATGTATTTGGGTTCCATCAGGCTAAACCAGGAAAAGAGTCAGTGAATGCTAAAGCTGTTCTATGATCTGTCTATCCTATTTCTGAAATGAGTCACAGGACCATGCTGTAAACAAGTAGAACTGCACCAGTACCTGTCAAGAGATGATTTAATCCATTTAATTTAATCCTTTAACTTTCTACTCCAGAGAGCTCATTCTGGCTTTTTTGACTGGTTTTGCTAGGATCTTTAAAGTGGAAATGCCTGTTGATCATTGTATGTGAAGTGGATTTCAGATGGCAAGTCTGAAGGGAAACTCTTTGTGTTTATAAAATTAAATAGTATTGGACTTGAAGAGCCTGGGTCTTGGAGTTCTGGACAAGCCTGGTAATGCTTAGAGAGAGTCTAAGCAGTAGATTTTCTACTAATTTTCTACCTGCTTAGTGCATCCAGGCCTTGGGCCAGGGCTGCATGCCTGCTTCTGCCACAATCCAGGGCTTACCTGGGTAAATCAAGTGTGTTCAAGAGTCACAGCTGAGTGGAAGAACTGCATTCTTGCCTATAAAGGGAAAGCCAGTTGACAAAATCAAAATGTTTCTGAAGTTGCTAAACAAGCTTCTTCATTGTATTTTTTTTCACTGATAATTTTCTGTTGCTGCACAGATCAGCAGTATTATTATTAGGGACTGGAAGGAATGTCCTATGAGGAGCAGCTGAGGATTTAGGGCTTATCTCGTTTGGAGAGGGAGAGGCTGAAGGGTGGCTGCATTGCTCTCTACAGCTTCCTGGGGAAGTGACAGAGGGGGAGGTGCTGAGCTCTTCTCCCTGGGATCCAGTGACAGGATATATGAGAATGGTTCAAAGCTGCAGTGGGGACATTAGGAAGTATTTCTTTACTGAGAGTTTGGTGAAACACTGGAACAACAGTCCTAGAGAGGTGGTCATTGCCCCATTCCTGACAGTGTTAAAGATTAATTTGATCAATGCACTTAATAGCAAGCTTTAATTTGGTCAGCTCTGAATTGGTCAGGCAGGGAGAGATGATACTTGTAGTTCCCTTCTAGCTGAAACTATTGATGAGTGTAAATAACTGGGTAAAAAGGGAGGGGGAAGCAAACAGTTTTGTTCAATGTGAGCTCTTTTGTTTTACAGAGAAAGTTAAGTTCTTTCTCTTTGCCTATTATAATTCCTACAAATTTTTTGTAAGCCAGAATAAAGAAAATGAAAAATTGATGCTGCACTTTAAATAGCAGATAAGCTTAGGTGCTCGATTAGATTTCTTTTTTTTTTCCTCAAACTAAAAGCTATGATATTCTGGGAGGTGAATTTTTTGTTTTTAATATCCTTTATGGGGTTTTTTGTGTGGTTTTTTTAATTGTGTATCTCAAGTGGGGAATCTCAAGTACTTTTACTATTGCTTTGCTCATTTTTAAGACAATTATGTAACCAAGGGATTATGGTTGTCTCTGGAATTTAAACTTTCCTGGCATGTTATTCTGAGATCATAATACATTGCAGTTTAATGAGTAGAACCCAAACAGTGACACTGGAAGCAAACATCAATAAAATAAACATAACAAACCAAAAGAATTACCATTATTTAAATACCATATCTCCCTTGAAAAACACAGTTTACCCTCTCAGTTCCTTACATTTCTGTAAAGGACAGAGCAGGGCATTTGGTGACAGTAACTATTTGCTGTGTAGTGCTGCTTTAAACCTGGTGAGGCATTTGCAGGGGATTTTATATTTGATCCAAGATAAAGCAACAAATAGGTGCATATGAAGAAACAAGCAATAAAAAAATAGATGAAAAATGGGAGTTGCAAATGGTGGAGATGTGACAGTGTCATTATCAAAGACAGTTTCCTGGCAGTGTTAAGTTCTTTTTTGCTTTCACTCCTGAAGACTTGAATCCTTTAATATTTCACTTAACTCTGTCAGCTCTGATTTTTTTTTTTTTCCTCTTTTTATGGTGTATGTGTTTTGGGGTGGGGGTTCCTTGTTTTGTTTTGATCTTAACATAGGAGAAAGTAAGACCCCAACAGTTAAAATAAAGTAGGAGAGAGGTAGAAGTCTAGTAGTAGAAGGCAGTACCTTCACAGTCATGGAGGCATTTAATTTAAGTACCTTCAGTCTCTGATTAGGTTGGAGACAGTCTAAAAGGCTAGTCAGGTTGGAGATGTGTCCTGGGATACTGGATAGGTTGGTACTCAATTGGGCTCTTGTGGGGGCTACTCGCATTTTATTTTGACCATCTTGAGTATTCTGGACTATTTTTATGTAGTTTGAAGAGAGTTTCTCACCAGATCTTTGCATTCCTCTGGTCTCCTAAACCAGGTGCAGACAGATCCTTCTGGTCTTTATATTGCAACCAGTTGTTCTGACAAGAACCTCTCCATCTTTGATTTCTATTCTGGCGAGTGTGTTGCAACCATGTATGGACACTCAGGTAAGGCTTATAAACTTCTAGAAATTCATTTTTTTCTGCTGATGACTATATAGTAGGGTCTGATACTAGTCAAAGCTTTCTGAAGATTCCTCCCCACCAAAGTTTACCTAATTGGTATTTTTGAATAGATTGTAGTTGGATGAAGTTGTAATAGCTTATTTTATTGCAAGTTCAGTTTTTGCATTTTGCAAACAAGTGCACACACACACACTGGTCAAGCCATGTATTTATTTACACAGATTTTCTAATGGCCTATCAAGTACTTTGTGGGTTTTTCAGTGTATATTAAGTTTCATTATGATATACACTCAGCTTCTACCATGCAGGACCTTTTCTATTATAGGCAAAAAGAGAATTCAGTCTTCATGTATATTTTGCCATGGATATTTAGCTGTATATTTTGCCTTTCCATGTCAAACCTAGACTCTTGGTTAAATGGTTATGGTAATTGGGGCATATTGGTCTGTGAAGTGTGAATTACTGAGTGCAGACAGGCTATTTGGCTAATGATCTCTTCTGTCCATTTGAATAATTCAGGGAACATTTGTTTTTTGTGCTTTATTTCTCACAGAGATTGTAACTGGGATGAAATTCAGTAATGATTGCAAACATCTGATCTCTGTTTCTGGTGACAGGTAAGAGGTTTTGTTTGTTTGTGATACTGGCTCATACCATCTTATACTGGATGTAACATATCCTTATGAAAGGTAGATTTTTTTTAAAGGGATGTTTTATGAATTCCAAATAAATCTCAGAGCTTTCTGAGTCCTAAATGTGTGCTCTTGGCAAAGGTCACAGAGCTTATGTTATAATTTCATGGAATGAGACCCATGTGAAGTATTTCCCTTTTCTGAGAGTAAATAATAATCTGTGCTGGAAAGGAGACAGGCATGTGATCTGTTTCCTGACCAGCCTTCAGGGCTGTAATATAAGGCATCTTGTGCTGTTTTTGCTAGTAGTGCCAAAACTTTTTCATGTAGTATCCCTGATGGTGAGTTTTCACCAGGTGAAAGAGTCTTTGTAGCAGCAAAAGGAACAGCTCTGTCCTCACTTCTTGCTCCTGTCCATATGGTCCTTTTCCTGCTCTCCTGAGTCAGCAGTGGTGCAGCTGATTCAGGTCACTACATCAGTACTCCCCTGAGATGAATTTTCTGCACATTTAGTGAGCTAAATCAGTTCACTAAAAGCTTAAGTAGTCACCAGACTGATCCCAAGGGAAGAAGGAGAATATATGCCTAATATGATGATTGTACAGGTGAGTGGAGCCACTATTTCTGGAATCAGTGAATGCTTAAATCAGCTGAACTGAATAAAATTTTTCCTTTGAGAAAGGTGTGCTATTGCAAGTTTAGAGCAACCCAGATTATCTCTCCCTCTTTCTTTTTGAATTAATAAAACACAATTGAATTGGAAAGAGAGTTTTAGGGGGTTTTAGTTTTTGTTTTTTTTTTTTAATACAATAAATCACCTTAAATCCCATCAGTTGGTTGTTTCTGTCTTTCAGCAACAAATAAATAATTTAATTTTCCACTTTCTCTACCTTTCATGTGTTTAAATATATTAGGGATAAAAGTTGCAGGAGAGGGAGTACTTCTGTTGTGAACTTTTGACAAATTCCAAAAACACTGAAGGTTGAAGTCCCTTGTGGTTTAGTGCAACATTCTTTTGTTGACATTTCCATGAGCAAAGGGTCATTTTCTTCACTAAGGGTATGCAGGAGGTAGATGAGAAACGAGGAAAGGATTGCTGAAGTTTGCTGTAAGGAGATGAGAAAGCATATTTTTCAAAGGAGAATGGGGAACATAGTCTGTTCACATGCAGCAGCATGTGCAAAGAATAGAGCTGAGAATAGAAAGGAAACCAGGGATGAGAAAGGGCATAAGGACTGTGAGATTCATGTGAGGAAAGTCATGCAAGGTAATAGAAAACAAAACAAAATCCCCTCCCCAACCCCAGCAACAGGGCTAGGTGGGTGCTTGCTTCTGCAGAGTTTGTGTTGGGTACTAGTGTATTCACAGGCTTGGGTTGTTTGCTGCTTCTCTCTAGGTTGGATAACTGTGGGGGCAGAATAAATGAACAAGCCAGATTTACTTTCAGAATTTTGTTTGCTCCATTTCAGTATTTTTTTAGCAGCAGATTATGGTTGCTGATACTTGCAGAGAGCTGCTCCTTGAGGGGAAACAGCTGGCTGCTCTGGGTTGCCATAGTTCCCAGACACAGTGCTTCACCCCTTTCTCCTGGTTGAAAAGCTCCAGTGGGAGGATTAAAGTGTGTTCACAGGCAATTTCAGTAGCTGGGAGTGATGCTCCAGAGCATGGCACTGGGGACAAAAAGGGACTTTTTAGTTTTACCTTAAAATCTCCACAGACCACAAAGAGGATTTTATGAGCTTTTTTTTTGGTGTGATATGGAAATTAAAACCTTTTAAATTGTTTCCTAATGAGAGAGAAAAAATGAAGATGATTCAGGTATTCAGGATCCTGGCACTTTTGACATTTGCCTCAGGTCAAAGACCAAAGTTCATGATCATTGTTCAAAATGGCAAAGCAAATTAATATTTACATTCTAGCAAAAAAGAGGGAAAAATCAGTCATTGAAAAATCTTGTGTATTGGAGTACCCATGAGTATACTGGCACTGATGGGTCTTGAAGAACTGAATTAAATCCTCTTTGGATTCCAAAGTAGGGTGCAAGATTTTATAAGTGATATCCAAAGAACCATCTCTGTTTTTATATCAGTGTAAGTGCACCCAGCTAGACAGGAAAGATGACTGAGATGAAAGGAATTAGTTAGCACTGAGATTAAATTTCAAAGACAGTGCTGGTCATTTTACTTTCTAGTAGCTGAAGATGAGATACAGTATTCTTTAATGTCATGAGGAGTATATATTTTTTAAGCTGAATTTCTGAAGAAATTCATGAAAAGAGATCCCACTGTTGGTTTCCTTCTCTCAAATGCTTTTGAGTCCATTGACCAAATTCAGTCAAATATTTCACAGAACATTCTGAACTGGAAGGGGCCCAGAAGGATCATCAAATCCAGCTCTGGAGTGAATGGTTTGAATCCTTGGTGTTATTAGCACTGTGCTCTGAGCACTGTGCCAGCTGAGCTAATGGCTGTGTAAATTCTGTTCAAGTGTCCTGTAGAGAGTCCCAAGTAAAATATTAGAAGCACCCTGACTGCAAAAAGTATTTCCACATGAGCTTAACTGTTAATACAGCACAGAGATTCTGTGGGATGGTGGGCATTAGAAAGGCCTTGCTGTTGGGAGTAGTGGCAGCCTGAGACTTCAGCTTAGCCACTGTTAGAGGATGCAAATCTGTAGGCTCCCCTTATCCTGCTCAGCACGGAGGGACCTGTTACGGCTTTTCCTTCAGCAGCTGGTCAGATAGTCAAAAAAGGTATAGGATCAGAGATAAGTCTGTGTAAATACCTCTGCAGTTGCTCTTACAGGGAGACTTTGACAGGCAGGTTTAACCCCTTCATCATGAGGCTTGTGATGGGGTTGAGCTTCTATGAAGCTGTTTCTGCATGTGTCTCTCTGCCACGGACAGAAAGGGCTCCTGTTGTCTCTGCAGTGGGAATTACATCAATAAACTGAAGTGAGACTTGATCCCAGCCTGACCTTTCTCTCTTCCAGCTGCATCTTCATCTGGCGGCTGAGCTCAGAGATGACCATCAACATGCGGCAGCGGCTGTCGGACATGAAGCAGAGAGGGAAGCAGGCAGACAAGTCTCCTCCTCACAAGGCAGCTGGACTCATGAGGTGAGCAGAGCAGACTGAGAGCAGGTGGCTGGCTGTGTAGGGTGAAATGTGGAAGTGTGGCTCTGGGATTCAACTGTAAGGTTTTTGCTGTCTTTGCTGATAGTGTTCTTCCAAAAGTTCTCTTATTCCTCTGTTGAATTTGGTTTTGTACCCACTTCTTTGGACGTAGAAACCAGACTGGGATCTTCAGACAAACTTACTGTGCTCCACTGATTGCAAGATGTATGCAATACATCTTGTTTCTTAATTTAGTTTAATGATGTGGTCAGAAACTTTAATAAGCAGTTCACCTAGGAGTACTGAGGATGGTACACAGAATTCCAGCAGGGAAGCTGTGATTCTTCATGAGTAAAGTTCTCTACATCTAAGCTGAATGCAACTTAAAGGCTGTTTCCTGAAGTACTGAAGTACACCTGTGAGTTCTATGAGTTAGCTATGTTGGTCGTAATTCTAAAAGAGTCCTTACAGTTTTGCTGTTTCTTTGTTAACTGTTTTTCTGGAGGCTTTGTAAAAACTCAGCAAAGGTAATTATAACATGAATAGTAAATACAAAAAATAATTTAAACGAGAAAACCTCTTACTAGCTACATAATATTCTTCTTGTTTGCTTGGTAAACAGTGTATCTGAAAGCAAATTACTGCAACCTACAAGCTGAATAGATCTAAATTTATCTGGTGACCTTTCTTTAAAAAGTTGTGCTTCTGTTTTTAAACAGAACAAGAGTGACAGGGTATTTTTGATTATTTGTCTATAATGTGTTTGGTTTCTCTGTAGTTTGTAAGTGAGACTAGTTGGACTATAAGGAGTGCAGGGGGAGTCCTGACCAAGCTGTTATGAGATCACAGGGGAGGGGGAAAAAAGGAGAAATGCAGGTTTTTTTGTTCCTATGTCCCAAATGGCTACAAATGGAGTTCTGGATATGGAAGTATCAAAGCATTGTAGGATTTTACCACGCTGGCTGCTGAGTATCAGGAGGAGTTTCTCACTCCCTTTGGGAGCAAGCAATGTTGTAACAAGTCTGTCTGCATAGTTTTGTTTTGGAAAGTCTTGATCTGCTCATTCCTGAAACGAATCTTGTCTAGTAAGTGCTTTTGGTAACGATGCTGGAAAAACTCAGGAAGCCTTTTTTCTAACCAAAGTTCTGGATCTGTCAAGCAATGTGCTTTTTATAGCAGCGTCTATTATTCCAGCAGCTGCAGCCTTACCAAGGCTCAGCCTGTGACAGATAATCCCAGTCCTGTTCCACGTGAGGCAATACTTGTTTCCATCACAGGACGCTTGCTGAAGGGCGGTGCTAGTGCCACGCCAAGCCCAGAACTTTATTAAACTTGTTTGGTAGCCTCTTTGCAAGCCTGGGATCTACTTGTCAGCTTTGAAAGCTTGTTTTCAGTCTTGATTGTCCTCTGTGGTCACTGGAGATCAGCAAAGACCTAATTCCCAGAGCATTTTGGACTGTACTGACCATGGAAGAAGAGCCTATTGGACCAGCATTACTAAGGTGGGAGAAGGAAAACTAATGAACTTGACTGAGATTTGTTTTCTAGGTGCCCTGTACCTGTTCTGTTTGTTTCCAAAGCCTGTCTGTGTAGGTTGCAGGAGAAGTTGAGTTGCAACTTGTGGTGTAAAATTGTTGTCAGAAGACTGACAGTAGTATCAGAAAGCACCCTGCCTTGTGATAAGTCATTTGTTCTACGAGATGTTCTTTAGAGCAGTATTGCTAGAATATGGTGGGTGAAGTAATGCTTTCTGCTAATTCCCTGGTATTACAGGATGAATAATTAAAATAATGCTGGGGTAACAAAATTAATCTGAGGAGATGGTGGGAGTTGAAGATTTTCAGCTCAGGACAGTGCTATCTATCCTGTTGCAACTGTCAGGGCAGGAATTGACCCAGGTGAGTAACATCAGCAGTGTAAACACACAGAAGATGCCTTTTTGGGTCAAACCAGTTCTCCACAAAGCCCAGTGTTCTGGGCAATTCTGTGGCAATGGAAGATGCTATTTAGTGAGACACTGTGGGCCCTGCTGTATGAACTTTTGTGATCTATTTGCCTCATGCTCCATTGTTACATCAGGGATGTTACAAGGATCTCTACCTTTTTCCTTTACTTTCTGGAAATGAACCAGTTGTCCACTGAGTTCGTATAAATTATTTTTGAACTTCATAATATTGTCTGCCTCTGCAGCCTCCTTTGGTGACAAGTTCCTGGAGTTCACTGCTCCCTGTGGAAAGGAGGAATTTTTTTGTCTCCGTTAAAGCACATTCCTACTAGTTTTGTTCAAAGTCCTCTGCTTCTGAATATTATGTGCTCTGGTGATCTTTTGTTCTGCAGCCAGCTATCCCGGCAGTGCCCTTGGTTTTCTAAACCTTTTTCATAACCCCTCTTTGTCCAACTTGTTCTCTGACCTAAAGAGTCCCAGCATTTTCAGTCTCTCCAAAAATTTTTAGAGACTAAAGTTTCTCCTCTGAATGATTTCTCTGACTCACCTTTATGGAAAATTGTATTACCTTGCAACTGCTCTGACCTGTATGACCCACTGTTCTCTATAGTGTGGATGAGAGCCTTTGAGTTCTATCTCTCGTTGTGGTAATTGCAGATATGTGCTTTTTTCTGAACATGAGGAGCATTGATAGTTCAGGATAATAGAACCTGTACTCAACAGAGATTGCTGGTTCATTTTGGTTTTAAGGCTTTTATATTTTCAGTGAAGGAATCATGTAAAGGCCATTTAGTTGAGTTTTGGTTTTGATCCAAGTATGTGTTTATAGTTTAGAAAAGCTTGTCTCAAGTTTTAAGCTAATTTTACTGTGGAATTTTTGGAGAGCTTATAGTCATATTTTAAAAATCACTATATCTGTGGTTTTCCTTGGCTCTTTAGTATAAATAGCAGGAGAAAAAGAAATATCCAAATTAAATTGTCTAAAAGTTACAAATGTATACTGAAGAAGTACTGTGTGCTGTCAAATATATTTGGAAAGAAGAGCTCCTTATCAAATTCTCAGTGGGTCTTGTCCAGTCCAGGAAAGCTCTGTTGTTTCCAGGGCTTAGAATGGGGCAGGCTTTTGATGCTTTATCAGAAATGGTGCCTCAGTCTGTGATGAGCTACTGCAATTTTAACACTAGGGAAACGCTGAAGTCAATGCACTGTGATCCTTCTGTGGAGAAAAGCAGAATAACTTTCCTTTTAAAACACTTCAACATTTGAGGGGGAAGCAGAAGGCTATAATCTGCCAGTGATACCTACCACACATGATGTTACAGCTTCATAAATATGTCCCTAAAGCTGAGGGTTTGAGTAGCACAAGATCAGAGTGGGAATGCTGGCAGCATACCTCTTTAAATGGATACTTGCCATTCTTGTCTGCTTTGTTTTGTTTGAAGAAAGCAAAACAGAGTTGGGTTCAGGTCATACAAAAGAATCCAGAGTACCTATAATCAGATGTCTAAATACTAGAACTCCATAATGACATGTGACAATTTTAAGTCTATACTGTGTCCTCAAGACTTTATAATTTAAGGTCGTTCCCTTCCATTCACCCTGTCAGACCCTTCAATAACTGGGAGCTGAAGAGCAACTGACACTGCTGCCTCATATAGAACAAGATTTATATTGTAGTGAGCTGAGAGTTTGCCTCTTCTCCCAGGCAACTAGCAACAGAACAAGGGAAAATTACCTCAAGCTGTGCCAAGGAAAGTTCGTGTTGGACATTAGGAAAAGTTTATTCACTGAAAGAGTGGTTAAGCATTGGAACAGGGTCCCAAGGGAAAATAAATCTTGGAAGGGTTAACAAATGAATAGACATGACATTTCATGATATAGTTTAGTGGGCATGGTGATATTCAGTCAAATGTTGGACTTGATGGTTTTGGAGGTCTTTTCCAACCTTAATGATTCTGTGATTCTATGATACTAGAATGGGATAGTTCCTCATCAAAGAAAATGAACAATTGCAATTAAAACACTTACTCTGAGTCACATGCATTATAAGAATTGGACATGTCTGTACATGCTATTCTGGAATAACTACTCTGAAACATTCATTCTGGTATAATGATGCTTTGGCTCTCACAAGGAATTCAGCAAACCCCAGAAGTCTTACTCCTTCATTTTCAAAATGCTCTCATGTTGTGCTTATTTGGAAACAGCTTCTGTGCTTGAAAACTCACTGTACATTACACTGACTCCCATCTAAACATGAAAAAGAACTGAAGAAGAATATTGAGATGTGTGCAACAGGAGACTTAGGAGAAAATCCAAAGTACATGGGGGCAGGCATAGAAAGAAAGGAGAAATAGTGATGTCTGAATAGAAGGGTTGACTTGGGCAAGACCAACAGTTAAAACACACAAGAACCTTGTGAACCTAGTTTTCATTTCAGGAGTATCTCAGTTTCAAGTCAGTAGGCCTAGGATCATTTTGAAAATATCATTCATTCATCCATCTCCCTTCAAGTTACAGAACTGTGTTTGAAAAGCACACTTGAGTTGTGAAAAGAAGAATGTGGAAGAGGGGCATGAATTTTTGTTGGGCTAATGCAAGGTGACTTTGTCTTTATCAAATATGTTACTTCATAACTTCTTTATACCTCCTGCGAAGTATGAAAAAAGCCATCTGACTTCCAAAGTATGTTTTGCATTTTTTTACTCTGCTGCTTTAAGGATAGTGGAACATACTTTTCCCTCACTAGTTTTTTTGGCCACCATCTGATGGACAGGAGCCATCTTTCTATTTGTAACATAAAACACAAGGATAGCAATCCTTCCTTCTCCATTTATGCCTATGACAGTACCCAAAGGAGCTTGGCAAACACATAACCTTGCCTTGCCATATCACCTCATCATTGTGAGGTATTCAAACAGCTAGATGTTTAAAGGTCTAATAATCCAATCCCTTTGTCTCAAACTCCTCAAACAGCCATAATGAACACAAGCAGAAGGATGCTATCAAAGTTACTGATACAAAGTCAATATTGCCGACCATTAATAAATGTAATTAATATATGTCATAGGGTGTCATATGGCATAAGCTCAAACATACTGTGGTGTTTGGGCTTTGTTAGGATTCCCCTGCTTAGACACAAGAATCTGAGAGTGACAAAATGAACATAGTAGGAGACAGTAGAAAAGATGAAGAGACTGACAAAATTAAATGTCAAGAGTAGATGTGGATGACCAAAATGAAACTTTTCCACTGGAAAACTCTGCAGGCTACAGTCAGTTTCACTTTTCTTTTTGCCAGAACACTTCAAAGCTCATCTTTAATGGTTGAGTAGTTATTACTCCTAATGAAATGGAAATTAATGTTCTGCCACTACACAGGAAGAGAAAAGATTAAAATACCTTAACTGCTTCTTACCATGTTTCAATAATGCCTGCTATCTGTCAGCTGCAGGAGAGCTTGTTCCCTCACCAGACTGCTCTGTATTTGGTGGATGAGTTATTTTTATTTCATGAATAATGCTCGGCACTCAACACCCACTGGTGATATCCTATAAATGTCATTTATGATGAGTTTGGCCCTCTAGCTCAAGGCCATGGAGTGGGGGCTACTGAAGTGTATTTGTTGGGGATTCTTCTTTCTTTAAATATTGTCCAAAGGTTTGTTTGTACATTTGATTCTGTTGACTGAAGGAGGGAGCTGAGGAAAGGGAAGAGAAGAAGGAGGGAGGGTAAAATTTGATGTTAATGAGCATCCTTGTTTGGTGGTGGACAGTTCTATGCTGGGAGTGCCTCTGAGGTGTGTGGTAAAACTTGTCTTGACCTACTTTAATAGAAGATCTGCACAAGATATGTTTTACTTGATCCTTGTGCTTGAAAGTTAAAATAGTCAGCATGGTGCTCTTATGGTGTGTGGGCTGTGCCTTCAGGTTCTGCTTGGAGCAATCCTTGAAATGAACCTGTCTCTTAAGGGATAATTTGCCATAAACCAAATTACTTTCAAACAGAGACTATCTCTCACGTTTTTGATGTGTAAATCAGCTCCAGAGAAGAAATGCTTAAGGGTGGGAAAAATATTTGCCTTTCAAATATAATTTACCATCTCGACCTTATCAATTGGCAGTCTGAAATGGAAAGCCCAGTTTCATTTAATTTTACTTTCTCAGAGTTGCTTGCTTCTGATTTCTGTCAACCTTCCGTGTGTATGAGAATGTTGTTGTGGCAGGGTCTGCACATCTTTGTGCAGGATTTAGCTTGCCCTGTTTCTCAGAGGTGGGCTGTGCTAGAGCAAGGGCTGTTTGGGACAGCTGAGGCAGCCTCCTGAATATGGGTGGAGATAAGGTGGAGAACTGGTGTAAGGATTGAAATGGTGGACAGTTCATGCATAAACCATTATATTCCTTCTTATTCCTGCCTTCCAGACATGAGTCCATCTCTGCCCTGTCCTCTGTGCCTGCACTCTCATCAGACAGCGATAAGGATGGTGAAGATGAAGGGAATGATGAAGATGAGTTACGAGGGCTGCAGTCTTTCAATATGCAGTCCAACTGCAACACTGAGAGAGACTCAGGTATAAATGGGAGAGGGACATGGGCAGAGCTGGAGGAAAATGGCATGGATGTGAGACACTGGCTTAGGGATAACAAGGTATGGGCAGAAAGAGAGAGACCAAAACAGAAGCAGTTGGATAGATACCAATGGGCAATGTGGAGCTGCCCATTTGTGCATCTGAAGATGGGTGCATTTCAGAGTCCTCTAGAACTACAGTTGTTAAACTGTCTAGAAAAACAGTTGTTAAATTGCCAAGTTTCTTGCTAGTTTCAACTGGTTAAAGAAATTTTGAATTAGTTTCATGGGCTGGAGTTTACAAGCTATTAAAAGTCTGGAGAAGCCAAAAGGTAAGGGGTTTTTTTTACTGTTAAAACTTACAGTAGAAATTGTTGTTATTTATTTGATGTATTTTTACCACAGATGGTACAGTGTATTGGAGCAAGCCTTTTTTTCCCAAGCCTTTGGGAGGGCACTGCACTGTGGCAAGTGTTCTGCAGTGGTCTGCTGATTCAATGAAAATCTTACATAAAATTGTATGTCTCCATTCAAATTTTGATACAATGATTTGAGTAGTCAGTGGGAAAGCATGTATTGACAGTGGTTCAAAAGGTGTAAGAGTACTGCTTTTGTTGAAAGATGAAGTAAGAGGTTGTTCAACAGCTGGACTGCTGGCCAGGATGTCAACTAGGTGCATATCTCTTTACCTTTGCAGATCCAGACCTTACCCTCTCAAGAAGCCTTTCCCACTGGGAAATGAGAAGGGTGAGTTATTAAACCTTCAGATTGTATTTCTTGTTAGAGGAAAACTGAAGAAGAAATTCCCAGAGAGATTAAATACTTCATTTGCACATGTGGGAAAGGTGCAGCTGTGGTGAGAAACCATTGAGAAACCTCTCTCTGAAGGATAATTTGGAGATGGCAAAATAGAGCCTAGTTTAAGAGACCAGGTGTTTAGAGTCTAGAGCTGCACTTGAGATTTTTACATCAGTCTTTTTTCATCAGATGTTATGCTTTTGTCTTAATTCTTTATCAGAATCTGTGTGGTGATGAGGCTGTTCATATATTTGGATTTGAGCAAGACATTTAGCTGTTCAACTGTGCAAGAAGCAGCAACAAAAGTATCATTTTTACTTGATGCTTTATGGTTAAAGGTGCCCTTTCAAGCTGTCTCTTAGACAATTTCGAGGCTTTTCTTGGGATAGACATAGTTATTTTTTTCTGTGTAACTTGTGTTTTTTCTTCTGTTTTTCCATCAGCAGCACTCAGTCTCTAAGACAGTCTGTGTTTTAATTTCCTTCAGGCCAAAGAGATAGCAGCAATCCAGCGCTCAGAGGCACCGATGAGCAAGATGCCCCGTCAGCGTGGTCGCTGGTCCCAGCCAACCAGCAACATAGAGATGACTGTGAAATCCATGCTTGACCTGCGCCAGCTGGAGTCCTTCTCTGTTTCCCGCTCTCCAAGTCGAGACTCTCTGTCCCAAAACAGCAATGGGGACGACAGAGAAGAGCACAGTGACCTTCCTGTGCACTCCAACAAGGTAAGGGCTGTACTATGAGCAAGAGGTGAACCCACTCTTAGTGCAGCTACTTGTTATTACCTACATTTATTACTACCTGATGCCATTCTTTTTATCGTTAAAGGTTTTCTAAATGACTTCTGGGGAACTTATCTAATAACTCTATTGCAATTAATACTCCTGCAATGTGTGATTCTGCTGTCTTACAGCAGAGACAATATGGGGTCAATGTTTCTTTTCAATTACAGGAAGACCTCATGTTTTCTTTTAGTTCTTTGAATTTTTATGTCAAAAACAAGTTGAGAAGTTGAGCTTGGAATTAAAAACCTGGTAACCTGTTAGCTCACTGTGCTGGGATGCAGTTTCTTGACTCTAGTAGCCACTGGAACGTGACTCACATGAAGCCTTTAGTTGTTAGCTGTGCTAGATTAGTAAATTCTCTTTGATCTTTGTATTGATTGGTCACAGCAAGTAATGTGTGCTCATCCTCGGAAAGCTAGTGCCTATTTTCCAGTAGCAGTCTGTCCCAGGGCCTGGCTTCTTTAGAGGTTTTCCCTGCCCTGTAACTGTGTGACTGAGAAGAGGATTCAGACTGTTGTGTGCAGTAATTCAGTTTTTCAGTTGAAATGGCTCAGTTTTGTGAATCGAGCAATCAGTCCATAGAAGCCATGTGTGATCAAAGAGTACTTTACCAAAGAGCTTCAGGGAATTGTAAACAGGAAACAAACCAAGAAAGTACAGCAGTAATCTGATCGTTATAGTTAATAAGGAACAGAAAAGACATAGGATTGCTGTGTTTTCTGATCTTAGATTGCTGATCATATTCTGTGCTGTAATGCATACTTTCTAGCCCTGCACAGCACCTGCTGATGTAAGGTAAAACACTGGTAATACCTATTTTTTTTTCTCTTTTTAATTAAACCAGGTTGGCAGCTCAATACCTCCTCAAGATAATGGGTCTTGTGTGCGACCCCAAGTGATTCGGCTTGTGTCTTGTGAAGAGGGGATTTTCTCTCAGGAACTGGAACCTTCTGAGAGTGAGGAATGTGTAATCTACCCTGAGCAAGATGAAATCCATCCCACAGACTCTAGCAGGTTAAAAATAAGCTCTCTGCTGTGCATGGCTCTGTTCTGATGTTTCTGTTCTGATTTTCTTGCAGCTTGTGTGGTAACTTTGATGACTTGACTTTCTGCCTGATGGATGTCTGGCATGTTTAGTTGAGAGTTCTATGTCAGATGGATGCTAGAGGAATATGAAACTAAGAAGGCACCATTAAAATAATATTCCTCTGAGGAAACTGCACATTAGTAGTCTCCTCCAAATTTTTTTTTTAGTTGAGTAAACAACTTGGGAGCAGCCTTTTTGCTTTCTCCCTTATCTGGGTTGAAAATAGTAAGGGAAAACTTGGAAGGTGGAAAACTCACTGACAGTGACACATATGTAGCAGTGAAATGCCTACCCAGGAGGACTGACAGGACACTTATGAAAATTGGGCAAGAATTTAGCAAATGTAGTGTGTGATTACTCTTTTATGGGAAGTAGAATGACTTGCACAATACCGATGGAATTGAAAAGGACACTGGAGACAGTGGAGACCTTTTTTATTCCTCTGCTGTTTTTTCTGTTTTAATTATACATAATTTAATTTTTCTGTGCTCCCTTTTATTTTCCTTCCCTGAATTTTGTTCTTTCCTTCCCCTCTTAACCTGATGCTAGTGGCTGTTTAATTTCCTTTGTCTTCTGTCGTGTTACACTGAGTGGGTCTGATAGCTTTAGGCAGACTTTTATGCAAGAGTGCATGCCAAGATTTTGCAGTTGAGGCTGCTAAGTTTTGCCTAGTTTATTTTTCATTTTTAATTTTGTGATGATAACATTTGGACAGAGTAGACCCATGTGCTGCTCCATCATGTAAGAAAGGGAGGCCCTCCAGTGATGTAGGACACAGGCTGGACACATGGCAATGTTTACACAGTGTGGGAGCTGCCAGGGGTAGTTGCTATTCAGAAGTTGATTGACTTCTGCATCTTACCTTGCCTTGGCATACATTTGAAACCAAAGTATTTCAAAAAGTGGAAAACTGAAGTCCTTAGGCATCAGGCAAAAGAACAGTGCTGGTGACATTTGACAAAATAAGATCCATGAAATCACAACAGAAATCAGTAACCCTGTCATACAAGACTATTTTTGTATGATATTCTTCAGTAAATTCATCTTTCTCAAAGTCAGAATCTTGTATATTTTGCATCACAGAATTTTCCCGAAGAAGCAGGTCATGAAATGGGAAAAAAAGTGTATTAGAGCTTAAATCTATGGCAAACTAGAGTTTCTCTCCTGCAGGTATAGGTCTGGTTTTATTCCCTTTTTCACCATGTAACTTCTACATTTGTTCCTCACCTGTACTGGAAATCAAGCCAGAGCAGTGTGCTGCTAGTGCCTGGTAATCGTGGGAACTGACATGCCCAGAAAATCAGACAGTCCCCTTGGGACTTCCATGTCCAAGCTTAATGAAATGCAAAAAATAAAATGTATTATGATGAGAGAAATCAACTTATTTTTCTCTTTAAAGCTTTACATGTGTAATAAAAGGTATTACTAACACAGGTAAGGCCTTATTAAAGTTAAAATGTGCTTCTTTGCAATGTAAACAAATATGTCTTCTAGTGCTGTATCTTCCTGTCTCTCTTGTAGTGAGTTCCAGGTAAAAGCATTGCCCCATGGGAAGCTCTGTAGAGGTTATCACAGTAATGGATGCCCAGACAAACACAGTCCAGACAGTGCCTGCTCTGTAGATTACAGCAGCAGTCGTCTGTCCAGCCCAGACCATCCCAATGAAGGTAAGATGCAAAGAGATTATAAATGTATTTATATGTGAGCTCTTAGTGAGCTGACCTGAGGTCACAGGCCTGCTGATCTCACAGGTACTGCTGTACAGATCCAGGAGCATTTGAACCTCAACAAAGTCACTGTAGAAGCAGGAGTTGGTGCACTTTCCTTCTTCCCTTGTGCACCTTTGGCTTTCTCTTACCTTGCTAGCCAAGGAGGCAGCTTTAGTACTGACTATGCCATAGGCTATGCTGTTTGTGAGCTATGATAGATTAGAGAATTACTGCATGTAATGCTGACTGACTTTAACATTCTAGGTTCAATCTATCATCTTTGTTGATTTTTTTTTTTTTTTTAACTTGGTTATTGTTACTCTGATTAAGTTTTTACAGCACTGAAGTTTTCTTGCCTTTTCCCAGATTCTGAAGGCACTGAACCTCTGAGTGTAGATGGTGCCTCAGACCTGGAGGGAGAAGAAGGAGAGGAGGATGTGGGTACCAGCATGCCTGAGGGAGAAATTCCTCAAATACCTGATCAGGAAAAGTTCCTCAAGGAGCATTTTGGGACCCTGAGCAACACTGATGGAAAAGGTACATCTCTGTGTTCACTGAGGAGACTTTTTAAGGTCACTCCTGATTTTTCTCTGTATAAACCAAAGCAGGCTACAAGTTCTGCTAGGCTTTCATGGCTGTGTGTATATGGGGAGAGGGGAAAAAATGGAAAACAGTGTAAGAGGCCTAAAGAAGAGTGACATCTGTTAACTGCATCGGTCTGTGTGTAAATTTGTGTGGGTGAGATTGGGCTATGTGTCAGTTTGTGTTAAGTATTTTCCCTGGAATCCTAAAGAGCTGTTACTTTGCTCCCGGACCGGTTTTTCCTGTTGTAGAGGAAGGTATTGGCTGCGCGTTCACCCCCGTAGGTGACACGCAGTGGCCTCTAGTGGTGCATCAAGGCATCGCCAATGTCACAAAAGAAAAGGCTGGGTGGAGAGAGAGAATAAGAGGAGACATCAGAGTGGCAAAGGAGCTGGTTTGTCTTTATCGACCAACTCCAGAACAAAGCATATCTTTTTAGAATTGATAATGGTTGCAGGCAGCAACATCTATGTGAGTTTTTCGGGTTCTTTCTTTTCCTTTTATTTTTTTCCTCTTTGATGGGTTTGTTTTCTGCTTCATGCCAGTGCCTCACAGTCCTACAGGCACGATAGGACACAAAGGGAAGCTAAAAAGGAGGAGGCGTACCCTTAGGGAGAGTAGCAGCTTAAGGCAGAGAAATCTAAGTGGAACACTAAAAGAAAATATAATTATTTAGTTCTCTGTGGCTTTAGCTTAAAAAAATCCCCTTGGATATCAAGGAACACTTGATATCTCTATGATAAGAAAATGTATATATGAGAATGCTCTGTAAATAAACTGCTCATTTTTCTTTCTCCTTTAACCAAAATTTTTAGGTGGCTCATGTAGGAATCTGGAAAGGACTGAAAACCTCAGCATTTCCTCTCGCTTTCTTTCCCAATCCCCGGCTCTCAGGTATGGCTTTGCTTGTTTTGAGTGTTTCTGTCTGTGTATTTATACTAATGCAAGTAGGTCTCATGCTAGGTCCTGGTGAAAATAGTTTAACAAAGTTCTGGCCTTGATGTGCCTAGGCACAGCAAAGTGTTAGCACAGCATCTGGCAGGCTGTTTGCAGACTCTTGTGATTTGGACAGGTTATCCTGGATCTCTTTAGCTGTTCTATTTATTCTAATGTAACACTATTGTTTGTTCTTTTTCCTCTTTCAACAACATGCTTAATTGTTTCATCATTAATGCCTTTGTTGATTCAGTTGGAGGAATCACTAATATTCTAATTTACTCTTCACTGTTTATGCTCTGTTTGTTCTTTTGCATTTCATTCAGCTTGGACAATGAAAGTAGATTTGTCAACTTTTCCTTTGTTTCACAGTCCTTTCTTATTCAGCTTTGTTTCTTGGTCCCATGCCTTCACGGGGTGTTCTGGTGTCTCACACAAAGCCCCACAGGGGTATTATTCTTCCAAAAAACCCCTCAGCCCAAAAGCACTCCAAAGGGCCTCTGCAAGCTGTTTTCCTTGTTATTAAAATAAAATCCCAACAAAACAAATTCTAAAATATTAAAAATTAGGTCAATGCTTTTGTTGCTTTGGGTTCATAAATGCTTAAAACAAACAAATACTTCTGTATTCCTCTAAAATGACAACCTGAAATCTTAGCTCAAAGGAATTTCATTATATAGGACTAAGCAGATTTGAATACATCATCTAAGATTCACCAGCTGTGTCCAGATTCAGCATGGTAGGGAAATTTGTTATTGCTGTATTCAGCTGCTGCTGTTGCTGCTGTCAGGAGCGCCTCTTAGTCTGTCTCATGTTGAGACTGTGTTTGGGAGGGAAGCCAATGGTTAGCTATTGTGTAAGCTTCTGGAGAGTTGCAGTGATGAGTGAAGGAAGCACTGGTGCTCTAGAAATGCAACAGGGGAGGTAGTTTTTGATTATGAAAACCTTTGGGCTTTTAATCTGTTCAGCTGTTTAAACATGCCAGATTGGAAGCTGCCTCCTTTCTGAAGTAAGCCCACTGTGTTTGTCTGAAGTGGAAAGGAAGAGGAAATTTGGCTTTCGTCTTGAAGATACTGACTAGCTTTCCTAATGTTAGGAATTAATAATATTAATATGAATAAATAATTAAATAATATTTACTTCCTCTTAGGGTTATCTTAGAATTGAAAATATTTAAATTTTAGTAAGGTGAGCTGAGAGAAAAGACCTGACCTCACTTGCCCAGTCTTTCCTATGCCTGGAATTTTTCCTTCCCTTTTGTCTTCACTTTTTATAGTGTCCTCCCTGGAAACAGCAACCCAATGCTATCTGTGATTGCACAGCCTATAGTCAAATGCCTGAAAACCAGAGCTTGCAGGGTTGAGTAGAATTAAGTAGTAACAGCTTAGGGCATTTTTGACTCAAAAGAGTTCAGACAGGGAGGGGCTCTTTATTCCAGAGAAACTTAATGCATGTTCCTGTCTATCTAGGGGAACATACTTACTTGTTTTAACTGGGATTCCTTTATTGTGTTCTTCAGACGATTGTCACTCTCTTCATCAAATCTGACACTGGATTCAAAGCCCATCGAGCCACCAACCCAGACCAGTCAGTTTACACCAAACCTGTTGAAAAATGACAGCAGCCATCCTGGTGATGCATCAGAGAGCAGCCAGCTCCTAGAGAATGTGAATTCAAATCGAGCTATTTATGTGCAGAAAAAACGCAGATCAGCTCTGGAGACCAGCAGAGTTGGAATGGCTCCTGGACGAGTTATTGCCTCCTTTCCAGAAGGCCCTGTGAATGCTGTCATGAGAAAGGCACAGTCAGTGCATGACCTTGTGCATGAGGGTAAGGGCACATGTTGGAATGATGGTATGAACCCAAGAATGAAATGGAGACATCTGAGTGGAGGATTTAAATTAAGCTTGTCTTTCTGCATTCTGAGCTACAGACTTTAACTCCTAGCCTGTCAAGGGAAAATATTTTTAATATTTTAACATTATTAATTAAAATATTACTTAATATTTTAAATTTGTAATGCAGATGCTGGTCTTCTAATTATCAGTCTCTGATACTTGTTTGCCATCTGTGGGAGGAGCACTGGCAAGGGTGAAATGAAGTATTTGCAAAATATTTGCAAAGTATTCTCTCTTGCTATGGGTGGTTGCTCCAAGCTAAGATTAAAGCTCCCCAGAGTGGGAAGGAGAGAAAGAGGGAAGGGACAATAACAGGGAGCTTATTGTATCCAAGCTCACTGTGCGAAATAACTCTGTTTTTGAAACAATCAACTCAGTAACCATTAATAAGTTTGTTTAAAAAAACAAAAAAACCCCACCTGATAACCACAACAGCATATGAGTTTTTGCCTGCTTCCTCTGGCCTCTTTCTTAAGAGTCACAGTGGTCTGAGGTCTTCTGACCACACACTTTGAGAACAAATCTCTCATGAGAAAAGCAGCAGTGTGTGAGCAGGATGAGGGATGGGGAAAAAAGAAAGTTGTTGAGGCTTAGTGATACTGACCTGAACTACTGGTTATGTTTGTACACATTTCACAGGGGCTGAGCTGAGCCACATTAAATTCCAATTTAGGAATTCACTGCAGGCTCTTGTCTATTTTTGGAATGTTTGTCTGTTTAATTTTCACAGATAAGGGTCCTGGAGTGATATCCTCTGCCAAGCAGCGTCCTCAGACTCTTTTGGTGGTTGAGAAGGATCCCAGACCTAACAATTGCAGGGTGTTATCAGCCAGTATGTTGAAGATGGATGGATCTGGTGCTCTGCTGGCCAAAGATGTCAGGGCTGCAAAACCAAAGTCCTACATGAACCCCACAACCAGCTTCCGGGCTAAGATGTCAAGGAGCATATCTGTAGGGGAAAATCTGTACCTTGGCTGCTCCACTGAAATGTTGACTGATGGGAGAACTAGTCCTCCACTGACAGAGAAGCCACAGATTAGTTCTACATCAGATACTGAGAAGATTAAGATGCCTGTGAAAGAAAATGTTCCAGTGAAACCTGCACTCCAGCCAGTTGTAAACTGCTCGTCTCCCAAGTCCTTCCACAGCAAGTTGGCATCATCAAACCGAGCACATCTGATTCTTGACATTCCCAAGCCATTGCCTGATAGACCCACACTGGCCTCCTTCTCACCCACTACCAAAACAAAAACCCTGCTTGAGCCACAGTCTCCACAGTCACCTGCTGGGGCCTCTAAAAAGAAACCCTCTTTTCCTGAGGTCCGAGCCTCCAGGAGGGAGAATCAAACTGCTGGATCTCTAGTTCCTGGCAGAGAGGTCCCAACAGGGCTTGCTAAGGACAGCCCAGTGGATTTTCCAGTCTCAAGGACAGATTGCCAGGATGAGGCAGGGGTTGCTAGTCTGAAACTGAGGGAGGTGCCAGAGGGCCAGCACCTGAGGTCTCCTGAGAGCACCCTGCCCAGGGGCAGGGAGCGGATCACCGGCATCGCCTGTGTGCTAGACAGCCAACCTGGACTTTGCCCACTAGACCCCATCAGGCCGAGGTCTCCTACATCAATTTCTGCCTCGGCACAGGTCTCAGGTGTGCATGGATACCCATCTCTTATCTTCCCCCTTCTGTCTCCTGTCTTTGTGAACCGCCTCACGATCCCATCACATTTCTTTACGTCCAGCTTCTGGCCTGTCTCGTCCTGTCTGCACCTGTCTCGTTCCATAAACCATCCCCTCAATGGTGAGACACTTCTTCAATCTAACACCTTTTTCTCAGTCTTTAGTTTCCATTTCCTCTGGGTCTTATGTCTGACAGTCCTTCTTAGCTGAATGTTTTGTAGATCTCAGAACTGTCATGATTCTAGTGATTTAGTTATTCAATTACCTCTTTGTGGTCAGTGCTAAAAGCTGATATGCTGGGAATCCCCTGGAGTGTGTGGATCAGATCCCATCCTCCTCTTGTAGCATGTTTGGCCAGCAAATGACGGTGCAGGCCAACATGTGCTAACAGAATCAATCAAGCACAGATAATACTGACAGTGGAATTATGCTAGGCCCATACTTTCCTTTGTTAATATGCAAGTATGCAGGGTCCAGAAGGGTTTGCATACAACTTTCTCCCATGGGATAAAGCTCATAAAGGTGAGCTCCTTGCTGTACTGTGAGAGCAAGCTTTGTGCTGTTACCGCTCTGCTTTGAGGATGTCTGCAAACTGAATATGCAGTGCACGTGCAGGGTTTGAACATAAAAAATGTGAGTTAATAGAGAAAAAGGTACAAGATGAAAAACTTTCACTATTACAGGCCTCAGTTTAAGGTAATTAAGTAAAATGAAAACTAGCAGATAAGTTCAAATTGAAGCAGAAATCTTGTTCTCCACGGCAGGAAAACCTCCAGTGGCAGTCTGTGGCACTGTTTAGTTCCACATCATCTCTGAAGTTTTTCTTTTATGTCACAATCTAAAAGGACACACTTTTATGAGTTGTGCATTAGAAAGCTGGATGTTAACCACTGTACTGATAGCTTGTACCTTAAGGGACTATACAGTTTTTTATCCCTTTTGTTATGTTGTTCTTACTCATATCTGAGAAGGGATAGCTTTGTAATCCAGTGATCAATTGCCTTCTGTGGTACCAGGCTGTTGCACCATTCATCAGGTTGGTTAAGCACAGTATTTCTGCACCAAAGCATTGCAGAAGATTTAACTTGTTTTTGATGCACTGTTATTTTTCTTTTTGCATTTCTAGACGGATCAAACACCTTAAGATTGAAGCACTATTATTTAAAACAGGAAATGTGGTGTTTTGTCTGAGAGACCTGCAGTTATTATACTGTAGGTGCTCTGAAGAACAGTGAGTGTATCTGAAATTTTCAGACCCTCCCCCTACAGGGGTGAGGTTTCTTCCAGCAACAGTTGTAGCTTGAAGCTGTGGAATCACATTCTACAGCAGAATTGTAGTTGTCTGTACTATTTAGGCTGAGTTTTCTTTCCTAGATTTGCGAATCAGGCTACATAGCAAAAGGTTTTTTGGTCAGTCTGCAGAATTAACACAGGTACCACAGAGAAAGTGCAAGGGGTTTTTTCAGTAATGTTTTTTTTTTGTTTGTTTTAACAGCTCCCAAGACATAGCACAGGCTGACAGAATATTTAACAGCATCCTTTAGTGAGTTAGAATGATATAGCACTGTGGATCCCAATGCTTTTTTTTTTTCTCAGTAGGCGTTGTCAGCCTTAAGCTTCTTGCAGACCACATTTCCCAAATTGTTAGTGGTAGGTGCTGGAAAAGCTGTTTAGATCCAAGTTGGCTATTGCTGTGAACAACTTACTGTGGCTTCTGGGAATCACAATGTGGCAGTTTAAATTAAAACTGTAGGGTTGATAGAGACTTGTTCTGCTTCTGACTTGCACTGCTACTTTGGGTTTCCACTTGATTTTTCTGTCCTTCCATTTCTTACTTGTATAACAGCTGCAAATAAAGGGACTTAATTTTTGTTGTTAAAGCATTTGATCATCTACAGGTAAAATGCTGTAGATGTGCTTAATACTGTTGCTGTGTTTAATATTCTCTGCTAGTTTCTGAAGAGCACTGCTCTGCACACCCAAGAGGCAGAAAATGTCTGTTACTTAAGGTTTTGTGGCCTTTCTTATGATTGGCATCTCCTGGAGCTGGAGACCAGCATAAAAACAATGATGAGAAGAGAAATCCAGAAACAATCATGAGAAGAAACAGCTGGGTTTCAAACATAAAGAGGGAAGGAGGGGGACAGAAAGCAAGAATCTTGGATTGCACTGAAGCCTACTGTGCTCAGACTCCACGGGTGATTTAGGATCAAAGAATGCAGATGGAAGGATTTGTTCATGCCCCTTTGTTCTTTGTGGATGTTTTTCTAGCTGTACTTGTTTATGCATCATCTAGATGTATTCATAAAATTAGCTCAGGTCCTCTTCAGTCTGTTCAAACATGGTGTTCTTAGAATTACAGAAATTAAAGTGCTAATGTGACAAAGTTTTGGGTTTGGGTAACTAAAGGAAGTTGAATGTCCTTTGTCCAGGCCTTTGCAAATTGAAGATTGTGTTTGTGTGTCTATGTCTTTGTTTGTGTCAAACTCATGGAAGTGTTTATTGTATAAAGATTGCAGGTCATCAACTCGTGTTTTGGAGATAGTATCTTGTGGGGACAGGCAAAAGATGCCATCCTTCAGTTGCTTGCTTTTGATTTTCAGTTTTGGATTATGGTGTATCAGCAATGTATGTCATGGGTTGCTCAGCAATGCAATTCTATTGTGATGTTTGCTTGTCACAACTCCTCTGTACCTCAGTCCTCAGTAGAAAACACTGCAATAATTCAGTATAATCCATCATCCTCTCTGCTTTAGTAATACCCTGTGCAGAAGGATGTGTGAGGAGGAGCTTGCAGATTTCTAACTAGGTAGATGATAAATTAGAGGCTCCTTGGATCTGTCCCTCTTGCCACTGGAAGCCCTCATTACAAACATGGCTTTAATTGTAATTGGAAATCACATGGGTAATCTGTGACTATCTGTGACTGAAAAAAAAAAAAAGTGCTGTCTGAGGAAAAACATTGCTGACTTTGGAGAGTCTAAAGACTGGAAAAATAGGGGTGGTGAAGCAAGTAGCATATCTAGTTAGTATGACAGGAAGATCATGCAGAATGTGCCTATTTAATAATTTGCTCAAACCAGCCCTAAAATATGAACGACAAGTTGTGTGTGCGTGATGTTTCAGATATGCATTGAAAAACCTGTTTTCTTACCAAACTATGAGGTTGTGGATAGTGGAGTGTCTGTGCCTTAACTTGTGCTCTTATGTTTCCCTCCCTCCAGAATCGGGCATCAGCATAGAGCAGTGTGAGCACGTGGTGTCCGAGCTCCAGGACAGCATGCGCAGAGCCCTTCGCCTTTACCGCAGGGTGAGTGACTGGGTGACCTCACACACAGCTCAGGTGCAGCAGCTGGGCTTTACAGCCCCCGGGCGTCTTACACACAGTGTAAGTGCTTGCTGCCTCAAGGTGCTCTCTTAACACCTTGTTCAGTGACACAAGCTGCCTGGCTGTCCACTTGACTGCACCTTCAGCTTGAACCAGGGATGCAGGAGCTCCTGATTTCCAGCTCTTGCATTTTCCAATGGTTTGCTATGGTACTCTGAGCAAATCAATTAAGTGTTCAGTCTGTTTAGCCTATCTGTAAACTGAAGATAACAGTGTGCTCTTTTTCAAAGGGGTATTAGGGAATTAATTAATGGTTATGTAGTGTTCCAGGGATATGAAATATTATAGGAGCTTTGAGTTTTATTATCCTCATCTGTTCTTTGTCTTTGTTGCGTGGGAAAAAGATCAGCAAATGTGGGATACCATGGGAATCCAGCTGTGAGAAGAACATGCAGCCGTTCACCTGTCCCTCTCACCACCAGACCAGAGTTCATGCAGAGCAATATAACAGCTCTTTGTTTCTTTGCTTAGCACTGATCTGTCAAGTCTCCTGCAGTGAATGTGAGACTTTGATGGTGCAGCTCTGGCCACAGCATGTGCATTAAGTCTCTGACCTTGCTCTGTTCCTGGGATCAGCTGCATTTGGCAGCAGACAGGAGAGACAGGAGACTGTGGCCCTGTGGTGCAGCTGGGAAACACATACCTCCTTAAGCCCACTATAAAGGGAACACTACCCAAAAACGTGCTTCCCATCTCTGTCCTATTGGAGTAATGCCTCTGGATTTTGTGCTGCTAGGAACTATTGGATGCATGTCCTGCCATATGTCTAAATGGGCAGTCTCAAATATTGAAGAAAAGTAGACTTGATTGGTCTGAAAATCTTTATGGCTTCACTTCCCTAAAGGGTTAAAATTGCTTGCTTGGTGCTCTGCCTAAACCCCAATGCATTCTGTTTTCTCCCCTCCTCTTTGTTTTCAGGTACTGAACGATACAGAATCTTCTACTGACAAAGACAAAATAGCAGGCCTCCTGACAGAAACCTTCTCCTCAATGAAGAAAGAATTGGACTCTCTGAAGGATGCAGAAGAGCTTCCAAAAGATAAGGAGGCGCTGGTGAAGCCACAGGATAACACTAGCCCAGTGAATGAGGGATGTGGTGCCAATCTGCCGAGTCCCAAGAGTCTGGGAGATGAGCAGACACTAGCTTTGTTGGAACAGTACTCAGAGCTATTGCTGCAAGCTGTGGAACGACGCATGGACAAAAAGCTCTAAGGAGGATGCCTTTCAGGTGTTTGTGAATACACAGAAATAATTGCATGAAGAGGACCACAGAGAGAGCTTCAGACCAATGCTACCATCAGCTGGTCTAGGGCTGGTGGGGATACCTTTATAAATTGATTTCCTCAGGCTCCAACAACTGACTTGTTCCAATTCTTAGCAATGTGCTGGCCACAGTTTTAATATTTGTTTCCCAACTGTCTTCAACTTCCTGTCTCTAAACAAAGTCTTGAAAGAGGAGTTTGGAGAAATTGCCATGAAATTTCTTCATAGCCAGGAGGTCAGGATGTTTGACACCTAAAAATACAAAGAAACTCCAGTTTATCCAATAAATTCTGAACTGCTGACTAAAAGTGAAGGAGTCCATGTGAAGCCAATCCCTTTCTCTCCAAGACTTCATGAGAATCAAGAATCAGACTTTTTATGGGTTTATTTATTAATTTATTTCTCTTGACTGTTGCTCTATGCCACATTTGTGGCTGTTATCTTTGTCCTTTAAAAAAACTGTCAATCCGTTTGCCATATCCCAGCGAGAAACAATCTCTGTATTATAAATCCCAAACAGGGAGACAGGCTGGAGTGTCTGTGCAATTAATGAACTTTGCTTAGATCTTGTCTTGCTGTTCTTGCTTTTCCTGCCTTAGTTTTGTTCTCTGCAGTAATCCTGCTGTTGTTATGACAACCCTGTCTGCTTTCCTACTGTGTCAAGACAGTCCTCACACTGTATTTTATCTGCATTCACCTCCAGGGAAAGACTCTGTATCCCTTGGGCCATGCTTTGGAGATTACTTCATGAATTCATAAGTGGTATTTTTAATCTGGAATTTGATGTTACATTGATACTTCAGACCAGGTTTTCTGCAGATATTTTAAGAATTGGATATAGATACCAAAGTTTGTTTCGGCCGCTTTTCATGATTAGGAATTGGATATTGACTTTGATGTTATGATTTATTTGTGGAGAAGTGACACTGAAAAGCTGGTTTCCATCTCTTAGAATGTAACTCTGGATTTGAGAGATCTGCAGTGCCATAGCTCATCTGTGTCATTCGTTCATTTCACTGTGATAGGAAGATGTTTTCTCCTTGCCTTTACATGGAAATGGAATATTTACATTCCAACAAAGCTATTCTCTTACCTTCTGTAAAGCTATTTCAAATCCCGTCAGAAAATTATTTCCTAAGAAAGTCAAATGAGATATTTTGGGGTGTGATTACCACCATTTCCCCTGCCTCTAGCCTCTTTGCTTTTTATGAATTTCTGGTCTGAGAAACAGAATCTTCTCTTCTTGCATTTGTATGTGCAATATTCTTCTTGCCCTGTGGAGCTTCTAACCCATGCTAACTTGTGTCTCTTGTAGCTTATAATTGTTAGTTTCAAAAAACATCCAGTGATGTTTTTTAGGTCAATGATGTAAGCTAAGAAAAAAAATTTAAACCAATGAAATTCTTCAGCACCTTCCCCCTTACTCCTACTCCTTTCAACAGCAGGGGCAAGTACACAAAGTGTTTTATTTCTTCCATCTCCAGTCTGTCTTGCATTTATTTTAAGGCAGAGCAGTGTAATCCCAGTTCATAAAACTAATGCAAGCAACAAGAATTTGGTGGGAGACAGACTGCTAACATCTGTGGAAGTCAGTCAGAGGCAGCCAGACTGCATCACTTGGTTATGGAGGTTACAGGGTGGAAGCAGTTTTCTTTCATTTTACTGTCCTGGCTGCTGTCTCTCTGAACCCCTGTGGCACTTGGAAATGTGGTCTTTTGACTTCTCTGTCTTTCTATGACTGCAGATCTGCAGTGCGGCCTTTTTTCTGCTGGTCTGGCATAGGACAACCTGTTTCTCCTGAGTAGCTCTGGGGATGAATAATCTGCAGTTCTGTCTCTCCCCTTACAGGTTTGCTGTCTGATCACTGTCAAGTGCTTCAGGACATGGCAGTGTGGGGAACCCTTGGAGAGCTTTCCAGCTCTGCCTGTAATTGAAATCTGCCTAATCATGTTTCACATGTCCTTGCTAACCTTTCCTTCATTGGGTTTGTACTGAAACTTTAAAGGAGTTATTTTCTAGTCCTGTCTCTGCACTATCTTGTGCTGAATCAGCTGGTGTGCTTGGTCCCATGGGCAGCTTCACTTGCACAGACAGGTTTTGCAAAGGAAGGCAAGTTGGAAACCAGAGATGAAATGGCAGTTTCTCTGAGTGAAAATGTGAACTGGCGATGAGTGGAATGTGTGGTAAAAGTCATGTTGGGTCTGTGATAAGAGTTAGTGTGGGTCAAGCTTGCTTTTGAAGTGACCAGTTCCTCCACTTTCAGACTGTGAACATATGTCCTAGTATACAGGAAATTTCTTGCTCTACTGGGGCCACAAAACACTCAGGAAAAAATTGCAGTCCCTTGAACCCAGGTATATTTTGGTACTGTTGATAACTGTTTGAGGGTCCTTTATATTACTTCCTTGTGCAATTTTTAACCATTTTATTATTTAAACATTGAGATAGTGACAAAAAGGTCAGAGATGATACAGAAGAGCCAAGTGGTGAGAACAGAATTACCATGAAGGTAAAGGGCAACAACCAGCAAAACTGGCATAGAGGCATGAAACAGAGCTCCTTGGAAATAAATTGTGTGAAGCAAAGTTGATTTTTAAGCTGATCAGAGTGGATTTTGTTTCCTGGAATGGATTTTACTTGGGGTCACGGCTGTATGCAGGAATCTAGAGCTAAAATCTGATCAGAATGATGGCGAGAAAAGTGTTGGGCAAGTAGATCAGTTGGAGAATGGTTGTGTAGTTTAAAATAAGTTTAGAATAGTATGTGTAGGAGACTCAGGAAAACAGAGTAGAAGCAGAGATAGTCTTGGTCTTGAGAACACCATTTGGCCAATACCTGTGAATGATACAATACCAAAAGGCTTCAGGAAAGTAGATATAGGAATTGGAGATGGTGATGTGTAACTGAAGGATGAATTGGAAGGAGTTTGTTTTTAATATATTCTATTGAGCCTCTTGCTTCTTCTCTTGCTGTTCTCTAAGCAACGATTTATTTTTTTTTCTTAAATGGCAAAGTCATGGGCTGCTTGTTCAAGGCTTTGATGTTTTGAATTGATTAGAAGCCCAGTAAAGGAAATGCTGGTGCCACAAGTTTGTTGCTGAGAGGGTTGAGGAGACAGTGTGGCATCCTATAACTTAAGACTGATCCAACTAATTCTTCCCTGCTAACTTCCTATTGCTGGCAGTAGGAAATGTTCCTAAAATCTCTAGTTTACAAAACAAAAAGAACATAAATGGATTGCATTTGCACCTTGTGAACATGTTTCACTGCAGGCTGTTCATTGGGCCAGGTAGAGAAATAATGAATGGTAACTGCCTGGGAAGTGAAGAGGCTTGTCGGAGGAGGTAATAAATTTGAGTCTATCCCTCTTACTGGTTTGTGTGGGTGTTAGCATAGGCACAGTAAGATATCTGTATTAAGTTGTTTGTTTAACATGAAGCCTGAAAAATAATTTGGACCTACCTATCCTCTTTACATATATTTCCTCCCATTCAATCGAACATTCCTGGTCAAAATGAGAAATTTTAGGTTTCTTTTCCATCTCGTAAATAGTACTGTTTTGCCTGTGGACCCCCTCAGTTTGTTTAAGGGCTCTCTTGAACTGGGACAGTAGGAAGGGCTGCAACCTGAAAAGGCAGCAAACTGTTGTATTGCTGCTGCAGACAGGTAACACCTTCCTCCTCCCCATCCCTCAGCAGCACCCAGGAGCTGTGTGTATGCAAGTCTGCCTTTCTCCACCTCCTCTCTCAGGTTGTCCTCTCCTTTCCATTCGACCTCCCAGGTGATGGCTGGGGCATGGCCTTACAGCAGCCCCCTCTGCAGCCTCCCCGTTTTACAGATTTCATCTTGACTCAGAGGAATTGCGACGTTTCTTTTCGGGAGTAGAAACATACCAAGTTAATTTTTTAAACAGAACGAATATGTATATAATTATATATAAGGAAAAAAAAAAAAAAGGCAGGTATTTAAATACCCTTGGTAAATTCATGCATGTATACGGTGTCTTCCCCCCAGCCCGTTGGATGCGTAGCATCCAGGACACTAAATGACAAAAACCTCATTGAAATGGTAGACAGGTCTTCTAGCAGCCCCCGGGAAAGCAGGTGGTTCGTTCTCTGGGTACGGGCTGCGTGTGCCGTGCTCAGAGGGTGTGTGAAGGGCCCGGGGCTGGGGCTGTGCTCGTGTCGCCGGGTCACTCCTGTTCCGAGCGAGCCGCGCCCCGGGCAGGCCCCGCTCCCCGCCCCGCTCCCCGTCCTGCACTGCCTTCTCCTCCCCTCTGCGACACCGACAGGAACCCTCCCGCTTTATTTATAAACGCGTGTTTTTATACTTTTGGCTTTAGGTAAAGTAATACTTGGTCTTTTTTTTTTTTTTTAATTATTATTTGGGGAAAGAATTTAAAATTCCGTTTGTCGGGGTTTTTTTGTTGGGTTTTGTTTTTTTCTTTTTTTTTCTTTTTTTTTTTTTTTTTTTTTCTTTGCACTGTGAGGCTCCCCAGGGAGCTGTTTTTAACTCTGTATCCATTTGTACTTGGTGTCTTAAACCGTTTCAATAAAAACGTGACCATTTGTTACCGAGCTGCGGCCGCGGTTCGCTGTGGGTGTTCCGGGGGAAGGGGCGGGAGGCGGGGCCGGGCCGGCTGAGGCGGGGCCGGGCCGCGCATGGCGGAGGGCGCGGCGCTGCGGGCCGTGAGGGGCTGCCTGGCCGCCTTCCCCAGGGAGGCCCGCGGTGAGCGCCGAGCGCGGGCAGGGCGGGCGGGGAGGCGCGGTGACCCCGCCCGGGCCGGGCCGGGCCGGGCCGTGCTGCTGGGCCGGAGCCCGGCCCGCCCGGTGCTGCCCGCATGAGGCTGCCGAGGTCACGGCGAAGCAGAAAGGCCGCCGCAAACAGAAAGCGAAACTCCAGAAAACGGTCCTTTAATGGTTATTTCTCTGGGTATGAAGTAGCAAAAGCACTGTTCCAGCTTCCAAAAAATCGTCCTGTGGTATCCTCTTTGTGGGAGGTGCACTTCCAGTAGCACAGGCCCTTTATCCCCTGAGGTTTCCATCTGGCTCTGAAACCCCCCAAACACTCTGGGTTTATCGGGGGATTCGGGGTGCGTGGGGGGCACTGCTCGGTGTCAGCGTGGTGGGGCAGGTGAAGCCTGTGTGCTGGCAGGGGGTGCTTGTCCCGGGATGCTGAGTAACACTGTTTGTTGTTTCCCCGGACAGAGCTGGGCTGGCCGGAGTCCATACCCTATCTTGACCGCCCTCCGTCCCCGCTGGAGTTTTATCGGGAGTGGGTGAGTCCGAATAAACCCTGTATAATTCGCAACGCCATCAGCCACTGGCCGGCTCTGAAGAAATGGAACTCAGCGTACCTCAGGTATGAGCGAGCTGTGGAGCAGGACTGATGTTCAATTTCGGGTGACCTCACTAAAAACCCCTTGGTTAATCTTTGCTTTTATTTGTAAAATAAGCTCAAATTCCTTCCTGGTGCAGTATGAAAGTGTTCAATCTCCCCAGGATTAGGTGTCTTCCTTGCACACATACTGCCCTCCTAGTTCTGATGCAGCCAGGAGGGTGGGTGCATCCAACAGACTCGGGCTATTGAAACCCACCCAGCTGGAGCAGGGCTATAACACTGTAAGAGCAGACTAACTTGTTTGTGACTGAGCACACCTTGTGTTCTTCAAAAAACTAAATGATGAGCATTTTAACAATGATTGCAATTTTAAAGGAAAGTAATTCTTTAAGAGTGGATTTATGGTTAGACCTAAAATCTGTGAGTCAGATTCATTCTGTGGGATTTAAAGATAAATATCTTGTGGAATTAAGGACTGTTAGACTCATGGGGTGTGTATCTATCGTTCTGTGTCCACCCCTTCTCCCTGCTCAGTTGCTTTTGAGCATGTGAACCCTTGGATCTGGCTGAGTTGAATGGCCACTATAATATTAAGCTCTGCCGTGTTTGGTGAAAAGAAGTGGCTGAAGAGGATCCTCTGTCTGCATGGAGGAAAAGGGACCTCCTTTGTGAACTGTCCTGTAAGGAGAGAATTCAGACAAGAAAAAGAAACTAGAATTGTCTTAACTGCAGGGAGCAATTGGAGCAGAATGCCAGAGTCTTTACCAGACAGCAGAAAATCTAGTCTAGGGACACCCATCCATGGAAAGACAAGCATCTTATTTTTGCTGCCTTGAAACATGTTTTAAACATAACCAGTATGTAATATAAGAGCTAATTGCAGGCCTGGATATAAACCTTTGATTGTTTTGCAGGGAGGTGGTAGGTCCTAAGGTGGTGAGTGTGGCAGTGACACCAAATGGTTATGCAGATGCAGTGTTCCAGGACCGTTTTGTCGTGCCAGAGGAGCGCCAAATGCCTTTCATGGACTTTTTGGATATTGTGGAGAAAAAAGTAGCCTCTCCCAACGTATTCTATGTGCAGAAGCAGTGTTCAAACCTCACTGAGGAGTTTCCTGAACTTGTCTGTGATGTGCAGCCTGACATACCATGGATGAGTGAGGCACTGGGTAAACCCTCTATTTCTCTCATATTCAGTAAATATTTTGCATGGAGCTTTAAAACAATCACACTTAGGTACTTAGGTGAATACATGTCTCTCTGAATGCCACAGCTCATTTTGCTTTCATCCTCTTAGAAAGCAGAGATAGTAAAATACCAAATAGAGTAATCCAAGTTTTGGGGTTGGATTACTCTGGAATCAGTATCTCTGTTGTGTATTGGGACTCTTACAACTGAAAAAATGTCATGCAACTCTTCTTTACATCAAGTGGCTTTTCTCTGATCTAGAGTCATGTTTTGGCTCAGCATTTGCAGTGTAGAAGGAGATTGCTGTTGTTCACAGAGTGCTATTTGCAATGAAATCTGTCATAGTTATAAAGGAAGTGATAAGGCAGAAATTGGTAGAAAATTATTTAAAATGTTTTTAGAATGACAATTTGTTGTTGTTATCATATCTCTTTTCTCTAACCATACAGGGAAGAAGCCTGATGCTGTGAATTTCTGGCTTGGGGAGTCAGCTGCTGTGACATCTTGTACGTATCCTATGTCACTGTAAATCTTCTGGTGATTTCAGCACAAGTTTAAGCTCGCTTATTTTGAGTTAGTGGCTCAGGAGAATGGTGCAGTTTTTCTGTTAAGGCAATTCTATTTTAATGTGCTTTTTTTGCATTCTTTATTCTGCCCTTCTGCAGCCTCCTGCTGCTGTCTCTCTGGGTGCATCTACCTGGCATTGTCTCATGCAAGGCACTGACAATTTACTTAATTGAATGTGTTTGCTACAGCATGATGCTATGACTTTCCCACTGGCTGCAAGAGGAAGAAGCAGCCTGATAATAATACAGTTTACTGTAGATTCTGCTGCAGAGAAGGAAATAGCTATGATTTTCTGTCTTTCTCCCCATTTCTCTTATTTTTTTTTTTTTTTTTTTTTTTTTTCTTCTCAATGCTAGTACATAAAGACCATTATGAGAACTTGTACTGTGTGATATCTGGAGAGAAATATTTTCTACTGCATCCACCAAGTGACCGTCCCTTCATCCCATATGGTACATCATTTTGCTGTGCAATGTGTCTGAAGGTTGGAAGGAGGACAGACTAAAACACTGAAAGATGTGAAAAAAAGGAAGCAGTGGTAACATTTTGATCTTTATGCAGTGTTACACTTTCCAGTGTGAACAGAAATGTCTTCTATTTCATGCTGCAGGTAGTTTGTAACACAAATGTTATTCTGAGTTTTCCAGTCCAGTAAAGTAATGAGCTCATTAATTCACATCTTGAGTCTTGTGTCCCGTTCTGGGCCACTGAATTCAGGTAGGACGTTTAGGTACTGAAGCAAGTCAAGAGAGGGGCATTAAAGCTAGTGCAGGTTCCAGAGGGTAATTCCTATGAGGAGCAGCTGAGGGAGCTGGGCTTTTTTAGCCTGGAGAAAAGGAGACTTAGGGGAGAACTCATCACTCTCTAGAACTTCCTGAAAGGAGGTTGTACCCAGATGGGGGTCTGGCTCTTTTCCCAGGCAACCAGTGACAGAAGGAGAGGTAGTGGTCTCAATTTGTGCCCAGGGGAGGTTTAGATTAGACACTGGGAGGAATTTCTTCACATAAAGACTAATTAGATATGAAATGGACTGCCCAGGGGGATGGTGGAGGCATGTACCTGGAGGTGATTAAGGAAAGACTGGATGTGGCACTTAGTGCCATGGTTTAGTTGACAAGGTGGTGTTCAATTGTAGCTTGGACTTGATCTCAGGTGTTCTCATCTCTTGATGTCTTTTCCAACCAAATTGATTCTGTGATACTCATGGCATTGTCTTCAACCTAAGAATTTTTAAAATATTTAAGTGTTTTGGCAGTGTTGTAGCGTGTCATCTTTGATGTTTTAGAGGTTTGGATTCTGCCTACCTACTTCTCTCTAGGAAAAAAAAAAAGCCAGGAAGCTAAAAAATTAGTTGTATTTTAATGAAATAGTCAAGCTACTAACTAAACTCTGAAAACTGAGAAATGAAGAAAGAGATTCTTATGGCAGCATTGCTTCACACTACCCGTTTTCTGTTTCTTTATGTTGCTTCCTTATGTGCACAGCAGTAATTACTGTTGCAGTGTCACCTAGAAGATGAACAGCTTAACTTTCTAATATTCCCATTCCTTGGCTTTCAAGCCATCAGACTAAGTGAGTGCAGAGTGCTCTGTGATGCAAATATAATTTGGCTAGATGTGTGCTGCTACAATATTTTTTTAATTGTTTTTATTTTGTTTACAAGCTTGAAGTCATAGAATCACATAATGGTTTGGGTTGGAAGGAACCTTGAAGATCATTGAGTCAATGCCCCTGCCATTCAATAGACCAAATTACTCAAAGCTTCATCCAGCCTGATCTTGAACACTCCCAGGGACAGGGCATCCACAACTTCTCTGGGCAACCTGTTCCAGTGCTTCATGACCCTCATTGTTAAAAAATTCTTCCTTTTATCCCTGTTTGATACCATTAACCTTTTGTTCTGGCCTTGGTAAAAAGTCCTTAAAGCCCTTCTCTGTCTTTATTATAAGTCCCTTTTAGGTATTGGAAGTCCATAATGATGTTTCCCCAGCACCCTCTCTTCTCCAAGCTGGATACCCCATCTCCTCCTTTCTTGGAGAGGTGGTGTTGTATGTATGTGAATATATGAAATATGTATGTGCTATAAGAATCCTACTTTGTAAAACAAGTTACTGCATTATCTCTGTTCTATGCTTTATGTTCCATAGTGTGTAGTAAAAAGAGAATTCCATCTTTTTGAGCATTAGGTTAATTAATGGAAAGAAATTATCTCAAAGGAGGGCTTAGAAAAACACATGTGCTGAACCAATGAAAGAAAAGCAACCAGCAGTATCTGAAGCAATTGATGAGCCCTGTCAATTAAAATTAGAAGTGAAAGACTGGCCACAAGCCACTAATAACTATTGTGAGTGCTTCTTTGGTGGACTGACCTAAGATGAAACACCCAGCTATAGAATGATGTGTAAGTCAGGGGTGCATTTATGACTTCTGCAAAGGAAAGAAAGCAGTTACTGCAACAAAATAGGACTGGGATATAAATGGGCTTGGAGGAGAATATGTATTATTCAGACTGACTGAAAAAAAATATATTAAGAAGCTGGATAAAAATTGATATGGAAAAAGGGAAAGATGCTGAGTACAGTAAGTTGAAAATGGTTTTGTCTTAATTTTTCTTGGTGAAAGTGTGACATGCACTGCCATTAGGTTCTCTGAACTGTGTAATTTAATTCTTTCTCTGGTTCCAGAGCTCTATCAGCCAGCAACCTACCACGTATCAGAAGATGGTTCATTTGAAATTGTGGATGAGAAGACTGCAGAGAAGGTAAAAAGTTTATAAAGAATGCAGTTAATACAGTAGGGAGAGTTCAGCGCATTGCTGAGCCCTCAAACAAAGCACACTGATTGATATTTAGAGATCATTCTTTACTGGGAAGAGAATGCCCAGATATTTCACTTGAATTTTACTATTTGCAAAGAATACTCAGCTTCCAGAAAAATCTTTTACTGCACACCTGAAACCATTAATATCATAGTGTTGCCTAGCACCAGACTTGGATAGATCCGTTAAATAACTTTTGAATGCATCAACAATAAAGGAATTGATTTAATTATGCCTGTAATAAACCCCTCTACATTCACTTTCTTTTGACCTTCTACCCAAATCCACAGTAGTATCACTCAGTGCAATAAAATATGCCTGTCTGAATAAGTTGTATTTTCTTATAGTAGCAATATTTATTTGATTAAAAAACATTTATATCCGGAGGCTCTTTACAAATTTTCGTAGAATATTAATCTCTTGCCTTTTGCCTGGAAAGTGTAAGTAATGTGCAACAGCACTTGAACTGGGGCTTGTTTTCTGTTTCCAGAGTAGTCCTCATGGAATCTCATTCCTGTAATGCAGCAAGATTGGAATGCTGAGGTTTATAATTCTGTAGGGCAGAGAAAGAATTAATGCAGGCAAGAAGGACTTTCCAGCAAGGAGGCGTGTTTTATCTGCTGGGAGTAAAAATTACACTAGAGAGCTAAAGAGGAAGAAAGGAATTTCTAGAAAGAATGGTGCATATAAAGGGTTTAAGTACTGAATGTCTGAGGAACAAGCAACTTAAGGGGCTGGAGGTGTTTTGAAAGAATTCCATGAGACTGCAATTTCATGGATGACATTTATTGCCTTTTCTCTGATTAGAGATGTGTCACTGAAGGAGGCACATCTTTGCATCCTTGACCTATTCTCAATTGAATGTGGAAAGCTGTGTAGCTGTACATGTTTTGCTAGACAAAGTACATATTTTGTAACCTAGTGAGTTTGATTTTCAGTTGTTTTTCTGGAAGCTTGCTGGAATTTTATGCCAGGGTCTATATACATATATATATATACACATACACACTCTTTTGCCTTTAGGTGCCTTGGATCCCTCTGGACCCCTTGAATCCAGATCTAGAACTGTACCCAGAGTATGCTCAGGCAAAACCTTTGCAGTGTACAGTGAAAGCTGGTGAGATGTTATATCTGCCTTCTCTCTGGTTCCACCACGTTCAGCAATCACATGGCTGTATTGCAGGTAAAACAGACAGTATTTCCAGGTACATTTCTGAACTGTGGTGGGTGTGCGGGTAGATATTCCACAGCAAAGCATCGGTGGGAGCAAAGGTTCCTTTAAGGTTATCTGCCTCTCTGCAGGAGGGAACAACAATCTTGACAGATCCCATTGGGCTGCCTCCTTGCAGCCTGTCTCGCTTATAATTCATAGCTTTGTTGACACAACATGGAAGATTGTCTGTTTGCATATGAGCTGAAATCTGCTCTGACCCAGTCTCTTGCCTTGCTAATAAGGTTGTGTTTGCACTTACCAAAAGTCTTGTCAGCACTTTCTTAGTAGGATTTATCATCATCTCTCTATCTCCTTTTTTTCTTCTCTCCCCAAGTGATCCAGAATTTTAATCAATGCTCATTTGGTACATAGGGAGGGGTGCAAAGTATTATTATGTTGTGCAAGTTTTGGAAGTTTTGAGGAAGTAATTTTTGCTGGAATTTTTGTTTGTCCTTTGCTTGTCTGGAATAATCCCGATAATGCTTTTCAATAAAAAAGTTATTTTGAACAGTGTAACATTAGTATTTGTGCAACACTGCAAATATTGCAAGCCCTTTTTTCATTGTGATTCTGTGATAAAAAGACAATCTAGCAGTAAAGCTGAAATTCTGATTAAGTTTTTCCAGTGCTGCTGCATCAGTCCCTAAAGATTTTTTTAAAAAAAGTGGAGTTGTTCCCAGCTGCAAGCCCTTGGCCATTTTTTTTCCATCTGTTTTTCAGAAATACTAGAGTTTGAGTTTATTTGTCCTTTAGTCTGTTAACTGCAGTACAGTCTGTATGCACTTGAAAAATCAATATATTGTCTGGGTCTGGTGAATGGGTCTGGTCTGGTGAAGAGAGCTTCCCATCCAGATATTAAACTTTGCATTTTGGTATTATTTTGTCTAAATAGAAGCATACTGTTCCTAAGCTGTTTTGCCATCTTCTGCTTCAATGAATCTCCAGTATTGAGTCTGAAGTTGGTTTATATTAAGACAAAGTTGCATTGGCAGCACTATTGAAGAACTCTGTTGTTTGCTTGCATTATTTTTGTCCGTAGTCCAAGCTTTGCTCATTTCAAAGTTCAATCAGTAATAAGGAAAAGCCTGTACTAACTGGACTGTGTAAAACATTTGTAAATCATTACATTCTAGCCTTAAAATGTTTTTTCCTTTTCTTGTCTTCTTAGTGAATTTTTGGTACGACATGGAATATGACATTAAGTACAGCTATTATCAACTACTGGACTGTCTCACAAAAACAGTGAAAATGCTATAGCAAAGGTGGGAGGCTCAAGCTTGTGATTGAATCATCAGCATCTGTGACTGGAGTACAAACATGATTGCCCTAAAAAGAACTGAACATTAAATTATGGTCAACAATGTCTGCTGAACACATCGTGGCTATTTTTCTTGGTTTCAGACCAAGACCAATTGGTCAGATTTTTTGACTTGTAAGTAGAACTTTGAACAGGAATTTTAGGTCTTTGCGTGTTACCTCGGGTGAGCAAAATAGAATGTGAAGGAAGACAATCCAAGTTTTGAAAATCCCAGAATGGAAGCCCTGACTGTTCAGATCTACAGATTGTTTTCATAACAACCCAAGTGGACAAGGAAGGATCTGCTCTATGCATCAGGCTGCAACTGTCCAACGTGTGCATTCTGCTTAAGGCAAAAATCTGTCCTGTTGTAATTCTCTAAGTTCAGTGGCTGTGGTGTTTTGATGGTGAGAATCTACAACTTCTGCAATAAATAGGTCAGTTCAAAGCTTATTTCTGTACTAATTAATTTTTTTTCCAAAGTAGACAATGGCTGAAGGACATCTAGGATGACATACAAAAGTCAATGTCAATGTCAAAGTCAAAAGTCAATGTTGGCTATTTTCCAATAAAAGCTACATGTTTTTATTGGTTTTTTTTTTTTTTTTTTTTTTTTTTTATTTCTTTTCACGGTTGTATTTAAACAGCTTCATTCTCTTGCATCTTGAGGGATGGTTTTAGAGTTGCCCTGCCAGATCTGCAATCAGTCTACATATCTGTGGTCTCATGGCATGAGGTGTGATTCTGCAGCTTGTAAGCTCATTGATTGTTTCATTCCTTTGCCATTAATTGCTGCTTAGTGCATGGTCAGGAGTCTGGTTCAAACAGCAAGAATTCCTATTTGTATTTTCTCAGAATGGGATGAGACTACTCACATGTCTGAGAATCCCAGGGCAGGACTAGAAGGCTGTTAAATTCACAGACATTGCAAAAATGTAGTACTGTTGTGTATGAAAACCTAAAGCTGGTGTTTATTGTCAACTCTTCAAATAGTTCATTAGAAACATTGTCAATATGGGGGAAGTCAATAATTGGGAAGAAAAATATAGTAATTGTGTTTATTTTGCTTTTTTTAAAGAAACATAGCATAAAGTTCCACTTTGACTCGTGGTGCTTACCCCAAATTGCAGGAAGCTTGAGAGGGATCAAGAGCAGGCTTTGTTTCGTGGCTAGATTAAGATGTAATGCTACTTAGGCATTCCGGCTTCTTTGTGTTTACTGTGCCCTGGCGAAGGTTCCCAAGCCAGTTCCGTCGTCAAATATGGAATTTCCTGCAGCTGGGGGGGTGCGGCAATTTGGATATCTCTTTGCTGCTTTGGAGTTTTGAATGTAGTCTCTCTCTGTAATTCGAAGTAACAGTACCCGCCAAGAGCAAGTGACAGCTTGTGCCCGGGCAAGGTGCCACCCGAGCCGGGGAGCCTGGAGAGAGGCGGCTCTGAACTACGTCTCCCAGCAGCCCGTGCTGAAGGAAGCGGTCACGATGATCCCTGTGGACTTTGAGCAGAGGTTTTAGTCCCGAGGGGAGCAGGGTGCCGAGGCTGTGTCCCGCAGGTGCCCGTGCCTGGCAGCAGCTCCGTGCCGGCTGCGATGGCGGCGCGGGTGTCCGTGCTGCCCTCCCGCAGGTGCCTGTTCGATGAGCCGGTGCAGATCCGTGTGGCCGGGCTGCGGCCCCTGCAGGCGGTCACGCTGCGAGCCAGCCTGCTGGACGAGAGCGGGGAGCTTTTCCAAGCCCACGCTCTCTACAGGGCTGGGAGCGGCGGGGAGCTGGACCTCGGCCGCTCCCCGGCGCTGGGGGGCAGCTATTTGGGAGTGGAGCCCATGGGGCTGCTCTGGGCTCTGCAGTCCAAAACGCCCCATAAACGGCTGGCAAAGAGGAACGTCCTGACCCCTTTCTGTGTGGACTTGGAAGTGTATGAGGGCCATGGGGACATGAGCCACTTGCTGGGAAAATGCACCCATGAACGATGGTTTTTAGGAGAGGGAGTGAAGAGGATTTCGGTCAGAGAAGGTCGTCTCAGAGCAACCCTCTTCCTCCCTCCTGGTGAGTTTTAATTCCATTCTGGTTTTCCAGGTATGACTGACAGCACGTATTATGCCCCGTGGTCCCTGAATGCACTCAGCAACCCAGAGCAAAGCCTCAGCTAACATTTCCTCAGCCTGTGCCTGGTCCAGGTGCCTGGATCATCACAGCAGAGCAAAGAGGAGCAGGTCTTGTCGAAACAGGGGAATGGTGCTGCAGGGAGGGCAGCAGTGGTAGCACAAGATGTCTCCTGGTTGTTCTAGTTAACCTCTCCTGCAGTGAGAGCTTTGTCAAAAAGTGTGTTTATTTCTTAGCTTTTCTGTTTAGCTGGCAGGACAAAGAGGCCCCTGGTCCTTGGCAGAGCTGTGATGTGTGACAGCTCTGGCTGTGGAGTGAAGAATGACCAGGCATGGTGGGAGCACTGGACTCAGGCTGCAGCCAGCCTAGGCTGAAGAACCATGCCCTCAGCAGCTGCTACAGATCTTCCTGCAGGTTCTGGACCTTTGTGTCTCTCTTTAGCTAAGGAAAAGCTAAAGGAAGAAGTCTCTTCCTGACTGAGCTGGACTGCATGGGATACTTAGGGAGATGGGAGACAAATGGGAAAAGCAAGATCTTTAATTAAACAGGTGCTATAATTTATAACTCTGTATGCAGACAGCGCTGAGAATGGATCCTGCAAAACTGCTTTAAGCCTGAAGTGTTTCTGTTCCTTGAATGGCACTTAAATGTGGCTGTCTTGTTCTGTAATTAACAAACAGACCTTTGCAGCTGCAGTAGCACCACATTTTGTAAAGGAAATCTGGCTATGAGAATGGGCAGACTAGCATCAGGAAAGGAAGGTCCTGTTGCTGCAGAAGAGCTCAGGAGCTCAGGGATAGTTGCTCAGATCTTACTGAGGCCTGAATTGGCACAGGTCAGTTCTGGCATTTGTGAGTGTCTTTTATAATCCAAGTATTCCCTCCATGGCATAGCTGCTGGCATAGTTCCTAAAGAAGAGCCACTGCTGCTGTAATACTGTTTCTTCAATGATCCTCAATGGCCTGAGGAGTTGTAGGCCAATGCCAGCTGAAATTCAGGATGAGAGGAGGAGGTGAATGTGTGAACTTCCTATAATGAGTTCCTGAGAGAAAAGAAATGTGCAAATTAATGTTCTTACAGTCATTTTGTGTGTTCCTGAGAATGATACCCACCATGGAGAGCTTCAGAGGATGATTTTCTTCTGATATCTACTGTCCTGATGTGTGCTGAGGGGGCACCACCAAAGGACACCCATAGGAACTTTTTCTTTTGGTTATATATGCACCCTCCTTTCATTGCAGGACCTGGCCCATTCCCTGGACTTATTGATTTGTATGGATCTGGAGGAGGTCTTATTGAATACAGAGCAAGTCTCCTGGCTAGCAGAGGCTTTGTGACTCTGGCTCTTGCTTACATGTCCTTTGAAGATATCCCTGCTATGCCAGAGATTCTTGAACTGAGTTATTTTGAAGAGGCTGTGAACTTCTTGCGGAAGCAGCAGCAGGTAAGTGACAAATTCTGGTGCTCTTCCTGAAACTATTTTCCAGTTTACTAATCGATTCCTAGACTTGAAGTACAAAATTGCTTAAGCAGGAAATAGTAATTTTTTACTACTTTTAATAGTCTTTTATGATTTTAGAAGGGAAAAAAATCCACTGGCTTTTTTGCTTTTTTTTTTCTGAGACGTTGCAGGCTTTTGATTCTGAGTAAGTTTTGCAGGACAGTAATAAAGCACTCTAACAATAGAATCCTTTGCAATTGTAGCACTGGAGGTGTGACATATCTTAAGAAGTTGAGGCTGTATTGAGCAAGTGTATGGGACAAGAAAGACACTTTGTCAGTATCAGTATATTTAACCCAAAAGTGACCAAGAGGAATCAAGTAGCATTTAAAATTTTAATGCCATGCTACTTAAAGTGTATTTGTTTTGCAAAGTTATTTTCTTTCTATCACATGGACACCAGGATTGTAGGCAGTGTGAGAACAGAATTCAGCCTTGCTTGTTTGTATTGTTCCTCAGGGAGCTCTGGAACATCTAGAATTCAATGTGAAGGGCCTTCACTAGAAATAAGTTGGTCTAAACAGCTATTGGGCTCACTTAGCCTCAGATGTAACGAACATTATGTCTTCCAAGACAAAACAGAAGATAACAGCTGTAGGAGAGTATAGAAGAAACTGCAATGAAGAAATCCAATGCTAGGAAACCCAGGAGAAAGTGGCTTGGAGAGAGGAACTGTAAGAAACACTGTACTGAGAGCAAGCTGAGCTGGGATGTGGAGGGAGCAAGGATGCTTTGTCTATACAGGTCAACAGGAGGCAAATGTGTTACAGAAGGAGAAATATTGAGGAGCTGTACAATTCATAGTCACTCTTTTGGAGGCTCAGCAGTGGGATAGATGAGGGAATAATATAACCTGAACAGACACAGAGAAGGGTCAAAATATGTGTTATAGTTGGATGAGTGAGAAACCAGAACTGGAGAGGTTATGTCAGCTCAGGAAGTAAAGAGTAGTTAATAATACTGTTTTCATAATTCTGTTTCAGGTGAAAGGTACTGGGATTGGTGTTTTGGGCTTGTCTAAAGGAGGTGATCTAGCCCTTTCCATTGCCACATTTCTACCTGGCATCAAGGCAGCTGTCAGCATATCTGGAAGTTGTTTTAATTCCTTCATTCCCCTGAAGGGGGATGGCTTCACTCTTCCTGTTCACCCATATGACTTGGGGAGGATGAAGATCAGTGATGAGTCTGGACTAGTAGATTTTTCAGATGTCGTAGACGATCACACGGACCCAGCAACCTGGAATTGCCGCATTCCTGTGGAGAAGTCCTTAGCCAAGTTCCTCTTCTTGTCTGGGCTGGATGACATGAACTGGAAAAGTGCCCTCTATTGCCAGGATGCTGTTCAGCGCCTTCAGCAGCACGGCCGGGAGGTGGAGTTTTACTCCTATTCCGGAGCAGGGCACCTCTTGGAGCCACCATACTTGCCTCTGTGCAAAGTTTCCATCCACAGGGTGCTTGGGATGTTGGTGCATTGGGGAGGGCAGTGGAGAGAGCATGCTAGAGCCCAAGAGGATGCATGGTGCAGGATACAGGCCTTTTTCTGGAGACATTTGATGGACTCAGACACCCCTAAGAGTAAGCTGTAGTGGAAGCTGTCATAGATGCTGGCCAGGGAGGGTATTTCAGCACTCACTGGATCTTGGAAACTCACCAGAAGTTCCCTGGACTGCCTTCCTCTAAGCCCCACTGTTGCATAGTTGTTTATTTTCATTCCCCAAATAATTTCCCATTTTTAGTTGAATTTCAGCTGACATCTGGCCCCACCTTCACAGTAGATTGGCACCATCTGTAGTCTAAAAACAACCCAGCATCCCATCATCTAAATCACATTTGTGCTGAGCTATCTTTGCCCTCAGTATGCAACCATCTCCTTTCATAAGAGGAAATTCTCTCACAGGAGGAGTTTTGAATGGTTTAGTGTTGCACCTTTAACTAACCTAGATATAAACAGCACTTTTATTGGATAACACATTAGTATGCTCATCTTTCTTTTGTTTTCTCCCATTTTGTAGTAAAAATGTTGCAGTACTGATCTCAGCTAAAGGTAGAGGGATTAATCTGAAGTGCAGTGATAACATTTTTTTTTTTCTGGTACCTCAAAATCCAGGAGTGAATCTTACCCAGATTACCCTGGTTGTATCTCCTGCTGACTCCACAGAAGTTCCTTATTAGGGTAAAGTTTTCACTGCACTACTCCATGAGTGCAATGTGCAACATGCAGTTTATCTGTGTGTGCACAGTTTATTTGAAATTATCTGAATGAAGCCTTCAGCCAGCTGTGCACCTGTCAATATATTAAGGAACAATCCTGGTGTAGCCACAAGCTGTTACTTCACCTGATTGCAGAGGCTGTGAGCAGGAGTCCTCACCCTCTTTTGGGAAGAGAAGTGATGGAGTCTGCATTTTTGCACAGTGTTCAAGATGGGGGTGATACAGATGTGCCAAGTACTTGCTCTCATGTGGTCAAAAGTTAGTCTGTCTCCATTTTGGGGGGAACAGTAAAGCCACTGCCGCTGAGTTCCCAGGAGCCCAGTGAGATGGGTTGCTCAGTGGTCCTGCCACTAAAGCAGACAGCTGTGGGCTCACCTGATAAATCTAATGGAAATTGAATGGGAAAATCTGTTCTTGTAATCTGCTTGTAATTGAAAAGTGCTTCAGATAAAATAGAGTATCAAAGGACTAGCTTGAACTGAAAGATCTCATCTTGATTCTTAGTCACCCACTGTTTAACACTGTGCACTACATTTCTATTTTGAGAATAAGAAAAGCTTGTGACAAGCCTCTTAAGAACTGAGAATCTCCCCACATGTAATCTGCTATGAACAAGTTTACTATAAGGGAACAGTATGTCTTGCAATGCTTTTTTAGGGCAGGATGATTTCCCTAGCTACCATGGAATCAGGCAAAAAATGGAGAGTGCTGATTTGCCCAATATATTCTTAAAACTTTTCATATTTGCGTTGAAAACTGACCCTGAAGCATTTTGATACACCTACAGTATAACTTGGAGGAAACTGCAGAATGAAAGTAGTCAAAATGCCTTTATTAGCAAAAAGTAAACCACAGGTGCAGAAGAGGTGAAACATCTTTGAGAAAGGAGCTGTCTCTGCAGAAGTAGTGGGTATTTGAGGATTCAGTGGAATTTTAATAAGGACCATGCTGAGCAAGGAAATTTCAATGCAAATGTGCTTCTCCGAGCCTAGGAGCTTCTTCAGGTGAAGCAGTGTCTGCAAGTGAGGTTGTTTCATGGCCACACAACAGGAGGAATGAAGTAAAAGATGGCAATATAGGTTGTGTGGTATAATCTAGAAGTCACTTTTCCCCATTTCTGGTCTCTCTTCCTTGTGTGTGCTTGAAAGTCTAAGTTATTTAATACATACCAGATCATTTGTTAGCAAGCTGTGGGATAAGACCAGTGTTTAATGACAAAATACAAATAGTAAATTTTTTTCTATATTAGTATTTTGCTTAATTATGTATAATTCTACCATTTCAGAAAAAAATTTCACTATTCTTCACTTTTTAGTGCTGTGTATATGTTATTCAGAAATGGAATCCGAGCCAAATGTTGTATTAAGCACAGAGAAAGTGATGATTTGTTTAAGTCTGGGGAGAAGAAAGATTAATATTTCCAATGAACTAGTGCTCCTTGCAGCACTTACTGCAAAATATCTCTGCTATTTTTCATTGTTGAGGGCAAAAATTAGAAATGCTGAATCTCAAAAAACTGTCTGTGCAAAATTTGCATTAAACCTAAAAATGTCTGTACCCTGACTCTGGATAGCACTTAGAGAAAAATAATTAAGTTACATTCTATATATTTAGGATTGCATCTTTTCAATTGCTTAAGCTGCTGATCTTCCAACATTTTCCTTTAAAACTGGGAATTTATGTTTACATTAAAATCACTTCAGTAAATGGTGTGCTTTTATTTTTTCTTTTAAGAGTACCTTGTTGCACAGAGGGACAGTTATGCCTTTTTTCTGGCTAGTGATCTAACTAAGAGGTAATCCTGTGGAAAACAAAACAATGAAAAGAAGAGTAAAATGCTCTGCTGGATCAAAGAATGAAGCAGCAGGAACATGCATGGGGTTATCAGGAGAAGCAGGGGTGAGCAATACTGTGCCAAGATAACTAAAAACTGTGCTAGTTTCTTATTTATGTGTGTAATAACTAGTCCAGCTGATTCTAAATTGTGAATCCATTTCTGTATCCAGTGAAGTGAGTGCTTGGTGGCTCATTGTGTGCTGCCCCTGTTTACAACTGATCTGCTCCTGAAGGAGTGAGATGTTCGACAATGGAGAGAAAATTGTGAAATATGGAGTCAGATAATAGATGAGCTGGATAGATGGTTCAAAGGAAACGTCCTGGATAGGAGCAGAGCATGTGCATATCTCTGCTTTCATCTAGAAGAGGAAGTTCAAATGCACTGCTATTATTTTAATATGCTAGAAATTCAGCAAGATAGTAATGAATCTGTGCCATCTAGTAGAATCTGTCCCTGGACAGTGTCACTGTGACATTCTCAAACATCCAGCACCAGCTCAAAATGGATTATTTTTGGCTGCACAGTGCTCTGACTCCAGCCATTCTCCCATCTCTGGGTTATTTCAGATCAGAGATATGTCATCTTGAAGCAGGAAAAGTACTTTGATACCTAATGCCATCACTACTGTTATAGTGGAAGAAAATGGGGTCAGTAGTCTGTATTTTTGGTGGATATATCACATCAAATCACTAAACAGCACAGCACTTACTGCTTCCATGGCAGTCTGTATACCACTCCCTGTAAAGCTGAGACCTCCTAGGCTCCATTTAGATCAGCAGTATGCAGGGGCAATTCTGCTCTTTCAGGCCTTCTAGAGAATCTTGTTCTTTCTGTGGCTGTCTTCCCTCACCTGAGAATATAATGTCTGCTTTCTTTTTTTTTTTTTTTTTTTCTGTATCTTTAACAGTTTTGCATCTGTCCCACTGATCATGAACCAGACCATTCCAATTCCAGGCATCCAAAATCAAAATTGTAATCCAGCTAGACAAATCAAAAATTAGCCAACATAGAGACATAAATTGTGAAAACAAAGAAAAGAAAGAAAAAGTGTGAATTTAAGGAGTATCAATTCTTTAGTTTCTCTCCTTCATAAAAGGAGGTGTGTGAGTGTGTGGATATATATAAATGTCTGTTGGAATGGAGGGGAGGAATGAAGAGTGTAAAGAAAAGAAAAACCAAAAGATTATGGGTCACTTCCAAGTAGAGATATTATATGATTAAAAAAATCTGTTGTGTAATAACTTTGTTTTTTGTGTGTGGTGTTTTGTTTTGTTTTGTTTGTTTCCTGTAGAATGTAGGTTTCCCAGCAGAAATCTCCTCCTGGCAGAAGACAGGCATGTGCAAGTGAAAGCACCATGGCTCAGTCCCACAAACCAGATGGTTTCACTGTGCAATGCTGGAGGTGAGTGTATGGTGAGCCCTGCCTGCCCTGGGATTCCAGGGATCAGCATAGTGCCCATTACTCAGCCACAGGCTGAATCCACTTTTCTCTGTCAGACAATGTGGGATGGTATCACCAGCTAACACAGGACACAGGATCTACTCATAAACAAGTCACTGAAACCCACGTTTTATTCACTTTCTGAACTAAGAGGTTTCACAATCACGTATTATTAGTATACTTATTGTCTTGGGACATTGAGAATTAATGCTTTTATGAAGAGGTAATAACTGCTTTCCATTACTGAAGCTCTAGTGACAGGTTATAGAAATTTTCTCAAGTTCCTTCACTTTGAGGTCAATGTAGAAACCAAGGAGCAAATTTTATTTATTTTATCTCTTATTGTCTCTACCATTCAGATTTTCCGGTTACTCATCAGACTTGAAAATAATATGGTTTTTTTGTTCTCTAATTGCTAGAGAATCCTGAGGTAAGAAAGGTATTAAAAAAAATAGGTTTTCTCCCACTGGGGTAAAGGTTAGCATTTAGTTGCATGACTCAGTTTTATCCTCTTAAGGACTGGTGGTAGAAGTCTCCTTGAAATAGCTGTTAACCTAAAAGCTGAGGCTCTCCATGGGGTTTAGAAGGCTGAAACTCATGCCTTGTCTTTGTCTGATAAAGTTCTTCCATTTCCCAGATTTGTGTTCTGATCAGCGGGTTTTTGTTGATCTGTACATTAGTGCTTATGATGGCTTCAGGAAAAAGGCTTAAATTTTATTCCACATTAGAGCAATAGGTTTTGAAATCTTATTATATTTTCATGAGATGAGAGCTTTACCGAGAGTTACCTTTCACATAATATAAAGCAAAGTGACTCATTTGGTAATTCAGCTTCCTTAGGATATATTGCTTAAGATGCATCTTGTCAGTGTTTCCCTTGATTCTTCTGGAATACTATGCCCAAAAGAGGAGGGGAGGAAGACTGGAGATTAACTTTTCTCTTTTTTTTTTTTTTTTTTCCAGGTTTTCTCTGGCTACTAAAGCATGTTTTGTGTAGTCTAAAAACCACTGTCCACTAGCAAAAGAATGGCTCTTTCCTCTTGTCAGGCCTGAGAGAAGGCTTTGAACCTGAAAGGTGCTAGTGCCTAATAGTTACCTCAGTGAGAGTTCAGTCTTACTCAGGCCAGAGCTGCCTTCTCTCTCTGCTTCATTTGCTGTTTGTTCCATTTGCTTTCTGGTATTTTTATCAATTCTGTCTGCCTTATTAGCCTTATAGTGGACACCCCACTGAGGATGGTGATGGTCTGAGGCAGGTAATACCACTGTACCTTTCAAATCACAAATTTAAGATAGCTTGAACTTTTTAGAACATTTGACTTTTTAAGTAATTTGCTCCCAGTACTTTGCATGTGCAGGTTCTCCCTTCAGCTGGGTTGAGAGGAGAATAGAATTTTTTAAGACCACTGTTATCCTTCTTCATTCCTCTCAGTTTTCCACATAAGGCTATTTGGCTTTCCAGTCCTTCTGCTTTGCTTTTCTTCTCCTTGCAGAAGAACATAATTTTGTATTATCAATGAACATCAATCCAGGCTTCAAAGGAATGCGATTTCCTGGGCTCTGAAAGAAATCCAGAGGTTAGTCTCATAAATTACTCTGCAGCTCTTCCAGCTCTTAGCAGGGTCATTTCATATAGCACTGACATAGTAAAACACATTTCTTTTGTGACCTCTGAGTGAGCTGTTCAGGGTAAATCACTGTACACATGGTTGTGACTTGAGCAGTGCCTGTGCATGTCTCAGCTGCTTCCCTGCTATCCTGTCTGTGGAACAGTGCAGAATTCTCCTCATGAGGTGTTTCTGGAAGACAGAGCCTCCTGCTACACCTGAAAAACAGACAGTGATTTTTCTGAGGATCACCATGTGTACATGAGATCCCAGAGTCAGGGAGATTTTCGATAGAATGTTACTTGGTATGTTGAATATAGTTCTTCTAGGAGCAGATGAGTGTTTGTGGATGGTAAAGATGCTTTCTCCTTGCTGCAGTCCCCAGTTCTCCAATGCAAGATTCCATGTGGAGACAGTCAGGAATACTTTTGTCTTTGTTAGATTTTTCTTCATGGGTTTTAGGTTTTCGTTGAAGAGGTGTAAAAACTGAAAGCATATTTAAGGATGTTTTCAATATTTTCATGCCTCTGAAAGGATGTGGTTGTGTGCCTCCAAACTTCTTCTCCAGACTTGTCAGCTGAAAAACAGAAGGAAAAAAAGCTCTGTTTTCTGAAAAGCCAATAATAATCTAAAAAATGTTTCTTTGAAATAAGAGATGCTATGATGAGCTTGGATGTCATAATGCTGTTTGCTTGGCTGGCAATTCTGCAGCTCTGTCTTCTGCTGGTACCATAGAAACAGCAGGCACAGCATGTACCTACTTCCAGTTTCAGGCAGGAGCCACAGACTAAACCCCAATTCCCTTCTGCAGTTGCCCCTAGGCAACCAGAGGTCTGAGCTCCTACAATTTATCTCTTCTTGGTCCTTTGTTTTATTCTCATCCTATGTGAGTTTTCCTCCATTAGTTTTCCTTAATTCTGCTATTCTTTCTTTCCTCGTGTCTCTTTAGAAGAATGCCAGCTTTGAGTTCTTATTCTTGACAAACTTCGCAAAATGAATTCTGTATCTCTTGTAATACAGGTGATCAGATTGTTGTGATGAGGTTGAAAGGAAATTTATTAATTATCAGATCTCAGGCTTTTATCTGATTAGTAGACTTTCAAACTACAACGTATTTCACTTAGCACTGATATGGACTTAACTCCTCCATTAATCCTCCATTAATCTTTGGACTGCTGCTGCAACTTGAATCCCTTCTGGGAACAGACTATATCAGAGAAGGAAGAGCCTGATGTATTACTGCAACAGGGAGGAGATTATATATTAGAAAAATTTAAAGATTGTGTTTCCTCTAGGGCAGAAGGGCTCACTCAGTGTTTCTGGAAGGTCTTAGGCCTTCCTTGTGAAATGAGGAAGAAATGGCAGACCAAGTACAAACTCCTGTTGCAGAGGTGGATTTTATCTAAAAATAAAACATCTATATATCTGGAACTGGAACTCCATATTTAAGAATATGGAGGTGCAAATGCTGACATGACAGGGATTTCTACAGGGAAATATTACCTCTTTCATTAATATGTGGCTGTCCATTTCTGTATGTGGATTAAGTTTGCAAGAGAGAAAGGGTATGTCATTGCCAGCTATGGATTTCCAATGTACCCTTGACTTACTTCCATAGCACTAAAATATCAACAGTCCTTGAACATAGTCTGGATTCATGAAAGTTTTCTAACAGAATATCTTCTGCTATCTTAAGTAGGTCTTCTACCCCTGTCAGAGGAAAGGAAGGGTCTCTTCAGCAATATCAGTCTGCTCTAGGCTTCTCATTTCAGCTCACTAGGTGAGTGCTGAACATTGTCTCCAGGACTTTTGACCATGAGATTACTATGAGAAAAGCTGGCACACATCCTGAAGGACTTCCAATTGTTATCAGTGGGATTTTACACATCTGAAAGTATTAAATTGGTGCCAAAGTGATCAACATCTTACAGAAATGAATGCTGGGTTAGTATATTAATTTTTCCTCTTTCCATATTCTAGAATCATGGTTTACTGTATGGGTAAACATAACCTTCAGTGGCTAGTTGGGAGCTCTTATTCTGCTATGCCATATCCTGAAGAAAACACAGTATGTCCTGGAAACTCTGATTGGAAACTAAGTGCAGGATGTTTTGGTTTACTTTGGCAAACAAGGCTTGAAAGGAAATATGGTTTGGGTGTATAATGGTGGTTGAGGCTTTGGTAGTGAGGAAAGACTGATGTTTTGTCTCCAGGTGTTGAGGGAACCTTTTAGCTGTCCATGCTGTTTGTGGGCTCTCCCAGACAATGAGCTCAGAGCAGCTGCCTTGTTGGCTCAGAACCCTCGAGCCTGCTTGTTCCTGGTATGTGCCTGCTCCTGCCTTGCCATGCATTCTGTATTGCCAGCACTTCAAGGTTTGATTCTGTGTCTTCAAAAGTGCTGTGGGAATACACACTCATGGAAAACGTGGTTGGGGTATAAGGAAAGAATGGGGTGTTACTAGGAGAGAGGATCTCAGCTTGCTTTCAATGTGATTGCAGCCACACTATCCCTTTTTCCAGGTATTTCAAAGTGCTGTGTAAGCAGTCACTGCACAGCTGAAGTCTGTATTGTTCAGGGAACAGCATAATCATTTGACATACAGCTATTTTATTTCATGTGACCAGATGGAACAATCCTATTTAGATTCAGAATACAGTAAATTGTAACACCGTTTTTTTTTATTTTTCAAACAAGAAAGATGGAGAGGAAAATTTTATCCTCAATGTACAAAACAATGTAATAATTTATAATAATGGTTCCCAGCTGTAAAGAATATGTCTTTTTTCCTTTTTTTTTTTTTTTTTTTTTTTTTTTTTTTTTTTTTTTTTGAGTGTATATTGTAATTTTCAACTGCTGGCTAAGTGTGTGTTTTGCTTTCCAGAATATATGATTCTCTTGGCAGCAGGGGACATTCTGTAGCCTTTATTACAAAGCCCTAGCCCTTCAAAATAAGTTTGACGGGTTTCATCTCCTCTGCAGGGTTGTCTCTGCTCTCTCCTTGGGCCTGTCCATGGACAGCACTTCCTTTAGCAGCCATGTGGACATTGAAGGGTGCAACCCATGAGAGACAGATGGGAAAGCTAAGGAGAGACAGTGTGAGTCTGAAAATAAAAGAGGGCTCAGCTGCTCAGAGCATCATTAATGCACCTCTGTTCCAGAGAGATCATGTACTCTGTCCTCCCAGTCTAGGGGGAAAATTCTGTCACTTGTAGCTAAGAAAAATTTACAGGTCACAAGATGGCAGCATAATCTCACTAGTCTGGGTGACAAAATCTGAAGGGTCAGGTCAGTAACCTTCCTCAACTCCAACCCTTGTTTGGAGCAGTCAGAAAGTCCTGTGTCTAATTAGCTGGCACTTCCTAGGCCCTAACTGCTATGTATATACAGACTATTATATATGTAGGTGGAAAGCCTTTTAGATCACATTTTAAACTAATCTGTTTCATTTACATTCAGATGCACTAAATAGATAAATTGCTCACCAGGAGTTCAATATGGAACAGAAAAAATGACACCAGCATTATACTGATTATCTAACTAATCAGTAAAAAAGGCAACACTGATGGCACACTGACTTTGCAAAGCCTGTCACAGTGGGAGTCATACTGTTGTATTTTCACTCTCTTTCTGCTCTTGAGAACAAGGTCTTCAGAACACTTCCTCAAAATACACATTTCTTGATGAACATTAATTTTTTTGATAGTACTGCTGAGTGAATATATTCCCTGTGAAGAGCTAATTAAGATATGATTTTCTTTCTGTTTGAGGAATATTCTGTATTCAGTGTTCATCCGCCTATTTGCTTGCCTGTGTGTTTGTCTTTCAAAGAGATCTGCCCATTCTTACCATTTGTCATGAGCTGAATCTTTTCAGTGTGCAGCACCTCATTTGGAAAAAAGGACTGTGCTAGGGAGAGATGATTCATCACATCAGTCACCATATTATATAATGCAGAGTGATAACAAACCTACTGAGAACATACCTGGCAGCAATATTCCCACTTGTGACTTTAAATACTTAGCACAGAAATATCTGTAAAAATAAGTGGGGATATTTGCATCTATTTGGAAGAAACACAAGCCATGAGAGCAAGGCAAATATATCTCTATTTTCAAAATGAATTGCAAGTTTTAGTGATACTACTGCACAATTAAACCATAGATATTTAAGTACAACTTCCAGATGTGCTTTTTTGAGAATGTTGAATCATAGTTCTACAAGTTTCTTGCATCTGTCAAGTGAATGTGATGTTTTGACATATGTGCAAACTGTTCTTATGGGTATTTACTTGCTGAACTTACAGGTAGGTTTTATTGCACAATTTTGCAAACTTTAGACTTCTGAACATATGCTGAAATCCAAAATGGTCATTGGCTCTGGCTTTGTTTACCTGTTCAGATGAAGATTCTAACCTAGTTTACTCTCTCTAGTTATTATAGTTTCAAGCATACCTAAGACAAATTCAATAAAGCCAAAGAAGAATGAGAAACCTGTACACTGTCCTTTCCATGAGTTTGTTGTTTCCATCCTAAGCGATTTGCCACAGGGTGTCACTGTCACCAAACCCTCTAGCAACAAAGCCTAGCAATTCCAAGTTTCCAAAGTATCCCAACCATGTGGTGTTATCTAAGGAGACACTCCAGCAGAAGTGACAAGGTCACAAAAGCTTCACAGTAGGAGAGTTTTAGGAAGATATTTTACACAAAACATCTCTTTCTCAGCTTCCCTTACCTTCCTGGAATACGTCAGAAAATTTTTGGCCCAGAAGTGCTTTTTCTCCAGATGTCTGCATTTTGGAACATCCTTGTATAGGAAGCTTTATCTTAAATTGTTGCAAGTTAGAAATTTAAAAATCCATCTGTGCTGGACTTGTCCTAAACTTCAGTCACAGTTCTTCGTTTCTCCTTCTGTCTTTGTGTATCTGAATTTGCAACAGCCTTTGGCCCTACTGAATAGGGGAAACTTGGCCTCATGGTGCTCAGAGCAATATAAACTGCATCTCCTGGGACCCACAAAATGCTGTTTAATATTAATATCCTGCTAGCTCTGAGGAATGCATTGCACAACACACCTGCCCAAGAGAGCCGTGCCAAAACCTGATGTATTGCGTGTTTCAGGAGTTTCAGAATGCACGGCTATAGCAACAGGGAGAGAAACAGTTGTGTACAGATACAGTACCAGCCTTAGCCAAGCAGATGCTATCTGGCTCAGGGTGTGTCAAAAGGCTGCAAAATCTCATGCAGGGCTAAGTGTTGGTGTGCATTGTTTCTTCTGTGAGTGATAAGTGAGGCTGGAGTAGCAGTCCCCGTGTAGGTCGGATTATTGTTTTATAGGAAGCAGTCTGGCAATGGCTTAACACCCATGGGGAGTGCATGCTGCTTTGTTTTGCTGGTTAGCACATTAGGTGGCTGCAATGCTTTCCCTAAGCCAGCTGCTGTGCTTTGTGTGGAGCTTACTCTCTGCAGAGCTGCTGAGAGCAATAGAGCCGGTTTAAGGTGTGTATTTCTTAGTGATAGTTTTGCTACCTTGTCTGTTTGGACCAGGAATTCATTTACAATATATCTGTTCAAGGGCCATATCTTCAGTTTAAATGCACAGTCAAGTCATATTTAGAATTATTAGGTCTACAAAACATAGTGCTCTGAAAATTCAGGTGCCTCAGTATGAATTTCAGTGCAATGGCATAAATTGAGGAATTAGCTGTGTTAGTCTGGTCTTGAATGTGACCTGAGATTAAATGCTAAATAAAACCTGGACTGTCAGATCTCATAAGCTACAGCAGAAATGAGGTGTCCTGTTCCTTGCAGAGGCAGCAATGAGTGGGTTTGGAAGACTGTGAGTCCATTTGTGTGTACATTTGTGAATAGCAAATTATTTTGTGTTTCCTCTTGCTACTTGCAATGTAAAACCAGCTTAGAAGTATGTTCCACTGATGTTTATTTAGAAAAACTTAGATATGATTTTGGCCTGTGATTTCTCCTATTTCCCCTCACCCTTGCTTCTGTGATTATCTTTACTGGAAGAATTTCCCATTGGTCTCTGTGCTGGTGGTGGCCTTCAGTATGGGAGCTTCTGTAGAGGATAAAACATGGTGTGGTTCATCCTGGAGGAAGATGAGCCTAAAGCAGAAGGTATAAACAGTAATGTAGAGGAGCAGATGGGGTCTCCTGCAGTGGTGGGTCAAGCTTGGGAATAAGTTGGGCATATTGCCAAAACAATTTGTCCTTGTTCTGCAAATCTTGGAAATTGCTGACCTCAGTATTTGAGGCAAAGTGTCTCCTGGTAGTGTGCAGGGGAGCCCAAACAGAACTATAATTACCCTAATGGCACTGCTGCCATGATGGTATATAAACTATAAACAGGAAAGACTGAAACCCTCTGACACAGATGAGATGCAAATGAAGGGTTGGTGCCTCTACTGTAGGAATACCAATAAGAAATGGAAACTGGCTGAGGAAATCCTTCAAGGTTTGTCTCCAGGAACTGCCTTCAAAATGTTTGCTCAGGGAAGAAGGCTGTGAAAGAGGGGAAGGATGGGTGTTTCCTCCCCTTGTGGTTTTATGAACCTCAGGCCCTGGAACCAAGGCTCCTTCTGAGGAAACTTTTATGTGTTGTCTTGTGCAAGGTATTGTCTGGGAAGCTCTAGTACTCCATATTTTTTGGAAGAGGTGCATTGTCTATCAGTGCCAAGGGCATTTCAGTGTTAGATTCTAACTGTTAGATGAAAAAGTGAGTCTTCTTGAAATAATGGAAACAGCTTGTCTTTTCATCTGAAGCTTTTTATGAAGCACAGAGACCATCACTGCCTGTGGATATAGGTCAGCTATGGGTTTCTTAAACATGTTTGATATATAAGGAAAATCTTGAATATGGAAGAAAAATAGATTTTTTTTTAAAACAAAAGGCCAACTATGAATATTTAGTTGGACCTACCCAATGTATGCATTTTTCCCAGTAATGCCTGAATTGAGTTCCTCATGTTTGATTGAGCAACACATAACAGAGAATCATCCAGTTTTGATTTAAATTTAGTTGTCATGTGGGGGGGAATGTGGTGTGGAGGCTGAGAAAAGTCTGAGGTCACCATGTGAAAGGAAGGTGTAGGAGGGAAGATATATAGTTTAGCTTTGACACAGGTTTCAATATCAGAAATAGAATTTATTGACATTTATAGTACTGTGACACTGCAAAAAGAGAGAAGTGAACACTTCTTGAGGAGAGAAGTGATTTGTTAAAAGTAATAGAAGTTCCCAGATAAGCTGTAGACCTTGCTCTGAAAAAGATCTGTAGTCTAAATAGAATGCATGAACACCAACACAAACACCAACACGTGTGGGAAAATAGAAGTAAAGGAACAAGGGTTTAACAATAATTAAACCTCTGAAAAGATGTGATACATTTGGTTTTCACAGGGAGCAGAGGGGAAAATGGGCTGATGTTTTGTGCATGTTCCTTTGTCTGTTTGGTTGTGCTGCAGTTCATCAAGCACTGGTGCACCTGAGGTGGCACTTCACCTGTGAATTATCCTATTAGTATCAATTAGACTGTTCCTGAGAGGAATGTGTGCAAGTGTCTGAGAAGATCAAAGCTTCTGGCTTTTTAAAGGCACATGTTAACTACTAAATGGAGAGCAGGAAAGCTGGAATTGTCTAAGCACAAGACTACTGGTGAATTACCAGTAGCTGCAGATCAGGACGACATCTCTCAATCTTTTTGGCACATCTTTTCCAATAGCACAGACATGGCTTTGGACTTTCAGCATTTTACTGTGGGTTGGTTTTTGACTGGCTGAATTTTGGCTAGCTCCCCTCAGTAATCTGAAGTGGTGAGGGACAGGAGACAGTGTGTAAGAGATGAGGATTTTACCTTTGCTGAGCTCTACACAAGTAGCAATGAAGACCCCAAGATGCTCTGTTGTTGGAATGTTTTTCATTAAACCCTGTCCTGACACAGACAGACCACATGATGGTGATGACTACATCTATCAGAAGGAAGTAAGTGGAGCTCAAATGATCATGACCAGAACTAGAATTAAGATATGAAATAGATATTCCTGTCACTAGAGACTAAAATGGGTTGGCATGGATTCACCTGTACACTTCTTTCAAATGTTGGGGATGAAAGGGATTGTAAATAACTCTTAAGATCTACACCTATTTAGGAAAGCATCAAATTGCTTTACAGTATCTTTGTTTCTTGGTTTTACAATGGAAACCATAGTATCTTCCACTGGAGTTATTAATATAGACTCCCTAGTACATGAGTATATTGAATGAAAATTAAGCTGCCCTGCTCACTGCTCCTTCCAGATTGTCCCTGGTGCCATGTGAAACCATTAATTAACTTTCTGACTCCCAGGTTATTCCCCCCAGAGCTGAAGGATGTTTTGCTTGGGACAAGCGAAGAGCATTTAGCTGCATCTGTAATAATGTAATGCAACCATTCATTTTATTTGATTCAGAGCCACATAAGGTTAAACAATGTCCTATGTGGAACAAGAAGCATCTTAAAGTATTAATTCAGAGGGTGGGACACATTTCTGATCTATGCCACAGCTAGTGGACCTTTTGGTGCTCTCTGGACCTTGGGTAAATTGATGCCTTCCACAGTACAGGCACTTGATGAGGAATACACTCAAGTTCTCTGAACATTGAGAGTGTCAGTATACAGTGTTTGGGTTCATAAATGGAATGTGTATTCTACAACAACCAAATAGTTTCTTTTTCTTTGCAATATTATTTGTCTTTCCTCAGACTTGCAGCAGTTTCTGTGATCTCAGGTGATCTGGCTGTTGCTACTTTCATTTCACACAACAAATTTCTCACTTACTTACCCAAGAGGTGCAAGGGATTTATGACAAAGTCAAAGAGCAGGGGGTACATTACCATTTTAAATCTTATTTCCTCTCTTCTCTTTTACTGTAAGCAAGATATTGCACAAGGCATTCTGTGCTCCACATATCTGTCCATGTTGTCAGCTGTTTGTGCATCAGGTCTGAGGAGGAGGAGGAGGAAATATGTGGTGTGTTATCAAGTCAGGTACTTCCCATTCCCAGTTTTAGCGTACGTGAGGAAGCGGTGTCTGATGAACAGAGCCGATCATGCGTTTTCTGATGCAACACTTCTCACTTAAAAATGTTGATTGGATTCTGTATTGCTGGGTTGGCTGGTTCTCCTACTTCATGGAAACCTGCTTGGAAAGCTGTCCTGCTTTTGTACACCTTGCTGACCCACCTGGCCTGTTCCTCTGGCTGCCCATCATTCTGTGATGACAGGACTCTGCTGGCTTCTCCCACTTACCAGGGGCTACCCCCTAGGCTGGTCAGCAGGTGCATGAGATGCCCATTAGATGTTCTTAGGCTGTTGGTCAATTCCTTTGCTTCCAGCTTCCTAGATCTCAGCTGTGAAGCTCCCAGCTTGCCCAGGGGGCTGCTGAGCCAAAACAGCTGTGTAGGCAGGGTCCTGAGGCATCAACCCAGAAATGTTTCAAAATCTTTCTTATATATGGGAGTGAAATCTTTTTAGGGTGGTGTGCCAACATGATTTCCTCTGTGGGATGAACATTCCAGTTCCCAGTACTGGTACAGGACATTTTACCTTTTTGTGGTTCACAGTTTGCTTGCTAGTACTTGGCTGACAAATGCATTCAGTATGTGTGTAACTACACAGTAGGGAAGACCAACAATTAGAGGATTTGAATCATACAAAGCAAGGGTCTCTGCCAATGTGCAATATGTCTATTGCATGGGGAAGGGTTGCAGAGTACAAATTGTGTGTGTTGCAGGGAGGGCAGCAGCAGTGGTTTGTGCTCTGCTGCGTTGGCAGGCTGTGGGTGAGCTTCCTGGGGCTGTTTATGGGAGAGGTGATCATCTGAAATCTAGCTTCCCATCAGATCTCTGCTCCTGGAAGCTAAAGTCTCTGAGTGAACACATCTTCCTGTCTAGGTCCAGGAGATCTAATTTTGGGCCTTTGGCACATAGGCTGGAATCCTGTGCCAAGTGGGGCAGTGTAGGTAGCTTAATTCAATGTTCTGAATAGATTCAATTTTTTTTCCTGTTGGCCATATCATGTCTTTCCTGCCACACAGACCATGAATGTGGAAGCCCTACAGTTAAAAACACCCTAGTTCCTTGAGATGCTGAAGGCTCTACATTTCTCTTGGCTTTGGGATGATTTTCTGTTCTAGATTCTCACGTTTCAAGAAGCACTTCATAAAAATCTTTGGAGCTTCAGAATTCCCAAGGTATTATATAAGTTAAGAAGTTAAAAAGATTTGTGCCTGTAAAAATATTTTTTCTTCTAGACCGAAAGCATTTAAATTTGCAGTGTTATGCAAGTGTCATGTTTTATGTGCTGCTGAAACAGAGGAATTAACCCTGACCTAATATGCATACACAGACATTCAGAGATAATATCAGACTCTGTGGATGACTCTGCCTTGGCACAGGTTAGGGCAGCTTTCCTGAGACCAGCTGAGATGCTCACAGTGTTTCAAGTGCCAGGCTCTCTGCTCACACTTGTCTACCTTCTCTGCTGGCTTAAGGGGAGCAGGTGGCAGAAAGCTGCTGGAATTAAGCTGAGAGTGTTTTCAGTAAGGCAAATTCCCAGTTGCTCTATTAGGAAAACTTTGACTTCTTTCTGTCACAGGAATGGTTGAGTGGAAGAAGAGAAACACACCTAAGTGAGAAATTTTTCTCATCAGAAATATTTTGTACAGGGATAAGCATCAATGCAGAAGGAGCTTTTGTATTCAAATCCTCTGTAGAACCCCTGAAGTTGTCAGAAGCTATAATCCACCAGAAGTGAGTCACACAGCTCTTAATTGCTGTAAATAAGCTTGCAAGGCTCATAATAACACTAATGACTAAGTCAAACTCTTGTTATTCTAAATTGGTCATATAGCTTGGTTGATATCTAGAGTTTTTGTATTAAAAAAAAAAAAAAAAAGGACAGAAGTGGAGAAAGGAAAAAGATCCAGTTTTCCAGTGTGAGGATCTTTCAATAACCTTAGATCCCACCTACAAAGAGATAGTGACTTTCTGGTAGTGAGGTCAGTGGATGCTAATGATCCACTTGCAGGAATGTGCACTGAATTGTCTGATGCATTTTCCAGCTCTGATATTAATTTCCCTTGGAGTGCTGATGCTTTAGACAGCTTGAATGGACAATGCTGCTTGTCCATGGTCAGATTCCCACTGGTGAGCTCAAGCTGAGGTAATGGCTGCATGCCACTACAGAAGGACAGCCCTGGAAATCCTTCAGGAAAAGGAGAAGTGTAGTTTTCTGTTGCTTCAGCCTTTCAAATGAGCATAGCATTTTGCCAGAGGAGTTCCAGAGCCAGTACTGTGAAGTAGGAGCAGGGCTTTCTAAGCTTGGGAGTTGGACTGGAGCAAAACCTCCTTTTTTTTAGCAACAACTAACTCTTAGATTTCCTGATGCAACATGAAACTTTGCCATTGGGTATTTTTAAGACTTGAACATTTTCAGGTATTAACCAAGGACTCTGTGTCAGTATTCACTTGCTCTTAATGATCAGTGTGCCTGCTATAAAGACACACTTTGCAGGTATTTCCCCAGCTACTGGTGATGCACATGAATGCATTCAGTTCTCCCTGAATTGGCTGTTTCTGTATTTCTTTGCCTTGCCTCTATGCTCAGTTCAGTGGTTTTCTTACATTTACACTTCACTAAAATCTTCCAGATTACCTAGGCCAGGACACAGGTTGGCTGATGCTAGTTTTAGTTAAGCCTACCCACTGGCTACCCACCTACAGAATAGCACAGTGAGGATGCTTGCTACTATTTTAGTCTATTTTTGAAGGGCAACTTAGACAGTAAGTTACTGACAGGAATGCATTAATTGAACCCTTGATGACTTCCATATTATTTGAAATATATTGCTGTATGTCTTTTATTTCTTTCTCAACAACATTTAAGGGTTGTGCTCAGGTAAAGGTCGGACTTTGAAAAAACCCACATTCAGAGCTGAAACAGGATTGGACAGAAACAAAAAGGAAATGCTGCTGCATGTGTCATACAATCACTGCAACCTTTGTTTTTTAATTACTCTTTCCCAGTATAATAACTTTCAGTAGCAAACATGTCCTTAGTAGATCCTGCCCCAAAGAACTTATAGTCACAGAGAGTGAAAAACAATGACAGAAAGCAAGAGTTACTCTCGATTCTAAAAAAAGTGACCATTAAATAAATAAAAGAGGTAGGTGGCAACTAAGGAAGAAACCCTTCTCTTGATAATTTGAAGCTGAATACCATAACCATAAGTCAAGTGTCCCTGTCAGCCAAGTGGTGAAGTGTAATACTTACCTAACTCTTCTGAGGTCTTTGCACAAGCAATTTTATACTGACATCAGTGTCAGACTATTTGAATAAGATCTGAAGATAAATGTTTGAGAAACTGGCTTGAGTGGAAAGACATTGAAATATCTTACTCAACCATTATTTCAATTAGGTGCTCTGCAACCCCTTGGTTTAAAATAAAAGAACAATTTCTAAAGCATAAACACAGTAGGTTTCAATGTGTGGCTTTACATTGACGTGTCTTGGAAAGGTAACACTGCAGTCCTCAGATAGCCCAGGTAAGTAATGAGCAGCTTCCTCCCATGGTGAAGCTGCAAAGATCACTATCTTGCCATATTTACAACCACACCTGCAAAGCACCTCAGGAAATTAGTAGCTCTCTTACTCTGGCCAGGAAAAAGAGCCAGTGATACTGGCTTTACTGTAGGATGTCTTTGTTTAAGGTAGCCGTGGTTCAGGAGATAGGTAAGAGGATATAACACCTTTTACTTTCCTGAAACAGGGATAGATCTTGATAGCCAGAAGGATAGTACATTTACTGATTGCTCCTCAGATAGACAACCTGGGATTTTGTTCTAATTAACAGCAGGTACTGAAAACGGTTGTTTGGAAAATATTCAAAGATCTGAAATAATTTCAGATTGCTTGTGTTGTTTGCTCAGAATGGGCAAGGGGGAAACAATGAAAAATTAGAAAGCTTTTATTTCAAAATTAAATATTACATGTCCTAAATGTGGCATTTCTGAAGAAGCTTGCTTTATAGCTCTTAGTTTCCCATGGTAATTTTGAAGTGAAAAATTGAGATAGATTTGAATATTTTTTCGGTTGTTTGGATTTTTTTTAATGGTGGTTAAAGGAAAAAATGGAAAAAAATACTTTGGGGATGAGCTAGGAAAAAAAAAAAAATTTTCTCAATTTCTGTCAACATTTTTAAAGAGTTTGAATTTGACCATACACATTTATTTTCTTAGATAACTATAATTTTCCTAACCTAGCCACTGAGCTGAACAAGAAACAAACTGACTTATGAGGCAAAAAGAAAGTGACTATTACCTCCCATTGTCTCTGTCTGGCAAAACAATGCATCTCCTTAAAATGCAGTCTTCCACCTCCACCTACTCAGTGGTGTGGCTGCATCTAGCCCTAGAAAGACCCATCACTTATCTCTGTTTGGAGGCTTTTATGGAATGAATGAATGAATGAATGAATGAATGAATGAATGAATGAATGAATGAAAGACTTTTCTCAAACAAAGTTACAGGAGGTTTATATTTATGGGAGAGTGCTTTGGTAACTGCCATCCTTCCTCATGAGGCTTTTGGGACCAAGGGTGGAAGGACTATGAAGACAGTGCCTCAGTGAGGGCAGTTTTTGTACACCAAAGCTGAGTTTGAAATTTTGCAATGCCATTGCTGGGGCAAACAGTGATCTCCACTAAATGAGACTTCTGTATCTTTTGCAGGTTTTGTCCCTGTTAGCTTTTCAGTTTATGCCAGTTCACAATCTTTTGGAGTTGCTGCCACTCTGCTGTTTGGTTTTTGGCAGCTCAGTAGCTTCCTGCAAGGGGCAGTCAGTGAGCAGCCCAGTGGGTAAATTGCATGTAGCTGAACTCTGTATTAATTGGCTTTTATTTCTTTCATGCTGAGCTTGCAGCATGGGCTTGCAATCCTTCCATTCTGATTTTGTTACACATATTCTCTTGTGTGCATCACCCAAATGCCAGCAGGTACTGTATGAACCAATTTAACCTCAGTATAATTTGATATGTATTTTTATCTCTTCCTCCCCCATCCCAGCTTATTTCCAAGTACTTTCTTAATAGTAGTTTGGAAAAGAAGTAAGATTCAGTCACACATGTGGAATGAGACTGTCCTAATTGACAAGTAAATACCTCTTCTCTTTGTCTCCTGAACAGTCTTTTACAATCTGTGCTGAAGGTACAGTACTGTATTTTCTGGGTCTAACTCCACTAGTATAAGCCTGGCTTGACTATGTCCTCCCTCTAAAGAGGGGATGGGGAGGACTTTCTGTACCACCTTGAAGTTATTGCCTAGTTATTATCTAGTTCACTAACATACTCTGCTGTGCCCTCTTTGGTTTAGGTTTAACCTTTCAGTTCTGTTGTTCCTTCCTTACACAGTTGACTTTGTCTTACTTTCCCCATGCTGTATGTTTTTTATGTCTGCAGCAAGCCCTGATGTCACATAGCCCATCTCCCTGATGCCCAGGAGGAAATGGATGTAGTACTTGTCTGTGTGCTTGTTGACAAGAAACACAAAACCTTTTATGCATTTTGGCCATGCTGATTTACTGGAAACATTAAGTTCTTGGAGGGGTTATTGGAAAAATTAGTTCCATAGCTCTTGAAAATAACTTTTGCACCTTGATTTGAAAGCATTCTGGGAGCTTTTTTTTCTTCTTTCCTGTTCTATTAAGACATGGGTCTCCCTGCTGCAGCTGTTCTGTTTTTAATGTGTTGCTCTGTTTCCAGCAGACATACCACTCTTTGAGAGGAGTTCATTGTTCTCTGGCTGGTTTTCCACTTTAGGAGGTAAATTTGTCAATGTTCTACTTTGGTCTCTCAGTTCACTGTAGCAGCAAAATGTCTGATCAAAGCTGCAACAGCAATACAAAAGTGGAAAACCTAGACTCCTCTCTGAATAAGAGGTTTTTCCTTTATTCTCTGCTTTTTCCCTTATCTCTGGAAGTGGGATGTTACAGACTCCTGTGTCCATGGAAGCAGAAGATGAGTGTGTGCACTGCAGTCTTAACTGGTCCTGTAAAAACACCCAAGTGAGGCTGTTAAAACAGTGTTACTGCAGGAGTCCTGCAGGCTTGCATAGTTAATTGCTCTGAACTCCACATTGCTTTCAAATGAGTTTTGGTTGATTTTTCTGTGAGATTTGTAACTGCCTTTTGATTTGCTTTATTAGGCCTTTATTTGAGATATCTTTCTTTTTAGTATTTCAAAGATTTCAACCTAGTGCATCTAGTCTTCACTGGTGGTGAGCATGGTGGCTGCCTTTTCAGCCATAGCAAAATATGTGAAATGCCAGTTTGAGTGTTTGGTTGTCACTTGCAGAAGCCCAGGAGCATCTGCCTAAAACTGATTTTAACTGGTGACAGTTTTTTGTGGAAAATATTTTACAAAGTGGATGATCCACAGTGTGTACCTGAAAAATCTGAAGCCAAAGATTTCAGGTGAACCTATTTTCCTAAACAACTATTGTGGTTAGAATTAATTTTTTCTTCTTTTGTCGAAAGCCAGATTCATAATTTGATGAAAATTAACTCTTGACATTCTCCATCAGTTTAAGGTGTCCACTGGCTGTTTTGTGAGGCTTGATCCTATCTGGTATTACTATGCCCCAGTGAGAACATACCTTACTGAAAACTTATGGTGGCCACCAGGCCTTTTCCAGGTCTGGGTCTGTACACCATGAAATTGCAAGTGTGGATTAAGGTACAGACAGAGCAGATTGCCTGGAGCTATGTCCTGACAGGTACCCTGTCAGCAGGTCACAGTAGGCATGGGAGAAGTGGAGGAAGCCATGCCTCTGCCATCCTCAGGGAATTCCTTAGGACCCACTGTCAACAGCAAGTTGATGGGGGAACAGGATGGGAAGCTGGGAAATATCAAGTTATTGTATTCATATAAGAAGCAGGTAGAGGGGAAAAGAAGCAGAGGGAAGGCATGCAGCTTTCCCTTTCTCTGCCAATATTTATCTCAATTTCACCAGCATCTCTGCTTTGGCCAGGCGAGCAGCCAGTAGGTACTTCCAGCTGAGGAGTTGTGATTTACTGGTTGTCAGAAAGATTGCCAATAACATATTGGGAATATATTGAGTCCTTATTGTAGGAGAAGTTGAAAAGAATGCTTGAAAGTGGATTGGTTGCCCACCAGAGAGTGTAATAGGTGAGTTTCAGTTCTCCATTCCCTTTGGCTTTTTTTTTTTTTTTTTTTTTTTTTTTTCTTTCTTTTTTTGTGGAGTATTTTGTGGAAGAACTGAAAATTAATCTTCTGACTATATATGTGGAAGACATGGAAGTGAAGGAAGACTTTCTGGGCATGTCAGAATCAACCCAAAAACCTGATGGGAGGATGTTGGGGCAATAGCAAATTGTGAGAAATAATGGAAGTGTCAGCCTTTCAGCTCACCCCTGACACTGCAGATCTTGCCCTCTGAGATGTAGGCAGGCTCTCCCGCACACAGAGGAGGCAGAGGGTGGAGCTCGGCGCCTGTATAAATTATATGTGTCCTTCAGGTTATTTCAGAGCAGCAGCAGCACAACAAGCTGCCGGCGTTTGTCAGCTGACAGATCTGTCACCCAAGCTGGGGTTTCGCTCGCTGCCATCCTGCTGCCATGGGGAGCCCACCAGCCAAGGTAAGGGAGCAGCACCGCCCTGCCATGGCCTGGCACTGCCTGGGCCCTCTGCTCCAGCTCTGCCCAGCAAACTCCTGCTCCTGCATCCGCTGGGATGCACAGGCTGCGCTGCTGGCCGGGGCATCCTGGCCTTGGCAGACCCCCTGTCCCCTCTGTCACCTCCCAGTGACTGACATGGAACTGAGCCTCAGTGAAAGCACGGAGAAATGGGGAGCTTTGCTGCTGTCCTCTGGGGTACCTGCTGGAGTGAAGTCTGTGAAGGAACAGGAGGCTGGTCTTGAAGAGCTTACCTCCCATAAAATGAAAGTGCTTTAGCCCTCCTGCGTGCTCTTCTCTGGGTAGCACATGTTCAGCTTGGCCCAGCTGAAATAAACCAGCAGCTTTATCTAGCAACAAAGCATAATCTATGTTACTTTAGCTACAGGGGAGACATCTAACGAGCTGCTTGGCTTGTTAGATCTAGTTATTTTTAATGTAATGTTTACAACGTTTGCAGTTCTAGTGGAAGTATTTCATGTCTGGACTTGAGTTTTCTAATAGTAAGTTCTATTCAGAGATTCTAATTGGTGACTTTTATATATATAAATATATATATCAAAAGTATATATCAACAGAACTATGAGTTGAAAATTCTTTCCTCATGTATACCTTAAAAAAATAATGGACGTGGTGTCTGAATGCAAAGCATGAATCATTCTTTATGCATCAAACTCCTCATCAAATTTTGCAACAAATTAAACAAATATGGGCATTCATGGGCTTAAAATATGGTGAGAAACAATTTTACGTGCTACAGCCTATAGAGCTTGTTAATTGTGCCATGGAAATATTTGCAGGCAAAGTTAAAGATTTGAAAAATATCAGTAGCATGAATGGATGGCTCAAGGGATAGGTTAAAAATATTCAAACATTCAGGCAAAGAAAATAAATTGTAAATGTCATGTAGTTTCTGGATAAAATTAGTATCTAATCCATCTACCAGTCAGATCCAGACATATCTCTCTATTGTAAGTATGAATATTTTCTATCAGTTTTAAAGATCAAGATTATATCTAATAGATGGTTCTGGAGCTGATAGGTGGGTAGATAGCTCAGCTAATTTTATCTAGAAAGCTTCAATGACAAGGTTCTTGCATTTCCTCCCAAAGCTGCAGCTGCTGTTCTGTGAGTACAGACTCCTGGTTCATAGGCACCACTGTCAAAGATTTGAGAGCAAGTTTCAAGTCAGAAAACTTCTGTTCCAAGGGAAGAGATTAATTCAGTACTGCAGGTAGCTCTGCTGTTGTGTCAGGCAAGCGTGTTTCAGTATGCATCAGTTGGTAAATAGATATGGAAATAAGAACAGAGTGGTTTTGTGTGTTGTTTTTTCTTTTACAGTAAAAAACCCACATGTTTAGAAATGTGTGGATCCTTTGAACTATCTAGGATGACCTCCAAACCTCCCAGTTATTTTTTTGCACTTTGAGAGGGCTACAAAATTGACACAGAAGTGATTGTCAGTATTAACTTACAACTTCTCATATTCGTGACAAGGTCTTTTCTTCTGCTCAGACAAGAGTAATCCCTCTTTAGAAGTTTTATTTGGTGGACTATGGAATAATTTTCATCTGATAAAATACTCAGAAATTTTGTCAATACAAAGCCCTGAGGGAGCCACTCATATGTGTAAAGGTGGTGACTGATATATATGAACAGGAGATAGATCTGAAATCCACAATGATTCTTGAAGTAATCCATCAGTGATTACATGAAATTACAGTATATGTTTGTAAAGTGAATTAGATTTCCTCACTAACTGTTCAACTTCCAATGATAAAATTTGGGAAAATTGTGATTCCCAAGCAAAACGAGACTCTCACAGTTCTCTGTATTTCTTCAGTCAGTCACTTTTTCCACTAGAAATTTTCATCCCTTTAGTTTTAATGAAAGTAGGCAGCTGGTTGGAAAGACAATTTTCTAGCAGTGTTCTCACTGATGGAAGGGCTAACAGCCAACATTAGATATTAGAGAACCTCTGTGGAAGAGTATGCTTTAGAACCAGGCTGGTAATGAAGCTTTCCTTTCTGAACTTTAATTAAGTTTATACATTTCTAGATTTAATCTCAATTTGGTAAAGTGCCAAATTGTAGTTGGACCAAATCCTCAGTATCTAACATAAAATAATGGTGAGAATATGCCAAATAATTACATTTGGTGTGAGATCTTGTAAGCATGATATTGTACAGCTTCTAGTACATTGATGGAGAAAGAAGTAATCCGTGAAAGAAGGTAATTATTCATGACTGAAACACATGTATAAAGCTGAGTGACAAATCCTACAGCTATTTTCCAAGTGTGAGAAGACAGCAAAAGCCTCATCTAAACCTTAATATGACTTGGTGTTCTCCTGTGGTGATAACTCTGCTCAGAGAGCTGCTCAAGCTTGGTGCAGGGAGAGTGAAACACTGACATTCCAGTCAGCCTTCCAACAGGTACAGACCAAGGACTTATTTAAAAAAAAGGAAAAAGAGAACAGGTAGTTATGGGATGAGGTTCCCAGACTGCAGAAACTTCCCTAGAATACTGACTTTGTAGTGAAGGCAGCCATGAGATCTTCTAGTAGCAGCATGGAGGGGTAATAAGGACTGAAATAAAAATGTGAGCTCTTGGTAGGTTTTTCTTCTTTTACTGCCATCCACTGATGTTTTGGTAGGCTCCTCAATATTTATAAGCTTTGAGAAGATTTCATATGCTCAAAGTTTTCTTTTTGGAAACCTTAAGTGACTAACTGCCTGTAAACAAGAGATTTATGTGTCCTTCCAAAGATGATCAGCATTCCTGTGGAAGGAGGTCAGTGAGGGTATATTGTTCCAGTCAATGAGATGGTGGCAACAGATGTGAATTTTCAGTCTGTTAAGGTTTGATATAGCTGTGGCAATTCTGACATGCTAGTTTTATCTCCTGATTACTGACTCTTCTGTGCTTTAAACAGAAATGACTCTCTCAAATCTTGCTTTGAGGGTACAGAAGTGTAGTTTAATGCTAAATATTGTCAAGTGAAAAGAAGTTTGTTGGTTTATTTTCTTTCCCCCTCCAAGTTTTAGCCTTCTCTTTGGTGCTCTGGAGATGCTACTATTTATTGGCTTGAAGAGTTCTTTCTTAGGATGCAACACTACACAGGTGGCTGAATCCTGCACTCTGTTGCTGGTCTCACACTAGTAATTTCCCAGCAAAAACAGAACACTGTGCTTCTGGGAAAGCTGCCTTTGACTCTGGATGTTTACAGAGGGATTTTGTTACTCTCTGCTTGCCTGTACAAGAAGACATGTGTCTCCCAAGGAAGTGACCTAAAACCAGCAAGACCAATGCAGCTGCAAGTCTGTCAAGGGCTGTCTGGGTGATGCTGTGTGCATTCATCAGGTTACATTAATTGTGGAGTTACATGTTGCTTTTCATGTTATGAAAATAGCAAGTGGTTCCTCTAACTGTAATTATTTTTTGTAGAAGGGTATTCTGGAGTACCAGGACTTTCAGGCAAAGATGTTATTTTACACCATCCAAATCAGACCTAAGAGTCTGCTCTGGACTATTGTTGAAGGAAATTAGCTCTGCCTTTATGTGATGAAAAAAGGGATTAGCCCACTTCTGAATGGTTATCACAGCTTGGAGTAACTGGAGTCTTGGGAGAGGGATGGTTTCTGGCTTTCTTGTAGGATTTACAGAGCCCTTAGTGTTTATTATGGCCACCCTTTCCATCTGAATGGAATGCCTTTCATCCTGCAACACCACCAGGACTAATCTGCATGGAATCAGGAGGAGTGAAAAGTCATCTTTGATGGTGTTTCCATCGTTTGGCAAATGTTGACATGTTTGAGGAGAGTGATTGCTGTTGGAAGGGGGAGGGAGGAGGAGTGAGGCACTCTGGCTGTAGTGGCAGAGGATGAAAACAGAACTTCTGTCACATCTGAGAGTTCTCTGAAGGTGACCTGCAGAGGCACCATTTTTATAAGCAGCTTGGAAATTTTCACCACAAAAAGTTTCAAAACAAATTTTATGCCAACATCTGTTCCTTCAGTGAAGGCAGATTCTGTGAATGGTCTGGGATTCTGTTGAGCAAGGGAGAAGTTGATTACAAAATGACTAAGAATTAACATATTAATTAAAACTAGTCACCTGTGTAATTGTCTACATAATCCAATAATTCACGTAAATGAAAACCACTAGGAATGCTGAGTGAGTGAGTGTTCCAGCTGGTAGTTCTATGTTAAATAACTATTTGCACAGGAAAATTAAAGTCAAATTCTTTCAGTGGGCAACTGGAATAATATGGAAGTGTCCCAACTGGAACTTTTAATGTCCACAATGCATTAAACTAAGAAAGTTTTAAATATGTCATTTTTAAATTTGGAGGAAGACATACTGGAAAGGGTTCCTGTCATACAAAAACAAATTTGCTTTGCATTTTTATATAAGCCAAGAGACAGACTAATGTGATTTTATGAGTTTAACAAGGGTATCTCTGCTCAGGGCAACTCTTAAATATTAATCTGAATTTTAAAAGTATGTAACTTTTAAGTGACATAATACAATTTAATATTAAGCCTTTATTTGAACATGCTAATTCACAGTTCAGATGATATCCATCTTATGTAATGTAATTTACCTCTAAACAAGCCTGAATGAAGCTGAATGCAGGCTATTCTCATCTCTAATAAACATGTCCAAGAGTCTCCACCTCATTTTAAAAGAATTTCTGATTAACTGTAGTGAGTGACTCTTTCTGTAGAGAGGTTCCTCCTTCCCCAATAGTTTGTGTATACAGAGTTAATCATTTCCTTGTCAGGAAAATTAGTCATGGTGCTAACTTTCAAAATAAAACTGTCAAATTATTTAGTGACAGTGTAATGAGAGTCCTTGTTTAGGCAAACAGAGATAATATTTCAGTTGCTAGTTTAAGCTTTAAGTTTCAATTTATTAGTGATAGTGGGACTGTAATTAGTGTAGTGGGACTGTGTTATTACTTAATATTGCTGGCAAGCCATGCTAGTATGGCATGCAAAAACAAACAACTGACAGAAAATTAAAAGGAAATTTAAATTTAACAATTTGAAAAAATACACCTTAGCATGGAAATCTTAGTTTTTAAGAGTTGGGAAGAAGTAACTTGAAATAGTGTTAAAAGGATAATCTGTGATAGAAATAAATCTCATGTCTGGAAGGGAAGTACTTCCATTCCCATAATTATTTTCAGGGTACATAATGATAGGGAATTCTGTGGTATCCTATCTGCAAAGCGGGGCAGTTTTTATTTTGTGTGCAGGGTCTCTGCTGGGCCTGTGGTCTGTTCCCTCAAACCCAGCAGGGCCATTTGTTGAGCCTGCCCTACTCACAAGCATCACAGAGATTTAGTCTTAGTTCAGATACAAAGTCAGAAGTTTGTAGTGCTTTTTGGTAAGTACCATGTCCTGGCCAAGGTGACCTGGGCAGGCAGCTGCAATTCCTAATGTCCCCTTCCAAAGGCTCCCTGCTGACCCATGGGTGGCACAGAGCCCTTGGGGTGTTGGTGGTACAACCATCACTGCATCATCATGCATCAGGTTGCCTGAAAACAAGTGTTTCTGGGTGACTAAGAAAGCTTTCCATACCATTGTCTGGGCCTGTGTTTTCTCTGTGTTCATCTTAGCATGGTGTACTTCCACTTGAGGGTGGTCAAACATGGGCAGGCTGTCCCCCTGTGCTGTTCAAAATACATCTTGTTTTTGCATTCTGAGCTGATCAAATTATTGCCTTTGTTTTCTCTGCAGATTAAGTTTTGCCCCATCCACATGCTTTCTGTAAGAATCATACAAGCTAAGAACATCAAGTCAAGAGACCTGTGTGAGTTGTGGTTTGATTGTGTTTTTAGTCACCTCCAGAGTTTACACAGGGAGCAATTTTCTTAAGTACTGAAGGTATGAAAGCAACGTACTTAAAGCATGGCAGTAGAAATACTCATGCAAGGGCTATAACTAGATCAAATGTCTCCAATGGAGATTGGAGTACATCTCTAGTGGCATTCGGGGAACTGGTAAAAACCAAGACACTCAGATTTATTTTCTGGGCCAAGAGGGTAGACTTCATTAGGACACCACAATCTGTGAATCTGCTTGGGCAGGAATGTGAATTTACAGACCTGTTATTGAAATGTACCAATTATATGCAATAATCAAGGGTCAATTAGAGAATCTCAAGCCTTTTAAAACACCTTATCTTTCAGGGTATTTGCTGTTCTCAGATGACCAGTCTCAATAAACTGTGTTGATAGTTTTGGTTAAGGAGGACCTCTGCAGATCCAGCTCTAAGCCCATGCTGCAGACTTTTCTGTGTGCTTTTGTGTTCCAGTGTCTTTAACTCCTTATCTCCCCTTCACAGCCTCCTATGTCTCCTTCTCCAGGTGTGCTGTGGACCAGCCATTCAGCTGCCAGTTTTGCAGAGGTCTCCAGTGAGTTCCTCAGTTAGGACAGAGGCATTGAGGTGCCTTTTGTCAATTTTGAAACTTCTGGCCTGTGTATTCCTCTAGGGCAAAATGACTCAGCCAAAAAAAAGTATCACTTTGCAACACTTTACTTGAGTTACAGCTGAGCCCATCCGTGCCTTGCCATGCAGGGCTGGGCCTGATGTGAAGGAGAACAGAGGGAGTGAATCCCCTGTTAGTTGGTTGAGTGAGTGCCTGCCAAAGGCTTCCTGAGCTCCACTGGCAAATGCCATCCAGCTCCATCCAGAAAGGTGTTAGTGTGACAAGGCCTGTGTTTCTGAGTTTCAATGATCTCTTCTATCTACTCTATTGAAGGGACAGTTCCACTTTCGTGCCAAAACCTTGCGGGGCAATGTTATTCACTGCTTGATACCAGTCTGAAGTATTTAGGCATCTCGGGCTGCAGTGGAAATCTTCCATCAAGTCCTGACTCCAGCTCTGAGAGACATCACCTTGGAGATTTCCTTTCCCACCGTTGTCCAGCTTCACAAAGTAAATGTGCTTCCCCACCCTGGCTCTCCCCAAAGGATGGCTGCTCGAGGCACTGACCGCACTAACCACAAGGAATAGATATGGCATGGAAGAGAAGCGAAGATTTCCGACTTGCTTGGGCCCACGCTGGCCTTGAGCTGCAGCAGATCATCCTGCCTAGTGCCTAACACCTCTAGACAGCCATCAGTCCCCTCGCATGCTTGTGTGACTCAGCTGAGCCAGGCAGGCTCTGATCTCTGTAACGTGCATCTCCTTTCCTGTAATCATCCTAACAGCCCTTCCTGGAACCAGCTGTAGTTTAACTTTTTAACATCATTGACTGGAATTGTAGGGACTATGCCTGAGGAATGCTCAGTGGGCATAGCCTACTCTTCTCTTTCTCTTCCCATGGGAAAAATGGCTCTTAGTGTACTTTGTTTGTGCATGTGTACATTTGCAGTTTGTAGTTACTCAGGAATTAGATGGTTTTCCTTGGTTGTTTCCAAATGGTGATCTCTCTACTAATTAAAAAAAAAAAAAAGTAGTAATATTTATTAATCTCCAGGATTATGGCCTAGCCCTGCTGTTCATCCATAATATTGGCATCAGGTTTTTAATTTTTCTCTGCTGCAGTGACTTCATCAGACTGCTATGTAAGCTTGTGGCTGCCGTCTGCTTCACCTGGAAAGCTTCAGACCAAAACCGTCAAGAATTCTGACAACCCTGTCTGGAATGAGACTTTCTACTTTAGGATCCAGAGAGAAGTTGAGGTAGTAAAAAACAGAATTTTCACTGATTTGAATAGTTGGGAATCCTCAGCTGACACCATGTTGATCGACTGTGCTAAATAACTTAAGAAAACACTTGCTTCACAGACTGGTTTGCACAGAACAGTAGACATATGAAGCTATTTACAGACATTGGTGCCTGTATCTGTGCTAGTCCAGACTCCCTTTGTTGTCACCCGAGTGAAATAAGCACTCTTGTATCATACTTCTGTGCTGTTTTGGCATGGCTAATTTCAAAAGAGCTTTTCCTCCACTGGTTCTAAGGGAAGAGTAGTGAAGTTGCTGGGGTGTAGACAACAAATTTAATCCTTCCCTAAATTGTGGAATTTGGAGAACTGTGTGAATGAAGAAACTAAGTGTGTTCTTTGGGTGGGTTATCAGTGGGGTGCAGAGCATTGGCATATTTTCTGTGTCAGGAGAGTGGGGAACCTCTGTTGTTGGTAGCTGTTTTCCACTTCACAGGTTTCCCAAGATTGGGTGTAATGATGTTCTACATCAGCAGACTCCTAAAGGAAAGGACACGCTTCTTTATTCTTACTGCTCTGCTGGTGAAACAGTTGCAAAAATCTATATTTATATTTTTGTTTCTGCCTAAGAGAAGCTCAATTAGTGTTCTTATTTTTTTTTTTTTTCTACTACCAGAACATTTTAGAATTGGCAGTGTGTGATGAAGATTCACTCACCAAAGATGACATGCAGTTCACAGTTCTTTTCAATGTCGCTAGAATCAGACCTGGGGAGACAATCCGTGAGACATTTGCTTTGAAATCAGAGGTAAGGGCTGAAAACACAGGCAGAGATCAACAAGACCTCATTGTGTTCCAAGTTAAGTAGGGTTTGGATGTTCATGAACAGGTAGCCTTATGTGTCATTATCAATACCTCATCAAAACAGATACAGCTTTGCTGTATTTTTATGACTTAAGGAATCTATTCTTAAAAATTCAGAAAATAAAGCAACTTCTCTCTCATGCTCTCTGAGGGCAAATATTATAACAGAAAGCCTCTGTAAATAATAATTTTTATCTTTTAGAATCCAAATAAATACTTCCTTACCTTTCTGCTTTATTCCACTTTTGCTATGCTTAGGGGAAATTTTCTCTTAAATGGCAACTTATTTATTAAAAACATGAAAATGATTCACCCATTATTTGAATTCAGTGATTCTTTCAGGCTTTTTCCCTGTTGGAATTCATGCTGGGTTTCCTTCTAGTTGGTTCAGATTTCTCCAGCCCATAATAAAGGAACGTCTGTCCTGCTAACATCTTTGGTATTTTATTAAGGAGCCCATGAAAGAATTGCCCAGTAAACAAAGCTGGGATAGGTCTGACAGCTCCTGGGCTTGTCTGAGCTGTTGCTGAGGTGCTGCTATACTCTCATTACAGGAAGGAGACAGTCCATAAAAACAGCTACTTCCCACATGCTGAAAGCTGTTAACATGGATTTTCCTAGTGACCCTGCTGGCTGGTGCTGTGCACTCCTCAGCCAGTGGGTGAGTCACTGGGAAATACAATGATTCAATAACCACTTCAGTCCCTTGCCTAATTCATCTCCTCTGGATTCAGTCCAAATGTGATTTAAATGGTCTGTGTGTGGAAATGTCTCTGGTCTTAGTGACATTTGTTGCTGGGCTTTGATGCCTTTCCCCATGCACATTGTCTTGAACAGAGCCATTTTATTTCCTTCTCAATCAAGCTCTCCCTCTCCAATTGTATCTTTGGAAATATGTATAATTCTACATATCACAAAATGGGAGATTATTAATCCTATGTGCATTTCATAGGTCTGTGGTTTCTGTTGCAATTTCAGCTTTGGAAAGATATGACAACAAACTCTTTTTGGTATCATTAGCAGAAGAGATGTCAGGCCTTGAAGTGCTTTTTAGGTGTGTCTGTGCTGCCAAATTCTTGCAGCCTTCAATAGTTTATATTTGTTTTACCCTTTTCTTTTTAGACAGAGAGGTGCTCTAAGAAATGGGAAAGCTTGGAAGTAGAATTCTGGATGGAAAGACTGTAAGTAAAATTCCTACCTCAGAGGATGAGAAACTTCTTCCAGCTCTTTGTCCCAGCAGTGAACCTAAATTAAAGTTTCAAACTTTTTTTTTTTTTTTTTTTAACCTTAATTTCTCTAGCTAATTACACCTTTCAGCATATTTCATACAAATCTTAAACTTCTGTTGAACATGTCTATCTAGATCCTGGAAATGTAATAAAATTGTCACAATGTGATAACTTTTACACAAGATGCATGTGAAACTTAATGTAAGTGCTCTTCAAATTGTTGATATTAGTTGAACAATACCTAGAACATTGTGGAATTTCACAGAGTTATTATTATCTCAGAATTATTGTTATGTTACAATGTATACATGGAGTTATGTAGATAGTACTAGAAAAGTCACCCTTTAAGCAATAGCTTAGTAAAACTGAAAAAGCATACAATCAACAAATAATGAAAATAAGGCCATCCCCCTCAAAGTGGTAATCAGCATTTTCTGGAGGAGAACAAGTCCCATAAAATAAAGTTTATCTGTCTTTTAGATCCTATCACAGGCTTGAAGAGAAGCCCCTAAAATAAGACTTCTTATTCTTAAACATGAGGAAATTGCAGAAAAAAATCAGAAACTGCAGAAAAAATTGTGTTCTTGGTTAATTTCTAATACAGTGAAATTCAAGAAAATGTATTTAATTTACCTGTGAGAGGTACCTTTAGAGATGGTATCATGCATGATGATGGTAATAACCTCCTGCAAATGTGGAAGCAGTTACAGTCAGATATGTAAAAGGTCAGAATGAGAAGCAGTGCTTGGGAACTGGATTCAGACTAGAAATAAGAGGAACATCTTTCACCATTCAAGTTAAAAGGCATTTGGGTGATGTCCATCCTTGGAAATTAAACCTAGTTATTTAAATACATTTTACAGCTGGAATATAAATTTTAACCCTGGAAATGGTGTTTGGTAAAATACCCTGTACTACATGCATGTACTACATAATTTCAATGGCCCTTTCAGATGTATTAAAGCATTTATGAATGTGTGTAACATAGGGGAGTTGGAATATTTGCCTTAGTGAAAGATGCTGTTAGTAGACTCTGCAGATTACTCATATTATTAAATAACCACATCCATTCAGTGACAGACCAAGGTCTTACAAGGTAAAATATCTGGGACAAAGACTTTTTATTGCTTGCCTCTGTGTTTTGCAGTCTTACATGTAGCACAGTGGGAGCTAATTCTTATTTGCCATTCATTTGGGATCAGCCATAGTTATAATATGAACTAGTCAGAAATGTCTTTCCTAATAAATGTTTGCAGAACATGTTAATAGTAGTCTTTGCTTTCCCCAAGTCATATGGTCATTTGTTAATAGCAGGACATGATTCCCCATATTCCAATATGCCTTTGTCCTGCTGTAACTTTGCACATAGTTTTAAGCATTAGTATTTTTATGGGCCATCCTGTCTTTCTTTTTGCTTGGCTGCTGTATTTTGATTCACATGCTTAGCAGAGAATCATGTATTTAGCCTTTTAGAAAATAAATTGTGATAACTTACTTACAATTTTAAGTGGGAAATGTCATATAACTGCTATTTTGAAAACTAAACAAAACACAGACCAAAATCCAGCTATTCACACAGCTTTTTTTGTTTGTTATTTGTTTTTGTCTTTCAGTCCTGGTCCTCCAGAGCATCTCATTACTAATGATGTCGTGGTGGTAAGGTTCACATGAGAATTTATCTTGGACTGATATCTGCTTCATTTTGATCCTCTCCTCTTTCCCCCATTTTACAGAGAGAACACAACCTACTATGCTAGATAAGAGCATGGTGTGCATTTTAAAGTCAGAGATATGGGATGATGCCCTTTGGTTACAGCCCTATTGTTGCCCTCTCCACACAAAGACAGAAGCTGTGTTTCTTGAAGTCCTCAGCTATTACAGATGTCAATATGTTGCCAAGATGTGGTTTGCTACTCTTGCAGAACCCCATATTTATTGGTGTTCAGGGTGAAAACTGATTGTGTTCCTCGTAACACAGCATGGCACTTGGCAGGAAAAGCAAAGGTCTGTAGAAGACAATAGTAGGTATTCAGTGTGCTTATGACTGGAAGGGTATCTAATGTAACAGCTTTTTTGGGAAATGAGTTTTTTAATAAAGAGTTACTTTAGCTGTTGAAACACAGAGCCCTGCTTGGGTGTTAGTCAGCATGTGGTGCATTCCCTGTCTCCTCGGGCTGGCCCAGGAGCTAAGGAGTACCAAGCACTTCATGCCAGCTCCTCCAAGCCTGTGCATGGCTCCCACATGCTAGCCCCTGATACCCCCGAGGCAAAGCAACACATATTCTATTCTTTCCACCTCATTTTCTGTGTGAGGCATAGGAGTTGCAATGATTGGCATGCATTGTTCCTGAAATGACTTGGAAAACTGTCCTGGCATGAGTTATTAAAGGTGAACTGGAGTGACTCAGGTGGAGGGTAGGGTGGAATAAATCCATGATTTTCCTACATCACGGCCAATAAGAAGATGCTTTGTAGACTAATCACTGCCACAATACACAGAAACTCATCATCAGGTATTTCCCCCCACCCTTCCTAAATAATTATTAGATATGTGTGTTAGGGCACCAGTGTGTTGTGCAGAGTTTCTTGATTTTGGGGTAATTTGAATGTGTTAACAGTCTCTGACAATGCACCAGTGTACAGACACTCTGAAGCAGTGTAACTTGGGCTACTGTCCTGGAATAATGAGCTCTGAATTTTCTCTTGGATTGCTCCCAGCACTAAGACCAGTTCAGTTGGCTCTGTATTACAGGTGGTGGTTGTCTGCATGATGTGACATTATTTGCAGCAGATGTGTTATTTGCTTTCTTACCCTTTTCCATTCCTGCCTTTTACAGTCCCGTGAGGTTTGCTGCTTGGAAGTGCATGTGGACATTAATGAAAGCAGGAAATACTTGAGAGGTATGGCAGTTTCTCTGTGAACTGACATGACCAAACCAACCCTATTGTAGTCATTCAAACCTGAATAGAGGCATTTTAGAGTACAGAGACAACTAAGAATATTCTAAATTATATTTAGATAGTGATATATGACCTAAATAATAAAATGCAATGCACTGGAATGCCCCGAACTGCTCTGAAATGATCTCTGTGTCTTTTCCTTGGGGCTATCAAGTTTGGGCACAGTAGGCTTTGCTGGTGGAAGTGAGAGAGAGTGCTGACTCTGGGAGCTGTGGGGTTAAAGGCAGGACTACCAGGTCCTGTGCTGTAGGAGACTTGCCAGTGGGGTAGCTTACAGAGCAGCTGCCACAGAAAATTGCACCAGCAGAAAGTTTGCCAACTTTGTCAGCTCTTTTGCTTGAACAGCAGTACTATTCTCTAAACAAACCTGTTTTTGCTAGAGGGCAAAAATCTCGTGCTGACAGTGCCTGCATCTCATGAGAGAACACAGAAGACAACAGAGGACACTGATACTTTCTACTTCCATTGTGTGAAGGCTTGGGAGCCAGTCCTAAAAGTCAGGCTGCAGGTAACTACAGGGCCCTACACAGTGCTACTGTTCATACTGCTTGCTGACTTCCAGTGTGATCCAAACAGCAAAGAACTGCATTGTTTCTGTTCTGTGAATACAATCCATGCTTTTCATTTTGTACAGAAAGTTTCTGATAAGGAAGATGACAACAGCAATTTAAGTGACACCTTAACGGTACCACTGAAATTTCTCCCTGTTGGACATAAGGTGAAAGTAACCCTTCCTGTAAGACAGGTAAGTGTTTCATAATTTATATCTGGAAGAACAGTAAAATATCCAGAATAACAGTAGAATATTTAACACATTAATATTTTTAAAAAACCCAAAGCAACCAAAAAAGTGTAGGGTGGCAGTGGTGAGACTTTTCAGGAGGCACTGAAAATCTGGATTCAAAGCTTCTCTTTTTCCTTCCATTCATGTTTCTGCTTTCATCTCTTTGTTTACAGAATGTGCCACTACAGTTGTACCTCCTACTAAATAATTGGTAAGAGGACTTGTTTTGTTTTTTCTCTAGAGGTTTTATTGCTCTTTGAACTGTGAAATCTAGAACAGGGTATTCTTTATTTAGATATAAGGAATGCACAAGACTAGAGGCAAAATGTAACAATATTTAAGTCATCATTAAAGAGTCACCACAACAGTTCAAAGCTAAATGTCCTTGGGGCAAAGCAGTCTCACCAAGATGCAAAAAAATTGAGAGAGTTTCAAACGGTGAGGGAATTAGTCACTGAGTGTCCTTTGCATCAAAGAACCAAAGACTAAGACTGGAGGCTTCTTCAAAAAGGGCACAAGAAGAAGGCAGAGGGAAAAGAAAATTTGAAACAACGAAACATCAGAGTCCATGCATTACCCAAATGACATATGCTCTCTTAAGAAAACAGACTCTGGTGATATCAAGAGAAAGTAGTATGAACTAGGGGAGACAAAATGTTGCATTGTAAAATAATGTATCAGACAAGAAACTAACAAAAATTATTTTAATATGTTTTTCATTGTACAGCCTCTGTATAAATCTGCAGTACAAATGCTCATGAAAGACTTTGCTAGGTTTAAGTCACCCTTTGCTCAGAAACCATATGAAGCAGAAATACAAAGCATTCAGCTTACAAAGCTACTGAAAGTCCCAGAAGCCCTTCTTTGTTTTTCATCTGTATTATCCTTAGCTGACAGTAAGTCTTACAGAGAAACAATAAAGAGACCATGTAGAAGCAAAGAAACTGATTTTTGAGACATATTTTTCTTTATAAATCAGAATAGGGAATCAGGGTTTTTTATGAATTCATTAGATTGCAGTTGCTGAAAATGGATCCATATGCATTTTAAATCCCAATCTGGATTTATTTATGTTTCAGCACAGAAAAACTAGATGTGCGCTTAGGGTATGATCTGTGCCAAGGAGAGCAAGAGTTCCTGCAGAAGAGGAAGAGGGTCGTGGCTGCTGCCCTGAAAAGGGTTCTTCATCTGGAAAGAGATCTACATGGACATGAGGTCTGTGCTTTGGAATGCAAGCATGGGGTGTGGATCTATTGGATTAGGATTGGCACCTCTCCCCTCAAAATTTCTAGTAATATTTGCGTGTTGCTAACAAACCCATTGATTTGAATGGCAGCAGAGCAGAGGCTCTTAGTGTGGCATTCTCCATACTCATGTAAAATTTCAGCTCAAGTATTCATCCCTCCAATCTTTTCAATGGGCCAAATTACCAAGGATCTAATAACACCACTCTTCAAACACAGTTTCCAACAGTAAGGTGCTGCAAGTCAGCAAGATATGAGGCATTGTGTTAGATCCAGCCTAGTCAGTCAACCCAAACCAGTAGAAAAACAGGAGTATTGGAAATTCACCTCACATAAATACTTATTAAATCTGTATAATATCACTTCTCCAGGCTTACTTTTTTTCCTTCATTCTCAGAACACTTCTTACAAAAAGTAAAGTCTTTTGTGGTGAAGAAAGAACATTAGAGCATTCTATAACAAGCTGAAGTATGCTTTGTTGCCAAGATCCAGAGTGTCTTTGTAAGAGAAAACTTATTTTCTTACTGGAAATTTATTTGTTAAATGAATGCTGTCCAAAGAATCAGCAGAGTTCAAAAAACTTCCTTAATCCATTTTAATTGCATGTGTTGCAATTTGTTGTTGTTTATAATAAAATCATATAAGTATCTATTCTTAATCATTGCAATTCCAATTATAGAGAGCAAAGGTAGGAAGGAAGATTAAAATGACTGCATATTCAAACTCATTCAGGCATTGGAGTTAATAGTCTCTGGAGGTTAATTTAATAAGGCACTGGTAAAGATTGGCTAAGTGGTGATTTAATTCATTGTCCTCCAATGAATCTGCTGAAGATATTCCGAGAGCTGCAATGAGACTTTTCCAAGTGGCAAGGGAGTAACTTTCTGAGGATAATACTTGTGTTTTGGACAGGTCCCAGTAATAGCTGTTATGGCAACAGGTGGAGGGCTCAGAGCAATGTCAGCTATGTTTGGCCACCTCTTGGCTCTCCAGAAGCTGAATCTGCTGGACTGTGTCACCTATCTCACCGGGGCTTCTGGCTCAACATGGTGAGTATGGAAAATGAGACTGGATTTGGAATGACTGTGGCTGCTCTACCACATAGTGAGAGATGCATCTCTTTCAAAGACTTACATTGTTAACAAGTGAACCTAATTCCCTTGTGAAGCTCTTACTGTTGGCTCACAATTATAACTTCAGTTTAGACTCACTGATTCTCTTTCATTGATTAAAGTGATTGTGTAAATGTATGAATTTTCCAAAATCTTCTAAATAAATGGGTGATTTGCTAACCTTTCTCCTTAGGACCCTAGCAGACCTGTATGAACATGCTGACTGGTCACAGAAGTCTCTGGAGGAGCCACTTAAAGCAGTGAAAGAACAAGTGACAAAGTGCAAACTCAACCTTATGTCTATAGACCATCTGAAGTATTATCACAAGGAACTTGCTGAAAGGGCAAAAGCAGGACATGTGCCATCTTTTACAACCCTGTGGTCACTTGTTCAGGAGATGTTCTTACATGAACGGGTAGGTACATGGTCTACAAATGCAGAGATATTTGGGAAACAGCCACTTACTTTCTTTAGAGTTTTACTCTTTGAGGGCATGATGCAATGTGTGTAACAAACCAAAGAGACTGAGCCATCCCAATGTGGCTTGTAAACTATGACAGAGGGCCTTGTAGCCAGGATTTTCCAGAGTAGATAATAATTTGAAGGTGCCTCTGTCCTAGGATGCCAAACAGCTTGCAGCTTCAGTAGGCAAACTTCCAGATAGAACTGAGGAATTCCCATTCCCCACTCTCCCTGAAAAGTCAGATTTTTAATGAAAAGTTCTCTTACAAAAATGTGACTTACAGATTCCTCTGTGTTGTAAAATATCTGTCATCAATCTTTAAATCTTGACTTGGGTAGATTGTGCCAGTGTTATGCTCTTACAGAGGTTTCCTGTGATGTTTTTATCTCACTGAGTAGCCAAGGAAGTACAAACTCACAGACCAGCGCAAGGCACTGGAGCATGGACAAAACCCTCTGCCTTTCTATGCAGTCCTCAATGTGAAAGAGGAGAAGTTTGGTACTTTCAAATTTAGGGGTAAGTGTCCCTGGAGTTTCTTCTGATTCTGGGTATGGATTGAAGAGGATTTGGAGGGAGGTGTGTATGTGTGGAGAAAAAAAGGGGAATACATCTGTTGCTTGCCCTGACTCAGTTGCTTGCCCTGACTCAGTGTTCATCTTTGAAACAAAATGTTTGTCTTTTTTGCAAATTGCTCTGTGTTGGTTAGAAAGAGCACATCTGCTGGATAACATCCTCAGCCAAAATCTGTGGTGAAGTCCTATTTTTGCAAGAGACATTATGAGTGAGTGTGGGCAAATAATCTGATCTTTTCCTGCCACACCTATAAAATGGCTTTGATGCTTCCTTAGTTTCTAGGGGTGCTGTGAAATGTAATTGTCACTTCCTAAATATGATACTGGTGGGGGTATGGAAATGGAGTGGAGTATTATTGCTGTGATATGACATACTCTGAATGGACTCTGGCCACCTCCAACAAAAGGTGTTAAAAGCAGTATATACTGGAAAGAAAAGCAATTAGTCCTTATGTTTATTTAGGTTTATGGCTACTGTTCTACTGTACTGCTTGTGCAGGACAGCTTGAGCCAAGTAACTGCACATCCATGCCACACTGTGATAATTTCTAGTGTGACGCTGATGTGTCCTCAGGCTGCTGTGTTATATCTTGCAGTCTGGCTGTTTTGGGTTAATAGAGCTTTCATGCCAGCCACTCCTTGCAGTCCACACCACTCTTGCATGAAGCACTGTACTCTTGATTTAGAGAGGCAATGCAATACCAGAATCTTTATATAGAAATAGATATCTAAGAATTTGAACCTAGTGTTAGAGCTTTTCTGGGTTGAAAAAGCTGGTTCCTTTGGGTTGCAAATAATCTCTCAGTTTGTATGCAAGCAGATGGTGCAGCTTGCAGTACAGATGTGCAGGGATGCTGAGACAAGCAAGATCCTTGGGAAGGTTTTGGGGTTATATTTTTATTGCAGCAAACATGCCTCATGTAAATTCTTTGCAGAGTGGACAGATTTCTCTCCTTATGAAGTGGCCATACCAAAATATGGAGTCTCCATTCCTTCAGAGTATTTTGACAGCGAGTTCTTCATGGGAAGGCGAGTGAAGAAGCTGCCAGAATCTCGGATCTGCTATCTGGAAGGTGACATAGCAGGGCCATGTAGTTATCACAGCATCATAGAAAGCATGATATTTGCTAGCTACAGGCACAACACTCCTTGCCAGCATGCCTGCATTAGGTCTCAAATCAATGGGCTTTTTACCCTTTTCATACACTTCTGCTCCTTGTGTATCTCCTTGCCTCCTATCCTCCCTTTTCACCTGGGTAGATTTGGGAAAGTTGCAGCATGGTTCCTTTTCCATTGTCTAAACCAAATAAGATGGTGGAAGAGGCAAGTTGGGGAAATAATAACTATTCCTTCCCTGATCAGTCTCCAACTTTTCAACTTCATAAACTATATTTCTAGACAAAGCTTTACTGGGAAAATTGGAAGGAGCTGAGAATAAAATCTAGAACAAGCCACAAAGGCAGGAGCTCCCTGAGCTATGTGGCTTGAGGATGATGCCACTAATCTCCTCTGCTCATAAAGTTGAAGGAAGGCCTTTTGACCTCCAACAACTACTTTGACTGGCTATTTTTCCACCAAAGGTGAAGAAAGGGAAAATGCAGCCAGTCAGAGGGACCCATCTGTCCCAGGCAGATTTTAAATCCTTATAAGTGTTTTAGTTTTGATACCAAATGCAAGGGTAGAGGAGAAAAACCCCATATTTCTCTCACTGTGGAGTCTGCTAGAGATTCAATTTGTTCCTCATGTAAGTACCTGGCATAGAGCTTAATGAGGAAGGATAGTTCTTACTTTTCCAAAAGCAGACTCACATATGGGGCCAATTCTATTTTGAACCTGGACCAGCTGCACTCCACAGAAACAAAACATGCCTGGAAGGAAAAAAAAAAAGTCTTAGATCAGTTTAAGTAATAAATCAGTTTAAAGAAGGTCTGTATGCTTACATGGCTTCGCCATGCTTTCAAAGCTTATTTTCTCTAACAGGTACACAGGAAACTTTCTACAACATCATTTGGGTGACTGATACCTCTTATTCACTGTATTATGCAGTGAATGTTCTGTGTGTAGTAACCTCCTGAGAAAGAGCACTGAAGTGCTTACACCACTATGTTTGAGCTCTCTGAGACCTGCTGCTTAAGTTGTGTCATGATGGGGTCAGGTTGGGTGGGCTAATAATGTGTAGCATGGATATTTGCAATAGTCAGTGGTTAACATGCAGTAGTGCAGTACTTTTCCATGTGGTTTGACTTGCAGGTCTCTGGACAAACATCTTTACTAGGAATTTGCTGGATGGCTTGTACTGGTCCTCCAATTCAAATGAATTCTGGGAACGATGGTCCCAAGATATGGTAGATATAGGTAAGAGTTTCTAAAGTGTTGCCTCACACTTCCAGCATGATTTTAATCTGTATCAGAATGATTGCTCTGTCCTCTTCTCTCTTTTCCCCAGAGGCATGCTGCATGTTAGCACAAATATTTTTCATTTAAAGTTTCCTCCTGGTCTGTTAAGTGACTCTGCCTGTGACTGCAAATGAGAAGGTTGGCTTTTACTTTTGGGCAAAAGTACAAAGCCAGGATGTCATTTGAAGGAGTAAAACACAAAAGCTGTGCTGGCTTTAAAGAAGACTAAATATCTCTTTGGTAAATGACATGGGTCATGTGCACAGGTTTTCCAGCAGCCTGCAAGAAACAGGGATGAGAGGGACCCACAGGAAGACAACAAGGGCAGCTAGCCAGCAGAGATGCCTGTCAGGGCAGATTGCTGTTGGATTTTTCTCTATTTCATGGTTTCTTCTCTATTTCAGAAAAACATTCTCCTGAGGAAGATGTTACTGTTATTGAGCCTCCATCCTGTTTGTCAGGAAAGTTGTATGAAATGTTTCAGGACATAATGACCAAGCGTCCACTACTGGGAAAGTCACATAACTTCCTGAGAGGCTTAGAGTTTCATAAGGATTATATCCATCAGAAAAAATTTATTGAATGGAAAGGTAACTGCAACAAAGAGTTAGCTGCACTGTGCAGGTAACATCTCAGATTTTGTTTTTTGGACTTTGGAAAACTCGTGTTTGTTTCAGGGTTTGGAAATTGGCTGAGTTGGACCTATGTTCATGGTGTCTGCTTCTTTAGGGTCACAGGCTAAAATGCACTAGTCCATGGACTGCTCTTTCACTTCCAGAAGTTACCTGTAATTTGTGTCAAGAAATGCTTTTCTACAGGAAGTTTGTCACTCTGCATAGGTAGAATAGTCAAAAGATTTAGGAAGAGCAGCATCTTTTGAGGTCAAGAAACAAAGATAACACCACAAGCATAAAACAGCAGGTTATTATGTGGATCAGATGAAGCTGCAAGCATGTGGTTGCCCAATGTCTCTCTTGTGGTGTTTCTGCCTGATGGATTATCCATCCAGAGATTTCTCTTTAGCCCCTCAGAAACAGAAATGCCAAAATCCAGCTACAGAAAGTTAAAGTCACGTAGGTTTAGACTGTAAATGTTAAATAAACAGATAAATTGATGTATATAGAGTAATTTTCTGTGGCCTTTGCTCTGCAGGCAAGCAAACAGCAATAGTTTTACCTCAAAAGCTGTGAAACAATCTGTGAAATGATAGGAAGGTGAAGGAGGTTTTGTGCATCAGAAACCTTCCTATAATCCCAGCATCTTCATTTATTCCATGAACAGGTAGCAATGTGGGAGGACCCCACATTATTGAGATTAATCTGACTTCAACAAGAGCACACATGTTCTCTGCCTTCTCTAGCCCTTCTCTTTGCCAAGTTGCATTTTTTCTCCTATTTTAGGCAAGTTATAATGTGTTTTGTCCCTCTCTGCCCTTGCCCCACAGTTTGCTGACAATGGTGAGAGATGGTGATGCTTTTCTGTGGAGTAAGGCAGAGCCCACAGTGTGCTATTTGCTTTTAAAATGTTCAGTAGGCAAAAAGTCTGTGTCCTAAAAGAGTCTGCTCTAAGAAAACAAATGAAAGAAGGAAAAAAACCAAGTAGCATAAGAAGGGTGGGGGAGAGAAGGAGCAAGCAAATAGCTTCAGAAGGAGGATGAAGGATGAAACTGTCAGTCAGTAAATGTTATAAAACTTAAATATCCTTATATTTGCTGATAGTTTTATAAAGACAAATGGGTAGAAGCAGATTTCAGGGAGGATTTTGAGGAAGCGAGCACTAATGACTATCTCAGGGTAGATATTCTACAAATAAAGTAAAATATGTGGAAAGCATGAAATTCAGAGTGGAAAAAAAAAGAGAAACTGAAAGTCTGAAGTGGGAAAAATTAGTAGGTTTTCTATCTTCTTTTTGTTGCCTGCATAAGATCAAGCTAAACCCATGTATGGATCCATCTCTAGGAGTAAGAGGACATGCCAGGTCTGTGAGCAGAAATTACAGTCTTGTGGTAGATGAAGTCTTGAGAAAAGAGCTTTGTTTTAAATGGTTCCCTGCAGTCCAGGTTATCTGACATATTAAAACAAGACTTTTTATGCAGAATTTTCCTGATGAGAAATTGAACTACTAGTCTGGAATTAGCATAATGCATTTACAGTAACATTCATGTTTCCAAGGGTATTTCTGAGACAGATGTCTTTAAAATCTCTATTTGGATGTGGGATGGAAGGAGAGATTCTCACAAGAAAAAAGTCTACTTCTAGTTCACATATACAGCCATGAATAAATGCTGCAAAGTTCCATCTCTGTGTTAAGAAAACAGGGGTAGTGGAATTTCATCTAAAAATGTTCACCAGGCCAAATAAAACTAAAAAGTAAGCTCTGTTTCTTCTGTGAGGGACTGCAAGCAAATGTCTCTTATTACAGTTGAATCTGTGAATTCTCAGCAGCCTTGAATGCTAAAATAAGCACATTTTGTAAAGACTTGACAGTGAGGGAATGGAAAAATTATAAATTATTACTTCAAGCTGGTGTGAAACATTCCAGGCTATGGAACAAGTTAGATTTACTCTGCATGGTTTAAATCAACACTACAGAGTGAGGCCAAGGAAGCAGAGTGTTTGAATGAATTGAAATGCTGGAACTTGCCAACAATATTTCTGTGATCAACAGTCCTTTAAAATGCCTAAACACAAAGATTTAAGCTCAAGTATTCTGCTATGGGCTTTGCTACCTCATTTTGTCAGCTTGAGGTACACTCTTAAACAACTATTTTGATATTTAAAACTATGGCAAAACATCCCCTGTTCCCTGGGACTGAAAGTGTACTAGAGGAACAGTAGAGGGTTTGTTGTCTACAGGGCAAGCTGGTGAGGCTGCTAGCAGAGAAGTGAGTCCAGCTACCAGAAACTGGCTTTAGATTTCAGCTTACAGTTGGTGTAATCCCTTTTGGCATTAATGTGATGTTTAATTAATTCAAGCAGCATTTTAAGCTGTTGGTAAGCGATGTATGCGTGATGAGGTGTTTTTTTTAGCATGGCTGAGATAGTTTATATGAGATCCCTGCAAATGAGTTGAAGTCAGACTTTTCAACCCAAGAGAGGAGTCTAAGCCTGTGAAGGCAAAAGCAAAAAAAGAGCAATGCAAAAGTGCAATGATGTATTGCATTTGTTGGTTGTGTTGCTGCACTGTGAAATTGTTTTTGTTGTTTGCATTTTTCCCAGTTCTTAGGGGGAAAAAAAAAATCTGTTGAAGTCTGTATTCTGTGAAAAATGACTCCCCAGAGCAGCTGTGAGGTCAGTGGAGTCTGTGTCTCACCTGCCCTGTGTGCTGCCCCATGGCCTGTGCTTGTGAGGGTGCCTGGAGGGAGTGGAAACAGGCCAGGTGTGCCAGATGTGCAGTTTGAAGGGCATGCTCCTGAGGCCATGGTTGTGGGCTCACTTGTGGAGGGAGGTGACCCTGGTCTTGAGGGAAACCAAGGAGCTCCCTGTAGCATGTAGCACAGACAGAATTACTCACTCCTCCTTTCCTAAAAACACACCACTAACTATATTAAAATGTTTTTCAGACACTGTGCTGGACGGTTTCCCCAACAATCTGACACCCCTGCAGAAATATCTCTGTCTGATAGATGTTGGCTATTTCATCAACACCAGTGGTGCAGCACTTTTCAAGCCAGAGAGGAATGTAGATGTCATAATATCCCTTGATTATGGTTTGGGGCATGTGTTCAAGGTGAGAAGATTAACTTACTCTGCTCCTTGCAGAGTAAAACTTTTCTTGTCTTATTAAAACCTTTAAGTAAGTGGCTGTCTAAATCTTAATCTTATATCACCATACTTTGAAGGAGGAAACAAACCTCCTTCAAGAATGGAACTATAGAAATTGTTAAGCTCTTTTTTCTGTAGGGGATTACAGCATACACTTCCTAGAATCCTCAAGGAATGGCAGTAACAATTGTTTGCTGGAGACATGCCCATGTGTCTCCTGGTCTGTCATGATGAATTCTGACTGTGACTTTGGGTCATTCACTTGGGCTTGTAAAAAACATTATAGGGTGATGAGTGGCATTGTCTGACTTATGCTGGGTGGTGGCCAGAAGTAAAAGGTTGTACTGTGCTACATATTCATTTCAGTGTGTTTCTAGTGAATGATTTAAGATGCCATAATATTTCCAGGATACCTGAGTAAACCTGGTTCTTTTCTTAGAGCTTTAACTCCATGACATTCTGTGCCCACAGCAATTAGAGATGACATACAAATATTGCAAAATACAAAATATCCCATTCCCCAAAGTGGAGCTGAGTCCAGAAGAAGAGAAGAACCCAAAGGAATGTTACATATTTGCTGATGCAGAGGACCCCAGAGCACCAATAGTAATCCACTTTCCCTTGGTGAATGACACCTTTAAGGAGTTCAAGGAGCCAGGTAAATGCAGTCAACAGAGCAGTGTGCTGTGCTCTCCCCTGGTGTGTGATACGTGCCCACTGATGGCAGCAGCAGAGCAGCCTCCCTACTCCTGCTGGCTGTTCTCCACCTGAAAAGCACAGAGGAGACAGTCCTGGGCAGCTCAGAGCCACCCTGGCTCCTGCACCCTGCCTGTGGCAGATGGCTCCTGTCACCGTCCCTTGGCAGAGCCATGGCTCTTCCTCACGTGTGCCTGACACCACGTCCTGCCAGGAGAGACCTGCAGAGTGCTGGGTTTTCTGGCACTGGGAAGAGGGAGAGTAAAGAAAGGCCCAGAGAGCAGTGGGAACAGGGAGATAAGGGTGTCCTGGGCCTGCTGGTGGGATGGAGAGCAGCAGCAGCAGGAGCTGGCCCTTGTGCCATGCAGCCCCAGGGCTGGCCCTGCACCCCTGCCTTTCCCTGGCAGAATGTCTGTAGTGGAGAGGGAGGTGCAGGTGCAGAGGGAACCTCCTTCCCTGGCTTTGAGCACAGGGACCTGGGCAGGGAGAGCATCTGGGACATGGTGGGAGAGGCTCCATCTAGTGCTTGGTAGGAGCTGGGACAGAGCAGAGAGATGTGGAGCCAGCCTGGGATGTGCAGCTGTCTCTGCTCAAAAGCCTGGGTAAGCTCCTTGCAGCTTTACTCAAAATTCTGTTGGGGCCCTGAGTGAGACCAGAGCAGAATGGAAGTCTCTGAGGGAGCATTTGGGAAGGGTAGGAATAGCAGAAAAAGTAAAGGTACTTTTCTGCTCTGATGTTCAGTGATGCTCAGTGAATATGTACTGTAAGAGCTAAATCAAGAAAATCACGTTTAGAAACTTTGTGGAAGAAGAGGAGCTACTCTGGCTGGAAATGTTCCAAATGGCAAGGTGTGGTGAGATCCAACCATGGAGCAGTGGGTGGCAGGTAAAGGAGGTGAAGATTTTGGAATCTCTCTGAATGACAAATAGATAAGATGCTGCAGAGCAGCTGCTGCCAGTTCTCTGTGCTCCAGGCCCAAACTGCTGAGCTTTGACACTCACCTGCACGTCTCTGAGCAGTTGGTGATTCATCCATCAAGCTGACAACCAACAACTGATGTGGGTGTTTGGAGGAGGGGGTCCTTGGCAACCTGCTTTCATGGAGTTTAACAGTGGAGCTTTTTGTTTCTAGGGGGATGAGAGACATCTTGTGGAATGTGGGTACTTTATTTTTCTTGTTTTTAACTATTTAAAGTCTAGAAGGACTAATCCTGTGAAGTGCCTGTTTGCAGTGCAGCAGTTACAGGCTGTGCTTTTGTGTGCTTGAGGCAGATGCAGCTTTATCTGGATGTGGGCAGCATTGATAACACATTTTTATGAGTATTGTGAGGCTCAGTGAAGCAACACTGGATATTTTTAATTCATCCACTTCTGGTGGTAACCTATGCCTGGCACCCTGAGATCACTCTGTTCAGAAGCCACTAGGTTAGACTAAAACCTGCTGTGTCCCAAGCATAATTCTTGTGTCTTTTTCATGAGGTTCTGGTTGAAATCATAAGGAATATCTCAGCAGTCTGTAGCCCTGCTGATATGCATCTCACATTACATTAGTGTTTTGGGCATGTTTGCTTCAGACTGCAAAGAGATAGAAAAAAAAACAGGAAAGAAATGTAGCTAAAAATTTTGTAGAAATGTAAATATGAGACTGCCAAAGTCCTTGGTACAGGTAGTTAGGGGATCCTTTTAAGCAAAAACATTGACATAACAGTGAGTATGGATGTTGCCAATTCCAAGAGGCATAGCCTGAGGCCAGGTTGGAGCTTGCTGGGATTCTGATGTAGGTTGCTCTGGTTCCTGAGCATTCTGCAACAGGCAGTTCTGTGTGGTTAGCATCACAAGCCTCCTTGTATGTACTAGGCTGTCCACTCCCTCTGGCTGGCAGATGTGCACTTGTCACCACTAATCCAGGGGCAGTCATGGATTTTGGAAAGTGTTCCAGGTGTGTGTCTCTGAGAGTCAGACTTACATGTGGACCTTGGGTGTGCTCCCCAGGAGTGATGTCTGCAGGGGCAGGAGAGGAGGAATGTAAGAATTTGTGCCAGCTCTGCTGAGGGATTTCCAGTTCTGAGCTTTAGCAGGAGGGGAAGGAGGAGGAGCTGGGAAAATTGACCAGGAATGGCTTTTTCAAGCCGTGGAGAGGGTTTGCAGCATTTCCTGGGGGCTGTTTTTATCAGTGGGTACTGCCAAGTAGATCAGTCCCCTACAGTGATAGTACCAGATTAATCTCACTGTGGTTTGTCTTTCTCTGCAGGGGTAAAGCGTGGTCACTCAGAGATGGAAGAAGGCAAAGTCAATCTGGAGAACAACTGCTCACCATACTACCTCATCAGGCTAATCTACTCCTCTGAGAACTTTGATAAACTTGTGAACCTGAGCAAATACAACATCCTTAATAACAAAGACCTGCTCCTCCAGGCGATCAGGTGTGCTGTGGAACGAAAGAGAAGCAGAAGGACTGGGAATTTCTCCAGCTATTCTGGATACCCCTAAGCTGGGTTTTTGCACTGTTCCCCACTGAAGGCTATGGCAGCACATTGCAGCACATCACAGTCACATTACAACACACAGTGTTCATTATTTGCAGAAAACTGAGGAAACCTGTACATTTCTTACCTTCCGTGTTCAAGCTCCTAGCTTTCAAAAGGGTTTGTTTTATCTCTTTTCCCCACATTTTCAGCCCACAAGAGCCTTACAATGCATTCTTACTTATTAAGAAATTAGGGTCCTGGTTAGCAGAGATGTCCCAGGATCTCTTTGATGTTACAGTATATGGTGGTGGTGGTAGTTCTATGAGCCTGTCCCTTCAACACTGAGCCCATTGTCGGTGTCCTTTCAATACTTCATTACAGATCAAGTCCTGGCCATTTGCATTCAGTGATGTCCAGATTTTCAGATAGGCTGAGCAACTAGAATTTGCACTGGATTGGTGGGCTCAGCTTTGAAGTCAGGCTGTATATGTGAACAGTGGCCAAACTGCAGTGTGGACAATTGCACTCTGTCTGGCTGATTCCCCTTGCTGTTTTAGAAATTACTCCTTTTTTCCATTCCCCTGCAAGAGTTTGGCATAGAAATGTTGCTCCAGACTGCCACAAAGGGGGCAGCTACATTTCAAGAGAGAGAATGGTAGCAGCAGTGAGTTCTTTTGAGCAGTGGCTGGAGGAAAAGTTCTTCATGAAGCACAAGTGATAGTATTGGTTTATATCAGCAGTGCCTTTATGGATTTTCACACACAGAAGTTTTTTTCCCTTTATAGTCTTCTATCCCTAACATCACAGGCAAAGAATTTTTAATAGGTGCTACATAAAATAGAGCACAAATTTAAAAAAAAAATAGGACACTCATTTTCCTCCTTGCTGGTAGAAAATACTTGGAAAATGACACCTGGTTTTCATTTGCTTTGGAATGCAGTGAGAGACTGTCTTGAGCTAGAAGGTTGGAACATCTTTATAGCCCTCCACTACATTCAAAAGGTGATAGAGAAGGATGCTGAGCAATATAAAACAGAGCTCCACAGAAGTCAGAGAAAGTCTTCCTCACACTGAAGGATTTGGACCTGCTTCTGGATTATTTATTCCAAACACAGCATATTCATCAGGACTTCCAAGGAAAATCTTACATATTTCTTCTGTGTTGGAAATTTACTTGAGATCTAGAATTAGTTGTACTTGAAATCCAAAATCAAGCAAAGAATGAGAAGAGGGGTCTTTCTTTTTGGGATATGCAGGCAATGTTGAAGCTCAAAGGGAGAGCTTTTACAAAAAACTTGATTGCCAGAAGCCTGCATTTACTAAATGCTGTTTCTGCTGCAATGGCAATGGTTAAAACTCAGCAATGCATCTTGTACAACACTTACTTTCTGAGCTAAGGAATATCCTCCAGAACTGAGGAGCCTTAACAGCTGGAATGCAACTGCACTTCTCAGATCATGAGAAGTTAAGAACTAATCAGGTACTGGCTGAAGACAAAGCACAAAGAGCCATTTTGAGCTGAGAGCTGGTCCAGCTGGATCTGTTACCTTCACACAGGAGAGCAGCATGTCCTGGCACAGCTTTGTGTGGCACATACAAGTTCACATGGCTCTGTGCACACGTGCACAGGGTGTGTGCATGCTCCTCTGGCTGGTCCTAGAAAGCTCTGCTGCTGCAAAAAGAGATCCCTGTTGTGTTCCTGGGCTACAGAGAACAATCTGTAACCCTTGTGAACCTTGGCAGCATGAACTCAGCAGCTCAGCCAAACTGAGAAAATTTGGTCTCTCAAAATGCTCCACAGGGTAATAATTGGAGCATGTTTGGTGCATTCACAGTGCTGCTAATACAAACAGAAAAGCCCAGTAAAATGTGAAGGAGCCACAAAACCACAAGGTTTTCAGGTAACCCACAGCTGGTGGGGAATTACTGATCTGAGGGATCTGTTGAATCCTGTTACAAAGGTGGGGAAGGAGGGAGCTGTGGGTGGGGAAGGTGATGTGATTGCTGGGAGAGCTGCCACCAGAGGTTTTGCCAACACTTAAATTCAGGTTGGGAACTGCTGTCTAATCTTGCAGCCAGAGGCACAGACAGGCGTGTGCCCCTTGGTGCCCCATATGGTACCTCTGTAGCCTTAAATGATAATAGCTTTTTCAAATATATTTTTGCATTTCAGAGCCTGAAGTTATGTGAGGGCTGTATCATTGCCCACCAGAGTGCCTTTTTGGTTTGCTTTTTTGTTTTTATATCATGATGTGGGTGTGGCACATGGGAGCACAGTTTAGTGGTGGATGTGGCAGTGTTAACAGCTGGACTGGATGGCTGCAGAGGTCTTTTCCAACCTAAACAATTCTGTGACACTGCAGGAGTGTGTTGCTGGCTTGATGGTGGAGTAGGTGTTTGTGAGGACAGAGGAGGACTCTGCAGGTTGGAATGACCTACACCTTGCACAGTTTTGTCTGTGCAGCTTGTGGGAAGTGGTTGATGGCACAGGTTGTCCCTCTAAGCCCTGCTGAGCTCTGGTTCAGAGCATGCTGATTTGCACTGCCCCAAAACAACAGAAATATAAGGTGTAGTGTCCCTGACTTAAGGCTGATCAGTGACCTCAGGACTGGTCCTTGTTCCCTTTAGGGTAAACATGGAGTCTAAGGGCCTCTGAAATTTATTTTGTGGTTGTTCCTCAGAGGTTGTGGCTTTTTTTTTTTTTCCTTGGCCCCAGTCTTGCCTGGCCCAGTACCTCACATTGTGCTGTGACTGAACAGAGTGCATGCAAAGCAAAGCAGGCACTTCCAGGAGAAAGCTGCCTCTCTGCATCTCACTGCAAAAAGGCACATGCCATGCTTAGAAACCAGATCTTGCTGGTCTGGTGTTGTGTTTGCTTAACCACTGAAGATGGATGCATGCCTGCCAAAAACCTCATCCAAAATGCACTCCAGATCACTGCTCTCTGATGAACATTTTGCTGGAAAACCCCCACAAATACAGAGCTTGCTATCTGCTGCCAAACACAAAGGAAATGAGACTGTTCTTATAACTATTAGCTGCTCTTCATAGAAATCACTTGCTTGTGTCTTTTAACTGTTTAATATTATATTAATTAAAAATAAAATATTGCAAAAGAGCACCAGACCCATGGAAGTCTTTATGTGCTTAAACACAAGACAAGGTTTTTTCCCAGGTGAGTAAGTGCTACTTTTGCTAAATGCCTGCTCAGAGCTTCACAGGGCATTCACTGGTTTCAAAACTGAATGGAAGAAATCTAGGAGAAGATCTTCTGGTTTACAAAGGTATGGAGAGCCTGGAGCAAAATTTACCTCCTGTGGTAAAATCCTCTTCAGTGGAATGGCAAAAGGTGGGGAGAGGAGGCAACTGAGCCACAGCCAAGGCACATCTTTGTTCAATTAAATGGTAAGCTTAAAATCCTGAAGCTGTTTTGGGTTTTTTGGGGTTTTTTTAATCAGTTAAAAATGATCAACAATAATGAAATGCATCAGTTTCCCATTACTTTGATGTGCTGGGTTTTTTGGTTTTTTGTGACAGGCAGCAGCTCTAGCTGGGGTAAACAGAGGAGAGAGATGGACTAGCCAAAAAAAAAATGAAATTATGAGCTCACCTGTTGGATGCCTGTGACTGATCTGAATCAGATGAACACAAATTTAAACTCTAGATGTTGCATGTGCCCATAAAGTGTTTACATAAACTCAGTGTAAAGTACTCCCCTCCCCTACCACTGGAGAAGTAGTCAGTGCAGAGGAGAGGACTGCAAGCAGAGAGCAAGATTGATGCTTCAGACTGCACAAAAAGGGGTGAAGGCTGAAGTCCTTGTCAGAAGAGTTAAAGATTTGAAGTTTTAGCTTCCACCTGTCAGGGAAAAGATGCCAGCCACTACATTGTCCCAGGGGAAAAAATTCATTTTTCTCTCCGGCTTCATGCTAGATAACTTTTCTTTGGGTCAGAAACAGAGATAAGTGGGGGGAAAAATATATATTCTTCCCCATGATTACACCATACCTTAGCATGTGAAGCTTGCTGTCTAGGGACTAGACCTTCTCCTTGCTATCCTGCTTTCCTTCTCCTTTTACACTGAAACACTGATTGTCCATGCCTCATTTAAGTTTCAGGTTCCATTAAAAATGAGTAACCCTGCAGGACTTTTTTTTTTTCCTGGTAGCTTCATCCAGAAGGAATTGGCAAATAGAGAATTGTTAATGTGTTGTGAAAAGGAAAGATTGTGGAGACCACAGAGCACTGTAGGAAGTATATAACATTACCTTGTCTGCACAGACCACCCAAGCCTCTAAAATCTATTCTGCTGGTATCTGCAAATCCACTTGCACATGGCTGTAGTTAATTCTCAGCTTGCACCTCATGCTCTGCTCCCTGCTCCCCATTCCTGTCTCTCAGAATCATTTCATTTGACCAGTCTGGCTTAAAGGTCCCCCTGCCCTTTGGTTTAGTGCCTTGGAGTAGATAACTCTAGTGATAATGACAAAGTTGTTGTACACACAAAAGTATACCAGTATATGTTTAATTATATTTAATTTATATTTAATTCTATTTAAAGATTTTATGAGATTAAATGTGTGATTTTAAAAGTTCAGAGGGAAGTGATTAACTTAAAACATATTAATACATTTCTGGAGGGCTGAGTTCAGTTATAATTGTCTGAAATTCATTGAGGCAAATGTCATTTTTCTCTTCCTGCTTTTTGTAGAGATGGAAGCAGTTTTGCTTTATTTCCACTTTGTTCTAGGCTTGGGGTGGTGATTGAGGCTCGTGTAGGTCCATCTTCCTTAAAAATCTCTGGAAAATTCTGCAGACTCTCTCTCTGGTTTGATTTTGAAAGAAGGTGTTCTCCTACCAACAAAATGCATCATCAGAAAATCAGGTATAATCTAGAGGAGTTTAGGTCTCTCTATATATGTAAGGACTCTTTAAATGTCCAGCTCAGCAGCAAAAGTCTGCCCAGCTCTGGGACTAGGATTTCACATCATAGCCTGTAAGATTTGTAGAGACTCCAAATGCAATAAAAATGGATTTAAACAGGCCAGGTTTCTGAATTTGGCTGTTTTCCTTGCCTGTGTCTCCCCTGAGCCCCTTTTCCCCAGTCCCAACAAGCCCAGCTCCCTCAGCCTCTCCTAGTAGGACTTGTTCTCCAGACCCTTCTCCAGCTTCATTGCTCTTTGGGAATGCTCTGGTTTTCTTGGAGTGAGTGCTTCACAACTGAGCACAGCACTAGAGGTGTTGCCTCACCAGTGCCAAGCACAGGGGGACAGCCACTGCCTTGCTCCTGCTGGCCACATTATTTTTGTGACATTAGTGACAGAGCAGGACTTTGTGACCTCAGGGCAATCTCTTTGTAGGTGACAGCACAAACAGCACTGACATCTGTTCAGCTTTGTGGCACAGAGCACATACCTCAGGAGAGAGCTTTTGCTGGTTAGTCTTTCAGCAGAGTCCCTGTCTGGGAAGTCCCACACTCTTTTCTGGGAGGTCTCTGTGCTTGAAATGAAACTTTGTGCCATCACTGTAGATTGGGATCTGTTACCGTGTTCTACAGAGTCAAAAAAAACAGCAAATAAAAAATAACATTAGAGGCAGAGTTTGCTGCTTCTGGGTCCATAACAAATTTCTCTGACCATCATAGTCATATTGTGCTATGGCTTCCTTCCCAGTAAGCCACTATGTCCAGAAAGAGATCTAGATTCAGAAGAAAAGCTGTTGATCAAATCCAAAGCAGCTCCTTAATAAAAGGATAAATACAGCCCCACACCCCTACCAGAGAATAACCCAGTGCTGGCCACAGCACAACTAAAAATCTGCTTTGCAAGGCAGCCTGGACTGCATTCCTCTGCCAGGTCACTACATCACAAGGTAGCAGGTGACTTGTGTGTTGCTTTCTAACAGAGGTAAGAAGGATGGCTCAAAGTGCCCCAAACTAAGCACATCTTGTCATTCTCTTCTCCTTCTCTAACCATCACTTGCCAAAAAACACAGCTCATTCTTGATGGAAGTGAGAACATACCTATATTATTCTGCAGTGATTGCAGCCAGTCCTCCATCAGTGTCTGAGAAGGTGCTGCAAAGAAATACTCTGCCCCATCTCTCAGCCTGGAAATAAGGGTAGGAAAAGGTGAATTCTAGTCAGTTTTGCCTTATACCTTCTGTGCTTGTGAGTGTGAGACACTCCTGACAGCATACAGCCTTAGGTGGCTGTGACACAGGCTTTTATTTGTGCCCTTCTCCATCAGACTCACCGCAGCATGAAGGTGTTCTCTTTCCTGCTGTAATTCACCAGCCTCTCACATTTGGCACCAGAAATACCAAGGGACAGGACTGTGGATGCGTTCTGAAGGGGGATAAAATGAAAAATAAATGTCTTCTTTGTCCTTTCTGCTATGATTCAATTCCATACCACTCCATGCTGCAGGCAGACTACACACCCATCTCTTTATACTTCTAACTTTAATTCTTGGATCACTGAATAGGACAAACCACAGAGGAACCATGGACAATTGCATTAAATCTTGGAAGCAATTATTGAATAAGATATTTCTTTTAAGGTATATCTTTGAAAATTTCTAGAGGGTTATTATTCTGTTTGTTAGTTTGAAAGGGAGCGGATCACCCCAGCCCCAAACCAAAGACAACATTTTAAAATTCATTTTTACATATGTAGATACAAAGTTTGCTAGAAAGATTAAAAAACCAACTTACCTTAGTTGCTTCTTTGTCATCATTATAGAAATCAAGCTTTAATCCATCAAGTTTTACATAGAAGGATTTCCAAGACCTTGAGTGTGGCTACATGAATAGAAATGGTGATAAAATTCAGTTATTAAATATATATTTTGTAGAAATAGTGATATCTTTCACATGCAACTTCCACAGGAAGCCAGGACCTGTCAATATCATGGTCACAGAAGTTCCCACAGTCATTGCTCTCTCTTAGGAAAACAGAACCTGCTATAGCTTCTGTGTGAGTGATTCAATATTCTGTTATGGCAGTGAATAAAGTTGACAATTTGGTCATTCAGAGAAAAGAAAGGAAAGAGTTCTGAGGAAGGTAAGTCAGCTTTTTTTGTTGGGTAATGTGGAAGTTCAGTATCTCTGAACACTAAATTCTGTGTGCCCAGAAGGGAAGAAAAACAAAGTTTCTCTTCCAGAAGATGGAGTCCACAGCAGATTCACTTTAAAAGAGGTCTTTCAAGTTAAAAATTTCAGAGGAAATATTCATGGGACAAATAATCTGAGACAACTTTTTTATGTGCAAACACTCTGCAAACATTGATGTCTGCAGATTCGTGGTGAATATTAGAAAATTTCCTAGCCTGTCATGTTCATTAGGCTACTGACTTGAAGTGGTATTACTTCCCAGGATAAGAATTTATATTTCAGTTTCATTCAAACCTGTATTTAATGAATCAATTCTTCAAAGATAAACAGAACCTTAATTCTGTTCTAGCACAGTTAGAAATTACAAATATTGGGAGCATGAGACTGAAAGCTTCCACTAGTGCCAAAATATCACAAGCTGATACAGGATCATGAAGCTTTAGGTTTTGATGATGTGGTGGGTTTTTTTGGTTGTTATGGGGGTTTTTTTGGTTGTTTCATTTGGGTTTTTCCCCCCCAAGTTCAGGTGATATATTGAAACCAGTTGATATATTGTTTATAATTAGGAAACTGTAATTAACATGTTCATAGAGCCTAGACTCTGGTTTATTAGTCCTTTAACTGTAGACAGACCCTGTTCTCTGTGATTGCCATGGCAGGCAAAAATTCCATTGTGTCCTTCTCTGAGAGATCAGGCACTGCCAAAGCCAGTGGACACCTCCTCATGCATTTTAGGGATAGCTGAAGCAAACCCACACTACTGAGCTCCTCTTCAGCAAGAGCTTATCCTGAAGAAGTCAGACCAGATCTGGACCATAACTCAAGGGAAAATGAAATAAACCAGAGATGGCATTTATTTTTACCTGTTGTCTTCGTGGAAGGAGCTGGTCTCGCTTCTCCAGGAAACCCTCCATGTTCTGGAGGCTTGCAGAAACCTGAGACACACAGGAACATTTCTACTTAAGTTTAAAATGGCCCTTAGGCCATTAAATTCCTGATCTTAGATAAACTCCATGCAAAGAAATTGATCTCTGGTTCCTCTAGCCTTAACATCGACAGCACAGATGGGAATCCTCACTAGGTTGCAATTGTATCTTTGATAGACCACCTAAACAAAGATGATTCAAATCCTTCTCGAACAATTTACTTATGGAATTTGCTCTATCACAGTGTGTTAATTAACTAATATTATTTTTATATTATTACATATATTTTACAATTTAAATTGTTAAAGTTATTCATACCACCTCCACAATTACTGAGTTACACCAATGTGTAGTGTGGAAAGTTTGATATGCAAAGGCACATGAAATGCCTCTTGTTTGAATCCAGGAGTGTACCCACTGTGCATTTTGTGACTTTTACACAAAAACTTCCTATTATCCTTACTTTAACTAGCACAGCATAGTGGTTTTGTGAGGAGAGAACCAGAAATTCCTGGGACTTACCAAGGATGTATTCTTTAAACTGTCCCAAGAGGAGCTAGGCAGCAGTAAATTTGGTGAGTTATCTAATGACCTTTGTCCAGGCTCAGGTGGTGTTGCTGTAAGTTTGGTCTGCAGGCTGGAGAAAGAGGAGCCTGTAGCACCTTTTTCCTGAGGAGAAACGTGGTCTGTGGCTTGTGGTTCTGACAAACTGCTGCTGTGTTGCTGGCTTGTAGAAGTAGGAGATAGAGGAGAGCCTAAGGAACTGGGACTTTCCAAAGATGCAGCTTCTGGGGCCACTGTCTTTGGTGTAGCTGGAGTGATCTCACTGAGCCCTGTCTCAGCTTTCATTTCTGTTTTGTTGCTGCTCTGCACTTCAGGGACTTCTGAGGAAGTGAATTCTTGGAACCCTGTTGGAGATTTTTCAATGGGGGAGAAAACAGTTTCAAGTGGGACCCTCCAGGACACGCTGTGTGCTGGCACTGATAGCAGAGGTGTTGTGCTCCTTGTCTCTGTCACTTTTGGTGCTGCATTCCTTTTGTCAGAGGGTTTTCTTCTCAGAGAAGGAACCCGGACAATTTTGCCTTTATCCTTCTGCTCGCTCTCTTCTGTGTCCACTGGTTTCAGAAGATTCATCTCTCTCTGTAGGACAGCAGAATTAAATATTTTAAAATCACCTTCTTGAGTTCATTAATATTTACCTACATTTTCTTCTTTTAAGCCAGAACAGCTTTTCAAATAAACTGCCTCCTGGTGCTGAATCTTAAGGCCTGTACTTCCACTGGCATTCTTAGAGTTAGATCTGAATCTAATTGCTATGTGCTAAACATTATTTTGTTGCCCAAATCATGAATACTAATGGCAGTTAACCTCAAATATGGTGAATTCTGCCTTTACTAAGTTCTCTGGAGGCTGATTTTTTAAAATAAGCTAAGGAGAAACTGTGCTCCTTTTCTTGTGGCATTGCTTCTTCAAGTTTTCTGTAAGAACATTGAGTATCCATGGTCGTTCTTGTGGAAAATTTTGGAGGGAAGGGCTTTGTCCCTTCACTTAGCCAATTTTCAAATCACTGAACAAAACACAGATTTTTAGCCTAAAGTCAAACACAACCATTATGTTTTGCTGGTTATTTCAGGAAAATAATTTAAAAAGAAAGAGAATCTGAGAGGCTCACTGAATATCTTTGGTGTTTAACACAATCCATTCTAAAAATCTTATGCCAGAAGGACAAAGACCTTTCTGTGCCTCAGTCTCCCTTTATTTTCAGCTGTTTGTTATCCTCTGTCACTTTCAGGTGGCTCCAGCTCCCTACTGAAATCCTGAATGAAGCAAAATCTCTCCATCTGTTTAGCAAGGGATCACCCTGTTTCTCACAGCCTTTTTGCTGGTCCTGGTAGAAAAAAAATTCCACTTCTCCCCTACAGTTTTTTCAATCTAGTTGATCTCTTTTTATCCACATAAATTTTGCTATCTGAAATATTTCAGCTTTAGTTACACATCAGCTTTAGTTTATCCCATCTCTTACATGGAGTGACATTCAAACAATTAATTAGTCACATCATCCTTTTTCATGTACAGCTCATCAGCTTCCTACAACTCACCTTTGTTTTCCTGCTGAGCTGAGCAAATTTCTCCTCCTGTGCTGCAAGCATCTTCTCAAAATCATGATGTTTCTTCAGTAATTCCTCTACTTCAGACACTGAATCCTAAATGGAAAAATTACCACATACAGAAGTCCAAAATCAAGTCCATCAGAAGAGATTATGCCTTGGATTTTTCAGATTGATCTATTTAGCCAAGATGCAGATTCTGAAAATTTTGTAATTGGATGATGTCTAAACCCCTGTTAGTGTATGAAAAATTCAGAATTTACATTTAAAAAAAGGTTTGTATCTTGCAGTCTGTCTGCTGTGCAGAAGAAAAAGCTCAAGTACCAACCTTCCCTTTTCTGCAAGGCCATGTAGTGCCTTGGCTACAACTGTTTATGTACAGATTGGGTATTTGGATTTCTGGCTTGTGCTAGATGCAGAGTTTGTTCCTGCCCTATAGCAAATGCATCTGAGAATTCTTTCATGTCCTCTGCTTAGTTTCTGATACCCAATTCCATGACTTTGTTTTTCAGTCATGTAAACTACCACAAGACAATCAACAATGAGGAAAAAAACCAACAAAACAAACAGAAATATGGATACTAGTGTTTAAAAAGGAATTTACAAGGTAGCTATCAAGATCTCTGTGTAAAACATTCTGCCACTTAATGGGAAGAGCAAGGTGGAGAAAACCCCTTTTGAAATAGGCTCTTAGCAAGACAGGGAAGGTTGAATCATCTGCAAGTCATGTAAAAAAAAAATTCTCACAAATCTTCTACCACCCTGCTGGAAGCCACTACTTCCAGGAGCCCGTGATCATGTCAAATACAACAACTGCCAGAGCTCCTGCCCTTGCTAATCTCCTTCTAAGGGTGCACTGCTGTTGAGATTGGGATTGATGTCAGGCCAGAGCTGATCCATGAGCCAGCCCTGTGCACATGCTGAGGCACACAGTGCCCAGCAGAGCTGCATGGCTGTCACTCACCCCATAGGAGGGATCTGAAAGAAAGCTCTCCTTGGCAGCCAGCCACGCTTCTGCTTGCTCCAGCTCTCTGCGCAGCAATTGGATCTCCCAGTTTTCTTCATATAACACTTTCCTCATGTCCCAGCTCTCCTTTACCTTCTTCATCAGCTCTGACAGCTCTAACAGTTTTTCTTCAATCTAGAAGAAGAATATTTGTAATATCAGCTATCATGTAATCTGCCTTCATGATTTAGAAGATGACCTCTAGATAATTTTGAGGTGTTAGCATAATTTAGAAAAGATGTCTGAGTCCTCTTTTTTTCTACTTGAATTAATTTAGCATATAAATTGTATGGATAGATAATACAATTCCAGGCATATTCCACATACTCTATGACAAATATTCTGCCATATGATTTCCCAAGATGAAACTTTATACCCAGGCAACTTGTACTATAAAACTAGATAGAACTGGAAGATTCAACAACACATGCACTTATGGCAAGGCAACAACAGGGAGACTTCAACTGTTGAGAGTTTTCTTGTTCTTTCCTCAACAGAAGTAATGTAATCTTGCATAAATTCTGAAGATGTTTTTCATGCTGTGATCTCTGGATCTGCAGACAGTGTCTTGGGCAAAGTCTAAAGATACACAGATAACAGAGCCACAGAGATTTTAACATTCTTGCCTCTTTGGATATTTCTGAAGAATTATATCTCTTCTGGTGAACTCAGTGACATCAGCAATGCAAGGTGATTGCATTGTGATGTAGCACAAGAACTGTAAAATGTGTTTTCTTTTTCTATGTGTCACATTAAATATGTAGCTTTTAATAGCAAAGAACCTGATAGTCCCATTCAGTTCTGTTCTGAGAGACAAAGCAGCACCTCCTGTCCGTTTCATCTCTTTGTTCACTCTTGTTTGTAAAATATTTAACTGTTCAACACACCTCTACAGACATGAAATGTCCATTCTTCATCAGGTCTCCTCCTGCCCGCTGCAGTTCTTCGTATTTCAGCCACTGCTTCTCTATCTCCCGCTTGTATTCCTCATGGCGCTTGATCAGCAGCTCTGCTCCCAGGACATCGTTTTTGAGCTCCTCAGATATCACCAGAGCATGCATCTCGTTGGCCCAGGCCCTACAGAACAGAGACACAGGGTAAAAAGGGAAGGAATCTGAGTCTGCTGGACATTTGGGAATGCACACATCCCATGGTGGTGGATAGATGTATACAGACTTTTATTTGCTCACAAAAGATGTTAATATTGTCCTGATTTTGCCTGGGATAGAGTTAATTCTCTTCTTAGTAACTGGTACAGGGCTGAGTTTTGGATTTAGTATGAGGATAATGTTGACAACACGCTGTTGTTTTGGCTGTGCTGAGTAGTGCTTACCCTAAGCCACGGGCTCCTCAGTTTCCAAGGCTCTCCCAGTGAGGAGGTGCACAATTACTTCACTATCTAACCCTATCTTCCTACAGAATCAACAGTATTTTCAATTGGAATTGTGAAACTACCAAATTTATCCACAGGAATGGAATTCTCCAAGACTGTTCAGGAATTAGTCTAAAAAAGTGTCTTTGTAATGCACATTGTGCTAAAGCATCATGGTCATCTCTGATATCTGGTAAATTCTGTGAAGTGCTGTTGGGGAGATGCCATGGATTATTATTCAAAGAGATCTGAAAGCAAGCCGCAGAGCACCTGGGGCAGGAATCAAGTAACTAACAGCTATAATTTAGAAAATCCTATATGGGAAAGACAAGAAATAAGGCTCACTGCCAAACTCAAGGGGCCAATACATACATCAGCTCCCTGCAGTCATTGAAGTAGAGCTGGACTTGTTCTGCCTGGCTCAGTCTTGCCTTCCTCTCCAGAAACTTTTTGTCCAAGTTTTCCCAGCACTCATCCACATCTGTGAGTCTGTCCATGATGTTTTCCTTAACTTGAGGGTACGTGCGGCTGAGGTGCCAAGCGTCTCCTCGGATCCGTTCCAGCTCTTTCATGATGACTCCTAGATCTCTCTGGAGCAGAGGCAGAGTGGATTGTAAGACCAAGTCACCACTTAGTTCTATCAATGATGCACTTTTTTCCTACCCTTGAAATATGAATGCCTCTCAGTTTTCCTTTAATACCTTATTCGTCATCAAACATAAAAGAAACTTCTTTAGACATGAGACAGATAATTTTGGTAAATGTGGAGCTGAAGTTTCCTACTGTTCAGCTGACACCTTTACAAACACAATAACAGCTTGGAATAGACTTTCGAAGAGAAGTTCATCCTTAGGAGCAAAAGCATTAATAATATCCCAGTGTTAAAAACAGAAGGAAACGGGTGCAATAAATTTGTCTTGCAAGCAAGGCTCTTGAGAGGTATCAGTCAAGAATCAGGCTCCTTTTTTTGCCTTCTATGCTTTTCTGCTACTGGCTCATCACAAATCCTCTTACCTCTACACCCTCAAGATGGCTGAGAAGTGTTTGTACACCTGGAAGATCATACCCATAATCTTCTATATCCACCACTGCCTCTTTCTCCTGCATCCAGCTCTTTACTTCATCCACATCATGGTCATACTGGTGAACTTGATGGGCTGCTCTTAGGTTCTGGAATAAAGAAGTAGTTTAGTGGTTATAGTCTACAGCATGTTGTGTCTACAACATAAAAAATGGTAACCTTAATATGTCATAATGCAATACAAAATTACTGGGGATTTTGAGAGGAAATGAAACGTCTTCCCCATTAAGTCAACTGAAAGTGATAACCTAATTTTCCCAAGTTCTGTTGGACAATGGAAAGAAACAGATGTCTCCAAAGAGCCATTTATCCCTACATAAGAAGAATTATCAGAATGGAGAGCACGAATTGCCCTCTAAAAGTAGCTCTCTACACCACAGAAATAGTCTTAAAATACTTCTTGGAATAAAGAAGTACTTGCACTGCCTTGCAAATAGTGAAAATAGAAAGAATTGAGCTAAAAATCTTGCTTTTTTGAAATGAGAGGATTAAAAAAAATTTTAATACTAGTTTATAGTCAAACTCTATAGTAACAATTGCCATGCATTTGTTTCTGCTAACAGACAGTAGTGGGCTTGAGCTGCCTCATAAGAAACAGGTCATGAGACAGTAGTGAAAAAAAGGATTAAGGACATCTGATGTTTTATATTCTCCTTAAAACAAATAAAAACGTTGAGTTATGTGGGTCACCTCTGCTTTTCCAAACATATCTGTGACTGCAGTTTCCTGAGGGAGAGTGAGCAGATTTAACACCTAATTGCTGCTTAAAGGTGGGGACTGGCTCTGTGTCCTCCATCACATTCTCTTCCATGTGCCTAATTTAATTTTGAGTAGCTAACTCAGCAAAAAGCCTGGAGAATTTTGATTCTGTTTAGTGAACTGTTAAAAAAGTAGTTCAATAAAGAGACTGATAAGTGACAGAGCCAGACTCCTGCTGGTGGTGGTAAACTGTTGGATTGGCTTTGTTTTCCAGGAAACTAGAGCTAGCAGTGAATTAAGAAAAACAATTATTTTGAGCTGATAAACATCTTTCAAGTATAAGCCTTGCCAGGAACAGTAGGGTATGCAGTGGCTATAAAGGGAAATGAATCTAGAAAAAATTGAACAAAATGTACTCATTGCCCCTGTAAGCCTTGTGTTTCAACATGAGCAATGCAATGGTTTGGGAAAGAAAGGACATGGGAGACTGCAGGGAAATCAATGCCCCAGGTTTTTCATGTGTTTCCTACCTCTGTCCTTATCTGAATGGCATTGCATAGTGTCTCCCACATTTCATTGATTTGCCTTGTTCTCTTCTGGATAACATCCATCTTGCTGTGGCCTTCCTTATCCAGTTTAGATGCTAACTCATTCAAGGAGACAACTTTGGAATGTCCCAGAGGTTTCATCTCATTTACAAAATCTTTAAACTTTTTCTCCAGCACCTGCAGAATAAATGGGGACAAATTCAGATAAAAGAATTTCTGCCTACCTCTATAAGAGAGACAGAATGAATCATTTTCTTTGCTCTGTATAACACAAAAGCTGTGCACTGCAATCCACAAGTGCAAATAATTTGATAAATCCAAATGATCTGGACTCAGAAGAAATCTGTTGTCTGATCATTTAACATTTTATATCAGAGAGAAAAATTAACCACATTCTGACAAGCAGGAGTTACCCAGATCAAAAGCTAATGAACAGAACTTGTCTACATATGCAGCAGCTCCTAAGAGGAGTGAACAGTACAAATGATATCTGCACTAATTATACATGTTTATCCTTGAAATCAGCAGCAAGAGATATGAATGCTGCAGCCCAGTGTTTTTGACCACAATCAAATTTTTTAGGTCCTATCAAATTTATAACCAGGGTAAGCAGTGAAGTGTGCTGACCCCACCTTATTCCAAGAAAAACTAACTTTCTGATACATTTAATTTTCTGTTGGAGGATGCTACCTCAGTGAGCCTGTCAAAGCAGACAGAAGCCAGCCTGAGTTCTTGCTGTAGAGATAACAGCTCTGCTCAGTTTTTATCACTGCAACACTCTTCACTGTCAGCAGCTACACAAAGATTGCAGTAAATGCATCCCTGCTTTACCACACAATACATGCAATACCTCTTATTTTCTTTTACCTCAACATCATCTAAGTCCTGCCCATAGTCATCAGACTCTGCTACAGACAGTTTACTGGAAAGCCATGCATCCACCAGCTGGAATTCTCTTTCAAACTGATAGAGCTGGAATTGTTCTTGCAGGCGTTTTCTCTGGGTGTCAGACTTCTGTAGGAGAGACTGATAGTCTGCTAGGATCCCCTGGAGCTTTGAAAGTATTACTGAACTGCAAAGAATAAGAAGCAGAAGGCATGTCTTTGTTTTATTGTTATTTTTAAACACTGTTTTTTCTGACAGGTTTAATTTGCAGCACCTTTAAAATACATAATAAACCAGATAACATCATGGAGTGAGTTATGCTTTGCCATTAAAGCCAGCTAGCTCAGGAAATGAAAGTGTATCATACAAATGCCTGCTCTTTTTCCTTCCTGTTCCCCAGATAGAAAACCAAACTTTCAATGAAAAACAGTGAACTATCAGGAATGTTCATTTCCTTTCCCAAGCATATTGGTTTTTGAACATTTGTGATAAATTAGAACTAGATAACAGTTCCTGGGAGTAGACAATGGACAAAGAAGCTGATCTGCATTAACTGGTCTGTTGTTTAACAAAAAAAAAAATCTCATGAAAACATTAAAACAATCATCAAGCTTTGGGGGAGCTCAGTGTGTGTGATGATGATGGAGGGGTGGATGATCCCTGAAGTCTTACTTCTGAATGAGCCATCAAACATAGTTGAACTTTTCTGTATTGGGCATTTCTGTTAGACCTGGAGGAGAAACCTGTTTTCCTTTCCTACCTCTCTGGACTGTCTTTGTTTATTAAGCTGGCTCCTGTCGCCTGCACTTTTTCGATCCGCAGCCTGAAACTGTCCATGTCCAGTTTGGTAGCTTCAAGTTTACGAAGCAAAACTTGTGTGGATTCTTCGTTCTTGCCATAATCAGAAGTCTCCAGAATGAAACTCCTCTCTGCCAGCCATGCCTCCACCTCCAGCAGCTGTACAAAATACAGGGATGAGCCTTAACACAGGTCAAGACAAAGAAAACTGAAAGCAGTGACACATCAGTGAAAACAGAGAGCACCTTTGGTGTCTTCCTCTAATGCAGTCTAGCAGACACTGTTCCAAAAAATGTGTACCCAGAATCCAGTAATTGCAGTTATATGTTACTCACTGTGATTAGTTGGGAAGATAACTCTCATTTCTCCACTGTATCCATATATTATAATATCCATATATTTATAATATATGTTTATGTATGTAATATCCATATATTGTATCCATCCATGGATATGTACATATCCATACTGTACATGTATATATATGTAATATCCATATATTATCAGATATGAAAAATCAGGGCAGTGTAAATTCTGCTCCTTTCTCAGCACTTACATCCATTCAACAATATAGGTGTCGGTTGTTTTAAGAAAAGAAAGGGCAAAAGAAATCTCTCAGGAGCCATCTTTACCTCATTTAGGAACAGATGGGCCTCATAGGCCTGCATAAGCCTCTTTCTCCTCTCCTGAGCCTCTGCCTTCAAGGTCTCCACAGAAGTCTCAAGCTCCTTCAGATGCTCCAGAATCTTGCGAGAGGCAGAGTGGCCTCCCCTTACCAGCTTCTGTCCTGTACTGATCACTGCTTTGGTCAAAGCATCCCGACTGTTTATCTCATTCTCCAGGCTCTGGGAAGAGTAAAGAGATGGACCAAAAATTGAAGTTAGGGAATTTTTATTCCAGAAAATGTAGTCATGCAATTCCATTATAAATTTGCTTTCTATTCACAAGGGTGGGTCAGAGGTATAAAGTCTGAGTACATGCTTGAAATGGAATGGAGGGCTTTTTTTGGGGTGAAGGAGTTATCACAGAAATCAAATTTAGCCAAGAAGTTTGAACTTTGATGTACATCTACCTCAGAATCTGAGGGGAAGAGGTTCTAATCACAAACCTCTTATTTGTAGATTCCGCTGACATATACCCAGTTCCATCCCATTATATGGCATCTCTTGAATTAAAACATGTCTAGAGAAGAATGACCAATTTTCCTGCACATTATTATTTATCACTTGCCAATGTTTTTGTAGAAGATGCATTTTTGCATAGCAGCCATTGTAAACACTGTGAAGACACGAATGCCAGCAGGACAAGGAGAGAAGAAAACCACCTGAACCAGTTCTCAAAGGCTTTACTTGAAATTAGTTTTTGAAGACTGGTAGATTTTAAAATTATATGCATCCCTCCATATACTGTCCCCTGGGTAGACAAGGCCCATGCTGTGATTTTTCTGTGAGCATACATCCATTCTTTGGCTGACTGTGCCTGAGCACCCTGAGCACAAACAAGCCCCACAATTTGACAATTGTTCTGATTAATTTCATAGGTATGAATAAGCAGGTTCAGAGTTAGACTGCAGCACTGTGTTAATTTAGAAGAGATGCCCTCCATGAGGAGAGGAGCTGCTTTTTCAACTTAAGTGTCAAACATGGCTGGAAAAGAGCTCTGATTCTAATCTTGCCTTTAACTTCCCCCTATCGATTTCAAGATGTTGTTGAAAAGCAACACCATATCTGTTCCAAGCCAAGCAGCTGCTTGAAGGCACAATATATTTGTGTATAAATGCTCTTATGCAAGTCAGCTTTTCCTTCTCTAGGTTAATACAGTTCACACACAATCTCTTTTGTGGTGACAAACCAAGGACTGATTTTTGCAAATCTGTCTCATTAGGACTAACAATAGAGGGTGGAACTAACAGTATATTCAATTCTTGACTGTTAAGTTAGTTCTGACATTTGCTTGCTCGTAAATCAACGTTAAAAAGAAGGTGCAGAGGCTGTAGCTAATAACATGCTGAAAGTTAAAAGCTTGTACTTTAATCCTGTTTCCAGAAGAATAGTAAGTAAAATGTAAGAAAATTTTATTATGCACTGATTTTATGGTATATATCTCCCATTCTCACAGTTAGTTGAAAAATTTTGAGACTTAGCCAATTAACAAAAAATAATCATAGCCCAAAGCAGCATCTCCTCTGTTCCTTCAATTTTTTGAAATATTTTCTCAGATTAATTCAGCTCAAGCATTCTTTTTTTCTATGAACTTAATTACTTTCTTACCATGCCAACAAGCTCATACATTTTAGGAGTAATTGCACATATAACAACGTTTTTATTTTAATCATGATGAAACAAGCTTCTCATTATTACTATTTCACAATGATTGCACCAGATGCTTGGGCTTTCTCTCTCTCTGACTGTGTATATCACACACATTGACAATTTATAGGAACTTCTGTCTTTCCCAATCCTAACACAGGTTGCACAGATTTCCCCTAAAGACACTTAAATGGGATGTCATATGATAATATTAATATTAAATACCAATAGCTGCTGGAAAATCTTAGCAGGAATATTCTTTCTTCTACCTTGTGTTTGCAAAGAGACAGTGCTCCTTATTAAAGAACTATCTGCAAGGTATTTATTGGTATTTGGCATGACAGTATTCCAGACACAGCTTTCTTTGACAGCCCATCTGAACGTTGTGAAATATTTCAGCAGCTGTCTTGAAAGCTACCACTGGAATGAAGGTCAGCTAGCATAATAATTCCCTGTTAATTATGGGAAAATAATTTATTTATTTAACTCTCTCCCACCAGAGCAGAAGAAATTTTGGGGAAAAGTGTTTTCCTGGGAGCTCATCCTGAGACATCTGAGCAATGAGCTTTCTTGGATGTACTTACTGAGTTTGAAAGCATTTTGTTAAGACCAAAGAACCTATGAAAATACACACGAGTTTGTCAAATCTATGTTGTATTGAAAAGGCCAGGGTTTGAACTCAGTTGACAGAAAGGCCTGTGGTGTGATACTTGCACCACTGCAATGATGGGCATATCATTGAAAAGGAAAAGGATAAAAGTGATCCCTGGCACCCTGACTCCTGTTAGCCAAAGCACAGCAGATGAAGTTTGCTGGAGACAAATCGAGTTCAGTGTTCTCTGTTTGATTCTAAAGACTGTGAGTGGTTGCCACACAACACTACCTGGTGCTTTTCTTGCAGACTCTGAATGGTCACCAGAGATTTGCCATAATCCTTGGAGGAAGCCATGGGGAGCTTCTCACGAGCCCAGGCCAGCTCCTCATCAACATCTCTGAAGAACTGGTACTGAAGTCTGCTTGCCTCCAGACCTCCCCTCCTCTCCTGCAGAGGATCACGGAGCCTTTTGTATCTGTGGGTTTTAAAGATAATCCAGTGAGGAACCAATGCAAAACACTCATTTCAGAATAGTGTAGAGAAGGAAAGAAAAAAGAATATTCAGGAAAGAAAAAAAGCAGATAAAAGCAGAAAAAAGATGGCAGAAGATAGGCCAGGCACTCCCACACCTCTGCACCAGTTCATCCACTTTCTCTTCCAGTTCATCAGCAAGGAAATGTTTCTCCCTCTGGAACTGCTGAGCTGTGACCACAAGCTCTTGCAGCCGGTCCCTATGGGCAGCAATGTCTTCTTCCAGCTCCTCTTGCTTCTTCAGATGACTGTTCAAAACCACCAGATCATTGTCACTATATGGTGCTTTCAGGTCATTTTCCACACCTTCCAGCCATTTCTCTGTGTCCTCTACATTTCTCTGAAAATGAAGACCCTGAGAGCAAGCAAGAAGAAAAGATCATTTAAACCTTTAGGACAGATAATGGGATGTAAAAATCTCGGTCATGTTCAATAAAGATTGCACACAGGGCAACTTCCCAGTGCTCAGTGAACTCTTCCCATGTATAATGGTGGTACAAATGAAGGAGGGAATTCAGTCCTGATGAAGACAAGAACAGATGCATTAAACATCAATAGCCTATCTTACTTGTGTAGCACAAATGCAGATTGTGTACAAAGCACCTTAAAAAAACCAAAACCGTATAAAGGGAGAGGTCTGTTTTATAAACAGATTTTCTGATAGCCCAAGCAATCATAACTCACAGTCATGAGAATTCATGTGCCTGGGGCTAGAAGAATGAAAAGCAGCTGTAGATTTCTTTTCCAATGTGCTGGAGAAAAGAGGCCCTTGAGACAGATGGAGAGTTGACACATATGGGTAAACACATTTTTCCTTGGTTTCTCTCTCTGCAATCTGGATCTAAACCAGCAGCAGAAAGCAGAATGGAGCCCAAATCCTCCATTCCCTCCATAGGGATCTCCAAGCATCCTGTCAGTCAATCCACACTTAGATTTTTTTGCAGTAATGGCCTTGAGGAACCAGGTTGGATTGTACCAAGTGACACACTTGTAGAGGAGACATGCAGCAAGGCAGTCGTGCTGTCTCTGGGGAAGACCCCAAGATCCAACCACTGGCCTCCCTGTAACCACTGGCATTACCTTGTAAGCATCCTGCAGTTTGGTCCATTTATCCTGGCAACTTGCTACCAGTTCCTCCCACAGCTCTTCCATTTCTTGTAGTCTGGACATAATGGCTTCTGGGGCATAGTGCCTTTCATGGAGCATCTTCTCCCCTTCCTATGTCAGAAGGAACAGGCAATGTATTCTTCTTTTGCTGAGTGCACCAGAATATATCACTTTTGCCTTCATAATCAAAGTCTACTGGCTCTCTTATGTAAAGGGCCAGCTGCAAGCTTCACCTCCTGACATAACAGATGGAGGGATTGCAGAGACAGAGAAAGATCTAATAAAGACAAATGCCTTACTGCAATTATGGCAGAAACTGCTCAGCAAGGGAAGCAAGAGGTACAGCAAGAGAAAGTTGCTATACAAGGTCAGGAGGTGTTCTAAAGAGCAACTACTAGGACTATTCCATCACGAAATAATGTGAAAGAGATTGTGCAAACAACTCTTTTAAAACAGATAATTTAACCAAGAATTGTAACACCACCCTTTAACCCTTTCTTGTTGTGTCTGCAAATGTGGGGATTGAAACTGGGGAGGGCAATCTACTTTTAATGTAGAAATCTATTGCAAAATACATCCAGTAAGCACTGTGCTGAAAATAAATGAATAAACATGTAACAGCCTGTCCTTCCAAACTTGTCATCTGATCACAGATTCTGCCAAATATCTGACAAATCTTGTCAGGCTTCCTTCATATCCCGCCTACTAGCATGTCTCTGCAAAGGAAGCACTTGTAAACTCTGCTTTATCCTCTGTGTTGGATATGTCTTAAATGACTTGTTAAAGTTGTACATCCAATCAGGTAGGTTCTCTGCTGGAAAGAAACAAGGATGCCTCTGCAGTGGCATTCATCCAGAGAGATGTCCCTAAAGTCAGAGGATTGAATCTTTTATTGCAGGTCCCCACCTGTTTCCATTGCATGCACAGTGAATAATACTAAGATCACACTAGATGGTGAGAGAGAGAGAGTGAAGAAACAGATGGACACAGAAAATTCTTGATGGACTAAAAGAATAAACTTCTCAGTGTGCCCAAAGACAGCATGGACAATGCCAGTCACAGGACTCCCCCTCCCTTGTTTGGGATCACTGTAACTCACACTGTCTGCAGAGTCTGTCACGCCAGTTGCCCACCCTTGCCCAAAACCCCACTTCTCTCACTGCTTTGATGGAGTCCAGGTGATTTCTGTTGGCCATGATCTCTGCTTGGAAAGTCTGGTGCCTCTGCAGTTTGGTCTGCAGATTGCTTGGATCCTTCCAGCTATCATCCTGGGCAATGCTATTCTTCTCGTTAATCCAGGCAGCCACCTGTGGGGAGGGAAGAAGAGAAACAAACAAAATCTTCAGTGTTTCTTCTGTTTCTTCAGCTCCAGCCTGCCAGGCTCTCCTCTTATATGTGTAAAGCAGGGAACTACTAAGTGGGGACTAAAATGACTTGTCCTTTGAGGTTCTGCTTCCCTAAGCTCCTCCTGCCCTTCATGAAGTCACCCCTGTATGTTTTTTTACTACCACTGTTGCTTGAAAAGTGAGCTGTTCCCATCAGATAGCCCCCATGCAGTGAGAAAATGCATGGGGGGAGCACAGACAATGATCTCCCTATTTCTAACCCATTGTCAGTATTTCACAAAGAAACCACTCATTTTTTTTCTTCACATTTTTTTAATGGTGACACATTCTCTTTTAATGCTTTTATTTCTTCTGCATTTTGCTGCTGTGCAATGTACAGCAGATCTTTTGTTTACTAGACTAGACTAAAGGGAAGAAGAAAAAAATACCCCTCCATTCTTATCCTCATCTTTCCCAATATTATCTCATTCCAGGCTCAGTTCCTTGACTTTCCTCACAGCAGATCTGTCTAGGGATTCAGAATTATGCAGCACAGCATGTTTTAAGAAACCAGAATATTATGAATCTTGTGTAATTGTACCTCAAAAGAATTCTTCAGGAACTTCTGCAGAAGCCTTGATTCTTCTAGCAAATGTCTGCGAGCAGCAGCACTCTCCAGCAGTCTCTGTTTTCTGAGATGCAGACAGATGGGTAGGAAAAGTCACAGGGTGAATTAGATAAGGGTTTTCAAATTTCACCTCTAAAACACACATGATTTAATCCTCCCTACACACCTGATATCTTTCCCTTCCTAGGAGGGAAATGTCCATAATACACAGATTCCCTTGATCTGGGCTGTCAGAGAAGGTGCCCAGGACACTATAGGAAAGATTGCTAGCCAACAGAAATGTTTAAACTACCCACAAATTCTGTATATATGGTCTCTGCCTCCAGAAATCACCATTATTGCCTTTCAGAGTTCAAAAGATCATAAACTCAGCATATTTCTTATGTGGAAATTCTGCAAGTGTGATGGATTTCATCATGGATAAACCAAAGCTACACCATTCCTTATTTTTTTTTTCCAATTTTGGACCTTCAGCTCTTTATTTGTGTTAATGCTTATATATTAATATTTTATATTAATAAATCAGTATGCTCACTTGAATCATAAGGGACCTGCAGTCTCTTTTCATAACTTTTCATAACTCTTTTCATCTACCAGAGCAGTGAATACAGCTGCTTTTACTTCAGTGCTTATTTCAGATGAACAATATGCAAATTTCTAGTAGGAATGAAGTAATCCACATGAAAGGGCAAGATTTGACCAGAGAATTTGCAAATGCCCTAATGGCTAATTTGAGTGGGACTTAAAGATCAACCCCATTAGATCAACCCCATGTCTAGCAAATGACCTTTCTTGATGGTATTTAATGATAATGAAGTATTTAATGGCATGGCAGGCCTTCTGTTTGCAGCCCTGTCCCTAAGGCCTGGCCAGAATACAGAATTACAGAAAAACTGCCTTTTTCTGAATCCTGCTCCCCCTCCACTTAATTGCATCTTGGAAGGCTTCTAATGAAATAAGGCCAATTTGGGAAAACTCCAGTGAAAAGCATGAAGTTAAGCAAATGTAAACCAGTTTATAGTTCTCTTAAATCATTTAAAGATAATGATCACATGAGGAGGGTCTCACTGCAGAAGAGATTGGTAGCTGACATGGGAAGGATTTGACTTTACCTCCTCAGGACAGCCTGGCATCTGTTGTTGATATTTTCTGAGTCATAATGCTTGTTCTGGGTTAGCTGCCGAGCAAATGAAGCCATCTCATTGATTTTCTCCATCTGAGCTTCCAGGGCTTTTTCAAACTGTGTGTGTTTCCTCTGCAGGCTCTCCACACTAGACACTGAGTCCTGGATAGAATTCAGCAAAGGGAAGCTGCTTTCAGTCAGAGTTTTTCTATCCAAAACACTGATAATCCAGAAGGTAAATGGCATTTACCCCATATTTGCAAATTAGCTGTCAAGAAAATTTATTGTTCTTGGATTGGTTGGCATTGATCTGACTCTTAGGACCTAAATAATGTTCCATGCAAGGTCTGAGGCCATTATTCCACTGCTGGATACTTAGCTTCTCATGCATATTGTGCTGCAGAGAACACATAATTTCTCAAGAATTAAAACATCAGATCCTAATTTTAAATCAGTCTTAAGACAGATGCATGTCAAAAGCAAACATGGGATGCCAAACTGAAATCAGAGTTAAGTGAACAAATATGTCACAGGAAGAGGTTAAAATTAGAGTCTCAGTTCCAGCTCATGGAATTTGGAAGAACTCAGATCCAGATTTGAATTTGGGGACTGGAGAGAAACACTTCTTGTAATGTTTGTGAATCCCAAGCTTAATGACTCAGAATTCTCCTTTCAGCAGCCCTCTGCACTTTAATTATAGAACCAGTGCTGTCAAAATGTTGTTATTGCAGTAAACTCTGCTTCTCCACTATTCCAAAGGAAGCAATAAGCTCACATAAAATGGGTGAGAAAAAACACTAAACTTCTGGGTGCTTACATGAGTCATTGGATGGGAAATGACTCACAGAGCATTTTCTGCACATTGCTGAGCTGAATATGATTGGGTGAGTCCTTCTAAGTCTCATATACTGTACTGAAGGGCCTGCAAATACACTGAACTCTGAGATGTTTTTGTAGCCCCTGCAGAGGCAACTGATTCAGTAGCACTACCTATACAAGGTGTGGGGTGGGCTAAGAGTCAGAATGTGTATCCAGCATCCTGAACACTTTCTCAGCCCATGCATGGGTCTGCAGTTTCAGCATTGAAGCATTACTGACACCTGTGACAGGTGTTTTAAAGCTACACTGGCTATGCCAGCAGTGACAGCAGTGATGGCTTGCACACTGCTGGCAAATGTGCTGGGGTCAGATAAGACAAGCCAGGCTGAACAGGGCTTGGAGCAGCCCCACCCCTGGCAGAGGGTTTGGAAATGGATGGTCTTTCAGGTCCCTCCCAACCCAAACCATGCTGGAGTTGCATGTTTCTGTGCAGTCTCATTTTCCTGCTATAATCAGAGCACTTGGATTGTGTCATTACTCCTAGGGATGAGATTCCCATCCTGTGTGAAGTACCAAGGAAAGAAGTCTGGTCCTAAACCACCAACAGGGCAGAGCAGTAACTGCAGAAGGAGAAAGAGCACAGGAAGATTCAGAGCACATCATAGTACAGTCCCCACTCCTCCAGACAGATTGCAGAGAAAATTGTAACTTCTCAGAGCACATACCCCTAAGTCCTCATTAGCTAGGAAAGCCTCTTTGCTGCTGAGCCAGCTCTCAATCTGTTCCACGTAGCCATAGAATTTCTGTGCAGGGAAAAAGCCCAACAGTCACAAACATGACAATGTGCTGAATGCTGCAAAGCAGAAGCTAACCTGACTTCAGCAGAGTACACTGAAAAAAACCCCAAACTTTCATGCTTATTTAAAAAATAACTCAATACATGAAAAAGCATTGAAACTGCCCATACCACAAGATTTAAGTTCTCATATATGTGATGATTTTAGATGGGATTAATAGTCCATCTCTTATTTAAAGTACTTGACATTATTCATTGTAGAATCTCTGTTTGAGCCGTAATTTTTAAGTGAGATGACTGTTAAAGGGAAGTATTTCTGGAAAACTGCAGCCAAAATAGTTCTTTTATTAGGTAAAAAGGCCAGGAAAAAATACATTATTCTGTCCATGCTAAATTTTTCTTCAGTTTTTTTGAAATACTTGTCTGGCTCCATGTCTTTTTAGGAAGGTTATAGAATTTGGAAGAGTAGGGATGTTGTGTTATAGGTATGTGTCTTTTTCCAGATGTATGAGAGTTTAACAAAATTTTGCTAGGTTTTACAGTCTTTGAAAAACATATTAGCATGTATTCCACAGAAATTTCTATGATTTGTAGAGGTAAAATTTCTCAGAGTCCTGTCACACTGAATGTGCTCAGCCTTCAGCAGTGAAATATAGATTAAACATTGGGTATTATAAGCACATCTTTCATCCTACCATCTCATAAATTCGCTGTTTATACCAAGAAAAACTGTCCGTGGATGTGCATTCTCTCTTGAATCTCATTTTGCTCACCTGTAAATCTTGTGCCTGGAACAATTTAATATATTGTTCTTTCCATGCCTGGATCAGCTCAGACCAGGCTTGCTGTAGTCTGGAGAGGGACTGGTGGATCTCAGGGCTTGCATAGTGACCAGAACTGGCAAGTTCTCTGCCATAGTCACTGAGAGCATTGAATCTTTCCACTCGGGCTTCAATCTCCTCCTAAAACACATTGCTAAGGTTGATGTCAAGGGTTTATGAAAAGCCAGTTATTCAGAATACAAGCCTTAAGGGGGAAAGTTTGGGCTGTGACTTTCCAGCACTAATATTTGTATGGAAAATCGTTCATCTTTGAGCTGTGTTACTGGAAGGGCATAGAACTGCCTGAGAGAGAATAAAGGTAAATAATAAATGACTTTATTGGTCTAGAAACAACAGTTTTCCTACAAATGAAAACTGAGATTTAGTTAGAATCATTAGAAAATACTGAGATAAAAATGAACACAATTCCAAACATCCATAATACCATCCCCCAGTCTTCCTAAATAAAAATGGCTCTTTTAAGAAATTTTTGCCTACAATTTTTCCCCTCCTGACAAATAAGTTGGCATCAGATCTTACTTTAAAGACATGGCTTTACTTCATTTTGTGTTGTTGAACTGAAACACATTTAACTTTTGCATCTGGTCTGAGGAATTAATTGTAGCCCTATACTGAATCCTGAAGGTGAAAGCATAAAAATCAATTATGACCCCTGGAAACTGAATGTGGAATTTCTAATGTAATCTATTTGAAAATTAAATAATTAATGGACTGGAAGAATACCATGTATTCACTCATAAACTACCTTAGACATTATGGCATATACTACTAAATTTCTGAAATTAGAACTGCTGCTTTTATAGATTTTTGGGGTGGTGGTGTTGCCCAATACACAGCTATAAAATTGTAATTCAAATATTTTTAAAGTTCACATTAACATCAAAGCAAGGATTAAGTGGCATGAACTCCTTTGGCAATGTGAATAAGGAGATGAGCAGTGAGCATGATGTGAGACTGAGCCTGTTCTTCACCATCAGGCTTGGACAGGTGAGAGCTCATGGGGCTTCTGAGCCTTTTGGCAAAGACACAAGCTTCCAAACAGCCCATGAGACAATTTTGCCAGTGTGTAGGTGATTTCTCTCCCCAGACTGGCACTGAAAAGCAGCTTTTTTTTTTATTTCCATGTTATAGACAGATGCATGCTGTGCACACAGAAAGATTCCCAGTATGAGCAATTGGAACCAGAGAAGATACTTGCCTTTCTCTCCTGGTGCTCCTCAATCATACTTTCAGCTTCATTTGCACTTTTAGGCAGCCCCCCTGCTTCCATTAAAGCTCTGGTGTTTTGGGCCCAGTCTAGTATCTCCTTCATCTCCAAGTTAAATTTCTGCAACTGGTACGAGGCTGCCAGCTTCTCCCTCCTGCCACACAAGGTGCAGTTCAGCATTATCTGACACAGAATTATCCAACTGCCCCTCCCTCCCCTTTTGCAGAGAAAAGTATCTTAACAGAAGCCAGATTAAATTAGTTCAAGCTTTTCCTTACAGTTCCTAAGAGCCCTCATGTTAAACAAAAAACCACAGGAGATGCACACTGCCTTGGAGACAACATGCTTACTAAATTTTCTACATCAGGTCATTAGTATATGAGAGGTAAAACAGCCTTCATATCTGTTGCTTACAGCAATGATTACAGATCAGGATTAAGCCTTCAAGAGCCATCCAAAAATAAGTCTTCCACAAAGGCCTCATGATAGATTTGATAGCCTGAAGGCATTTTAGTAACATTATTTAATGGGATAAACCACAAGAACGTTGTATTTTCTTCCCAAAGTCACATTGGTGGAACTTTTTGTGTATCAAGTCACACGTTTTTCCAATGAAGGTGTCTCAGCTGCCTGTGTAAACTTTATAAAAAATCCTTAAAAAACCTTTAAGAGACCTCTGGCAAGAAGGGTTTAGACCCCAGGGAGCAGCTTTGCTCCTGCTGAGAGATATCCAAACAACTCAAAGTCTTCACCTTTGTTTGGCCTGTCCCTGGAGTCGTAGCCAGTTGTTTTTCATCTCCTGTTGCTTCACAGTCAGTCTGTCATTTATGGATGGATTCCTTGTGGAAAGGCGGAAAGATTCCAGTTCTAGTGGCTGGGAAGAGATTTATAGTGGGGTTAATTTATGACTTATGTTCATTCCTGAGTTTGTCTTTCAGGAAAAATAGCTCATTTTAAGACCTCAGCTGTCAAAGGCAGGTAACTAGATTACAATAACAAAATATACAAAGGGATATGTAATACACAAAAAAAAATACACATGCATTTGTGAGCAAACACCCATGTGAAGAAAGATCTCTGTGCATTGCTTTGTATGCACAGAAGTTAATCTACAATTTAGAAAAAAGTTTTGTAGAATATGGACAAACATGGGAAAATGAAGTGCTATTCTAACTTCTATTAGCAGTCTGATGAACAGCAATGAGAGCTCATCAACTCAGGTTTAAAGTTTTAAAGTTGAAAACCTTCTTGCAAAATTCTATCAAGTCGATGAAATTGAAGAATTTTAATTATGCAGAACAGAAAATATGCTGGGCTGGTTTTAATCCTCTAAAAAATTGTACAGTTATTATACTAAAAAACCCAAACCCAAATATTGTTCATCTTCCCCATACATACATAAGCTTTGCTTATGCCTCCTAGTAATCACCCATGTTTCACATGAGAATTAGCTAACAAAGTCTCAGTGTTGAAGGTATCACATGTATTGTCACTATTTGTATACTATTGTGAAGAAAAAGTTTTCCATATTTTCTATATGAAAGGGCTTAACACTGGCCAACAGTGAAAAAATGTGAGAGGTTGTCATTGGATTTCTACTACTGTGGTTCAACAGGATATATTTCTTTTTGGTAAAAATATACAAATATAAAGGAGCTTAGACTCATATTTAAAGCTCAATTTAACTTAGTCCTAGATGATGCAAAGTGACCATTTTACAAAAGCCACAGTGGATCAGGTAGGCAATTATAACCTAGAGGTTTTGTGTTTGATGTCAGTGTCAGGAACTACGTGCAGTGTGGGGTTTGCATTTAAGTTCTGAACTGTAATAGAGTTGAGATTTTGGTTCAGCTGTGTACAGGAACTGGGGGAAAGATGGAGACCATGCTTTCCAAAATGTATAGGCCAGTCTGGTCTGGCTTGTAGGTAAGGGCCAGAGACTCAGATAACATTAAAAAGAGACTTTTCTTCCTGGATTTTGTGCATCAGGAAGAATAATATTTGATAAGATAAAGTAGGATAAATCAGCATGGTGTTTTCATGAGAAGAAATTTATGCTGCACTTGCATTGCTGAAAACTCCTACTAATCAATCTGAAGAGTATCAATGACTTTTTGCCCATATCTTCAAGAAGAAAAAGAGAAATTTTTTTCCCTGCTACTTTTCCCTAGTACTTCCCTACTTCTTACCTCCATTTTGGACTTAATAACACTGATTTCTCTCTCCATTTCTTCATGTCTTCGAATCAGGTTTTCCACACTTTCCACATCTTTTCCATAATCCAGTGCTTGCATCAATGCACTCTGGAGAGGGCAGTGGGATATGTAAATGGTGAAGGTGACACCAAACAAAAGGATCTGTATCTTAATTATTTCAAAGAGCCTCCTCCTTCACCTCTTTGCATTGCCATATGAATGTTCTTATTGTCTTTTTAAATATCAATAGAGCACATTGTCTGCTCTCCTTACAGAGATGAAACAAGAATCCACATCTCTTTCAACACTCATAATCCTGCTTAAGGTGCCTCTGGCCATTCACATATAAAACAAAGGTGTGCCTCCCTGCATTTCTCAATCTTTCTTTCTTTCTTTCTTTTTTTTTTTTTTTTTTTTAATATACCAAACCAGAAAAATATTTCTTAGTAAATTGTAGCATAGAAATTCAGGTGCCTGCTATGAAAATATAAAAAAATAAAATTTACCCTTGGGATCCTAAAAAATTAAAATCCCATAAAATGAAGAAATACATTTTAAAAGTTGTTATAAAAATTTCAAGCCAAAAGTCTTGTGATCTTAAGTAGCACCACTTTCTGGCTGACTTATAATTAAATGAATACAATTGCTTACATTGATTAAATAACTAGTTTCTATATACCCTTTTTTTTTCTGTTAAAATCAAAGGATTTGCATATTTACCTCCATTTTCTGAATGAATAAGATTGATAGAGCATTTTTCTATTTTGATTAATCAAAATTGGGAAACTTACCTTCTCAGTAATTCTTTCTGTTATGTCATCTATTTCCCTGATTAAGGCATGAATTTCTAGGGCTCCCTCTAACTTCTTCCTGTATGCATTCAGGTTACCATGAAAACTGTTCCACCTTTAATTGGAAATAGTATTTTAGAGATGTAATTCAGAGGTAAGGATTTCCACAAGTGAGTTTCATGATGCTCATATTTAAACAAAACCACAGGTTTTCTGAACCACCTCCTGCATTGATCCCCCAATTCTCCATAAGAGGTGGCTCATCACAGGGATGAAGCATTAGCCTGAGAAGACTATCTGGTTGTATTTATTCCATGTCTTCAGGATGGCATGGGGGTTAAAAGCTAAAAAGTACTGATCCAGTTTCCTTAAACTCTCAATAATCTCCCAGTCTATATCTTCATGCTTTTGTGTTTTAGGTGGGGGCTGTGGAGCAGCAAAAGCACAAGTCAATTCACCAGGACAGCTGTGTGAGTAGATGGAAGTGTCAAAGCTTCATGAATCTTGGGTGCCAAGTGATGTGAAACTGAGGATTTGTCTCCAAGGCTAGAAACATGACTTTGGCACTTCTGGATTTAAAATCCTTCTAAGCTACCTGCTCTGGGAGTCTGGAAAGACAACTCCAGTCAGTGTCTGACATTTGGTAGTTGTGTGGTATTAAAGAAGAAAACAAGTGTTCCAATTCCTCCATTTATCTCAGCTGAAGACACCTAATTTTCCCTTCTTGTTTTTGCTTTAGAGAGAACATTTGAAAGCACATTGAAAGCACACTCACTTCTCATTGAGCTGCTTCCTGCGCTCATAGATTGTCTTTGTTTCCTCCTTGTTCTGTCTCTCCAGTTTCATGGCCAGGGCATTGATAGCCCTGATGTGAGCATCGTCCACAGTTGACTCCTGTAAAGGGAGAAAGGGAACAAAGGGGCATATTCAGATTGCTTGTGACTGGGTTTTCCACCAAGATGTGAAAGTCAACACCAGCAGCAACAAGAAAGAGTTTTACCTCACTAACATTTCAGACACATGGGGCTTGCTCTACTACAATTCCTGGTATTACCATGTGCCTGATGGGAGGGCAGTAGGGGCAAGAAAACATTAATGGCTCGAGATGCAGCAATGACCTTGGTCTGTGTGGGGGCCCTCAGACCCTCAGACACTCATTTCTGCAGCAGAGATTCCAGCAGGGGTTCATTTGGTGAAGAAACACAGTGCAGCTGCTGGTTACACAGGTGGCTGCTGTGGAACAGCTGGTGTGTGGCAGATTGTTCCTCTGTCAGACAAGTGGTGACTCGTGGGCTCCTGGGCCTTCTGGCTGTTTTATCTAGGTGAGCTTCTGCCCTGGAGTGCCTTCTGTACTGTAGACAGCAGGCTCAAAATCCAGCCTTAAGAATCCCAGACAAGCTATGCCACTGTGTTCTCTTCTAAGGCTAAGTCTGGGAGACTTGCTTCCCATGCACATTCCATAGAATGGATAATATCTGCACATGGCCCATATAGTCTGGAGTACAGTGGAATAATTTTTCTTTTGGAGCACTACAGATGGCCAGCACTGAACACTGCTCCAAGATTCAAAAACATTCTTTTATTTTTCTGGGACAAATAAATCACAAGTTTGGCAGGGAGACAGTCACTGCTGTGAAGAAGCACAGCTGGAAGATGCCAGAATTAATGTAAGCATTGACTCCTTTGTGTGTTTTGTTTATGCTGCATCCATACCAATATGTGTGCTTCCATATGTGCTTTCTTATTATACACAGCCATAAAGTAAACAAGAAAAACCAGCAGACAGTCAGATATTCTTCAGAAACCCTGCAGCCTCCTCTCCTGGGAAATAGTAGCAGCACAATGAATAGAAATTCTGGCAGCCATCAATGCAGGGTGATTCCTCCCTACCCTGATCTCAGATTTGTCTAGTGGGAAAACCCAGGCTGGATGGGTGCACACACTGTGCCAGAAGCAGCCTCCTCCTGTTTGTACCACCCCAGGAAGCACTGCATAACTGAGCATCAGCTACCAGGGCAAAACTGCATAACTGTCCCAGCTTTTTATCACAGGAGTCATGTTCAGAGTGTTACAGGAGCAGTGGCTGATAGTGTCTAAGGCCAAGAGTTTCAAGAATGGCACAGGAGATATACCTTAGTTTATGAAAAAACCCTATTCAGAGGCTGGAACACTGGGTTGTTTCTGCCCCACTTATCATCCTTCTTTTGGCTGCTACAAGCTGTAGAAGAGCCCTTGCTCAATCCCTTAGTTCACAGTCAGCTGGTGAGTACAATGAATGTCTCTTCAATTTACTAATTCCCTGGTGCTGAAGCCAAATAATTTGGCTCTCTACCCAAATCCAGTGTGAATGCACTGTCATGAAATTCTGCTGGGCTTTGGAATAGGGAGCTCAGGAGTTTCTCCCTGGGGTCAGGCACATCTGCACTGCTACTCTGCATAGAAGAGGACTGTCTCTTTCTGCTACTAGACAACAAAAGTAGAAGATAGGAGCTGCCATAACAAGAATCAACAAAAAGGTAACAGGCAAACAAAGGATAAAAAATACTAGGAGACTACATTGGAGTAAAGATCACTCACAAATTCATAACACCTCTTTCCAGACCTTTCCCACAATTTCCAGACTAGCAAATGAGCACATTAAACTTTCCTGTGTGACATACAGACCTATTCTTAGTCCTCATCTGTAGCAGTTCACACAGAGAGAACAAGAGGTTGCTGCAAATGCATCCCCTCAATATCTGGCCTTACAGCTCTCATGGTGGGAGCTGAGCACATGGAGCTGAGCCCCTGTTCTCCCCTGATCTCCTCTGTTCTCCCCTGTTCTTCCCTGTTCTCCCCTGATCTCTCCTGTTCTCCCCTGCTCTCCCCTGATCTCTCCTGTTCTCCCCTGCTCTCCCCTGTTCTCCCCTGATCTCTCCTGTTCTCCCCTGCTCTCCAGGTTTGGTGCCTGAGTTGGCACATCTCACTGGGGACAGGAGGGGCAGCTGGCATGACTCATCACCATGAAATAGGGACAAAGATCTCTGAGAGGTGAAGAGTGCAGTGTCCTGTCCCATGGCTGCTATCCAAAGTGTAAACCATTGCTCTGTTCTACTAAATGTCTGGTTATTAATGTTATGATTCATGAGTAACCACATGTGCTGTATAAACAGAAGGCCCCAGATTTACATGCTTAATTTGGATGAAGGAGTATGAGAATGAGACTATTCCTCAGGAGAAGGAAAATGGAGAAATAAAGGATAGAAATAGAGAAAACAGTATTTTTTTTTTACAGGCTTTTTCATGGAAGGCCCGGACCTCAGATTCAAACAAGCATGGCTGAAACAACCATTTTTAAACCACTTCTGGGATTTGGAAATCACTATGACTTTGCAGACTGCACGAACCAAACAAAATCTGCTCAAGTTCAGGCTCACAGAGCAAGTTTTCCAGTCGTTTAATGCAGTCTGAAATGCTAGGTTGTGTCACGAGTGGCTGACAGCTCTGCCTAGACATCTTCAAAGCTGAAGGCATAATAAGAGAAAATTCTGTGTTTTAAAATGACTTTTGAGGTAGTGATGCTTCCTATCACTTTGGTCTTACACCTCCTCAGAGTACTAGAACTGTATTTACTAACTGGACTGTATAATTACCTGCTGCTGCAGCCATGCAAGACATGAGGATGGAAAACACCTCTTACCCCTGATGTTGCTCCACGGAACTCATTCAGCTTTTTCTTGAGCTGCAGGCAGTGTTCATAGTCATTTCCCACATCTCCTACATTAATCATGACCTCCTGGGGAAATAAGCAGCAAACAGACAAATATTTAGGTGAAGAACACAGCAACTCCCAATGCTTATCCTGATGCAGTAAGTTCTGTGATATGTCTACAAATCACTGACCTACAGCTTCTGAAATAGTCCTTTCTGATCTTTAGGTAATTACCAGACTTGGTCCCAGCCCCCTTCTTGATCTATTACTGGCTATGGAAGCAACCTCTGAATGAAAGTGATTCTTCCCTCCCTTACTCCTACAAAGAGAAACTTTCAGATTTGATGCACAATGTGAGTGAAGGCCAGCTGCCAAATGCTTCAAGTCTCTTCCATTCTTTCTCTGTCTCAGCAGAGACACATGACATGGCCACAGATAATCACAAACTCTTCATGTGCACAGTTTGCATGAGAAGATGTGCTAATACTGCCCAGTTGACTTTGGTATGGACAGACTACATAGAATTTGTTCAATCATTCCTTTCATATTGTCTGTAGAACATGCCATGATTCTTCCAGACAAAAAACCACTAGGCAAATATCCTGGAAACTGACACATTTATCAGAACTTCATTGCTAAACATCAAGTCTTTAGTGAGTGCTTGGCTTAAATACTAAAATCCACTTGCCTTCTCCCTGATCCAGGCTTCCACCTGGTCCACCTTCTGCAGAAATTCTAGGAAGTCCCGGCTGTCCTCCAGCATCTTTCCACGAGCAGCAACAGCTCTCTTCAGCTTCTCCCAGCGCTCCTGGAGCGTGCGGACTTGGCGGCGGATCTCTCCTGATTTTGGGTGGCCTTTTGACACCAGGGCTTCTCCTTTCTTCACATCCAGAAGAAGAAATTAGAAATGAAAGTTGCTATTAATTTTTAATAGGATTACCACGTTGCATGACCTTCCTAGGAGGAGCCTTTCACCTTCCTAACCTGGATTGAACAATAGATTATAAATACAAATTCTTATCATCCAAATGATAAAGCCAGCTGGAAAGCTTTTACATCTAGAGGGAATCTAGAATCATAGAGAACTGGGATTTGAATATTTCCCTGCCAAGAAAGATATTCATGGAATGGGAGCACCAAGAAAGATATTACAGATGCCTGTGCCCTTTAGCTATATGATTCATCCAGTTCCAACAGGAATATTCACAAACTGGGCATGAAATCCTATTTGTCTTTTGTAGAAATAATCATGTCAGGCAAGGAAGAAGTCAGTGTATATTTTCCTGTTTAGGCAATCAGGAAAGATGGAAGCTCCCTTGGTGGAACAAATAAAGTATCTCCCTGTTGTAAATTAACATTAATAAATTTCCATGACAAAGCAACTGGGTTCTTGTCACACCAGTAGGATAACTGATGCAGAAGTGTTGAGCAAGCTACTCTTCCCTTACATTTCATCAATCTGTCAGTCTTTGGATGAGCAGTAACAATCTGTAAAAACAGTAACGGAGTGAGAGGGTCACCTTATTAACAGCTGTGATGATTTCTTCATTTGCTAGAATCTCTGCCTCAAAGACCTGATGTTTCTGCAGCAGCTTCATCTTGTCCTGCAGGTTGCTGGGGTCTTGTATGGAAGGATCCTCGAGCTTCTGCATGCGCTCACTGATCCAATCTTCTGCCTGCAGCGTCGAGAGGCACCCGAGTTAGCACAACAGCTGCCTGGGATCCTGGGGTCTCCTCCCAGGGTATGCCACTGCTCCCTGCAAGGGTCTCTACCTGGGCTGGATACATGGAGTGGGGGCTGACAGCTGAGGTGCATCTCCAGTTTCTGAACTCATTCTGCTTTGTTAAAAGCAGGTAGGAATGAAACTGATTTTTATCGGGCCACAGGAGTAATGAAAAATTCATCTAATAGCTCAGATTTTATCACAAGGCATTAATAGATTATACAGTCTTCTAGACTATGTAGAGAGAATCTTTGAGCCTTAACATGCTATACATTTAAAATGAGATTATGACCACTGAGTCTGGGGGTTAAGGCTCTGAGTTTCATTTGGTATCCCTGTCATTGACCTACCTGCAAACTGGGTAAAGATTCTTTAGAATTCAGTGCCTCACCTATAAAACAGCACTTACATTTCCCCATGTCAGTGGTGTTGGGAGACCTGAGTGGAAAATGCCAAGCAAATAAAGATTTGCCAACGGGGCCCAAGCACTAGTCAGATTATTTGAAAGGAAATACAACTGCATTTGTTTTTATACTTCATGAAATTCAAAGTGGTCCAGTCAGGAATATCAGCTTCAGAAAAGCAGATGATTTGCAAGAACTAACAAAGCAGAAGTTATGCATTTCTCTTAGGAAATGAATTTTTAAGGGAATTTTAAAGTATGCAGAATAAATAGCAAGAAAAGGATACTAGAATAATAAGTTTTAGCAGAATAGGATAGCAAGTTTTCCACAATTTTCTTTAATTTCTGCTGAACTTTATCCCTTAGTACTGAAGGAAATATTTTCTATCCATCAAAACACTGGGAACTGAACACTTGACATAATGTTGTAACTTATCCTGTCATCCTCAGAGCACTGAAGTAATGTAATGTTTTAACAACACAAGAGCTGCAAATTGAAGGGCAGCTTTATTAATTTCAGAATATCTTGGCTGCCCTTGTGGAACCGTGCACTAGGTGCACACAAGACTCGTCAGCTGGAGGATTTTCTCTGTTAATTAATGATTTTAAATGTTGTTTCAGCTGCTGAGATCCTATAAACAATAACAGAAATAGCTTTCCCTAGCAGTGTGCTCTCCAGAAAGTGTCTCCCTCCCAAGCACAGTTAGAGACTCAAACAGGCCATGCCAAACTTGCAGGGCTGCACATTGGCATGTGCTGCTTGCATTTCCTCGGTGACATTGTCCCATTCCCAGCCACACATTCGTGCTTCAGTGTCACTTAAGTGATTCCTCATTAAAATGGGAGGCTCATCCACACAGCTGGAATGAAAACAAACCAATCTCCAGCATAAAGCGACTTTAAGGTTGACTTCTCTCCTACTTTTCCTTAGAAGCAGTGCCTTTAATGAGACTGAACACCTGCACCCTTAGTGCCCTGGTTTATTTTAAGGCTTGTTTAAGATGGCTCCAGAGAGTGAGGGATCCTTCTCCTGGCCTTAGGCCCACACTCAGATGTGAAGCAAAGCTGATCTGTTTTCCCAAGATCTTTCTATGGAAAGATTTAACAGTTGTCTGGACAGCCATTTTGACTTCATTGAAGACAACAGAAAAACCAGTGTTTTGCTCAGCAGAGGCACAAAACCAGACTTATTTCTATGGGAGTCAAAAAATGTGGGCACTACCAATTTAGAAACTTACTTTTTCAAAATATCAGTTACTGTAACCTCACAAGTACAAATGGTAAATTACACTGATTTTTTAATGAGAGAAGTATGCAAAGCATATAAAGGGATGTGCCTGCTCCAGACATCCAGAGGTAACAACTGGTTCTCCATCTCATTCCCCTGAGATAAAGATGTAAATGTTTTCTTTTCCTTATGCACAGGGTGAAAAGGAAAGGAAGTACTGCTAATATCATGAGCAAGTTTCAGAGTCAGTGTTAAAACCCAGAGCCAGCTTTAGAAGCCAAAATTTTCAACTTTATAATATTCCCTCTGCAATAAATTAAATACACATATTTCTAAGTAGCAATTTGCTCTTTTGCCTTCCAGATTAACACTGAGCTACAGACTTTTTTTGCAGTAGGGTAGTCTGTAAGACTGTCTCACTTCTTGAGTGAGAGAAAAGCACCATATTTACTGTAGAAGGGTGAGTCTCATTTTGTAAACTGCATGTGATCTCTTGAGTTAATTGTTGTGGGTCATGGTACTAATGTGAGTGGTTCTCTATGGAATTGCTTCTAGAGGGTAACTAGAAGAATTTTAATGATGAAAGTGATCACTAGTTTCTGCTGACACAAAAAATTCTGTTTGATCAATAGAAACTACTTAACTTGTTTGCAGGACAGGGAGTTTTCAGGGGAGTGAGACCTGAGCTATGGGTCTTGTTCTCTTAATAAGTAAGGATAAGCAATGATCTCATTGATTTCACAGCCAAACTCAAAACTCATCCCTGAATTTATCATTCCTGTGGGGACCATTCTCATACATGAACTTGCACACACCCAGAATATAATTAAAATCAAATTAAACCTTCCATTCTATCCAACAAAGAGGAAGAAAGGCATTATGGTAAGATTTTTGCTTTTTAATTCCTTGGTGACATTCACACTATGTAGCAGTAGGCCATGGTTCTAGGTTGGTGAGGTAAATGAACACGTAAGCTGAGAGCAAAAACTGCCCAAAGAACTCTTGGCTGAATTTATGTGGAGAAAGTGGATGACAATAGGGAAATGTTCTTCACTATGCAGGGCCAAATCTTGTGCTCTAGGTGTGTGATTCAAGAATGAAGTGGGACCCCAGCCCAAACACTGATTTGACAATTACAGAGGGATGGAAAGAAATGTATCAGTATTCCTACCTAATGGGATGATTGTATCACTAGAAGGGCATTGGCAATTTCTCTACCAAGAGGATTTTGGGAAATTGCTCTTTTGAAATTATAACCCCTGTGCAATGCACTATCCAGTCCATCCACTCCCCTCTGCTAGTCCAAGTGGTGGACAGGCCATTATTGGTGGGTTTCCATTATTCTCCCATCATGGGACAGTAAAGGTATAACCAAATAATACAAGTTAATGTTTGGGTGTATAAATAATTTCTGATAAATAAAGAAAAAGAAAAAAAAAAGAAAGAAAAAGCTCTGTTTTTGTAAACCATTGAGGACATTCCATGGGACACAGCATCAGAAGGGGTGGATACCAGACCAACAAGAGTGCTTAAAAATGTGCCCCTAGGTTTGTGTGCTCTTGTTGCTGCCAGCACAGTTCTCAGTCACACGTTGTGCTGCCCTTTGAAAGGCTGACCTAGTTTGTCTTTCCAACAGTAGTGACAGAGCAGAGCTACTCAGTTACAGACTAAGGGCAGAACAGGGGACAAACAGGGACCAGCGTGTTCTGCAGAGGCCAGGCTACAGCAGCTCAAGAGCTGTGCTGAGTCACAGCAGAGTTTTGAAAGCCTTCAAAGTACCCACTAATAAAGCTTGGTGCCCAGACCATAATGCTTCCCACTTTGTGTTCATCCTGATTTGAAATACATTTTCTTCCCCACCAAAGGAAAAACATGTATTAGCTTGCAGTTTTCCTTTCACCTGCTATATTTTAGCAGAGCTTTTGATGAGTGAAGTGTCTGTAATGGGCACAATGCCACAGCAATAGCACAGTAACAGGAATGGCACTGGAGCATCCCTTTGGATGAGTGTGGCAGGATCATCCATCCACCAAATAATGTCTGGCAAGAGTGAGCACTTCATCTAGTAGAGGTTCCTCTGCTTTACATCCCCATCCCAGTCTAAAACCTTCTTACCTCTTCCAAGTTTTGGTAGAAAAGTGCCAGAAGAAGGGCAGTCTGCAGCTTCTCTCTCCTGCTCTGGGATAGGTCCTTGATCTGACGCTTTCTCTCATGGATGACATCCAGTTTGTGCTGAATCTTTTGCCCTGCCAGTCCATCAGCCTTTCCCAGCCTGCTTGCCTGCTCTTGAAGAGACATCATCTGAGGAGGCAGCAGATCTGAAATTACTTTTATGCTTCCGAGTGGTGTGAAAAAACAAAATCATGAACCAAGAACCTCAGGGACAATTTAACCAGCATTCCCCCTCATCCTGTACTATGATACATCTATGGCATTATTGTCACTGGAATCTATGGTGCATCCTGGCTACATAAATTAATTAAAGCTGTAGCTTCAGGAGTCCCTCTGCCACTGATCCTCCAGTGCAAGGAGTCATGGAGCAAGCATGACATCCATGAGTGCTCAGATTTTATTGCTTACTGGGAACCAGGTGTTGCAATGGAGCTCTCAAAATGAGAAATCATTCTGGCAAGAGCCCTGGGAGCTCATTCTGGGGAACCCAGGCACAGCCACAGGTTTAAGCTTAGCCCTAGCCTGGGGGAGTTACAGCAGTGGCCACCAGCCAGCCAGATTCCTTTACACACAGGTGAGCAATTCAGGATCTATTCCAAAGGTGCAGGGAGGCTGCTCATTTGGTGCAGCTGTTGTACACCAAATGCATATTTAAGTAATTTGACAACTTTTTTTTTTCATGTCAAAATACCTACTGCATTTTGTAAAATACCTGCTCTGTTTTACTTGCTTGCTTAAAAGTCACTATTTTTTAAATGAAAAGAGCAGAAAATTCTGATATCCCTAATACAATGTGGCCTGCTTTAAATATTTCTTCTTGCAAGTCCCCCTATTCTGCTCACTGAGTGGTTTTCCTGTCTGTTGCAAGTACTTGGGCATGGAGTGTTTTGACAGTTGTTGTCTATTCTGCCTCTTATTTCCCTAAGCTTCCCCATTTTATCTTTTGTTCAAGCATATCAGGCATATCAGGTGTTTTCACACCTGTCACCAATTCAAAGTGTTACTGTATTAAAAAAAAGAAAAAGTATATATATAATTTTAGCTCATAGAATTCTAGCTGGTAGAATATTTATTGTTTTTTACCTTCTCATCCTGTGATGCCAGAAGCTTCTCAAAAGCCTCATGTTTCCTTATCAGTTGTTCCACTTCATCTACAGACCTTCCAAGGTCACTGCTTTTCAAATAAACCTATAAAAAAAGTTAATTATTTTTCTCAGTGAATTAATTATCCCATGATCTTGATTCATAAATGGGAGAAGAGGTACACTGCTGAGAGTACACTTGAGAGGGAAAAAAGGAACAGGAGGCAACAGAAGCTAGAAATTAATTATTAGAAGTCCATGGTCTTGAGCAAGAAAGAGAAGCATTAACAGATCTAGCTAAGGAAAGTGACCTGTCAGTCCTTATCCCAATCATTAAGTCACAAGGCAGTGAATTCCAGAGCTCTAAGCCATCTCTGTAATCCCAGGCAAGATCACTGTCATGTCTGACAGATGTCCATATGATTCCTTCTTAGAAGAGTTCCCATAACAGAGACTTTGCAGCCTGTCACCAGTGCTTTATTACCTCAACCATTTTCCAAACATCTAGCCTGAAAATGCATGGCTATTGCTACACCTAGTTACATACTGCCCTCTTGATCACATCCACATCATTCTTTTTATATTTCCTTCAGCCCTGTGTATATTTACAGACCTTCTGCACACTGGGGTTTCTGTCTTCTCCAGGTTAAAACTACAGTGATCTGATAGATCATTCCACAACAGCTGTGTCTTTTTTATTCTGATCATCCTTACTGCTCTCCTCTGGGTTTTCTCAGTTTCCACTTATTTTGAGGCTTGATGTAACAAGTGGCAATAAGTGATAAGGCTGCCAGAGTGAAGGCTGGGAAGACAGCAGAGTGCCTTTCAAGCTGCAATCTTCAGCATGTGCCTGTAAATAGTGCTTGTCTTTTATACAATACTATGAACTCAAGTTCACTTTGACATCTACTATGAGCTTCCAGAAACTTTTCCAAAGAACTGGTGTCATACCAGCTTGTCCCCATCCTGTATTTATGCAGCTGATAAAATGCCATAGCTTGTCATAGCTTGCATCTGCACCAAGTGCATTACCTCTCTTGTTTTTTCAGACCATCATTCCAACCTATCTGCATTAATTTTATTTACTGTCTTTTCTGCCAATCTGTGGTGCAGAAAGACTTTAGCCTAAAACAACAAATGCAGTTTTAAGGAATCTGACCTCTGCACCTTTTAACACTGTGCAAGTGTGCACATTTTCCTACTAATTCACACACACCTCAAAGGCATTGCAGTGTTCCCTTACTCTGTTCTGGTGTTAAGAAAAATGACTGCCCAATTACTTGTCCCACATATTCTATTATACTCAGTTTTGCCAAATGCAAAAGAATAAAGAATATAGTTATTAATTATCAAGAAAAAACTATGCATTTCTGCAGGTTGAGAGGAATTTATTCTTTTTCATTGGATGTAATTGCCCACAGGCTTTTTTCTTGTTAGTGATGAACAACAGCAGAATGAAATCCCCAATTACAGGCTCTGATGGGACATGAGAAAAGACTTCTCATGGATAAGGTTCACACTGAAGTGACTGTGGCTGGACAGACTTTGGGAAATCAGACTGCTGTTAGTTATTACATTTATCAGCAATGTGTAATGTCATCCATTTTGTGAACTCATGGAATCAAGTACTGGGACAAGGAGGAGAAATTCCAATCAGAAACATTGCCTGGGTAAAGTGCAATTAACAGAGATGGAAGAAGAAATTGAGGTCAATGATTTAGTGTGAAAGAATTAACAGGAAGCAATGAAACAGAATAGGATCAGTGAAACAACACAACTGCTAAACATTTTGGGAAAGGGCTAGTAAAGGACATGGGTAAATCTCTGCCTCTAAGTCATAGATGTTTACATGAGAAAAAGCATCTGGAGAGATCACCCTTGCTTTGCAAAACTGCTGTAGCAGTCCTACAGGGGCTTTTTTAAGAGGGAAAAGATGTTCTTTGGCAGCTACTTTAGAAAACCAGCCCTGATGCTCATTTTCTGCACAGAAGTACTGGATGACTGTTTAATCCCACAGGGCATCTCTGCAGGAGAGGCTTCCCAAGTAAGAGCATGTGTAGGGTAATCCACACCTACTTGCCAGGGTCTGACTGCACTAAAGGCCCTGGATGGAGCCCTGCTCCCATCTGGGAATGTCTCTGAGGCTCAGCCCTGGACATCAGTCCCTCCTGAGCTGCACTGAGCTGCACTGATCCTGCCCTGACCACCTTGGACAGACCCCACATTTCAGCCACTGCCTTGCTTCAGTGTTTGATCTTCAGCTGCTGGAGGAACTTCTTTACTGCTGCCACCACTCTGCCCTCCTTGGTGGCTGTGGACTGACAGCCAGACTTGGCCTGATGTTCTGGCCCATTTTTGGGCTGTGAATATTTTGCATACATAGAAAAATGCACAGGTGAATATCATGGCCAGGCCAGATTTTCAGCCCTCTCTATGGTAATCCACTCCTATCACAGCAATTGCACTCAAAAAGAGAAAGGCCACTGTACAACAGGCCCAAGTTTATGGTAAGCCTGGCTCATAAATCACCAGCAGGTCTAAAGAAATGCATTAATGCCTCTGTGTTTCACACAAGCCCCACCAGAAGGCAGATACTCTGTCAAACTTTAATCCTTTGATCTGTCCTACTCATCAAGTGTATGAAATCATGAGAGATCTCTTTTTTAGAGTGTTATTTGATTCAATTTGTTCTTTTGAAGAAAAATGTGTGGGCTCCAGGTCTGTCTACTGAAATGCTTTATTAAACCACTTATAATTACCATCTATATTTATACCACTGCTGCCAAGACAGAAATAAAAAGTTATCAGATGAATCTAACCCACTGCTCTCTGGGGTGCACAGACATAGAGCACAGACATGCTGGAGTTCTATTTTGGTGTTTTAAACCCTGCTTTAAAAGTACTGTAGCTTCTCAAGACATTTTGTGGTTTATCTACCATTTCTGGTCAAAAAATATTTGCCTCTAGGACTTTTATGTAGTAACTGCTGGCTGTGAAACTGATACCTGAAGAAAGGGTCAGCTATTAGATTTACTGCTCCTACACCTCTGATGGAAGAAAAAGGCAAGGGACTGCTAAAGATGGTTATTTTCCTCAGAGAAAGGGAACAGAGACATCTGAGAGCAGGGGTGTGAGGTGGTGACTCAAGCTGCTGCCACCAGAGAGCTCAGTGCCTGAAATCCACTGAGCACAAATGACACTGGGCATTCAAAGCTCAATTCCTTTGGGTGTTACAGCAGTGGGAAAAAGTCCTCCTGACTACTGAAAGCTTTGGATTAAGTCCTCCAAGTAGAAGCCTGTGCAAGAGCCCTTTGCAGCCAAGGCTTTGACACTGAGTAGGAAAACTGGTGCCCAGGAAGGAAATTGCTGCAAAGGGGAAGGAGGAGGCAGGAGGCAATGGCAGGAGGCAATGGTAATGTGCTCAGAGGAGAGCAGCCCCTGGAGCACCAGCAGTGCTGCTGCCTGCAGAGCTGCTGAGCTAAAAACTTCCATTTGTCTTCTACACAGAAATCTTACAACAGCCATTGCTGTAATCAGAACCACAAAGTTTTAAGCAACTGTTATACCAGTCTGAAAGCAGAATAAAAATTGACTCCCATGCCACAAGACTGGCCTGTTGCCAATTAAATAACTTTTTGGCACACTTTTAGACAGGTCTCCTAACTCCTGCTTTGAATGAGACACATTGATTTCAAATACAAAGCACTGCACAGCTCTCCTCAGGTAACCTACCAGGGTCTCCCAGAGAGTGCAGCGGGTATAAACTTTCTTTCAAGTTTGTTGCTATTAGGAATCATGGTGCATCATTGGGAATTTAATATTCAGCCACAAAAAGCATGAAAGACTTGGACACTCACTATAAAATGGATTCCTTTTCAAATGAAGATTTCCAAAGATGCTTAAAACCACTAAATGAAAATTTTTTGAGATTTCTGAAATTTTCTGGAATAAATTTTCAGGTTACAAACAATGTAAAAGCATAAAAACAGAGGTTTCTATGAAACCCTACTGAACTGGAGTTTTTCCTTTTTTCTGAGTTCTTTGCATTGCTGCTGCCAGAAAGTTAATGCTGAATTAAAAGCAAAGTCCAATTAAGAAAAAGATAATTTAAAATAAACCAATACTATTTACACAGTTATGTGACAGCAGCTGCCAGGTCTAGCTTTTGGAGAAATACTGAATGAAACATTTTAGTCATTATCATAACTATGCTCTTTGGATACCACAACTTTACATTTATGCACACTGGAAAATGACACAACCCCCAAAAAAATTTGTATTCCAAGAAGAGCAGTTTTTATTTCTCTGGAATAAAATATACTTTAGGTATTTGTGCAAATCCACTTCCTTCTTCTGCTTTTGCCCTCCCAAGTATAACAAGCTCCACAGATTTTACCCCTCATTGCCTGCCATGGGCTTGCTGCTGAGATTACTGGAACTCCACAGAAAATCTTTCTGCTCTAACCATGTACTAAAAGCCTGAATTATTCCCAGTTTTAAATATCTCCACTTAAAGCATGTAATCAAGTCCAAACTATCTGCTGAGACAGAGGAGAATAGAGTTTGATTTAATTCTGACAAAACTAAATACTAAAGAGAATTAATGAAAAAAAAAGCCCAAAATTTGCTTTAGTAAAGTAAGTAAATGTTCTTTATACCATGAATATGTAAGATTCACAAAAATGTTTTACTATGCTTAGTTTCAGTTAAAGTTATACAAGATATCATACTATAACCACAAGAGGAAGAAAACACACTGAAATTGCTTATAAAAACAAAACATACATTTTTTTGTATCATCCTGACATCACTGTATTATTGGCATCTGTCCTCACCACCTATACAAAAATTATAATCTTGAATGTATATAAAATTTCCTTCCCCACCCCCCACTGCATGCTGTCTCCTTGGTATAAGAATATAGTTATCTGATATTGGAATTATATATGGAAAAAACACAGAGATAAAACTGCTATTTTTCTGATTACTGCTATGGTTGCCCCCTCACACCTATTTCCTCCTTCTTCAAAATTCATGCCACTGATCCCTAAACTGTAAGTATTAGGTGTTAGACCAGAATCTTACACCCATACAACATCATCATTTAAATATTTACTTATGAAACATTCATCTGAAAGCAGACTAAATTCCTCTGAAACTCCCCATAGTTTCACTGCTAGAAACTTTGCTGGGATATCCAAATTGATGTGCTGTGGACATTAAATTCCCTTTGTTTCCCTCAGGAAAGGGCAGTGCCTCTCCTTTTCTAAGAGGGGAAAAAAGTGATTTCTTCCCACATACTTAAATACTTTGGCTTTTGAAAACCAGCCTTACTTTTAAAGTTACAAACCCAGGAATTAACCATTTAGAAATATACAGTATAAACAGTATAATTTTACAAGCAAGGAAATGAAAACAGTTAAACAGAAAAGAACTATGAAAAAACTACACTGGGGATTTTTTCCAGGTCCCAGACTGACTACAGAATCACAGAATTGACTAGGTTGGAAAAGACCTTTGAGATCATCAAGGCCAGCCTAACAGAGAAGAAGACCAGCTCTTGTCTCTGAAGTCTTGAGTCTTCAAAATGCTGAGCACTATGGCCCAATCATAGTCTGTAAGCAGCTGCATGCTGAATTAACAACAGCACTCAAATGGTTAAAATGAAACTTGTGAAGTGCTCCACTAGAGCAGAGTCCTTATCTTCGCTGGGCATGGATCAAGCTGCAGCTGATGGCGACAGCAGAACACAAGTATTTCTCATTGTCTTGCAAGTCATCTCTAGGGAGCTGGGACATGGCAGGGTGCACACAGAAAGAAATCCATATGGCTTGGTTAAACACAATTTAGCTCTTCTGTTTGCAGTTGTTCCTAGAATGGAATGCAAATCTTCACCACCCTCCTCCCAGATCCGAAGGACGCGATGTTGACGGCGACAGATGGACACCCTGCGCCCTCGGTGTCCCTGGGAGCTGGAGTGTTTGTCACAAGGCTGCCAGGGCACACACTCTTGACAGTGCATGTTTCCTGGGAAGGCCTCAAACCAGATCTTGTCCAGTGGCTGGAAAGCAATCCTGAGCAGCAAACAGGGTTTGCTGATAGAGAGAGGCCAGCCCCAATCTCCACAGGGTGAAAGGGTGGACCGGCTCCATCTGAATCATGTGTTTTGATAAAGATTGTTGGATTTGGGCTTCTTCTAAATTCTCTTATCACCTGGATAGGCACAGCAGGCCAAGGAGTGGCAAGTATCAAGGTGATTTTGGAAACCTTGTGGTGGGCAGGTGTTAGACCATCACATGGAGTCTTCCTAAACTCTGGCCTAGGTGAGGAGTAATTATGAAAGACAATCAGCTCTGGACTGAAGTCCTTGCTCCTGATCTCATTCCCACTAGCTGAATTTTCTCTTCCAGTCAGCACAGCTGGAGACAGCCATATATCTCTGGATAAAGTCTGTTGGGGAAGGCCAGGATACTTGGAGGAAGTCACATGAAATCTTGTGATTTGAAGGGCTGGTGACCCACCTGAAGGGAAACCTTGTTTTGGTTTCTGGGATCGTTTTGGAAGACCAGAGGGAGTTTCAGGCACCTTCTCTAATTGTGGCATGAGCAGACTTGAATGAGCATGACTGCTTCCATGGGAACCTGCTGGAACAGGCTTTATCACCAAGCTGCACGTTGAAATGTAAAGCTTCACTGAAGGGTGGAGGTCTGACATTTGGACATTGCACTGGCTGCAGCCTTGCTGGGGTGGCAGTGAATCACAAGGTTCCAGGGATGCATGCAGATTTTTGCTGTGGGGCACAGAAGCAGCTGGAATAGCAGACAGATCAACGTTTAGGTGTGATGTCCAGCTTGATGGGGCTTGGCAGGAAAGAACCTCTGAGGGCAAAGACAGAGCCAGCTTCAAGGGATCCCTTTTTCCAGGGGAAATACGACGAACATTTTTTTCTCTTTCTGAACATTGCTTGTAAGATGCAGATGTTGATGGAGTGCCAGACCTCTCATATCCGTGGCCCCAGGGATCCTTGCAAGCACTGGAACACGTGGATGTCTCATCAGAAGAGCTGACACAGTGACTAGCACTCCCCAAACCTTTCCTCTGGCCTGTGTGTGCCAGCATGACATCTAGCCTCGAACAGTAGGACACGCTGCTGGGTGCTGAGATGGCATTTCCTGGAGCAAGCTCAGCACCTGATTGACCAGAGGGAGGGTGCCAAGCTGGCACTGGCATCTTTGGAAAAGGCCTGTCCTGCCCAGCAGATTCAGAAGGAGGAGGTGAGGTCGTTCTACAGGAGGAGAGCAGCACTTCCATGGTGGAGACGTAGGTTGCAGATGAAGGTTTGCAGCGATGGTCCCTGTATGACATTCTGAAGCTTAGTCCCTAAATGATGCAAAATTCAAAGCCACAGAACTTGCCTTTCCCCCTGTGCTTAAAACCAAGTCCTAATCCTTTTTCCTTTGGCACTGGAAATTTCCATTCTTCCTCTGAAGCAAAGGAATGAGAGATGAAGAAACATTCTCCAGGAAGAAAAATACGAACAAAAAAAAAAAAAAAAATCCACATTCAAAATAAAAAAATCTCAGTTCTTCTGAAATTGCTAGCACTTCTTGTCATGTCTGCAAAGCGATATGAGTGTGGGATGGGCTGAAAGATAAATTATGGAGCATACAGCTCTGCTCCCTGAGTGTTCTGACAGGGAGACTGCAGACAGAGTAGGAGGGAGCCAAAAGTGCCTGCCAGAGACAGCCTGCGAACTCACTGTTATTTCATCCGTGGAAAAAAGAAAAGCTGCTAACCTGAGCAATGGATCTGCTGCTGTGAAAAGATCAGAACAGAGCAGAGAGTATTGGACACAGTTTCTGCTCAAAGCAAAAATGATTTTTTCCTTCTTTCTCTTTTCCAGCTGTTAATTGTCTGCACTCTGCATGACGAGATCTCAGCTTGCAGCTCTTACAAGAGATTCCTACAGAAGTTCTATTTGATGGCACAACTGAATTCATTAAACAAATTAAAAAGTTAGATGTTTGCCTAATTTTCTTCACATGTGCTCTATTTTCTTTAGCACAGAACAATGGTAGCTTCCTGCACATTTACCCCTGTATTACATAGAGAAAAGCGATGCTGTGGTGATAGTGCCTCTGTGTGTTGGCTGATACTGATTTAATGAAAAGAGGAAAAATGCAGTGGCCAGACTTTTGTAGAATATACATTTTCCCTGATAAGCTCCTATGCAGGATCTTAACAGTGATGTACCACTGCTTGGTAGGGAATTGAGATAGATATAATGCAAATCATGTAATTTGCTATATTAGTGACAAATAGTGGGCAGAACTATGCAATATTTGACTCCAGAAACCTGAACCTAGGTGAAACTCTCATGTCACAAACTTCAGAATGCAGGTCACACTTTCCAAAACAACCAATTCTAAAGAATTATGCAGACATGCATTTCCTTCAAGGGAAGAGTAGCAGAAAGCTCCAGGCCCATGTGCCACAAAGGGTAAAGTATCACTGCATGGCACCACTCAGTTTCCAAAAGGATTTAGTGCCAGTGGCAAACAGAGCTCAGTTAAAATGAGAGCCATTATATTTTGCTGTCACTGTTCTTGGAGAATTAAGAATTAGTTTTCCTTAATGAAAAATGACCCAGAGGTGCAACCTCCTCCAGCTTTGTGTCAATCCTTCAGTTTGGCAACCTGCAACCCATTGATGTGGTTTGCATGCCAAGTCTCAGAACAATTGCAGCAATCTATCAATTCATAAACTTGCAGAGTGACTTGGTTTTGCAATAGCAGATGCCTGACCTTGAACTGGAACCTTTAGAAATAGTTACATGAATCAAAGGAAGTGTAAGAAAGACAAAATAGAATTCAATAATGGTGAAAAAATATCTATTTCAAGAGCTGCAAAATGCTGAAATATGAACATCCTTCTGTCTCTGCATTGATTAAATCTCCCCCATTTTTCATGAGAGGGCCTTTTTCACCAGCTTGTTTTTCTCAACTGCATCAAACAGAAGTTAGTACTCCTTAAAAGTTTTCATTGTTGTTCTACACACTCCTATCAATGCCCTTGCAGAACTGAGAAGTCAATTCACTTTCCTGTACTAACTCACACTGCTGACACCCATTTTCCACTAGTTGCATTTTCACAGCATGGCTCCCAGCCTGAGGTGAGAATTCCAGCAATACCTGTGAAGTAGACTCCCTTCAGACCCTCTCTACAATGTCCTTTCTCTTTGAATCCTACAGAATTTGCCAGTGGTTCAGCAGCTGGCATGCTGAGATCTGTTTGTAAAGTGGACTAACATTGGACTCTTGTCTCCCTCTTCTGTTGTGACTCTGGTATGTTCCCTCTTATTATTTGCAGTGAATTATCTTTCAGATAAGGATCACCTGTTTGTTTATGTTCCACACCTAAGCCCCAGGAGAAAGGAGAGCTTCCTGCACATTGCTACAGTCTCTGAGTGATACCACAATGCAAACAACACCAGTAAAAGAGACTGTCTTGTCTGTACACAGGTTCAAGGACTGAAAGCTGTAGTGAACAGTAGTGCCCTTTTTAGTTTGAAAGAGTTTACATGCTTGAAGAGTTTTAACTGCTTATTTCAAGTTTATAATTTGCTCACCTCCTGTGAGTTCAGGAGCATGTCAAGGTGATCCCAATCCTTGTAGAACATTTGTTCTTGGTGTATTTTCTCCAGCCACTCCTTCTTCTGTCTCCATGCATCATATACATTTTTCTTCTCTTCCAACAAAACCTGTAGCTTCTGCTGAATCTGAACAAATGTTCCAATTAAAAACTTGCGTTGGTCTTTATATCCCATGATCCGGGTAAGTTGAGAGCAGAAAGGATTAAGTGGGGTGGTGAATAATCCCTTTAAATTGCAGCAAAATTATTAAACAGAAGAAAAAGTAGAACAAGTTCTAGCACTACTTTTTGGGCAGAGAGATTATCAGTTATTATTATTGCCTCATTTCTGCAATGGAGAAGTGCTTCTTACAGCATATTCAGTCCAAATCAAGAGCAAAGAAAGGTAACTGTTTCTCAAGTGTGACTTCTAGAATCAGATCCTAATTCTTCACTATCTTTAAGCATTAACAGTGCTGTTATAGCACTTCAAATTTTTATGTGACAGATACTAAAATATAAATTATCAACATGGCATATTCTTCAGGTCAGCCAATTCATGCCACAAGGTTAGGCTTCATATAACTTCAGCTTTCAAACATTTTATATCCACAGGCCTTCTATGAATGACATTTTCCTGCCTTTTTATACAGGCAAAGGACTTTACAGTCAGCAAGATTTCTAGTTACCATAGTCATACACTGCAATATTCAGCAAATTTTCAGGAAATTGGTGAGATGGGAGAGTAACTTGCACAAACTCTGCATTTTTCTGAAGGTATTCAAGAAACACGTTAATGAATTATCAGGGAAGAAATTAATTGGTAGCTACTGGAAAATAAATAAATGCAGTGAGTATCTTAGAAGCTGTTTGTCTTGAGTAAACTGACATTTTGATTTAAATCTTTCATTTCCAGGGAGTATATTTTACTAGTGTAATTCTTTATTACAGAAAATGTTTCAATCAATGTTTAAACCCTCTCTTATGTTTGAGTGTTTTCATTCTTTGGTTGACAGATTTTTGTCCAGACTGTTGTGGTGTGGATATACCACTGTAATACAAAGAGTAGCATTTGTGAGAAAATCCAGTTTGGGAAGTTGGTAGAATTGACTCCATGTCTCAGAACATGGGAAGCTTCTGGAAAAAGCCCAGCTTTGCTGCAGGGGACCTTCAGGAGATGCCTCCACACATCTGCTGCTGAAGTCAGAAAAGGAACAGATGTTTTTGTGCCCAAGATAGGTACATACTGAGGCAACTTAGTGGCAAGTGTATGCATGTTTTTGTGTCTTACAGTGTGATGCAATCTAAAATCATAGTTACATTGGGGTCTAGCCCTGAGCATGCATGGCTGAACTCAGAGGAGCTTCAATTACCTCTCTTGATGGCATTTCCTCATCTTGCAAGAGGGACTGTCCCAGCTGTACAACATGGCTGTACTTCTCTTCTCGTGCTTCCATCTCTGCCAGCAGCTGCTGGTGCTGGGTGAGTCTCAGGCTGCTGGTAGATATGTCCCGAATAGACTCCTTGGCTCTCATGTCCCTTATTATTTCTGCTGTCCATAAGAAATAGTCCCACACCTGGAACCCAAGAAAATGTGAAAAGTGAGGTTAGGGCTCAAGCTTAGGTTAGCAGGCAGGAAAATCTAAGGCTGACTCTTCAACTTTAAGTGAATAATAGGTAATAAAATCATAGATAAATAAAATATTTCATTAGGGATTGCAGTATTTCTAAGAATTTTATAAGGGTGGATAACACAACTGCAGGAATTCCTATTACATGGTTTGTAGTACCATAATCATAATCAAAGTGTCATATCACTTCAGTGACAGCATTTATTGCCCTTTAGTCCATCTTTCTTAAAGTATTTTCTTAAAGTATTTTCTGATGTTATTCCTTCATAAAGCATAAACCAGTATCATCCTACATTTCTGTGAAAGCTTTGGCTAATACAAGCCTATATGAAAATTAGGTTATGCACATATTCTAAAAGGAGAGTGAGAATTTTCAGGTGAAAAGCAAATGCACTCTAATAGAAGTGGGAAAGGGTCAATCACAGGTCAGAAGAAATTGCATAAGCATATCAGGTATACAGATTCAGCTCTTGGTTTGTGGAACTGTAGGACTGAGATTGGGAGGAACAAGTATGTCATGCTAATTTCCTTTCAAAATCTGATTAACCAATAAATATATCTGCAATAACTTAAAATGTCTGAAGCAGCTATGAGCCTGAAAATGCTAAAACAAATCCTGAGGATTATGTTTTAACTGCGACTGAAGAAATCTGCAAGTAAAACTAATTTGATGTTCTCTGTATGTCTTTTTCTCCATTTGATTCTGTACCTTCAACAGTCACTTTAGGCATCTTATTTGAATCTGCAGTGAGAGTTTTTCTCTTATGTGTCAGTTGGTAAAAACTAGGACTGCAAGGGATGTACAAGGGATTACAAATGATGATTAAATTTTGTTATAATTTAGCTGTGTCTGGATTAGTTGATTCAATTTTTACGTAGCAAACAGTCTTTCAGGTTTAAAAAATGCATTTTAAAATACTATTATTTATAGTAAGTGCTGAAGAAAAATTCTCTTTTATTGCAGAAAATGAAATATTTTCTCTCTTAAATGGTTGCTGGCTTTTTCCCTGAAGAAAACTATGTAATGGAAATAGATTCTTGGCTGCTCTATTTTACCCATAGATTTTTGTTCATATCATCAAAATCTTATAAAGACAGCCAGGAAAAAAATCAGAAAAGCACCACAAAATTGCAGTTGGCCAATTTGGGGTCCCAGCTTTAGGCTCTAAAGTCAAGATGCTGCTTTTTAAAGCCAGTGAACACAGCTACTAAATGACTCTTTAAAACCACTGTGGTCCTTTTAAAGGGGCCCATGGTACTGCACACATCTTGGCATAATTTCCATGAACTAATTCATTCACACAGCTGGATGTCACTGTAGACACTGACATTGCACTTGGCACTGCAAATGTCTAAAACTCCCTGAGATTTTGAGCTAAGCTTTAGGAAAAAACCCATAAGCCTCAGGATATATAATGCAATGGAACAAGGCAAGAGCCAATAACAGGTTGCTGGACTGCCACTGCCAGCAATATTTAAGGATAGAGTAGGCATCAGTCTGCAGGAAACTCCTAAGCAAAGCCTGACTCTGCTCATGCAGATCCCAGCACCAACTTCAGAATAAGAGCCTCAGATCATTCAGAAATACTTTGAGTCTGTGTCTACACTCATCTTCCTTGAAAAAGCTCCATGGAAGATTTGAAGCCCTCTGCTGTGCTGAGTGTTGTCAGTTAGACCCAGCTCTGCTATTTAATCACATTAAAATCATACTTGATGGGGTGTAAGGAGGTGCACTAGATGATTGTGCAGAATTCTCATTTTATGGAAATGGAATTTTTTATTTGTTTGTTTCACTTAATCTGTGCATAATTTTTAAATGAAAATATCCTGTGGGCTGCATATGAGCAATATAATGAAAAAAGTACTCTGAACAGCTGTGACTAACATTAAGTTTGTGCACCTCTTGGCACAGCTGGAAGAGGAAAGGTAGCAAAGCTGTCTCTTTGCATTCAGCAGTTTGGGTGATATTCTGCAGCAAAGCTGCTCTAACCTACTCTAGAGTTTCTGAAATTCTTACAGTTATTAGCCATGGCTGCATGATCCTGCCTTGTTCCATCTGGGCAGGAAGATAACCTGCTCTTCACTTCTTCAGGAATTATTGTCAGGAAAAGAGGTGAAACTTGAGGGGATTGGGAATACTTTTTCCATCAACCTGACATCAAAGAGACAGGGAGTTGCCTGAGGCATAGTCCTGCCTAGAGACATCACTGAGAATATGCTCACATGTCTTTGTCATTTTGCTTTATGATGTTAGGAGTCATGAAGATCAAAGGACACACTGGCAGAGCAAGAAATGAGCTATAGATTTGTCATTCACATCACAGGATGTATCACACATTTCAGACAAAATTAAAACCAAAGTTGTTTTACATCATTCCAGCAATAGAAGTTAAAATAACACTCCCACAAGATGGGGGCAACTTAACATTTTCTATCTGAAGTAAAAGACTAAATTTATGATGTAAGCTATAAAGTGAATGAATAAAGAAGTGAACTCTGAGTGACTACATCTTAATGGTCAAATCCACCAAGATCCACCTCCTGGTGAAGATGGCTCCAGGCTGAAGACTTCAAGAACCTAATATATGATAGAAGAATACATTCTAAAAGTTTGCCTTGTTCTTCCTATCAGTGCTAGATACTGTTAGAAAGACAGTGGGCAAATGAACTTTTCACTTACATCAGTAGAATCACACTACTGTTCCCCATCGACACTTCTGCACGTGATAATGGAACTTGTAACAGTTAAAAAACAAACCAAGAAAACCCTCAAAAACTCCACACTGCCATAAACATCCTTTATCTCTAACTACATAATATGTATTTTCATAAAATATTACGGGTAATGCTGATTTAAACACTTATAAGAGACCCAAAGTGGATTAATTGAATGCACAGATGCCTCTTATGCTAAAAAAAAAGAACCATGTACACTCTTGTGGTCTTGATCCCAGACCACAACCCTAAAACAAACTTGCAGCAAGTTTTTTTCAGGTAAACATACTCTGGACACACTTTGCTTCCCATTAAGAATGGAAGCAGAATGTGAACAACCAGAGGTATCTTGAATTTACACTATAGTTGTACTTGGAACAGTTCAAGAATAAAAGAATGTAAATGTGTTCTTGAAATCTACATCAGCAACTCTCTCCATGAAATAAGGAGATATTCTTGCTGGTTTGGCACCTGCAGAGCTTGCAGCAATAACCTACTGATCTGCAGTGGTGTAGCTAAGGAAGTGCCTTCACTGAGACTACTGACATTTGCAAAGTTTTCCATGGCAAATCACAGCTCAGGGACCTGCTGAGCTCTTTGGAGACAAAGCTACTGTGCATTGCTGAGTATGATGTTATGCTGGTATATCCATGTCACTGTTTGAGCAGCTTGAGAGGTTAGTGCAAAAATCAGTGAGTTGTATTTGATACATTCCATGAGGTAAGTAAACCAAGGGATATTGCATGCTCTGAGAGAGAGAACAAACTTTTATGCATTATAAATGGGAGAGTAACATCTCTTTTTGTCACTTTTACTCAGTGGAAACTCCAAGGTCTTTGAATAGATTACTGCTACTCCTGCAGGGCAGTGACCACTTCTGACAGCTGACAATTATTCCTTACACCTCCGGATGGAAGCTTCTATTCTACTGAAAGTAAAAAATTCTTATCCTAGAAAAAAAAATCCTTATCCTCTAACACCATTCTAAATATCTAACAGCACTAAATGCTTGATTGATACACAGAGAGCACTTGCAGCCTCTTCCACTTGCAAGTGCACCTCTGATTCACACCCACTGCAGGCAACCCTCCCCCAGGCAGTGAGGGACAAGTGCAGAAGTGCTTACATGGGCCTGAAACTCATAAAGCTTGTAGGCTTGTTCCAGCAGCCTCCTGCGCTGCTCCACTTTGGACCTCAGGGCCTTCCAGCTGGTCACTATTGCCTGCTGCTGTGCCTTCAGCTCTTCCACCTGCTCCCTGGAGCACTGGGGCAGCACATCATCTGCAGAGTGGATCAGCTCCTGCAGCTGCACGCAGGGTGTGGAGGAAGAGGGTAAGAAGGAGAGCATGGATGCTGATATTAGAAAAGTTCTTATAAGGGCTATCTATTCTGTACATGAAAATACAATTCAAGCAATATATCCTGACTTAAGTTTTCTCACACTAAACAAAAACTTCTATAATGTCTGTTCTATGGAGTAATAGTGACATCCAGTGTTTGCCAAGGCTCATCACAGCAGTGATTTTTCCCTTTTTACTATACCATTTATTATATGAATAATGAAAGTAGTATTATAATTACTATTATAATGCAAGTAATACCCAACCATTCCTTTTTTCCTCATCGACCATTTAGCTTAACTGTGACTGCATTATCTTCATGCATGTCTCATGCTTTTTAACCCTTAAAAGCAATGAGAAGCTGATGGGATCAATTCTAATGTTACTGCCCCAAGGCCAAAATATTTGAGGCCACTGATAAGTAATGGGATAACTGGGATAAGTTCAGCAATCTCAGTATAACTCATGCTGTGCTTTACCCTGTGTATACTATTGTATATTATTACATATATTAAACAAAGGAGTGAAAACTCATACTCATTGGTCTGTAGAAGTCAATCAAGTCCACATATACAAGGTAGCCATTCTCAAGAGCTAAAATTTTTACATATTTGTATTGTGAGCCCCATCCTTTTTTCTCACACTCCAATTTGTACCAATATTAATTTTCTCTGCACATAAAATTGATTCTGGATTTTCCCTTGTAATCACATGGAATGCTTTGAAGAAGACAATAAGCATATCACAAAGCCTGGTATAATCCTACATTTCAAACCATGATCAAAAATACCCCTGTGAATCACTTCAATAGTCAGTAGTTATTACAGTATGTGCCTTATTTGAAAAGTTTTAATTACCTACTTTATCACTGTCATCAGATCTTGAATATATTAAAAACCCCAGAAAAATAAGGAAAATCCCTAGAGATTTCAAGGCTTTCTGTGAGAGACAGTAATAAGTTGGTTCACAATACCAAATTATTACTATGCTTATTTTGGAAACTTGAACTTTGGCTACACATTGAAGACCACAAATGACAAATACCTGCTGCTCATTCCCAGAGAGCTCGTGCTCCAAGGCCACATGGATCCGAAGCTGGGTTTGCACACCTCTCATGTCCTTAGCAACATCATCTGGAATACTTTTGGACTTCTCCTAGAAGGAAGAAATCAGAGAGAGCTTTGTATTTTTCCTGCTTCCAAGCAAAACTCACTACAAGACTACATTAAATAATATTTGGTACTGTAACTCATACTGCACACTTGAGGACATTCTGAATTACTCAACTATGATAGTTAAAAAGAAAATCTCTCCTAGTAACTCACTTCTAAATATCTTAATGGATAAACTATTCAAATGGTCTGTTAGAAATGAAGGTTTGTGTCTTTCCTTGACGAGACAATGCAAGAAAATGTCTTCCAGGCTTTGTGTTGGGAATTGGTCTTGAATACCTATTGCAGTGGTGTAGTGGTTGCCTGGACCAAACTCAGCATGGGGATAAACCAACAGCTGCTCTGTGAAGTGTTTCTGAACTCTTATTGTCACTGTTTCAGCATTAACTACATCATCATTGAAGTTAAATAAGCACCAGGTTCTGAAAAACCCAGCTGGTAAATGGTGAAACATTATGTCTGATTTTCTCTTCATGGCAGGGGGAGGAAACAGGAATTACATGGTTGAATAGGGCAGCCTCTGCCAGCACAAACAAGTAGAAAATTCATCACATGAAATCAAACAAAGCCCTGTTGCCTTGCAAACAGTGGAACCCCTTGGATCGCTGCCTCCTGCAAACATCTGCATTAGGGAAACCACACCTCTCATTACTGCAAGGATGTGGTTTCTCTGTGAAATTCTTCAGGATGTTCAGACAAAACAGAAGGCTGAAGGTTTTTTGGGGGGACTTCTCCCCATAGTTTCTATGCTGGCACTGTTTGAAGTTATTGCCTGTACTGAGCACTGGAATGAGAGGAAAAGATTTTTGGCTCAGTTTTTCACATCAGGTCACATGATTGCCTGACAACCTTCCAGGCTAATGGTCACTGTAATCCAAACAAATGCCTTTTTCACAGGAGAGTTCTTCAGCACACATAACACTGCAACAGTGTACAAAGAACCACCATGGTAAGGCAGCACTTTCTTAGGCCTGATGACTGCAAACAGCATCACTGTATGCACTGCACTGTGAGGCACCTTATTCCAAGCCCTGATCATCTCAGCTTTTCCCTCAGATCAGCAACTCCAGCTCCTCCTGGTTTCACTAATGGTTCTCATAAGGTAACCAGTCAAGTGTCTAGGGATTTCCCAGGATTTTTTTAATGCTATGAGTAATCACACTGGCTTCTTCCTGAGAATTTTTTTGAAGTCAGCAGTAAGGATGCTGAGAAACATAAGAATATTCCATAGAAAAAGCTGAAATAAAGTTCGCATTATATGAGATTTTCCTATTAGTTTTTACCTCGATATGGGCCAGAGCATCTGTCAGATCTTGGTAACACTTGTGAATCTCCTCAGCATCTCTCAGCCTCTCACCCCGTAATCTGGTCATTTCCAACAGCTCCTCCCAAGAGTTCCTTCAAGGAAGAATGGGGAAAAGATCCATGTAAAACACTTTAACTAGGAATAAAGGAGACCAACACTCTGAATAAAGACTGAAAACAAAACCTGTTCTTGCTTAGTTTTTAGTTATTGCCTTTAAATTCTGTTGGAGTGATTCTCTGAATGGCAGCATGTCTCTCACGCTGCTCTGTCCTCCTGTCTGCTCTGGGAACTTAAAGAAATGGTCCTATTTAAGAGTTTCCCCCTCAATTGCACTTTTCAGGTTTTATATGCAGTACTTGGAGGACTGAGTCATAGAATCATAGAATATCCTGAGTTAGAGGGGACCCACAGGAATCATTGAAGTCCAACTCCTGGCCCTGCACAGAACACCCCAAAAATTCCAAACACTTTTTGAACTGTCAGGGTGATGTGACTGCTTCCCTGGGGAGCTTGTTCCAGTGTCCAACCACCTCTGGGAGAAAAACCTTTTCCTAATATCCAACTTAAACCTCCCCTGACTCAGCTTCAGGCCATTCCCTTGGTCCTGTCACTGGTCACCAGAGAGGAGATCAACATCTGACCCTCCTCTTCCCCTTACAAGAAAGTTGCAGACTGCAGTGAGGTCTCTCCTTAGTCTTCTCTTCTCCAGGCTGACCTGACCAAGTGACCTCAGCCAGTCCTACCATGGTTTCCTCTCCAGACCCTTCACCCTCCTTGTGGCCCTCCTTTGGACACTCTCTAATAGCTTAATGTCTTTCTTATATTGTGGTGACCACAGCTGCCTGCAGACACACTTCTCCTTTGGGCCAGTTTGGACTGATGCCAGAGTTAAGGAGCTCAGAGCATCTCAATGTTATTCTGCAGAACAGCCATGGGATCCAAACTCTAAAATAATAAGCAAATAGAAAGCATCTAAACTCTGAGTCTTTCAGCTGGTGATCCCATTCCAAAGGGCAAAGGAAGTTCACCTTGTAAAGCACCTCCAAAGCAATTTACAGGAACCCAAAACAGCAAGTAGATGATGCTTATTTTTAAATGTGGCTGGAAGCAACTCTCCATCAGTGAACTAAACACAAAGTTTGCAATTAGAGAATCAGGAGGACATGCCTTATCCTTTCCTAGTTTCTTCCTCCTCCTCGAGAGCAAATGGGAAGGACAAAGCATTTTAGACCTAACACAAGGCTCCTACCTTAGTTGTTTCTGCATCTGTCGAATTTCCCAGGACTCAGAATAGCCCTGGTTCAGCAAGTTGTCTGCCAGCTCCTGGAAAGCCACAACTCTTTTCCCAGCTGCTTCCAACTGGAGTCGAAATGTGTCGTATTTGGCACAAAGTTGCTTTAGAAGGGAAAACAAGAATAAGGAGGAAACCCCTTTTGAGTGCTTTCTTTTTCCAAACATACCTGATCATCTATCAAAGCACAGCCAAAAGGCAGCTAATAAACTGATAATACTTAGAGATGGAGAAACTGCTGAGAATTACTGGATTCTACCTTCAAAGACCATGAGGAGCTGCAAACTTAACAAAACATGAGGTTTGTGATGCAGATGGGTGGCAGAAACATTATTACTGGGGATAGAAACAAACATTCTATGTGCAATGAATTTCAATCATAAAATGATGTGGTTTTACTTAATGAATGCAAATGTGTATTCAGTACTATAAATAGATAATGTGGTCTGATTTTAAGGTTTAGGACAAGCTATTTTGAAATAAATTATGAAAATGAAGATTCTGAATGGCTAGTGATTTGTAACAGGCTGACATTAGATTGGTTTCTATGCCATGTGGGGAGGTATACCTAGAGAGATCCTTGTATTAGCAATCACAATTAAAAAAAAAAGAAAGAAAAAAAAAAACCAAGAAAAAAACCTAAATGGATACCGTACTGAATTATCTACTTATTAAAAATAGAAAAGATTTGCTACACTCTGAAGGTGTAAACATTTTAGCATGCAGCTGTTTCAGACAGCTCATGGTAACAGGATGCAATGATGCCTCTTCTTCAATCCTTCCTATCCACTTCACCTTTTTCTCTTCCCATCTTCCTGTTATTTATACTTATTTCTTACTCTGCCTTCTAAGTTTTCAAGGACAACCTTAGTGTCTGTTTACAGTCTCACTACATACAGTTTATTTGATTTTTTTATGTTACTCAAAAAACTCACCAAAACATGTTCATAATCATTTCCATAGTCTTCAGAGCTGGCTGTTTGTTTCTGCTGAGTGATCCAGTCTTCCAGATCTTCATATTCTCTTAGAAACTCATGCAAGACAAGAGTTTCATCGAGCTTCTTCCCTCTATTGGGGGAAGGAGACAAGATGATTAATAATGTAAGAGAAGGGCAATCAGTAACTTCCTTCCAATGAATCCCCAAAACCTTTCACCATCAGGATCATTCTCCATATGAAAGAGTGACTGTTTCTGAGATTTGGAAATTATGGCTGTAGGATGCCAGCTGTCAGCCAGGTCATGCTCATGTCATATAGCTGAATTTCCCAGAAGAGCACTGTGCCTATCTGAGCTCTCCCTCTGCTCTGTTTTTGATTTTGGTTGGGATTTTTTGTTAGTGCTTTTGCTGTGCTTTTTCCATCCCATGAGAAAGAATACCCTTTATTTTTATCCTGATCTGTCCTGATCTGTCTTTCTAAAGATAATTGAATTGCTTGTGAAAATGAGAAGGAAATATTTCCTGAGTATCAGGAAAGCAGATGCTGTGAAAGCCTTGGAAGTAATTCTCATATTGCCTGTTTGGCAGAATTGCTCCAACCTGTTACATATTTCCAATGGTCTAGATTATTTTATGATTCAGCCAGACATGTTACAGGGCTTCCACAGAAAAAAAACCAAAAAACAAAAAACCACCAAAAAATCCCATCAATTTTCCATCTGCTAGCCTGCCATTGTGCAAATATTCCAGGAAAGAAGAACCTGGCTTCCCAGTTTGAGTCACAAATGCTCATCACAAGAAATGTAATTTGTCAGGAGTCCAGCCCAAGGAGAACACAGACCAGAGGTGCAAACTAGAGCACCAATAAGGCACCACAAGACCCAAGTTAACATTTAGAAAGAATGAAAACAAAACATTTCTGTGTTCAACACACAGGAGTGTTCTGATATTTCTAGATGATTTATTTATCTGAAATTTTCATTAATAGTTTTTTTAATAGATGTTTTTACCTTTTAATCTGTAAACAAGATTAAAAATGAAAGGTAAAATAACAGCATTTTCTTTAGGTTTAATTATTCTAGTATTCAGATTAATTTATTTGTTATTCTACTTGCAGAGCCCTCTTCCTTTTCTACGTGAAATTTTTGTGAGGGAAAAATCTAAGTCGTTCAGACATTTTTTCCTTTCTGAAAACAAACTAGAAATGTTAAAACTCTTTGTTCAAGCCAACCTTCTGTTGTTAATATTTTGCTGTAATAATAACTGAAAGTGAAATTAAATGTTAATTATTACTCGAAGAATAAAAGCCTTCCTGTACTAGCAGAGTCACTGGGCATATAAATAAGTGTATCCATTATTGTCTCCCTTACAGTATGTAAAAATCAAGTAATTTTTAAGTAAGATTCAGGAAACATTCTAAAAGTAATTTCTCCTATTGATAGCAGATTCTAAATACCACAAATGCAAGTCAGAATCTGGTACCTCAAGTCACTTTACAGGAGGATGAAATTTATAGGTGTCAAATTCTTACTATGTAGCAAAACTCCTTGAATAAATTGTAGAGGCCTTGTTTAGTAAAATGAAAAGCTCATAAATGCACAGAATTACAATACAGAAACAAGAAATCTCCTAAATAATTGAAAAAAGGAGTTAACATAATTTAATTATGAAATCATAAAAGTAAAATAAAATTAATAGCAGCAGCATTTTAATTGCAATTAATAACTTATTTATAATATAATGACTATAAATTCCAGTGAAGTAACTGGAGATATCCTCTATTGATTTCAGTGGGCTTTGAATCTAATCTAGGATCTAAGGGGGAGTTCTGGTTTATACCTTGCTGCTGCTAGCTCCTGTAACTCCTGGAGTCTTGAATGGACTTGTTCCTTTGGTGCATCAACCTCAACGCAGGTGGAGCCCACAAGAGGAAGAGTTTGGGCACTTTCACTCAGTTCTTTCAACAAATCTTGGTAAATGGCAATCTCATGCTCCAGTGCCTGACAAAGAAAAACAGTGAATTGAGAGTCAGTTGTCTCAGAGAGCCACTCTTTGTGAACAGCCAGTGGTGTAGTGATTGAAAAATAAATACTTCCTGGATTAATACTTTATCTGTATCTTTGATTTTAGGAAAAAATTACAAGGCTTCTGCATGCAACTGTTGAAACTGAAAAGCAGAAGAATATGAGAATATTCAGAATATTCACCACCCTGCTTTTCCCCCAAACTATATTTTAGCAGCCAGGTTAGTAAACTGCACTGATCTCTTCTGTCAATCTAACCATATGTAGACATACATCAATGCAAAATCTTGTAGATGTCTGGGCCAAACTCAGCTACCAATGAGACAAACAATTTTATGACTGCAGAGAGACCAAAGATCAGGCTAGCCTGCAGAACTTAAGCAGAGAAAGACCTTATGTTTCTTGATGAGTTTCAGGGTTCCATCTTCGTCTTTACCGTAGTCCTTGCTCGTCACAAATGGATATTTCTCTGCTATCCAAGCCTCCAGGTCTGAAGTATTCATTAAGAACTATCAGTTAAAGAGAAAACAAATGAGCTTCAACTTTCAAAACATTCATGACTTTTTTTTTTTTTTTTTACCTAATAAATTCTAAATAGATGGTGCACTGTAAGGCCTACTGTAATGTTTTATTAAATATTTAATTCACTTTTCTCTGTAAAATCGTAAAATAATGAAGGGGTCACAGATGGAAGACTTCAGTCCAGGATAACTCAGTGTATATCATCAGTGGAACATTTCTCCTCCCTCTGCCTGGGAAATTCAAATCACTATAAAAATCAGGCTTCATGAAGTCTACAGTACTGGCAAGTGTTTTCATATATAGAGGAAATAATGGCCAGATGATCAAATACCCCAGGGAACATACTTTAGCTGGGCCTGTGAACTCCATGCAAATGTTTTTGTCTGCAAAAGTTCATATGCTATCTGAATAACTGCACTCCTACATGACCCACTGTTAACAGAAAGTTGGGATTATCAGTATAAATATTTGCATGTAATTTTTTATTTAATTTTTAAACAGGCTAAGCACAGAGCTCCAGGAGCCTATAGAAAAGAATAAAGCCAAAATCCCTAACTTGCTCTGAGAGTGAATGAATGTTATCTGTTCCTCAGTATCATTTTATTGCCTGGGAAATTGTTGCGTGTAACAGGTAAAGAATGGATAGCACAAGAAATCCCCTCTTTTCTGATTTCCATGTCAAAACTCTCCAGTATGAAGGGCCAACTGAGGACTCATTACATTAATAAGTCACAGTCTGAGACTGTAAAGACATAGAGAAAGGAGATGCTAGGATAAATGTGTGCTCTGTGCACATCCGTACGGGATGGGTGTGGAACACAAGGGAAAGCTGTAGAGCAGCAGGTTGAGAGTGGGGGCTGCATTCAGCTGTGCAATCCAGACCTCCACTCCCATGAGCCTGGCCTCCAGCAGCTGAAGAGAATACCAGCCCCAGCAAAGCTATTTTTTAAATTCACTTTAACACTTTGGTCCTCGTTTGTCTAAAGAAGCTGCTGTGTAAGCTCTTTGCTTTAATTTGTACCTCCTGGAAGCCAACTGAGTGCTGCAGCTGCTTCATCCTTTCCTCACAGGACTTCTCCAAGCCCTGCCAGGCAGTCACAAGCTCCTGGCATTTCTCACTTATTTTCTGAGCTGATGGGTGCTGTTCTACAATCATTGCCTTTCCTTTATCCAGGACCCGCTGGACTTGCTGTTTGTGGGCGTTCACTTCTGCCTGCAGTTCCTGGAAATGAGATAAAAGAAAAAATAAGAATAAAGGAAGATATGTGAGGACAAGTAAATTCTGTGTGCTCCTAATCCTGAGCAAAACTGGCAGCTGGTGACAGTGGGCAGAGTACAGCCAGTGGACACCAGGACTGTCTTATTTCTACCACACCTGCAGCCTCAGTCACTGGTGCCAGCCCCACTCACATCATGCTCTGCTCTTGGTCCTGCCATTGAGGGAGGAGGGAAGGATGTGTAAGGAAGCAGCATACATCCCTGAAATGCCTGAACTTCCCTACACCAAAGCCCCCTCTTTACCATGCTCTTGCCCCTTCCCCTGTCCAGCAGCCAGGGAGATTTGGGAGATGGGGCAGATCATAGGATGAGACACAAAGCTGGGGGAATCAGAAAAACTGTTGAGCTGGTGATGGAAATTAAAATATCCAAGATGATGAAGGGGCTGGAGTATGATGCAAAGACATTGTCATCAGTACCACGAGAACTATTGGACTGCTTCTCCATAAATCTTCCCCACCAGTCTTATAACCACTCTCATGAAACTTGCAATAAAGGTGCTGCAAAATCCAGCACTGCTTGTGGTGCAGGACAGCTGAGGTGTCCCTCTGGCTGTGAGGAACTGATGCAAAGAATCAAATTCCCTAGAAATCAGTATTAACCTGTCCTTATAAATACAGTGTCTGTAGCTTGTTCAGATAATTTTAAAATCTATAGAGATTTAAGATAATTGTTAAATGCCTGTTATATGCTCTCCAAGAAAATCCAGTATGCACAAGTTTCAAGGTTGACTGTATAATGAAGCCATAAGCATAAAACTACAACAGTTTTACTTAGTTTACTCTTCTTTTTTTCTATTAAGTGTCAAATACACTAGTTTTTTATCCTGTTTTAATGGGAAGAGCTATGCAATTTCTCGGTAATACTCCATAACATGACAAATTTTGCAGTTCTCACAGGAATGTTGTGTTTGTTCTAAAAATCTGCTGATTTGTGTCAATCCACTGAACCGTTTTAGCTGGGCTAGAGCTGGGATCAGTGCATGCACTCGTTGGAAGCTTTGACTGTGCAGGTGCAAGTCTGCAAGCTGAGGTGAAGTGCAGTGTGTCACCATGCTATAAAGCACTCGATTAAAGGAGTTACCTTGTGCTTTTGCAAGAGGTTTTGAGCCACATCCAAGGACTTCCCGCAGTGGGTGGAATGGGCAATGGGCAGGCGCTCCTTGATCCAGCTCAGCTCCATGTCGTGGTAATGGTAGAACTCATAAAGATCCACAGCAGCTTCCAGCAGCTTACGCCTCTCGTAAAGAGGTGCTTGCAAAGACTCAAACCTAGGGGTCATCCATTAAATACATGTTAGAACAAAGCTTTATCCTCACTCTGCCAAGGGAACTAGGCTACAACACCATCATGAAGATTTCAAAACACTGGACACCTCTTTGCAATTAAATTTCAATGGTTAGTACTGGCTGCACGCACAAGGATCCCTTGGCAAGCAGACCTATATGATAACACTAAATGTATGCAGAGAAAAAAAATTTACATTTTAAAGTTCTAGGCTTGTTCTGTGATTTCTTGAATGCTGGATCACTGTACCTCTTACAAGCAGTGGACAACCTGTGGATAAGAAAAGGACTGGAGCATGAGTGCAGGTGTCAAGGAGCAATGTTCACTCATAAAGGTTGAGGTGGGTCAACAGGCAGCTGTGTAGGTGCAGACCAAAGCATAGTTGTGCTCCAGCTCAGAGGAGAAATTATTCCTGAGTATGGGTTAAACTTAATCAATCAAGAGAATTTTTTAGAAGGTAGAATAAAAAATGTTGTTTGTCACAAGAGGTGGGTGAGAAAAAAATGAGAGGGACATCACACCTTTTCAGATATTTCTGTGTTTCATCCAGGATCCTCTGGGAGTCAAAGTGATTGGTGGCCATTTTTCTTGCATGAGATACAATGGCATTCATTTTCTCTGCCAGCTCACGTGTCTCATTTTCCAGCTGCCTGTGCTGCTTGAGCAGATCACGGCTGGAGCGCAAGTCATGGCCTGTCTCAGACTCCTGAAGAACTTTCTCAATTTTTTCTATCTTCTTTTTGGCATCCTGCCAGCAAAAGATTACAGCACACTCATATTGTCCTTTCAACAACATTTTCTTTCACTCACTCCCTCCTATGACAGCTTCCCGGACACAATTTTTAAATCCAATTGTCCTTTCTTGGTAATATGATGGCTGGATGTCTCTAAGAGACACCTTCTGGGAATATTTTGTTCTGTGAACTATTTTGGAGCTGTCTTCCCTCTGAAGCACTAAAGAACATCATTGAAAACAGTCTCTGAAAAATCTTCAGCAACATAATACAAAAGAGTCAAACAATCTTCAAAGACTTCAGATTGTAGCTATAACACAACAGCACTTCCATTCATAATGGCCTCAAAAGAGCTTCACAGCATATCTCTCTTTTAATAAAATTTGACTGGATGACCTTGTGCTTAATGCAGTGCCATGCCTGCAGCCCCCAGACTGCTCCAGGCAAGCAGCTATGTTGGCACTGCATGATCCCTACAGAATTTGGGTTGTTTTCCCAGCACAGGATGGCCACACAGATGGAGTGTTGAGCCAGAGTTCAACAACCTGATGCTTTGCTGGCACTGTTATCGTGCTCATAGCTTTGAAGGGAGCTTGGAGAGCACAATATTGGGGTTTCTTTCCTAGGACTGGAGACAAAATGAAGACCTTAAAAACCTATCTGGACAGTATTCTCTTTTATGTGGTGCCCACCCAATAGAGGAACCTGGCTCCTAGGCTATTCCTGCCCTCTGTTCCTCACGACTTCCTGACCTGCAGCAGTTCCATGAGCTGTTCCTGCTGTCCAGCTTGTCTCAGCTTGTCACCTCGCTCGATCATCTTGCCATACAATTCCCTCCACTTCTTTTGAAGCTCTGACATCTTCTCCTGGACAGAATCTGCAGCGTAGTGGTTGCCTTGAATCAGCTGATTTCCTTTCTGGAGAAACACAGTATGTCACATTATTAGCAGACCAGCACCTATGAATTTTGGTACAAGATGGAAAACTTAGCTCCAACTCTTCCTTCACCTTTATCAGTGTTGCAAAGTGCTCCTCATTAGCCAACATTTCCCTTTCAGCAGCCTCATGCCACTTCAGCTTGCGTAGAACATTTGTTGGATCACGATAAGATTCGTCTGATGCAATCTTGTACTTCTCTGCCATCCATATCAAAAGCTCAGCAGCATCACGGTTAAACTCCTTACAGAAAAAAAAACAAACAACACAGGATTAAATTAATTTAACTAATAAAGTATGATCTTGAACTATAGGTGAGGTTTTAAGCCATCATAATATCTCTTGGTCCCTTTTTTACCACATTTACTAATCTGTTGCCCATAATTTTTGGCGAAGGTTTGCATCATTGATACAATATTTTAACCAGAAGAGGACCAATCCTCCAGTAAATCTTTGTTTCTCAGCATAGAAAAGTAGATTTAGTGCAAAAACTTAGATTAACTGTACTAAGTTATTAAGGCCCAGAACAACAGTAAATTTTGAGTAGAATAAACTTAACCAGTAGACAAAGCATTATGTTGATATTTTTCATTCAGAATCTAAATTTAAAAAAAAATTCTATGGTTATAGCTTTGTAGGTTTTATCATCAGTGCATCACCTGCTCCCTGGAGAACAAAACTCTGTCCCACAGACAAAGAGAAAGTGAGATGCAGTAGGAATGCTCAGCAGTTTGAATTGTTTGTTTGGGGTTTTTTTGAGTCTCTTATTAAGACAAGGGGTAAAATTCAAAATTCATGGATGCCTGACCAAATCTGCAGTACCAGTTACCTGTAGTTGTAGGGAATCCAGCAGCCTCTGTTTTCTCTTGGCATTGCTTTGTATCAGCTGCTCCCACCTTCTCCACAGAGTGGCCATTCTCTCTTCAATACTACCAAAACAAACAGGAAATCCAATGCTGTACTAATGTTGGTTCCCCTTACTAATGCTGCAGCCATGACTGTGATATAAATGTAATTTAGTTTCTACAGCTTTGTTGACAGGAGAAGGGATATATGGCCCTGTCCCATCATCATGATGGGCTCACCAGGAGAGCAGGAATTGCTTGCCAGCTGCTCTGGCTTTTCCTCTTGTATGGCTGTGTCACATTACTGAATTGCAGTCGTACACTGGAACACAGACCTCCCTCTGCCCTGAATATTCTATAGTATTGTTATATCAGTCATAATTAACTAACAACTTCCTCTTTGGTGTAAGTGCAATGAGGCTTTGGAATGGCTTTCCAATGGTAGCAATGCTGGCTTTCTTGACAGTTCTTAAGACATTATCACTTATCATCACAAGAACATGGTCTTCTGATCTGAGAGGTCCATTCTAACCCTCTATTTCTAGTTCTTGTTTGAAAAGTGTCCCCTTACTAGATCCTAGTGGCTCTAGCACAGAAAAAGGAATTACAGGCAACAGTTCAGCTTGGACAAAAACAAGAAGGAGCTGCTCCTGAAGTCTTCAGTAACTTTTTAAAAGCAAACTGTATTGCTAGATAAATTAAGGAATACTTTTTCTGCAGGCACTTAATGAGTTCACTTTAGGGAAGTTTTATCCCTACATGTAATTTATGGTGCAAAACAAATTATTCTAGTGTTCTGCCAAATGCCACTTTTAACCTAAAGTTCATTTGTCCCAATAGCATAGGAGTCAATATTTTGAAAAGAATTCCTTTTGACTCCCTCATCCATCAAATTGTGGATTGGAGGACAATTAATTTCTCCTCAAATAATTTTTTTAATTTCACCTGAATACACTGGATCATTTATGAAAGCTAAATAGAAAAGGAATGGGTTTGGACTCACACATGAGATGCAAAGTGCCTGCTCTCTAGCAGGTTCACCCCGTTTGCATTGAGTGCTTCCACTCGTCTCTTCAGTGCCATCAGCAGCTGTTCAAATTCCTGATGTTGCTTCAGCAGGCTTCGAACAGCATCTACATGGTCCTGCATTTGAAAAGGAAAATTTGACCAAGACTTTTCTTGCTCATAGTGTTTTTGTAGCAGTGAAAAAAAAATTTGGACCTTACTTTCCTCCTTCTCTTTCAGGTAGGAGGTACAGTGTACATTTTGCATGAGCCCAAGGATGTTCAGGGCTACAAACAAGCAGCAGGTTTGTATCATATCTGGTTTCTCTGTTCTATGTTTCCATTATGGTTCTATTTTCACCTTTTAAGAAAATCTGCATTCTAAATTTATCCCAGCACTCTGGCCCATCTAGGGATATGCAATACAAAAGAATAACTTGTAAAACTTTCTTCCATGAAGTTGATCCCAAAGTACCAATGTTTTGGATTCAGCTGAATACATAAGAGGTGATGAGAGACCACCACCTCCTTCTTCACTGATTTTGTGAATATTGTCTGCATTTTTTATTTTTTTTGCTTCATATGCTTTTATATTCTTAAATTAATAAAAGAAAAAAAAATATTTTTTTTAAAAAAGGTTTTTACTTGATAAAGAAAATTACTATGTTTAAGCTGAAAGCTTAGATTTTAATGGGTGAGTAAATTTGATATAAACCATATGACCTGTACAAACAGCAACAAATCACAACCCTAGCTGCTTTAATATATATATATATGTATGTATGTATATATCTGGTTTGGTTTTTTTTTTTTTTCTTTGGTGAAGGGCAATGAGCTTTGTTCTCATTAAGATGAGGAAGAACATGAGAATGTTAATAAGATCCTGAAAGTCTAGTTCCAAAGCATGGAAATGTTGTGATCAGAAGAATGAAGAAGCCAATCCAATAAAGCAGGTTGTTGCTCCTCCCTGGATGGGGAGAGGAAGCAGGAGAAAACAAGATTTTGGTACGTACCCCAAGGTCATCCCCCCGGAGAAAAGCCTCGTGGCCAGAGAGGGCTGCATTGATACGATCCCCCTCCCTATTGAACTTCTGCAATTCCAGCCCATCCTGCAGCCTTTTCCATCGCTTTTCCCACATTTCCTCCAGCTCTTGGTTCTCCTTGGCAAGTCTCTCCATGGTCTGGTGGACATCTCTGCTCCTGTTGTTACTGGGTTGTTGCTGGATTACTTTGCGCCCAAGCTCTTCCAGCTGCAGAAATCTTCCCAGGGTCAAAAAGAAAATGAGACCTCACTGCATGAGGGAATATGAATTCTCCTTCATCACAGCTCTTTGCTCTCTTGGCAGTGCCCATACACCAAGTTTCCATCCCTCCCTGTTATCTTTTCCCTGCAGGTTATGTTTTGCAGTCACCTTTTGTCCCTAGTGTTCAAATACATGTGAATAAAATTTCAGCATCACCTCCATGCACAGTTTATGTACAGGATTTACATGTTTCATTTTCACAGTACTGCTGTCATATCACCCCACTCTACCCACCCCGTCAGAATCTCTCTACCTTTCATTCTGAGAGCCAATTTCTATCAGCAGGTCTTGATGTTCCTTCAGCAGTTGCTCTGCAGAGCCCACGTCCAGACCCATTTCCTCACTGCTCAGCTTCTCCCGAATGCCCTCTGCCCACAGCAGGAGCCTGCGGCTGTCTTGCAGGAAGGACTGTTGGTTTTGGGCCCACTGTAGAATGTCCCTCTTCTTCTGGATCTCCATCTTGAGCTTGGCCAGGAGCCTCTCCATGTTTTCTACCTGCTCAGTGATGGCCCTGCTCTCTGCAGGGTTGGTGTCCTTGATCCTTCAATAAAATACATTCAACTTACTTAGAGCTTGAACCAGTCCTCTTTAAAAGGAATGGATTTGGATATTTAGTGTTCCATTAAAAAAAAAGTCCATTAAAAAGAATATTCCCATTGTGAATGTACAGAAAACTTAAGTAAAAAACTTTCATATTTCAAATTTGAACTCCTGTGCACAATTATTTGCTATTTTCCTACCAACACCCTTGGTTTCCCTCTTTCAGGACCTAAGTGATACCTCCACATTTTGAAGTAGATAACTAACATTAGTAGAGATTATTTTTTAGAGCCACAAACAATACTGTGGTATTCATCCTTCTACAGCTGTGAAGTCTGGAAACAAACACCTCCCCAGTCATCCAGCCACACTCAAGAGAAATCAGCTCAGTCCAGCAGGCAAGTGAGTTCTTTGGATTTCTAGAAAAAGAAACTTTAAAAGCTGCTCTTTCTCTTTATAGCCATAATTTACAGCATGATCTTAGAGAACAAGCAAAGAAGGTAAAAACAGAAAGAAGGTTCCTTACGATTTTGCAACACTCCTCAAGTATTCAATTTTCCTCTCTGTCACCAGGACCTCTCTCTCAATTGTGTACAGTTTGCGCTTGTCTGACTCCAGTCCAGCAGGCAAGTTCCCTGGTTCCAGATCCCTGAGCTGGACCATCTTGTTTTGCAGCAGCACTCCTATGCTCTGGCAGTCCTGGAGAAATGTCCTCACATCAGCCACTCCAATCAGCTCAGAGCCTTTCTCCTCCTTCAGTGTTTCCATTGATTGCCATCTTGAAGGGAGATAACAATTCATAGCCATTGTTATACATGAACTATAGCTGTTCTCTGTTCAGAAAAAGTCTTGTATAAAGATTTCATCAGGACTTAAATGGGCTGGGTGCTGGTGAACACTAGCACTCCCTCACAGCACTGAAGTTTGTATCAGTGTCTCAAACAAGGGGACCTGCTCAGGTGACCAGAACACTCTGAACATGATGCAATTAAACAGCCACGGTCAAAATCAGGACCTGACTATGCCCACTGAGCAATATGGTAGCAGGAATACATTCACAACTACTAAATACTCTTGGTGAAGTCAAACATGGTCTGATGTTCCTTTCAAGATTTGTGAAGTGTGTCCTCACCCTGATGATTAAATAACCAAATCAGGTGCAGTGCTGCAGAACTACTCTGAATACAACACTGTCACCTATGGATAAATTCATGTTATGCTTTAACATGCACACACAAAGTTCTACTGTTTGAATGGCTTGGTGTCAGGGTCCTAGGAGCCCCCCTCAGTGCTGGAGACATGGCACTGGGCTCAGGGCCAGCCCACAGCCAGCTGAGGGCTGCCCTTTTCCCCCTGCTGGCACTGTCATTAGAAGGGAAATGAATGGTCAGCCCTCCAGTTACCTCAATCAGACAATCCTCTGCTTATCAGTAACGCTCTTACCTGATGTTGATCTCTTCCATCCAGGTCTGGATCTCAAAATATTTGCTGGGACTGATCTTTTCATATTTAGCAGCTAAGTTTTCAATGTCTTCCAGCTGGCCTTTGCCTGCAGCCAGTTCCATTAAAAATCTCTAAAACGGAAAAATACAAGAACAAAGAACATGAGATTTTTCAATTTCTGTGGACACAGTTGTCAATAATCTTTTATATCCACTCATATCCCACTTTCATGGTTGGCTTCTCCCCTTGCCTGTCTGCTGACACCATGCACACCTGCACACACACCTCCTGGGTGTGCACACTACATCTGTGCACGAATGTCCCTCTCCACTGGGATGCAAGTGCACTCATGGATTTTTTCATAATTTAGTACCTTTTTAAAGTGATATAAGATAAACACAAAAGAATCCTTGTATACAAGGATGTTTGTACAGGATACAATGTTCACAGGAAGATAAAGGGTCAGAGTCACATCAGATTCAGTAATATGGCATAGTCTGCACAAAATAAATATCTGGTCTATGCATGACTTTCTAAGTTGAAAAGGCTCTCAAAACATAATTTCTCAACTTTATAATTTCTCTTAAAGTAAAATTGATTAAAAGGGGTCATCTGTGGAGGGGAAAAAGGGGTACCTGATATTTCTGCTGCATGACCTCCACATTGTCTGCTTGAGGCTGAAGAGTGCGGAAAATGTTCTCTTTATCTCTCATCCATGACTGAAATTCTTCACAAGAACTACAGAAGCGATAATATCCAATCATCTCCTCCAGAGCCTTTTTTCTGTTCTGTAACAGAGACAAAGACTTAACTCTTGTTATAATAACTCCTTACCATTTGAAGCAACAGAAAAAAGAACCTTCCATTTAAGCTGCAATACACAGGTGGCAGCTCAGTAGTTTTCCCAGACACTGCTGAAAGAGGGCAGAACATTAAATTTTAAGATCCTAATGCTTCTTTCCAGAGCAACAGTGGTTTAAAAGCATAAGAGAATAATTTGGAGAGTGCTCAGCCCCTGGACAGTAAGGAAGGCTGCTGTGCTACTTACTGCTGCTCACTGAAGACATAAAGCAGCAGTCTCTAGAATATGTAAGAGCCACATACAACATGTTTGTGTCAGTTTTTAGGGCATGATTAGATTTCATGAGTGAGTAAAGAGCAGCATATTAACAAAATGCAGGTTACAGTTTACTATTTCTGGCATCAGGCAAGGCAGCCTGGTGATTTAGGAGCTACAACAAGCAAACATTAAAGGGGGAAAAAAGGATTACACGAAAGAATCTGCTCTTCACGGACTGAAAACACTGGAATGCAAATGGAAAATTTGCCAACATAAAATCTGTTTTGAAGCTTTGTATCTGTTTTGATACAAAACTTCAACAATAATCTCAAGGTTTGAAGTCTTGCAGGAATTAACAGGATTGAGGCACATTATTAAACTGAAAAGCAGAAGTCAGCAAAGCACTTCGTTCCAATTTTCACTGCTTTGGATTTTTTCATGAACTGCACAGCAGAAGGAGATATTATACCTCAGCCATGCTCTGTAGATGTTCATAAAGTGAATCTATTTCTTCTTGAGTCTTCCAGATATTCTCTGGAAGAAAATGATCATCCAGGCTTGAGGTTCCAGTGGATGCAATTTCAGATATTGCCCAGGTTCGACTGAATGGTAGCTTAGTTGTCTTTTGGTTTAAGTCACTTGGGGCTTCCCTCTTTGTCATCTGTTAAGAAAAAATTAACAAAATCAATGGATAAGAATTTCTGATTTGGAAAAAAATATCACTTGGAAGGAAAATCTGGACTTGTTAGTTCAAATTACAGTATTCTGACCCTTTAAACCAAAAGCTTTCAGTATTTTTTGGGACCCATTTCCACAGTTTTATTCTGAGAAGATGAAATTTTTAAAAAAATGAAAAACATTTTGGTTTTGTTTAAATAAGTTTAATTCAGTTCATTTTAAACTGTATTGATTCAGTAAAAATTCTCATTTTTTACTAGAATCAAAGTTGTTTGTTTGGAGGAGTTTTTTTATTTTCAGAAGTGCCAACAAAGCAAAGCAATTGTCTGTGCGCATGGTTCTCTTTGTGGTGATGTTTTAGTACCTGAACGCTTCCAATTTCAAAATCTGTGAGTGCCCTAGTGAATCGATACTTCTATTTGTGCATGAACACAATCTTGTCACGTGCTTTTTTGCATTTCATAGCTAAGTAATAAAATATTTTTCCAATAAAAATTAATGTTGGATTGATGAGGTGAAGGAAAGACCACAAGCGATGCCCATTGCTCTCAAATTTATTGGGCAAAACATTGAGTGAAACAGACATCTAAAGAAGCAAGCTATGAAATGTGTCATTCATTCATTCATTCATTCATTCATTCATTCATTCATTCATTCATTCATCTCTACTGAATTCTGTTATTAAATGAGCTGATCTCAGGTCAAAATTCCCTTTCTAGTCAGTGGAAAAGAGGGGCATCTGCAGAGGTTGACTTCATCTCATTTGCCTTAAAAATAAAGGATGGTATGAGTTGCTCCTGGAGTTGTGGGATAGGTCTTCACTACATTAGGGTGCCAGAAGAATTTGCAAGGATGTTTTGATTAAATGTCTGCTTTTTAAAGATTATTGAAATAAATAATTTTATGAGAATAAAGAGTGAGAACATGTTTGTGAGGACCAGTAGAGGGAACAGACATGGATGAGAATATTTCTAGCGCTTCAAAGAATACTAACTAGGTGTGCCACGAGCACACAAGAAACTTCTTTTTCACCTAAAAATTTGCCCCTCCACTTAATTAAAAACCGAATTAGGAATACTGTATTTTGGCAAAATGAATAAAAACTATCTCCAGCACGACGTGGCGCGACCCCCCTGTGCTTACCGCAGCTGGAGCCTGCTGTGCTGCGGTGTCAGCCTGCTCCCTGAGGCGCCGCATCTCTCCGCCGTGGGCGGCCAGCTCCTTCTGCAGGCGCAGGTGGCGGTGCAGCAGCGCCTCGGCGCTGGACTCGTCCTTGCCGTAGTCCCTGCTGGCCAGCAGCGCCTGCCGCTCCCGCAGCCACGAGCTCGCTTCGTCCATGTCAGCAAAGTACTGAAGGAACAGAGAGGAAAACACTTGGGGTCACCTGGGAGGATCATATCCAGCTCCTTCCTCTTTGCCAGATTATGAATAAGGAGAAATCCCATTAGGTCTGTAGCCACAAGGTTCCTTCCAGGTGTTGTGTGTGTTCCAAAGCTATGGATGAGGTAACTCTAAGCCCATGATGTATTTCATGCTCACAACACAGCTAATTCACAGAATTACAGTGAGCAAAGAGATTCAAAGGTTGCCTATATAGCTGTTAAAAAACTCCTAGCTAGCTAAAACTTATGGGCATAACAGCAGCAATAAAAGGAATCCACAATGTATGATGTTGGTTGGCATCCTGTGTAATACCAACAGATACTTTCTAAATGATTAAGGAACAAGCAATGAACTTGGACTACAACAGAAGTTTACTTTTTTCCAGAACTTGCAGTCTGCCTAGCTATGGTTGAAGGGTAAGAAAAGGTTTTGATACACAGAATAAAAGAACAAAAGGAAAAAAAAATATCCATAATGATGGACAAAGAAAAAACTAAAACACCGTCATGGTGAAGAGAAGAATAATAGAGAGAAGAGAGAATTTAGACTTTCTTAAGAAAAAGAGTTGTTCTGTTTTGTTCAAATATTTCATGGAAACAACAGACTGAGTAAAATGTTAGTTCAGAGGGGAAGAATAAGAATACCTCAGATAAAGTGATATGATTTAAGAATGTTGCTTTTATACAAACTCTTTATTTGCAGATGTGTGAATGTTTGTGGGAGTAAAATCGTAGGTCAGAATGGAAGTATCAAACGCTTTGCAGGATTTGTGAAGTTCATGGTCAACCTTACGTTTCTTTTGTTGGTGATCTTTGGAATTTTTTTCATTTTTGAAATGCATCACACAGCTACCTGGTCCACCCTCTAAAAAGACTCTGCATTAGTGCTATCATGTGTGTTATTGTTAGCACTTTTACCTTTAGCATCTTCCCAGCTGCTCAAATCCCCTGCGTGTCTGGCTTGCAGGAGGATTGAGACTTCACTGCCAGAGATCTTTTTGAAGACCAACAGATGAAATCTTTCCTGCCACTGTTGTCTTCCCCGTGGGGGCATGGGGCAGAACTGAGCCACATCCATGTCCCACAGGTGACACACCCAGCAGAGCCCTCTCACCTGTTTGATGAGGGCTGCTGCCTGCAGGCGGCTCTTGCGATCGGCCACCTCGTCCTGGAGCTGCTGCCACAGCTTCTGGAGGTTGTCTGTCTGCCTCAGGATGTCCTCCTGGCGCATGGGGTTCTTCTGGCTGAGCTCCCAGCCCCTCCTCATCACATCTGCACATACAGCCCTGTGTGAGTTGCACTCTGCTTCAAGAGCCTGGCACAAGGACAGGAAACATGTCAGCACAGCTCATTCCCCACCAGCCAAGAGAAAAAAGGGCTCCTACTCTCTGCTACTGTCATCCATACATTTCCAAGAGCCCAATGGCTTATCTTTTCACCACCTCTCTCTTTACCCTCTTGGACAGGAAAAAGAGGGTGAGAAAAACAAACCAGAATTTTTTTTTTTTTTTTTTTTTTTGCCCATCAAGAGTTAACTAATAGGGAGCCCAATGTCTTCACAAGAAGTCCCACTTCAAGTCCAGTATGAAGCATATTCCTTCTCTACCCCTTCCTTCCCCTCTTTGGAAAAACATGCCTACCTCATACATTTTTTAAGAATTCTAAACGCTGGCCATGAGACTTGAGACAAGGATTTGTCTTGTAAGTGCTGCACTGACTGAACTGAAAGATATGGATAATCTAAAATCCTGCTTTAATACAAAGACATGGCACCAGCAGCAAAGTAAGATACCTTGTTCTTCTGAATAGAGGCTGTGATCTGGCTGACATCTTTCCCTAATGTTGTCATTCTTGCCAGCTTCCACTTCTCAGAGATCCACGATTCTTCCTCTTTGCAGTCACGGAAGAATTCAAAAAGCTTCAAAGCCTCTTCCAGCTGAGATTTACTGAACCAGGGAAACAAGCAGTGTGTGACAGTCAGAATTAGGATTCCATTAAGACAATGGTAGATTGATCAAAGGAAATTTTAAAAATCCAAAATTTGAATGCCTTTACTTCATATTCGTCATATATTAATTTATTCACGGAATAAAACAAAAGGAATAAAATTGTTTCCTTCTTTCTCCAGGAGATGAGGAGATAATTTGCTATTCAGATTTCTCATAAAGCAAGTTATAATAAATGATGAGAATGAACCAGTTCTTCATCTATGAAAGTGATGATCCTTTCACAATTGCAATCAAGACACTCGAGTTGCTTTTGTCATGTCTTTATAAATGGAGAAATTACAAAATATCAAATGCTGGGAAGCTGTGCCTGATTAAAGATTTAGAACTGGACACCCTAATCAGGAAGAACAGAGCCACAAGCACAGCCCTACCGTGTCTTGCTCTGAGCTGTGAGGTTCTGGTACAGCTGACGAAGCATCTGAACTTTTGCATGAAGCAATTCTGATTTAACTGTGCTGTCCTTGCTGATTTCTGCTGTCCTCTGGGTGATGTGTGTCAATCTGCCATCATAGGAAGAGATCTGCGAGTCAACCAAGTTGTGATTCTGCAGCAAATCTACTACTTCCAGGAGCTGCTTCCCACAGTCCTGGGAATTCACTAGCACCTGCAAAGTGAGAAGAAAAAAAAGGCATTTTCAGAGAGTCCATCCAGGGTCTCAGTGCAAATAAATTAGTTGAAAGGTTTCTGTTGTCTTTCATATCTTCTGAATGTCCAAGAATATCAGCTAAGTAAAGCTAAAAATCTGCTAAAAATATTTAGAGAAATTATACTTTTTTTTCAATTCCACAAGCTAATGGCAACAATCCAGATTTTCAACCTGCTGCAGTGCAAGTAACAGGCTCATCAATTTAGCATCTGGTTTTGCACCTAAGATATTTTTTCTGATTAAGCATTCTAGGTCTCAGAATTTGTGGGTGCAATGAATATCTCTTTGCTATAGACATCTGAAGGCAGATTGATTCACAGTCTGTGTTTGAAGAATTCTACAATATCCCATTCTATGGTATGTTCTAATTGCAATGTTCTTTTATTTGAGGAACCTACTTGTCTATGTAAATAATGAAAATCAGTACTTTATAGTACTTAATTGGTGGCTGATGAGAAGTGCTTATCAGACTGTCTCCTTTCTAATGGTATCAATGGATACAATTATTAATCCTAGGGTATTATCTTTCCTTACCAATCTTTTCCATATTCTCAGACTATTATTGTTCCAACGACTATTACCATTAGATATTCTTTGCCTACTAACACCATGACAGAAATATATATAACTAGGAGATAGCTCTTATCTTTAATTTGAAATTCACAACCCCATATAGCATGCTGACTCTTTCAGCTTGGCTACAAAGCAACCTGTAGTCATAAGGATTTTTCTGTCTTCAAGGCAAAGGATGTATACATGCTTCTTTCCCATACAAAATAAATATGGACCTAGTTATTTCTCATGCTGAAGAGAAGATTTTGTGTTCTGACACTCTGATAACACCTGGAAATTCTTGCTAAAAGCAACCACTGTGTATTTACAGTGGAACTTCCCTTTCTCACAAGCTTATATACTTGTAAGCCTGAGCTAATGCCCATCTGTAAAATTACTGCGGACACTTTCAGAACCTAACTCAGAAGAATTATGTGGAACGGAAACAGGAGGTGTGTTTATCCCACTTTTGCTTTTGCACTCGTAAATTTAGAAAATATTATTTCCAATATTTATTTTACCATATAACTTGAACCTGTAGTACATTCCATGTACAGACCTGGATTTCTGATTAGGGAAACCCCCTATAGCAAAGCCTGAAATGCTCGATTAGGCATCTAGGCAAAAGTTGTGTATTTTTTTCTATAGCTGATAGACTTATCTCATACTGGCACCAGCCAGTCCCTGGAACATGGGGACACACATTGGCAGCACTGCAAGTTGTGTGCTGCTGGGGAGGGCTCAGTACCTGCAGCTCTTTCAGCTCCTCTGTAATGGCATCTATGTCCCTCAGGAGGCCCAGAATCTCCTGCATGGTTCCCAGGGACTGCTCTCGTCTCCGCAGCTGATCCAGGAGATCCTGCCATTGCTTTGAAATGCTCTTTTGCCTACAAAGGAAGAGAAAGAAATTACCATTTGGACCAAAGACTTTGGGCAGCACTGGAGGACTCTCAGTGCTTGCAGCTTTAGAGGAGCTAAATATGGCTCTTGACATCAGTGTAAGAGGACAGGTCAGGAACACAAAACAGGTCAAATCAATGTCATTACAGGAATTTTGACTGGCACATCAACTGTGGTTGACTTTTTAAAATTTTGATGTTTTTAAGGATGTTTGTAAAACATCCTTTTGTTTGCTATGGTGCTTTTGCTTCATACAGTGGAAAGGCTTGGAAACAAAGAAGTGTTCTTTAAATGGCTGCCTAAAGAAAAACATTAATCTAAACCATATCATAAGTCACAATCTGATCTCATTTGATTTGCTCTTTTATAACTGTTTTTCTGAGTTTTCACAGAGGGCCTTGATTTTGTCTGAATTTAGAAAAGAACTAAAATATTGTGAGAGAAGTTATTTGAATGGCATTCTTTGATACTCAAAACCAGGCTATATAGCAACCTGAGACAAAAAGAGAATTTATAATTTCTCAATTATAAATTGAGATTTTTCAAATCAATATTTGCTCCAAAATGGAGTGCATCTTAGAATACTGTGCCTTAACCAATTCACATCTCCCCAAACTGCAAACTGAAATAGAAATATGTTCATTTGGGAAAAAAAATAGTATCTCTCTAAGCATTTTTTGATGGCAGATAGAATTTTTGTTAGAAATTTGTAGGTGTATTTTCATATATAACAAAAATACCTTAAAAATATTTTTCACCCTAAATTGATCTGAGGCTTTGACCATTCAAGGAAAAAAAAATAGAATTTTGAAGACAGTGAAAAGTTTGCCTTATCTGCTGAAATTTTTCACAGGTAGAAGAAATTCCTGGCAGTTCTACTCATGAGGAGCAGAGAGAAGATTCACAATTATAATTAATTTCCTTCCACCACACCACAGAATTGCAACTAGTGTTGACCTCCACCACTAGAGTTTCCCGGCCATCACTCACTTCTGCAGGATTTGATCCTTGCCATGGTAGTTCTCCTGGCTGATGACAGTGGCCATGTCGTCCAAGGCTGCGAAGCGCTCCCTCCTGGGCAGCACATCTGCCACAATGGCTTCCAGCTTCTTACTGGCAGCCTCCATCCTGTCCACACTCTCTGGCCAGAAGTCCTGCTTCCCAATCACCTTCCTCATGTCTTCCAAGTAGGACTCACGCAGAGCTGCCTTCTTCAGGAACTTCTGGGCTAGCTGTTCCAGCTTTTCCAGCCTCAGCATCTCCTCTTGCAGTGCTTTTCCTCGGCTGTGCTCTGACTTTTCCAGGATGGTCCAGTGCTTTTCCACATCCTGCAGCATCTTGCCCTCTGGGGGCAAGTAAGGCCGCTGGTTGTTGGCTCTCTGCCTGGTCCTGATGTTGAAGAGGTGAGCCTCAATCATGCCCTTCTCTTGGTACTTGGGGGGCTTCTCCACAGTGCGGAAGGTTTTAAAGTTGGCCATGAGCAGCCACATCTCCTGAAGAGAGTTGGGGAAATGACGGTCATCCAGCTCCACCACCTTCTGTTTAATCCATCTCAGGAGGTCAGACACCATCTGCTCATACTGATGTGTCGACTCTGTTGTCTCACACAGCATGAAAATGATCTGTGATGGGAATATAAAGTTACAAGCCACATAAGAAACAGAATGAATCAAAGTGAGCAAGAAGAAATCAGCATCTTCAGCAGTCATCATATTTTTATACTGATACAGTGATAGCTGTCACATTTGAGGCTAGGTAAAATCCTAGAACAGCCTTCCATAAAACACAGATAAATCAATATTATTTAATGTTTCATTTCAGTTTTTATTTAAGAAAACTTTTGAGAATAAACAGCATGGCTCACATTTTTTGTTTCCCAATTGAAAAAAAACTCTTTTTTTTCCCCCCCAGTTTCATTCCTCAACCCCAAACAATTCTATCCTAATATGTAATTACACCCTCTCAGCTTCACTTAGGACCTTAGGAGACCAGCTGACAAGATTCTGGCTCTCTCACATGATCACAGCAGACTGTGGTCAAATAGCCCCTTCTCAACCTCTTCTGTCAGAACTGTTTCTCTTTATAAAAATTAATAGAAAATGTCTGTGGCAAAACAGGGCTTTGGTAAGGATGCTAACTCCGATTCAATACTAACTTTCCAAATCCATGACATTTATCTGTTTCATTTGTGGCCCGACTTGCCTTTATTTAAAGTTCAGGTAAATACTGGAGCAAACATCTAGAACTAAATCTAATGAAATAAAAAGTGTTAGAATGAAATCATCCTTTCTTTCCATTTTACATTTTTTTCCATCTTTGTCTTTTTTACTTCATATTATTTTTTTCTGCACCCTGACTTAGTAAAGATGCAGCTCTTTACTCCTGCAAATGTCAGGTTTAGTGCTGAATAATGCTGTCTGCCTCTATCATTCTGCTGAGTTTGTCTGTCCCAGCCAGGCAGGTTAGTGAGGGAGATGGCACTGAGAAAAGACCCAGCCCTTCCAAGTGGTAATCTGCTTTTGCCTAACAGAAAGTGCACTTGGCAATGAGTAAGTGCTGCAGTCTCAAAGGAGGAGTAAAATATTACCATAAAATAGACATTTAGTCCAGGAAAAGCAGCCTGTGACATCAGGGCTCCCTTCTGCATTTTCTGCCATTGTACCCAGTTCTTGCTAAAAGATCCTAGTACAGTCATCTCAAATGGGAGAGGGAAAGGACATCTGGACACACACTGAGTCTGAACTCAAAGGTTTCCTTGACATATTCAGGCTTCCCTCCCAATCCTATTAGTAAATTCAGAGCTGCCTACTTGAGGGGACTAAGTGCATGAAGAGATTAACATCTGTTTCCTTCTCCTTCTGAATGTTTGTGTTTGTCACAAATGCAGGAAGACAGGAATGCAATATGAGAGACAGGCTAAAAATAGGGAAGGAGTTGAAGGGAGAAAAAGAAGCAGGTAAGTGAAGAGAAAGAAAAGAAAGAATAAATATAACTATGAAAAAATGGAAAAAGCAGAGGAGCACAATGAGAATTGAAAAAGGACAGAGCAAACAAACTGCTTATTCATAAAACACAAAAGTTAGGGCCTACTTGCTCCTTATAGTTCCTCCATGTCGTGGACTCAAGGACTATGTTTATCAAAATATAAATAATGTCTCCTGGCCAAAATCCAGTGACCTATGTGTAGAGCTGTGAAGTCCTACTGCCCACTCTCCTCACTGATGCCCAAGACTGAATTCCATGCCTTGCATCTCTTTGGAGGACATGCTGTTCTAACAGTCCTAGAGTATCTCAGGTTGAAGGGATCCATAAGGACCATCGAGTCCAACTCCCTGCTCCTTGCAGGACTACCAAGCATTGGGTCTTCTGACAAAGGGCATCCTGCAGACACTCCTTCCACACTAACAGGCTTGGTGCTGTGGGGAGCCCTGTTACAGGATCATCTAATCCTTGCCCACTTTCTTAGCTGACCAAACCCTGCTTTGCAAAACCTTGTCAGCACCAGGGAAGCCTCAGTTTGGACTTTTGTGCCTCCTATTAAGCAATGTATTCCCTCTCTCAACTGCACAGCCAGATCTCTAAGTCCAGATATTCATGTAGGACCCATCCTGGATGTCTAGATTTTATGCAGGCTATTTCTTTTGGAGTTTAGTCAAAAAATGAGAACACATTTCTCTGGAGATAAAACAGAAATTCTCTCAAGGGAAGTGGTCTTCTGTGGAACAGCTATAAAATTCCTTTAGTTTTCCATCAGTGGAATGCAAAATTTTTTAATATAGCTCATGATTTTATCTCAGGTGAAGTGTATGCGGAAATAACAAAAAAGTTAACATAGCTAAATTTAATAAAAAAGTAATAAAAAATTAATGAAAAATATTAAAATTTAGCCAATTTAGCTAGCATTCGCTCAGTTTTATTTGGCGGTGGTGGTAGTGGTACTAAGTTGTTCTGGTTTTGTTTCATTTGTTTGGCTTTTTTGTTTGTTTGGGTTTTTTTAATTTTCAGCCTATGGAGTTAGAAAGAAAGTTTAGCTTGCACAAAAGCCCCCTCACTTCCAAATTAAATTTAGCTTTACATTTTTGACTTATAACTTCCCAAGACAGCAACGTGCTTACGTTGTTAAGCCTCTTTTGCATTTTCTGGGTGTGTTTCAGCTCGGAGAAGTAGTGGTAGTAGAGTGACACGTAAGTCATGATGGATCTCTCATCTGGATAGGGCACTGCCACATCCTCAGCATCAAGCAGTTTGCCAATTCCAAACTCTTTCTCGGCAATCTCAAAGGCGTTGTTCAGGTTTTTGATGGGCTGGTCCTGCCGCAGTGAGCTGTAGTTGATAAGATCAGGCCTGGGCAAGGAGAAAAAGAGGCATGAAGAGGAGGGAAGATTTATGTTTGCAGTGAGTTCTTTCAGACCACGAACCATAAGTTGTTTATCAGGCTAAGTTAATAGTCACATAACTGTTAATGTCATTTGACATTGACACTGAAATTACTTTGAACTGAACTTCACTGAAGACTATTGCACCTTGCCTACAAAGCAGGAAGAATTTGTCTTCTAAGGAATTAAATTACCACTCCCAGCAAATCTCTGCCTTTATTTCTCCTCTTCCCCAATGGGTGAAAGCCAAAGCCCACTAGAGAAACACTAGTGAAAAGGGAGGTGACTCCCAGCTGGGGGAGATCCACAATCCCACTGTGGTATTCCCTAGAAGATATAGCAGAACTGTTGAGGACAAAGATGTGTTCAAGGTTACCATAGGTGGTTTCTCTCTCCTCATTTTGGCTGTTTTCTTCACTCTTTTTCAAAGAGACAGAGAAGGGAGAGAGACTGAGAAATTGCTTACACTATTACAACTGAACAGGAAGATATACATGCTCCAAAGTTCATACAATAAAACCACTGCCTGAAAGAAAGAGTTTAGAAAAAGAGCAATGGGACCGAGGGGTAAGACCAAATGGGCAGTATTGTTCAGATATATGATGTTCCCCTGGAAATTCAATATTATACCCAACTAAATGAGCTTCCAAGCTGGAGCTTTTGGTCCTTCCTTCCAAGGAGAGAGAGAAAATTTAAGCCCATTTAAGAAAAAAGAGTCTTTAGTGAGAAAGGGCAGAGAGAATTGGACAGTTTCTTGACAAAAACTTGTAATTCAGACCCTGGAACACCTCATGTCAGAGCTAGAAACAGCAATGAGCAGCTCTGCCTGAACTGATCCATCAGATCCTACCTGTGAGCATGTATGAGAGCATTGAAGGCCAGCCCATCACTCCAGCTTTTGGAGAAGTCTGTCACACTCACATTGGAATACCTGGCAGTTTTATGCTGACACCAGAGTAATAAGGCTTCATTGGCAAATAGTGCAACCTCTCTGAGCCCAAATTCTTCCTGTGAAGAGAGCAGGGAAAAGAAAAATGGGTGTCAAAAATATATGAAAGTAGTATGAGGGAGTTTACGCTCATGTTCCCAAAGATCACTTTGTATTACTTTTGTATAATTCACAGATCCCCTCAAAGCCATGACTTACAGACTGAATCTGTCATAAAGTAGAAAAATTTAACATGAAAATGGAAGTTTTCTATTAAAAAAGTGAATTGAAAGAATGAAGAAACTGTAAGGCAAAATGCAGGTGCTGAAATTTTTTAAATGTTTCTCTTCTGTAAGGTCTGAAATCAGGCAGAAAGGAAAGTTTAGTTTATTTGCTTCCTTAGCTGTGAAATAGAACACAGAAACAAAATACGATGTATTCAGGTCTACTGTTAGAAATTGACTTTAATTTCATAATACCTTTATAGAATCTGATTTTTCGTGTTCTTAGAGTACACATTAAATAATTTTAAAAGACATGTGCTTCGTCAGAGAAAGAGCAAAGCAGTGCCATGGGACCCAAATCTAGAATGAACTGGAATTTCTCTATTGACAGAGAAATTCGACCTGAAGTCAAAGGTCTGTAAAAAATCTGTAGAAGTTGAAGAACATGTGTGTTCTATCTCCAAGTCTCTGTTTTGTCTCTTTGAGAAAAAAAATGTATTCAATCACACAAGCAAAAAGACAAAGATACAGATTTACCTTATCAAGTTTGATGGATGAAATCTGAAATCGAAGTATGATGATCCAGATAAGGCCCAGGATTAAGGTTCTGTCACCATCCACGATATTCTCAGGACCAATCACTTTTATTTGTACCTGCTAATAAACCAGTGTCTGTTCAGCATAGAAGCTCTCACACCCAGCTCTTGGTGTAAAAAACTGTTACTAGAGAGGGTGTTCAGGCCATTTTCTTAAGCAAAGAGGTTTAATGTTTACATCTTTTCATCAGTCCACAGACCTGCAAGCTTCTGTATCAACTCATGATGAATTTGCTTAGGGAGAGGAAAGAAACACATTTCTCCAAAGGAGAGGAATATTAGCTCTTTCTAAAACATATTACTCAAATAACAAATTAAAATTTGATGACTTTTTTTTTCTCTTAATAAAAATCCCTGGCTGTCCTCAGAGGATATTTTATTGTGTACTAGAGGGGGAAACTACAGTAAGCATGATGCTATAATTAATTAATAACATATATAAACTGTTGTGATCTCCAATATCAGTATTAGCTTACCTTGGATTTCAGAAATGTGATGGCTTTGCTGTTGTTCTCTAGAAAATGCACTCTCATCTTTCCCCGGTTTGGTTTGGGCAAAGCTTCTCCAGAGAGCAGCTCCAGTAGTTTCAAGAGAGAGATACCATCCTTCAAATCTGTGTAAATATCTTCTATCTCAATCTTTACCTGGAAAGACCAGCCAGACAATACAGACTCCAGCTTAACACTTGGCACAGAGAGCCCTCTGCTTCTTGAATGAAACAAGCACCACCTTCCTGATGTTTCACTGAGTCTTCTCTATGAGAGTGCATATATACAGAGTAGTGAGCAATAACTCAGGAAAAAAGGATTTGAAGAGGACTTACATTATTTATGAAAGTAATCTGAAGTTAAAAAAACCCCAGCAACCAAACAAAAGTACACACCCACAGTGGAGTTTAAAAAAGAAAAAAGCAGGAGATTTTGAAAAATATTTTTAAAAATTGAGTACTTTCAAAATCAAACCTTTTGGAAATGCTGACATTTTTCATTTCATTGAATCTTTGATTTTATCAGAATAATTTAGTTCTGAGCTGTGCATTTCATTTAGAAGTCGAGCTGATAATCCCATTCAATGACTCATATTTTACTCCATAGTCTCAACAAAGTTTGTCATGTCCTGCTTGAACGCGCACTACCACCCAAAATCTCCCTATTTTTAGCCAGAGTCTCACCCTAAGTAGAAGGTTAGGATCATTACAGAAATGTGTTTTATTGCTGCCAGTAATGAGGTCACCCAGTGCTTAGGTGATAGAAAATGATGCAGTCTGTACTCTGACCTAACAAGAACTTGCTTTGGGTGTTTCCTTTTGGCATTATGCCACTTGCCATCTAGAAGTGACATTAAAACCATACCACACACCTAGGAATAATTTACTGTGGTTTAGAAATTACAGTAAATAATATTTTTTCTTTTTTTTTTTTAAAAAAAAAAGGGAGGGAGGGAGGGAGGGAGGGAGGGAGGGAGGGAGGGAGGGAGGAAGGAAGGAAGGAAGGAAGGAAGGAAGGAAGGAAGGAAGGAAGGAAGGAAGGAAGGAAGGAAGGAAGGAAGGAAGGAAGGAAGGAAGGAAGGAAGGAAGGAAGGAAGGAAGGAAGGAAGGAAGGAAGGAAGGAAGGAAGGAAGGAAGGAAGGAAGGAGTTTTAAATTTTTTAAATTTAAACCTTTAAATTCAGGTAATATTTACATGTTAAGGGGTGGAAGGACAAACAAGAGGCATGCACCTTCTAATTTCTGACCAATTACTAATCAGCTTAAAAAGTCTTTTCAGAGAAATAAAAACACATTGAAAGTGTAAAAACAATTTAGAGAGTCTTTAATTCTGTATTGTGTGTGGAACAAGAATTTACAACTTACTTGTCTGATTATCTCTGTTAAAAAATCGTCCCTGTTCAGTTGCCAAATTTATTTCTTTTTGCATATTAAATAAAAGTTAAAATTCTATTATGTACTACGATAAAAAAAGTTAAAGCTGTTATATTCTGTGACACTTCCATAATTGAAGAATAGTTCAAATGAATTTGTAAAAAGACCACCTTCATATATCTGCATTATGTCTCACCCAGCTGTTGTTTCAATAGCTTTGTCACCTCATTCTTCTTATAATGATACCAGTCACAGCTATCTTAACAAATTCAATCCAATAGCATCCTTAGTGCCAGACTTGAAGCAGACAACAGTATAACTGAGAGCACTTTCAGTGTCCTGTAGTATGATCCAATCACCTCAAAGTGTGCCTTGGAACACCAGCACTAGGCTGCCAGGAAGAGCCAGATAAGCCCTGCTCTGTCCCTACCATACATGGTTTGGAAAGCTCTCACAGGCTTTTATGATACATGAACAAGAACATTTCAGGAACTTCAGACTGAGATTTTAATCGTTGAACTTGAAGGCATTTTTAAAATGAGAAAGTATATGTCTGTAGCTAAACAGAACTAATTTCCTACACCACAAAAACTTAACTTTCTTCGGTGGCAAAATGAGAATGTGTTTTGCATTTGTTTGCTCCTGTTAAGAAAAAAAATTTGGAAGTTTGTTGTGCTCTGCAGCTGCCTTTCAGTGAATCACAAACTTAAAATGTTACACTGAAAAAACCACATCTGGCACTGAAACAGTGGTGAGCCAACACTGGGCTCAATGGCCTGGTCCTGCTTGGACCCCCCAACATCCATTTTCACTGCTATCTGCTACAAACTCTGGAAAACTGAATTGTTTTGGATGATGTCATTCCCTTCTGTGCCACAGCTACATCATTTGTGCCTGAAACTTTATCTGCAGTAAGTCTGAAGTCTGGAATATGCTGGCATTACCTTGCACACACAAATCGACTGAGATCTACAGAAAACAAACTGGCCTGTAGTTGCATGGCAGTATGTCTGAAATTCCCAAAATTAAGGCTACTTTTTCAGAGCCTTTGAGCAGCAACTTGAACTGAACTGATCAGGCAAAGCACAAAGTCAGAATTTTTGGCCAGGCAATTAAGAATTGAGCATTGATTGGGGAAACCCTGATGTCTGCAGATAATTTACTTACAGGAAAAAGAAGGAAATAAAGATTTTCCTCTGAGAGGATCTCCAGTGTACAATGGACATCACAACATGATTGGGTTAAAGAGTCTACAGAATGAACCTTGATTTCAGAGAAGACTGGTAACATGGACAAAGGAGACAAATGTGAGATAAAATCTAGAGGACGGAGCAATCTGGTTAATCAAATCCTTCCTTGCTTGCATGTGACAACATTCAGAAAAAAATACATTAAAGATAACATAAAAAAGGATATGGTGGGTAAAATAAAATAAGACAAAACCCAGAAAAAATCTTCAGATTGAAGGAGCTACCTACCTTATTCCTGGAGAAGACGTTGTTCATCCAGTTGGTGAAGGTTTTCTTTTGCATGGACATACGCTGCTCCTGCAGCTTTTTGATATGATCTTTTTCATATTCAGTGCCCATGGTCACCTGGGAAGTCAGAAACCTCAGGAGGCTGCTGAGTGCTGAAGAGATCTGCCAGGCTACCTACAAAAACAGCCACATGCCCAGTGCATATAGGAAACCCAGCACCAACAGGTACAAGATTCAGTAATTCAGTACCACACCCAGTGTAATACCTTAATTTCCTTTTGCTTGCACTTTGCACTTTAATTTCACCAACTTTATTTTTAACTTTCTTGATCTCACCCTTTAAAAATACATCTCCAGCTTCAGGGTGAAAATGTGACGTGTCTATGCAGCTTTTTTTTCTTGCTCTCAGCCTCCACCCAGTCTCCTTGACCCCGTGAGGACCATCACTACCTGAAAGCCATCAACAACTTCCTTGTTTGTGCTGAAAGCACATCACAGAGAACTGATCTTGGACATTGCCAGAAGAAGGAACTGAAAATCACTTCCAAAAAGAAAAAGTTTTTGAGGACTGGCTGAGATGCTGTCCTTGGCTTTCAGGCCACAGTTTTTCCAACAGAAATCAAAGAGCTGCTTAGAAAGGAAATGGAATCAACCTGTTTTTTGCCTCTCATGTGTTCAGTTTTTGCACATCTATCACAGGAAGAATGGTGATACAGGTTCATAATCACATGAGCAAGGTCCTAGCCTGGGTATCAGGGAGTATTATTTCTCTTCCCTACTCTTGTCTTTCTCGTCCATACCAGTGAAAATCAGGCTTGTAATTCCTCACAGCACCCAAGCTGAATATTCAGAAAGATTGGAAAGGAGAAGTCTTTCCTTCAGAAGCAATGATTTATTTTTTTTTTACTGCCTTTTTTGTTATTTCTTTTAGGGGCAGATGTTTCTTAACCTTCAGTGCTTGACTTCAGGACAGGGACAGAATTGAAGCCTGATGGTTCAGCAACAACACAAGAAAGACTTGTGACTGCAGGTGGAAGCCTAATGAAAGAAAGAATTTTGCAAAATCTGAAATAGAATTTTGGACAACATCCTCTCAACATTTTCTTATCTTGTGGACTAGTTCAGCACTGCCTACTTTCTCCATTTGAAGAGCAGATATTCAAAGAATTGCCTTTCCTTACTGGAGAGGTGGTATTAACTCACTCCCATGTAATAACCCATATGGGTAACCCTTATCATAATCCATTTCTGAGTTTGCCAGATGCTTCTCAGAACATCTGCAGAATTCTTTTGTTTTTTAAGGATAGCTACCCAAACACAGCAGTCACCCCAAATAGTGATGGAAAGTGGTTTAATTTAGGTACAAAGGAAGGGTTATTTGTTGAGCTACTGCCTCACCCAACAGCTCATTGTTTCATCAAGTTAGAAGTGCTCCTTGTATGGGTAGATGGTCACCTAAAGACAGATCTATAACATATTATCTGCATTTTCAGGGTGCATAAACAGTGTTAGGAGCCAAAACTAGTCATAATGGTACATTACAAGAAAAGAAAAGATGAAAGAATATGAAAAAAATGGACTTACCCAGTTTAGGAGGAAATCCTTTCTGACATTCAGCAGCTGGTTCTTCTGAGGAACAACTTCCACTAGATCCACTCCTACATCCACCTCACTGCTTTAACCAAGAGCAACCTTTGATTTCAGGAACAGAGACCAAGTATTTATGATCTACCTATGAACCTTCCATCTGACCTGAAAGAAACAGAACCCAGTAAGTAAAGGTTGTCACGGGCCTTGTCCAATTCTTCTGCTCAAAAACAATACATGAACATCACCAAAATTGCTTGAAGCAGTTGAGAAGTCATATGTACCTCTGGTGCTTTGGTAAAGAGCACCTTGCACAACTCAACTGGAGGTTCTGCCCTTCTAAAGAAATTCCTACCTGGAAAATTGAACCTGACAATGGACTCAGGAAATGAAAGCACAGCAAAGAGTACAAAGATCAAAATGATAGCCAAGTGATTAAACTGGGACACAGCAAAGGAGAAGGTGAAACTGTGAAGTGTTAGGAATTTGCTCAGCACTGCTTTGAGGAAGCTTTTGTGCACAGACACCTGCTGCTGGCAGGGCAAACTGGAGTCAAGCTGGCAGTGCCAGCTGATTCCAAAGTTTACTATTCATGGGGTTCTCATTAATAACAAAGGGAAAATAATTCTAGTGACTTATATAGATAGGAGTGAGTCCTTTACAAGGTCACACATGCACAGGATGTATTTACCTGGCATCATCACCATGAATCAGAAAGTTGCTGCTGGGAATCAGTACTACAAAATGGGCAGGCATCTGAAATCAGAGGCTGTAAGGAAAGATATCAAGCTCAGAGATGAGATAAGGGAATAGCAGTGTTTTCTCTTTCAGAAAGTGTAGTTTAGCTAGCCTCCAAAAGGGACAGGAGGAAACATAAGAAGAAATTAGGAGCCCACTCAAACTCAGGACAGAAAAAACTTGATCAGTAGATTCTGTCTTCATATGCACACTGGAGAAATATCAGATATAATGTCACATAAAACTACTAAAAATAAATAAGATGAATATTTATATTATATTTGAGATAAAATACAGGTATTTCTCAAAATATTCCCTACAAATTCCTGGACTCATGTCCTGGACTAGCCAACTAATACTGCAGGCTGTTGGTTTAAATCTGGCAGAGGTTGTGTGTGTTGAGAAAATATCCTTGCTCCTTTCAAATAGAAGGCAGAGGACCTGTGGGTGAATTGGTCCTGGATTTCTCCCTATTGCAAGTTAATTATTATCTATATGGTTAAACATGCAAATCACTGTCTTTGCTTTTTATGATGATACAAGGCAATCAAAGATGTGGTATAAAATTTTACTAACTCCTGAATATCTATCTAAAGTTCAAAGTTAAATGGTGGACACTTATGTGACAGCAATAAATAAAGCCATTTCCTCTGTTATTTATATCCTAACAAAGTAAGAGGAAGGGCACAACAACATTTGTGTGCAGTTTCCTGGAGGGATCAGAAAAAAAATCACCCGTCTGGGCTAATTATGGGCCCTCTCTTGCTGCCTTTGCAGAGAAGGAAAGCCTTTCCACCCACCTCAGGAAGAAGGGCCTAAAGAGTTCCCTTCCCTTGCCTTGTTTCCAGCCTGAAGTGGTTTTCCATGATGGCAGATGCGTTTCTTTGTTTCCTAACAGGAAGGACCCTGATGCCAGATTCCGCTCTACAAAAGAGCCAGCAGTAAGATGTGTTAGGATTTCTTACCAGCCTTTCTTATCTGCCCAGAATCCTTCTGCTTAAGAGGAAAATGGAACCTATGGAGATAAAACAGATCTCATGCACAAGCAGTCTTGCAGCTCCAAAACTCCACAGCTCATCCCCCACTGCTCCTCCACTCCTGGCAACACCACATGTTTCTATCTACACCACACTTGTTTCTATCTATTTGAATTCTTTTTCCTAAATGTCATCATTGTCCTCCTCTCATAACATGAGAATTCCCAGCTCCTCTCTAAGATGGGAAGAAATGTTTAATTCCCCTGCCACAAGGAGCACAAAGTGACAGTCACAGGGTTGCAGATGCTGAGTTTGCTGCCTCCAGTTCCACCCCTGATCTCAGGTGGGGGCTGATGACCAAGAGCTTTTGCAGGGCAGCACAGGCAGTGCTCTGTGCTGCCACTGGGCAAAGCCAGCTCTGATTTCCCATAAACACATGCCTGCTCTTTCAGGGCTGAGTCCTTCACGTGGCTCAGGTGAAGGGTTTGGCACAGTCCATCACCCTCTGTCACATCAGCTGTGCACACCTTTCTGAGGGTACAAGAAAATCCTGTCTGGTCCCTGCTGAGGAGAGGGCTCCCCAAATCTCAAAGAAAATAAGCATTTTAAATGTAAACACATGCATGACAGCTCAGTCCTTTGTTCCCCACTGTGTCTCCAGCCATGTTACTTCCACATGTAAGAGTCTGAAAACATCTGGACACTGACTCCATAAAGGCATCCCTCTCCTGGGGCTGCAGTCATGTAGCTCTCAGTGTGCCAAGCAAGCACAGAAATTATCCTGCTGCCTGGGTCCCACAGGTGGCTCTTTCCCTCTGCCTCCCTCCCAGCTCCAGCAGCCAATGCTCAGTTCCATCAAAGCAGTGTGGACACAGGTGAGCTAAACCATGCCCCCAGAATGTTTCCTAAGCACATCTAACCACATTCCTGACCACACATGGCACATAGTCTCAGACCTCATTGCAGCACAGAGGGACTATGCCTTGGGTATTGAGAGCACTGGAGAGGAGCAGGAGTATTTTTAGTTATTGCAAGCTGTTCACTCATTTGGGAATGGAATACTAGAGCTGCAGAAAAGTTGGGAGGAGTTAGTCAAAAACAGCTGAGGAGAGGCATGGCAACTCCAGCTCAGTCTGCACAGACTCCCTGCTTTCACAGGCCTCTCAGCTGAACTCTTGTCCCAAAATAGCCACATATTTTGGGATATTCAGCTTCTTTCCCCGAAGGACTCCAGCCCACCACCCCCCTTTCCCTCCTTCCCTGCCCCTACATACCTGCTTTGCCAGCACTGCTGTCACCAGCCACCCTGGGGTGCCACCACCTGCAGGCTGGGGGGTCCACGGTGGATGGAGCTTCTCCCAAAGCTGAGCTCTGCCTGGGAGGATCTAACCCAGCATCCCGGGATGCTGGGCTGTTATAAACCTCAGCCTCATGCTCCAGTCTAAACTAGAAGTTGCTTTTCCCTATGAATAGTTGGCTAGCAGCGACATGACATCAACAGGGAGCAGAACTCAAGCAGAACAGTCGGATTACATCATCCAAAGGAACCGGAGCCCCTCGCTGCATTTGAAAGAGAGGACAGCTTAAAGCAAAATCAGATGGATTTATTTTTCCTGGCAGAAGAACTTCAGTCATCTTTTTGAAACAGAAAATATATGTTTGCTTGTTTAGTCATGAGTTAAAGATATTTTCTCCTTGGAGCTGTTTATATTATCTTGAAGTTTCCCTTCTGTTTCTGAACCTCAAATAGTTAACATAAGAGCTTCAAAGGCTTTTTGAGATGAACACATGGGATAAAGGACTTTCAGTCTCTTTCCATTTTATACAAACATAGATAAAAGGTTTCAAGTGACAGAATAGCCTTAATATTTTGAACATCAAACTGAAACTGCCTTAGAAATCATTATGTTGGCAATGCCAGATTTAACTAGCATATTTTTATAATTTAATTCAGATATTTCCATTTTTTTCATATCTACTAATGAAGACTGTTGCATGAGAGTGAAACTTCTTATCCACATTTGTATTTTAGGGGGTTGTTCATATATTGGACTGATAAAGCATTTAGCTCCATTTATTGATGAAAAAAAACTGTGGGAAGCACATATGGAAGTGGCTCCCAGCACCCTTAGTGCCAGAGCACTGCACCTACCCCCAGAGATAGTGCATATCATGGTTTTGGCTCCCCACTGCCCTGACCAGCAGATTACTGACTGCAAACCCAGCCATCCCAGTTTCCTTGTGAAGGTGTCCAGTCATGTGGAATGGTTGAAGGTCATTGGCAAAAACACTGCATGAACTTTTAACAAAAATGTACAAACATTTTAAGTTAACATTAAAGGTGTGAATTTTAACAGATGAGAGCTAAGATACAGTAATACAACATGAATAAAAATGGCAATTACTCTACATTGTAGGCAAAAATTTCCAGGCCCTGACCTTACTGGTTATACTTACATTGTTTGTTAATTTCTTATTTTCAGATTAGACACAAAATATTGCATTTTGAGAAAAAAAAACACAGATTTATCTGAAAAGAGAATCACTAAGCATGAGCAGCATGTTTCAGCAGCAGTAGTTCCTTGTTTAAAAAATTGAAAAGTGGTGAACATAGAAATCTTAGAGTGTATCTGAAATACAGCATCTGGTGAGAGATACATACCATTCATGAGCTGCTTTCAATACAATGAAATCTTCAGAGCTCCACACTGAAGTTGAATATGGGTTGCTGAGCTAGCAAGGCTTTGGAAAGAACACAGACAAGCTCCAGCTCAGAGAAAAGAATAGGTGGGAAAACAAGTTATACGTGGCATTAGTGAGCTTTCAGTATTCACTGGACCAGAAACTGAGTCCACAGTCTATCACCAGCACAAATCTGGGCTAGCATGAAGCCCTTCAATGGGAAAAGGGACAATAGTTTGCCTCAAAACCTCAAGACCTGCATAGATTCAGGACTTCTGAACATATTGGTGAAAAACCACCTCATCTTCCTGGCTGTGTTTTGATCACAACAGTGTTTATTTTGAATGGGTGTTCATTTCCAGCTCATTGCCATGATTCCTGAGTGAAGGAAGGCACTTCCAGCACATGCATCTGTTCACCTGTCTGAGCAGGTCAGGCAGCCAATTTTTTCTCCTGTGTTTTCCTACCCAAGTCAGGCAGGTATGCCCAAGGACCAAGATTTCTGAAGGTCCTGCACTCACAGTTACTATTTGCAGCATGGCAAGATCAGAGAAACCCAGAGCAGGGTCTGCCCCAAAGGCCTTAGAAATGCACCAGACATGGGAGCAAATAAGGTTTGAAGAAACTAAGTGGCACACCAGTAATCTTTTTTCCAAGGTTAGTATTGCCACTGGAGTTAAAATGCAGATGTTTCACACTTTAAGAGTGCCAAATATTAGAAGCAACAATTACTGCAAAACTTACAAACTGGTAGCATGGACACTTGTCTACTTTTCTTATTATCCAAATAATAATGTGGATTAGAGAGAACAACTGCTGAAGTGTGCTGTAAATTTTTTGAAGTCTGAAATGTCTTATACGTGGAGCATGTAAAACAACATTCTATTAAAAATAAAACCCCAAAGAGCAACCCTCCCCACCTCCAAACACCACTGAAACCTCACCTTTCTCAGATTGTTCTTTATTTTTAAAAGGAGCAGCCCCAGCAAGTTGTTGCAGTTCATGAGCCATGGAGCCTCCAGGAACCCACATGGTGTTTGCATGTGAAACACTCACTTTCATGTGACATATGGCACCAGGAGCCAAGCAGCCTGGTTTGCCTGCATGGGGACTCCACAGCAGCTGAAATTTGACCACAGGAGGAGCAATGGCTAAACTGCAGCACCCTGATGGCACAGATAGATCTTTGGAAATGCCTCAAGTAAGATGTGTGCATAGAGGAGAAAGAGAGGGGCAGGAGGAATTGATTTCAGCACAATGTCACAAAGAATGTTCTATTGATACCATTGGTCATTCTCAAGTAGTAGGCAGCATGATGTGGAAGATCCCTTTGGATTTTTTGGGACAAACACATCCAAGTGCTTTTTGCTAAGCTGCTATTCAATTTCTCCTTACTTTCCAAGGTCAGTACCCCCACTGAAGTTAAAAGTACCACCTCTCAGACCCAGTTTCAAACTTTCAATCCACACAGGAAGTTTTAGATTTATGTTCCACATTTGGACTTTACAAAGCATCCACATTTAGACATCAGGAACCTCCAAAATTACAGTCTGCTATAATATGCTAATCACAGAGAGGTGCTGGAAGTTCATGGGAGTTTAATTTTTTACAGATAAATTTAATTCTGGAACCAAGCCTTGGCACAAGCAGTAATTTCAGGAACATGTTTAAGGGCACAGAAAATAAATAGCCAGAACCTCTTATGGATACATAAACTGAGGTGGGAAAATCAGCAGCTTGCCAGATAACTACTCTGCCTGTGACCCTTAAGTAGCAGGATTACAAAATTTCAGTTACTGAAAGATTATCTTCTGGAAAGAAGCACACAAACCAAAATCTCAGTAGTTCAATATTAGTTTATTAAATCAGCAATTTTTATCACCGCTTTCTAAAAATGATTACAAAGCATATTAAAATATATTACAGTATCTGCAAAGAATTTACTGAGTAATGAAAGTGCAACAATAATGAACTTACAACTTTGTTTGCCTAGTTGGACAAACTGAAGCACACTGCACAGATCAAGCCTTTCCTCAAAAATCAGAGTGCCTTTTAAGTGAAAACAGTGTTTAACAAAAATAGTAGAAAAGGTGAGCATGTGAAATAAAAAATGAAGTCCATGATCATTCTCTCAGTGCTAAGTTACACATATCCATTAAACCATACACTTCACACCTTGCTTGAGATCCAGCAATTTAAAGAGCCACCAAAATGAGTGCACATGGTGAAGGGAATGAAGTGAGGGAAAGAAAAAGATGGTGCATTTCAAGTGCTGGCAATAAACAATGCTGAAAGCTAGGGACCACACACCTGCTGCTTTGAGATCAGGCTCCACACAAATCCACACCACACCCAATTAACAACTGGGACCTCGCCCTGACTTAAAAATCTTTGTAAACTCTCCAATTTCCAGCTGTCACAGCTTTTAAGTCTCTCAGTGTCCTGTATTGTGGTTATGAACGGTAGCCCCACATTTTCTGTTCCAATCTATAACAAAAACTCAGTTTCTGAAGGACTAGAACCAAGCTTGCAAATTTAAACTGTGTTGTGGAACAGCTGGAGGAAAGGTAAAAGCAGCAGTTTCTGCTTCAAGACAGTAGGCTACATCAGTGGGCACAGATGTCACAGGATTAATTACAGACAGCTTTGAATAATCTTGCAGAAAATATTTTAAAATCCTAGGCATAAAATGTCCAACGAATCCAACATCATCTTTCTTCAGCAGACATTAGTAACAAACTGAACACCAAAGATTACCTCATACTGCTGTTAGCAGTAACTTCTTACAGCACACAATCCTGAAAGAAGGCAATCCTCTCACTTCTCATGCTTTCATAACATACAGATTCACTAACTCCACAGAACATTATCCAAACAGTTGTGTGTGGCTGGTTTAACTGCAGGGCCTGCAGACAGCCAGCAGGAAGATGGGGGAGCCCCACAGACCTGTGAGGATGTAGTGAGAAGAGATCCCCTCCCCTGTGCAACAGCAACCTACTCCATCAGGTTAGTTGTGCAACAAAGTTCACAAGAAATGTACTTTATTCCTATCATCTAAGTGTGATGCTAGTTCACTGTACCATATACCCAGAAATACATTTATGTAGCTGTGGATGCTGACCATGAAACACTTCTATTTCTCCAGACAGCCAGAGAAAATCCACACCTATACATGCTTTATGCATTCACCTTCCAAATTCTACAGGAATACAGAGCCGAATACTACAATCCCATCTAGGCAGAATATTTTAACTTATCAAAATTATGTATTTCAATTTGTCTGCCTTAAAACCAAGTTAGCATATTGCCACAGAGATGGAGGAAAAGGCTGTGCTTTCCATTTTACTACCAACAAAATTAGAAAAGTAAAGTAAAACCACTGAAACTATCCTGCTCTTCTCACTGAAGGAGGATATTCTAATGGCATGGGATCACATGGCTCCAATGTATCTGGAGCATCACCCCTGGAAGCTACATGTGATGGGAACCCAAGCATGAGTCCACCCCTGCAGCCCTGTGCTGCTGCAAAGTGAGGGAAGGCAGATCCTCTCAGCTTTGCCTACACTACAGTAGTCACAATGCAAAGCTTGCATTCCTTCTCCTGGTGGCTTTCCTGATGAAGCTAGTCACTAGTACTAAGCTGGTCAGTAGTGTATAAAGTGGTACTGACTGCAGACACTACCCACAAACAAACACACGTTACTACTTCTGCAGCCTTTTTCTTAACACCTGCAACAGACTACCTTTTGTTCAATCAAAAATAAATTACAAAGAAAACAGTTACTCTGCAGATGTACAGTCATAGACTCAGTGTTATTTCACAGCTCTGCTAAGTGCACAGAGATGCACTAAGGTCAATCTGGCTCCTAATTTAGGTCTAACAGAAATAAAGTTGGTATGCTTGAATGATAGGAAAAACACCTAAGAATTAAAAAAATACAAAAACCAAGTCCTCAGAACAATTTAACTATGCCAGGACATCCTTGATACAGGCCCAGAAACCTGGCAAGGTAAAGGTGGTGTTCTGCCATTACTTAAAATAGCATCATTGTTTTCCCATGGAAGAGCCCTGACAAAGTTCATGGAAATTGCACCTCAGAATAGAACAGATGCAGAAAGATGAGAGGTCCAGAAAGATGTGAAGTATTAAACCTGACAACCTACAAATATGATTTGAAAAAAGAAGCTGAGGCTTTTCTTAGATCACACACAAAACTGATCACAGAATGACAAGAACCTTTACTGGGAGACAATATCCAAACCATTTCCCTCCCCACCCCTACTACAAGAATGTTAAAGCACATTTTGGCCTGCTCTGTCTCAGAAGACATTACTGCTGCCACTTACTGAGACTTAACAAAAAAGTGCTCAAAACTACAGTACCTTTGATGTGTAGGGTCTTTCCTATTACAAATTGAATACAAGTCAACTCCTGCTCATGCAGGAATAGACCAATAGACCAGAACTGACTGCCAAATTTAATTTTAGGAAAGAACTGGCCCTCCCTGAAAGACTCAAGTTCACAGGGCCAAAGACTTGCCCTCTTTAAAGGTACTGATAAAAATTAGCTGTAAGCAGATAGTATGTTCAACTTTGATTGTGTGTTGTTGGAAAATAAATGTTTATTTATTCCTTTATGTTTATTTATTCCTTTCATGGATTGTTTTCAATAAAGGAGTAATATTTGGAGGAATGCACCTATCATTTATTACAGTCAATGTAACAGTTCTTGTTAGCCTCCTCATCTTTCAAACCTGCCACCATGGGAATTGAATCTCTCTTTTGTGGTTGTCAGCTGCATGTTGACAAAAGAGTTAAAAACTTTTCTTAAATATATTATATATTAAAAATACACAGACATAACTGCATAATTAGCCGTAAATAGAAATTAAATACCAATGAAAATATCTGGAGATAATTTTATGTGCTTTGAGGTGAACAGAAAATTTTCTGAACAGAAAATGAGCCTTAATTTCAATGCAAACATGCTTTTTTTAGTTTAAGAAACCACTCTGCTGTCACTTTGAACCATTCAGAAATTCACTGTTTGCAGAGAAACTAAGCTCAAACCGCAAAGAAAAGTATAAATCCAAGGAACAAAGGAGATCTCAGTTCTTCTAATAATACTGAATATATAGTGCTGTGTAAAACTGAAGAAGCTGTTCTTCAGGTAAGACACAATGACAGATCAAAAAAATAATTCTAGTATTTTGCAGTTCTAGATAGAATCTGAAGTTTTAAAACAAGTTTGCTCATATTCTGAGCACTTACAAAACTCTCCTCATCACTCTTCTATCTAACTCCAATTAAATAATAAAAAGAAAGAAAATAATTTCCTTTTATATCAGCCTTTTCTTAGACTATAGAGATGCTGACATTCACTCAATGGCTTAAGTGCATTTTTAGCATCTAAATACTCCTGGCATAGGCAGGTGAATTTAACATTTTGAGCTTCAGTGTGCTATTTAGAATAGTTTGGAGACACTTAGGGTTGGTAAGTAATTTAGGTTTGGTGAAGGTCAGCGACTTTTATGCATGGTCTTTTCTGCTTTATGGTTGTAAAGGCAGTGAGACATGGACACAAGACTACAAAAACATTTTCACCTTATGACATAGCTATTATAAGGCACTTGTGATAAGCATGTCTGAGTGAAGGTCAGCAAGGACAGTGACAGGAATGTTTCCCTGCTGCCATGCTTATGACTTGCATGAAATGTGCTGTGAGGTTTAAGGATCTAAGCTTAACTTCAAATTTTGGTATTTTTAACACATTTCCTCTGGGATTTTCAAAATCCTCATTCTTCTCCCTGCATTGTTCATTCTGCTGTCTGGAAAGGCTTCCTGTGAGATGGAGGCACCAGGTGGGAAGGTAGTGTGCCAGGCAGTTCATACCCATCCAGTTTAATCTTGATGAGATGCTTTGCTAATGCAAACTCCTCATCATCCAGCATCCCATCGCCATCACAGTCTGCAAGTTTCCAGATCTTCCCCAAGACGCTGTTGGGTAGTTTAGAAGTCACCATCTCCTTCTTTGCACTAATCCCAGATATTTTGCCATTGATTGGTGACAGAGTGTAGAAAATCTCATCATAAGCAGGTTTATCTTTGGCAACAACCCACTCCTCTTCATCAGCTCCTTCCTTAGCACCTTCTCCATATCCATGGCCAAAAGGTCCTGCCATGGTGCCGTCAAATGCTCCACCATGAACCATCTCTGTGGGCATGTTGCTCTCTTCCTGCCTGATCAGGTTCATCAGGGAGGCAATTTTGTTGGCCAGCATGTTATCCACAGCTTCAATTAGCTTTGGTTTCAAAGAATGAAATTTTGTGAAGTCGCAATTCTCCAACTGCTCCTGTGAATGACACAGTGACAGTAGTTAAAAACTATTCCAATACATTCAAAAGTTTAAAGAATGGGCTTCAAATTATATAAAATAATATAAATATACATATTTATAATATATATTTTATATAAACTATATATTTATATATATTATAAAATAATCAAGTAATAATTCAACTAAGATAAATATCTTTTGAAGCAGTTTCTATACCTGAAACTCCTCTTGAAGGAGAAACAAGACACACATGTAACATACAACCAATACATTTAATCAAACACACTAAGACAATTTTGCAACAGTGTATGAGTTTGTCTATTAAATTACATTTACAATACAGTTTTCAAAGTGCAGTAGATAAAACCACAGCAGTTGATGAATGTTACCCAGCAACTTTCCATCTGATTATTTTTTTCCAAACATCAAAGAAAGCTTGCAAGTCCTCAGTCCTGCTAGCACTTATATAAATGCTTAAAGTTAAAAATAAAACCAAATGTTTGCAGGACTGATCTGATTTTATAGATCAGACTTCTTGGCTGTGGTTAGGTCAGGAAGAAGTGTCCTTTACCAATAAAGAAAAGCTGAGTTGAGATAACAGCAGCAGTGTTTCATAGCAGTGCTGTCAGAACTCATGAAGTCAGATGGTCCCTGCAGAATCTGTGGAGTTTTCATCCTAACACCAGTGAAATGCTTACCTAGGTGATACAAACTATTCCAACACAAGCCCAAGTATGTTTTAAACCACAGCATTGTAAAATTAAAAATGCTTTAGACAATTATTAAATTTTATCTACATGGTAAATGCTTGCCAGGAAGAGAAAGTTAAAATCCCAAACATCACCACTACCACCATCTCCCACTTGCTGTAAAATTATGTTAAACTGATTTAACAAATCCCATCTATAACCTCAAGGAGCTGCTCCTATACATATCAAAATGATCATGACATGAACCCAAGAAACCTGGAGCTCAGGGTACAAACAGTCAACCAACAACTCTGTTCAGGTGACATACACAACCACCTGATCAGAATAAATTTATGCAGTGCAATAAATCTCAGGAAGCAAAGGTGAACTTGCTATCTGTTTTGGCACAATTTTGTTTTCACACAATTTTGCTCCTCATTACAGAAGTGACTGATCTCTCCTGTACATATTTGCTGCCATCTGCTGCTGAAGCTTAACTGACATGTAGTGTAAGTTTGAAAGAGCTTAATTCAAATTTTGTTTCAATATTCAGGTCTCTCATTCTCTCATTCTGCATCACAAGCAAAAGCAGCAAGAGAAGAAAGAGTCAATTTTTGGCACAAAACCCTCTTTCAAATTCTAATTCATGAAACCCTTCCACCAATCCTGCCTGTGAAAACTTAGCTAAAATACATCTTATGTTTCATCTATGATTTGCTGCCTCATGCTAATAGTTGATTCTCAGGTTAAATATTATAGTCTATGAAATAAACTTGTGACTTCCTATAGATAATCAGCCAATCAACTGATGACTAGCTGAGCAAGTTTACCACATACACTGTCAGAATGATGCATCTGGAAAACATCCTCCATCCCACTCATGACTAGCCCATGGCCAGAGCAAACTGCAGGCTCCTGGTCTCTTGTTCTTCAGCTTTCAAGCTGAATTATCCTCTAATTCAATGGCCATTTAAGAAGCCTATGATCTGAGATACAAACATTTCCAACTGATGCTTAAAATCACTGCTAACACAGTTGTTTTTCCCTATGGTATTTTCTAAACAACTCATCTCAAATCAGAGAACAGAAATAAATAGGCAAGAAAGTGACAGAAAGTTGGTTGAAAGACAGCAGAAAGTCCAAAAGAGGAAGAGAAAAAAGCTATTTAAAATTAGTTGTGAGTATAAACCAAGAACTGTCTTTCTCCTTCAGAGAATACAATCTTAACAGCACAAGAAGAAAGCAAAAGACAATTTTCAGAAGCAAGAGTTTTAAGCTGGACTTTTCAAAAGTCACACATTGCCTTTATTACATACTGGGAAACAGTATCAGTGAAAACAGGAACAGAGTAGAGTAAAAATGAACTTATGACTATGGATATCTTCACCTACACAAATATTTTATACCATTACAAAAATGATAAATATAACCACATTTAGGATTCAAAACAAGAAGCCCCTTAACCTGTGAGTGTTCACTGCCATTTTATTTGTACAAAGCCTTCAGTACTTTCTGCCAGGAGAGACCAGGTAGTGACTAAAAGGACAGAAGGTCAGATTCCTTATTCCTTATTTTCATATTCTTTGTGTAGTCCTGTATCAGTGAATGCACACTAAGCAAGTTACCACTCTTTGTCAGTCTGTACCCCTTCCAAGTCACTCTAACCTCATCAGACAAATGACTGTCATTTCAACTGCCCTACTGCCAAAGACTCTAAGCTGTAATGCTGAAATACTCTGCTCTGCCTTTCCCAATTTGGCAATCCTGCTACTAAGTTAAGAGCTCTTTCAGTGGAATGGTAATCTACCATCTTACCTGCATTTTCTTGACTTCAGGGAAGTCCCCTGCTGAGATATGGTGTTCCCTTTGCAGCTGGATGTAGATCTCAGGCAACTTGTTGATCAGTTCCTTCTTCTTGTTCTCTTTCCCAAATACAGAGGGCATCTCTTTTTTCAGATAGCTGATGATATAAGCATGAACCTGAAAAGAAGCAAAACTGAAATCAAAACTACTGTTTACCAACACTTAGCAATAGCATTTCTCACCTAGGTCATATAAAGAAACAGAAATATGTTTCCCTGAGGAAAGATATTATCTGCTACTGTTTCTGGAACTTTGTGTTTACATGAACAGTGAGCTATCAGTTAGTTATTATTAGCTTTTGCTGCTCTCAGCATTCCTTTGAGGGGCAGAGAAAAAGGAAACACATTTCAAAGGATTACAGATGCACACTTGCAGTTTTAAGGAGAAGCCTTGTACAGCATTCTATGAGTACCAACAGAAAATGCAAGACCCCAAACCTCAGTCTTGACACTGTACACAGAGCTCCAGCCAGACTGGTCCATCTGTATGATCTGTAAATCATCTGCCTCACCAGCCATTGTGGAAATCAATGGGACAGAGAATTCCCCCAGTAATCCAAGTATGCTAAGTGGCAGGGCTAGCTATTTGAAGTGATATTACATTCCTACCTACTGACTCACAGAAAAGTGAGTACCTGCAGTCTATATTTATGCAGCCACCTATGCAGATGACAGAGCAGCCAGTTCCAACAGGAGCAGCATGCCATGGCTGCCTTGTGAAGCCCTGGGGAGAGAAGCACAGCCTTTCCTGCTCATAAGGAAAGACATTAATTCAGGATATCTGTAAACATACTGATTCTTGCACTGCCATCAAAATATCCATCCTGCCCACCTTCCTCATGCCTTTATTCTCAACCATTCATCTCTTCCCCCATGCCACTCTCCCACCACCTCTCCCCACCAAAGCATCTGCTTGCCCACAGAGCAAGTGATCAGGTCCAGAACAGAAACAGTGGCTGCACTTCCTAACTGAGGTGAGTTCAGCTCATTGTGTGGACATTGACACTCATTTTGCACACAAGAGGGAAGGCACCAGGGCAGAGCCTCTTTTAGAAGTAATGCATGGCTATCACAACTTGACACTATCAAACTGCTCTCCAAAGCTCTGACCTGGCCTGGACCACAGCAGACAAATGACCTCCACAACAGCATATCTTCACAGAACTCAGGCCCTTGCTCATTTAAAAAGAATATAGCTGCCCACAAAACAGAAGTTGCTTACAATTTTCACAAACACAGAAAAAAAAAAGAGTTAAAAATTAGGTATGCCTATCAAACTGTTGAGCAATAAACAGGTGAAATTTTCAAGACTAGGGGAAGATAAACTACCATCAAAAATCATCAGTAAAACAAGTGATTGCTTTGGTGTTGTGTAAGAGCAATGCTTAATAGCTATCAAACCATGACAGAATATATATTATAGCCTTACACAGTCTGCACATGGCAATGCTCTCCCATTCATCTCCTTATTGTTAAGGAGGAAACAGAAAAAAATCCTTGCTTTTAAAAGAAAAATTACGCAGCCAGTTTTTATGTGCACATCTGAAGCTCACAACTTTCACACGACAACACTTCCTTGTATCTAGAAAGAGTATATGCATTTTAATTGCAATTAAATTTACATTTCTATAGAGGAGAAAAAAACTCCAGCATAAAGAAGTATAAACCCATGAAATTTTCTAAGAGTATAGATATGAGTATTTCTCCAGAACTATAAAATGGATTCAATAATGGTATTTATAAATAATTGTAAGTAATTTTATGGATCTTATGTCTAAAATAATATTTCTACCAAACCCAGAAGCATATGTTTATAATTCATAAGCACTAACAGTTTCACATGAGTATTCTAAGTGGTCTAAGGTCTGCCAGCATGCACATGTGTTTCTTGTAGATAAGAACTGTCCCCATCTTCAAAATGGGATAGTGAGTCACAGGACTTAGGGGAAAAAAAAAAAGCCTAATGCCCAAATTTGACAGCATGTTAAGACTTTGCTTTTGTTTCTAGTTAGTGTAAATGCTTTAGAAAACATTAAGAAGAGGGTAGCACATAAATAGGGTGAAAGAAACCCCACACTCAAGGCTGTAAAAAGCGGTTTTTGACTGTCAGTACTTTGAGAGCAGTTTGGAAGGCAGAAAAATGACACTGGATTACATTGCTGCTTTCCTGCAGATAAACAGTTTATTCCCCTTCCGTGACTGTCTAACGTACCCCCAAGAGCACTGTGTTCTGTATTTACCTTTATCCATTTTTTATTTTACGTTTCATAGAAATATCTAAAAATTACTCAACTGACACTCACTCCTTCAATGCCAAAAGATTGCAACAAATGAAAACAAAATGCGGCCAACATTTAAAAAACAGACTGGATCTGGGGTTTCTCTGGCATCACAGCAACTTTTTATACAACATCACTGTGATTTTAAATGGAATTTTCTACAGGGTGCCCTAAAGCTCAGGCCACAAAAACCCCTGAAACAAACCCTCAGAAAATAACCTCACCAAAAAAAGCCCAAAAGCGTATCTTCATATTCAGAAATTTAAATAAGCCAACAGAGGAAGTGGTACACACCCTCAAACAACTATTGATGTACTGATGGATTTGCAAGTTGTCTTTGTATTTGATTAGAAGTTCACGTTAAAATTGTTTCAAGGAAAATGCATTTGGTTTGATAAGTGCACAGGAAATTAGAACACCTGTCTGCTACCAACAGCTTTCTCCCCAGGTGATTATCCTTTCCTTCAAACAGCGACAATTCAATCCAGGATTACAAACTGTGCCAAAAAGACGCGTTTCACAGCAAGACAAAAATGGGGAAGGCTGAGACAGGACGTGCTGAGAGCAGCAGAGAGCGCTCACTCCATTTTGGTTTTGTACCTTTGCAAGCCTCGCCCTTTTAATGAGATCATTGAGCTTCCTGACGGCAGCCTTCTGCGGGAGGCTCTGGATGTCCTTGAAGAGGTCCTGCGCCTCGGCCTCGAAGAGCCGCCGGTTGTCGGTGTTGCGCAGGGGGTGGGCCCAGAAGGAGCCGATGTAGACGCGCAGCACCTCGGGCGTGTCGATCACCTTCCCCAGGGACCACATCAGCGCCCCGTAGACCCTCATCAGCTGCTGCGTGTCCACCTGGTCTGCCTTGTTGAGCACCACTCGGATCTTGTCGTCCTGGCCCCGGAACGACTTTATGGCCTCTGAAAACTCATCGGATATGTCCAGCTTGTGCGCGTCGAAAAGGAGGATGATGCGGTCAACCCGCTCAGCAAACCACTGCAGGACCTGGCAGAAGTCGTAGCCTGAAGGAAGAACACACTGTTACAGCCTCACCACTCAGAAAAGTGAGTCCTGGAGAAGGTAGGGCTGGGGATAGAGAGCAAGAGGCTGACAGCCTCTACCTGGGGCAAAAAAAAAGACTGATGACTCAAGAGGACAATATCTGTGTGACAGTGAGGTCAGGACAACTGTATCATGCATGTCCTTGACCAGTCTCACTATTACCACCTTTTGTTTTTATCAGTGCCCTTTTTTCTGTCTCACATTCACGTTTGCCTCTTTCCAGGAGTCTGGTTCCAGTACAGCGCCCAAGCTAAACAGGACTGTGGGGCTCTGATCACGATCTCTCCTCATCACTGCCACTATCAGTCACGTTGGTAGCACTGCTTATCAGAATAGAATTAACAAGGAAAATGGTGCAAGTGCAGCATTCCAGTACAAGGCAGCAACCAGAAGTCTTTGGACTTTAAAACCATTTTTAAACTCATCTCTTCTGATCTTGCAACACTTGCTGTTATTTTTGTCACAGCAGACTAAAAAGTACAATTTACAGTAACATGACTGCATTGCTGATGGTTTTGAGGACATGGCAGATTACAGAACACGAGCAGTGACCTTTCTGATCACCTGAAACAAGCTTGATCACGTTCTAAAGGAAAGCCTATTCATAGCACCTGACTAAATGCTTTTACAGGTTCAGCTGGTACCTAATCCACAGCAAGCACTATTCAGGAATCCTTATTCAGAAGTGACACATCTAATCCGCAGAGTCACCACTGGTGATGCAGCTTTGGGCTTGGCCTGCGTGTGACTCATCTGGTATGAGTAAGGAACAGCAAAGTATGTACTGGGAACTTTTTGCTTTTAAAAAAAACAGTTTCCTTTTTCCCCTGAACTCTTTCCCCACACTTTTTAAAAGTGTCTTGCCTTCACGCCACTTAATCAGGAACGAAACACCCCCTCCCCTCCTAAAGGGGCTCCTCCCTACATCCTGCCAGACACTCATTTTTCCTTCCAAACCTTGCAGACCACACAGACATTTCTGTCTGCAAGGGCGTGAGCATCAGCAGTGATGCTGCAGGAGCAGCACAGGGCTGGGCATTGTCTGACCAGGGGACAATGCTGGCAGACATCTGCACATTCTCCCCCAGCCACTCACGCTGCCCAGAACTGACAGGCAGGAAGCTTCTGGCACATCCTCCTGCTGACAACAGGAGCGGGAAAGGTCTGTCTTGAGACATCTTTGAATGTCACCCTCTGTGTGTATTTTTGACCCTTCAAGAAATCAGCTCCTCCATCTGTGGCCTGGATGCTTTCCAGAGTTAAATATAGAGCATGCTGGGAAATTGTGCATGTCCTCTAATTTTACATAGTTCCTTTTCTGTTCTCCTGCATGTTAAAATGAAAGTTAATATTTGACTCCTCTCTTGGTCTCAGAAGGCTTCAACTTACTCCTAGTGATACCTGTCAAATTTTAATATTACACAGATGTTCCATTCATTCATAGGTAAATATGAACGTATGTAGCTAGTGAGATGGGAAAAAACACCAGCAGCAAAGAGACAAGGCCCTGTAATGTTATTCTTCCATCAAACATTTCAAATAAGAAAAGTTGCAGCTTACAAATGTTAGACACAAGCTAAACTTTTAGAAAACAGTACCCTCTCCATCAGAGACATATTCAGGGATAGCAGAAAACATCTTGTGCAATCCTGCTTACATTTGCACACAATAATTTAGGAAGTCATCAAAGCAACTCAAACTTCAAAATGTGCTAAATATTAGACTTACAACATAAATGTGTTTGTCAGACTGGCTCCTTCAGGTAGCAGGTCAGACAAACCTTGTTGTGTGCAGCATCACAAGACAAGTCAAGTTTGTGCTCTACAAAACCACCTATATGCAAACTGCATGAACAGCCCATAAGCCACTTACAGGAAATGTATCTGACTATGCAGCATTTCAGTCAAGGTTCAGTAATTTCAAGTCATGACAGCGTGGAATATGTGTATGCAATAAATGCATAGGCACTTGTAGATAACTTCTGTATGCTGATGCCTAAGTACATTAGACCTTTATTTAACCTGCCCCCAAAGCCTGGGACACTGAGAGAACAGTGCTTTAAAGCCAATTCCCAAAATCTCATATTTGGTACAACCACACTTTAAACATGATTAAATCTAGCAGCATACAGGAGAACCACACTTTGATAAAAGAACTATGACAAGGAACACGTTCAAGGCAATCTTTAACACATGGAAAAAAATTAATGAAATTTTTTTTCTATCTAATCAAGTTATAGCCTATGAAGTAGGTAAGAGTTTGAGGTAATTACTGAGCTACATCAAATTAGGTGAAAGTCTATCATGCCAAAGGGCAGGCCAGCTAGGCTGTAACAATTGATAAGGCACATACCATCAAGACAAGGAATTTCTGAACAACAAGTGAACAAGAGCCATGTTTTGTTAAATCACAGGAGCAATTCAAGATGGTAGTGAAGTGTCATGGTCCTCCAGGCAACACAGGACTACCAGTGAAACACAACCTGGAGTGAAACACAGCTCTGTCCTGCACTTGGAAGTCTGAGACTTCTCCAGCATTCCCTAATGGTGTTGAATTTGGTTACACAACTGCTCACTTTTTCAGTGGCATATTAATATCATACTCTAGTTTTCTGCTTATTTCACGTTCCCTTCCACACTATTACAAAAGTGGCAACAGATACTTGAATGCTGCCAAACAATTTTCTCTTGATTTAACAAGCCAAGAAGGGGCAAGATGCACCTAATTTTAATTTTAGAAGGAAAAACTAAGCAGGAATCTGCAATGGAGAAGCAGACCACCACTGATTTTATGAGACTGTGAAAACTGGGATCTAAATATTTTGTGGACATTTTATGAGAAGATTTTTTCAGGATTAAAAATCATTAGTTATACACTCAATTTTTTCTGTCTAAAATAAGAGTGCCAACATGCAGCATTTGTTTTATTTCTGCCTTTGCTTGCAGAGATGTAGAGCTCTCATGCTGTTCATCTCTAATATTTCACCAACACCAACACAACTTATAGCTTATTTCCTCTGACAGAGATATGAAACACAAGTTTCCATTTCTTAAGCAAAGGTCTGGAAACAGAGGGCAGCATAAGCCACACCCTGCATCACTACCGTTTACAACTCCACAGAAAAGCAACATGAACTTAAATGCAGCTGAAGAATGCAAGGAAGAAAGTTGTTTACATTACACTGTTCTGTTTAAATAGTTTCTCAAGACAGGCTAATGTTTAAAACAGCTTGATAAACAGTGTTCAGTTCTCTGCAGAATTTTCATATTATTAAAAATATTCTCATTTGCTCTCCTTCTACCATCTGACTTCCTCTTTTGACTGTATTATATTATAGCATGACTGAGCAACCTTAAGAAGCAGCTCTAGCAGCTGTGCCCACAATAAACAAACCCACCTTATTTATAGCTCCACCCCCGAATTTTTGAGACATGACCAACCTACATGTCTGAAACCAAGCTATTACAAAACATTTCTTCATTCATGAACTTCAATAGTATATAAAAGAGTCATTATTATTTCATGGAAAACAATTAAAATGATGGAGTGACAAAGCACTAATTAGTCAACAAGATCATGCAGCTGTAGCCATTAGCAGCCATAGCAGCAGATAACAGAAATACCAACCCCCACCAGCTTCCAAGAGAAAAAATTCCAAAGCCAACATTCAGCCTTAAATATGGGTTGTACAGGGCTTGCAGTACAGATATGCAAGAGCACCATACACTACCACTAAAACAGGCCCCCCAAAGATTAGAATGCTGTTTTGTTCAGGAGAGCAGATAAAGCTCTGCTCACCTCTGCTGATGCGCTGCTTCTCTCCAGAGAGAATTCCAGGGCTGTCAATGATGCTGATGCTCTTCAGCACCTCATTTGGAAGCTGAGAACACATGAACCTGCAGGAAAGGAGGGGAAAAAAACATTAACAAGAGCTCACATACAGACTGTCGCCTGAGAGCTCCCCATTATATATCTGGTTTTAGAAAGATTCAAATGAGAATCAAAAAAGTTTCTGAATCCTGGCAAACCTCTATGTTTGCAACCATACACGTCTAAGAAAAATTATGAAGAGAGCTTCTCAAAAAAGAAAACACAGAGAAATCTTGTAAAACTGTATGTTTAAGGGCTGATAAGACTTAAAATTTTGCAAGATCTCACAACTTGGGCTTTAAATGCAACATTAAAAAGACTCCATCAAACCACTATTTTGCTAGGACCAAAATTAGTACACATGAGAAAAAATTTTTCATGTACTCCAGGTTATGGCCAGACTCAAAGACTGAAAAGGGGAGCAAGCAGAAAGCCACAGTGACAATATGTTTATGTCCCAGTCCCTGCCACATCTCCCTCTCTCCTGATTTAGCAGTGTTGGAGTGATCCCTACTCCCTAACCCACCTCTCTCCTCAGCTGGGGCACCAGTGAAAAACATCAGTATTTCTGCCACAAACCCAGCCAAAACTATCACACTGGCAGAAGCAAGAGTTCCAATTACACACAGCATGCTCTAAACAATAACCTCCTGCCTCTGCAACAGGAGGCAAATTCAATGGTGGCATTACAGAAAAATAAATAATTCACAAGGACTCTGAGAGCCGTGCAGGGCACTTGGTGTGTTACATGCAAGCTGCAATGATGCTTCTGGGATAGTTACTGACTGAAGAACTTCACTGCCCTTCATCATAACCTGCCTTTAAGAGATTTAATCTTCTTTTAATTTAAGAGTTTAATCTTCTTATCAGGGAGCAGCTGAAGTAACCCACCCTCCTCCTGTGAGGCTGCCCCACACAGGGTTAATCTGCAGCCTCAGGCTCCAGGATGGGGCTATCCCACATCAACCTACGTTTTCACAAAGCACAGTGCCCCAAAAAATGGGGTATTCCAGACTAAGGTAAAGCAAGACCTTTAAGGCCTTGGATGATCTGAGTTAGGAAGAGTTCAGCCAGTCTAGTATCAGATACAAAATATAAGCTATACCAAAGTCTAGATGGCATTTTATACAATACAAAGGAAATTGGGAAGAGAAGAAGTCCTGGCACCTCACTTCACCTTGTTCTGCAGGAGACCTTGTCACAATGAGCCTTTAACAAAAGCACACACTGTGCCTTCTTGGATAAAACAGAAATGGCAGCATCACCTGCACCTCTCCCTGAAACCCAAAAGGGCATAAGGAAAGAGCAGCCATCCCAGCCTGATAGAACTGAGGGTATGTAAACACAGTGTAAAATGTATTGTTTGTTTTAGTGGGACACCAGGTGTAAAACATACCTCGTATCTGAAGCAAATTCCTCCACTAGAAAGTTTTCTACTAGCTTAAGAGATATTTTTGAAAGAGCAATGAGGTGCTATTTGAGAAAATTACATTATTTGAACCTGACAAAAGCTAAAGGCAGTGCTATGTCAAAGTAAACACGTTATATGGAAGTATAATGGATGTGTGTAAGTGACAAAGAAAATACATTTAATCATGTGAACCCTTACAAAAATACATACATCACTAGTATGTACAGCATGAAATAGCTTTCATAAATTTGGAAGTGTGAAGACTGGATTTTCATGTATATTTTTTCTTATCACTCTCATCCAACCTTAGAAAGCCCAGTGCTTATTCAGTATCACCAAGATGTTTCTAGCCCTATCTTATGGGGAGAAAGGCACTGTTATGCCAGCTGAACAATACAGCAGTGTCTTGACTCAGGCACCACCCAAACTGGGACAGCTGGAAAAGACAATGTGAGAAAATAGAGAATTACAGAAATGCAGACACTGCCATTTTTGCAGCAGTCATAAATGGCAATAGGAGGAGAAAAGCACATGCTAAACACATAGGAAATAGAAGCAAGAACTCATAATTAACTGCTTGTTAGCTTTTAGAACATGTCCATAAGATAAAGATGAAAGATGGGTTAAAAATCTTGCCTCAAACTAATATTTTAGACAACTTAAAACTGTAATGATAGTGGTATTTGAGTTTTCCTTTTCAACACTGAGACTTACTTCTTAACATACCACTTCATGCAGGTCACATAAATGCTGCATCATAAAAAACAGAGCTACATTATCCATCTGAATGACAGACTTAAAAGTGTTACAAAAAGAGTTGTATAAATGAGATGACAGTAATTTCTTAGGCCATATCAAAATAGACCAGGACCATGCATGTCTTCTCATCAGCACTAATTTTTTCCCATGCTTTTCTGGTATAATGCAGTATTCTTCCATCACCAGCATCCAAGGGCACACTAGGTCCTGTCCCTCTACTGTTTCCTCTCCAACTTTTCTTAAAAGTGTACAGGATAAGCAAGATATTAATAGAACACCTCCCACAAGCAGTGGGACCCAGGGGGCAATTAGAAGGGGTCATGGAAAAAGACATAAGCAAGGTAACATCAATAAATTAATGCAGGTAATTACTAAGTACAAGCCTTGATTGTGATACCGTGTTCTTGTTTGTTTCATTTTTTCCATTACCTCAGTCCCTGTTTCCTGTCATTTGGATTGTTACACTTGGATGAAAAGGGCACTCAACTTCATAGTCTAAGTGCTCACAGCCTTAAGTTCCTCCATAAAACAAAACACTAGGTTTGGGAAACCATTTAAAAAATAAAATGGGAGGGTATGGAATGGGGTGGTAAGTAGAGAGAAGTCTATTAAGGCAGGAGGAAAAATGTAATATTGGACAAAAAGAACTGTCAGCATGGCAAATGAGAGAAGGCAAAGTAAAATATGTACTATGATTACAAGTAACCTGGTAGGAACTCAAAGATACTGAAGCCTAAGACAATCTCATCTGAGCAAAGTCATAAAGAGAAAGGAGTTGGTAAGTTTTGAAAAATGCTAGGGAAAGATAAGCACCTAGCTCTCTGCTGAGCAACTAACGAGTAAATGCGACTGTAGGGGAAGATAAAGGTGCTCACAGCACCACAATGTAACAATATCACAGCCACCAAAAGAACTGGAATAATTCAGTCCCTTACTTTGAAAGCACATCTTTTTAGCTAGCCAATTATCTTGCTTGCATAACAGCCAGAACTCAAAACAGCTAGTTAGACAATTAAGGCAAAACTTACATTGCCACCCATCCAGACAAACACATACCATTATTAAATGTTCTGTACAAATATCTGAATGTTATGCAAAATACAATTTATATAATTTGTATTACAAGTATATTAATTTTTTGTAGAGAGAGCACAATGATGAGGAAAGCGAAAAATAGTGATCTGGAAGACAGAATTTAGCCAATCATCTCAAACTTGTTACTTAAAATGGGACTTGACTACAGCTTCCCACAGCACATATTCTTATCTCTGCAAAGTAATAGCCAAGCCAACTGTATGCAGCTATAAACTCTCTTCTTTGAACAAGCACAGCAAGAGATAAAACTGTACATGATGAACTTTTAACACCCATGCCAGTATTTATCAGCCAAACAGGAAAGTTTATTGTTAAAAAGAACCAATTTAGATTAACTGGCTCTCAAAGTGAGGCCTCCATGTCAAGCTACCATCAAATACAGGAAGAAAACAAGGTGATTGCTCAGACAATAAGAATGGAGTTATTAGCAATTAATTTTCAACTCGAAATATTTAGCATACTACTTAAGTTTGCTATCAAAATATTCACAGCCCCTGAACAACTTGTCCCTTTTTACAAACACAGCAGAAGCTAACACTAACTCCCTGGTCCATGGAATTACCTGAACACCCATGTAGTTGATATTAAACACTTAACAGCTTGAGTTTTTACTTTATCCATGGAGCACATTTTCCATTCTTTTAGACCTTTTAGGTCTATGTATGCCAGCAATTCATGATTTTAAATAGCTATACCAAGATATCGAATTAAATCAGTGGAAACAAAAAAGACAGCACCAAAAGAAAAATATTTGTTTCCTTTTTTTTTTTTTTTGAATGGTAGTTTTTAATAATAGTACTAACCTATCAGTTTTATTGAGTAGAATTTTTGCATAAACTTTTCCTGAGTCCCACCTGGCATCATGTCTCACAAACAAGTCACCCAGTGGATCATTTCTACAGTTTTATGTGAACTGGTTTTAACAGCTATTTTCTATTCAGATAACTGAATATCTCTATTGTAATGCCACCCTACCTAGTACTGCCTTTTTTTTGTTTATTTCACCTGAACTGCCACCACTTCTGCTTATATTAGAATATTTATTCCATGCTGTTCAAAACAGAACACGCCAAAATTTAAATGTAGTCATCAGAAGACAAAGCAAGATGATCTCTCTCACCTGTTGAGGAAAGCATTCCCAAAGCGGCCGAGTTTCCGGAATGGCTTCTTAGGATCAACAACTAGGGCATTTCCAGGAACATTTCCTTCTGTTTCTCCATACATCACAGCAATGAAGGAATCTGTGGTGGGCTCTGGACCAATCCGCATGCCTGGAAAGTCTTGCTCAAGCAGGTATCTGGAGGTGGAGAACACAAAGGTGTATTTATACACAGCAGCTATATTTATACCTAAATATTCCAAAATGAATGATTGGGATACATGGAAAAACAAATACCCACAATTTGCTTAAAAATTCCCATGGATATGCATATTCTATAAGAATATGATTACATTTACCTGCATTTCATTATTTCTGCTAACCAGGGAAGGAGGCACAGGACTGAATTAGTTTTTCACAATATCTAGGTAAAAGGAAATCCTTTTACAAAGACAGTGTGGAAAGCACTCCCCCAACTGCAGCACCTCAACCATTTAAGTGAATGTTTCTACCAATTTTAATCAAGTACAATTTAACTATTTACATAATCAAAACTGGATTTGCATGAGAATTCTTTTTCAGGCACAGGTGGTGGTCCTGCATACAACTGCAGCACTAGTTACGTTTTAGTGCATCTATATTAACACTGCTTGTTTAATAAAGGTTTATTCTGGACTTAATTCAACAGTGCTATGCCTATTCTGCTATAATTTCCTACATCAATACTAATTTGAGAGGACTTGCTGGCTGCTTTTGCAGCAAAAACCATTTTACACAGTATCTATACTTGCTGAACAATCTCTGTCCTCAAATACAGTACCCAAGCATTCACAAACTTTATAGATCAGTGCACAGAATCTGAATTTAAGGAACTAAATATATGGTACATATTCAAACACTGTTTTCCACTAGCCTTAGCAAACTAGCTCCAATTAGCTCAACCTATAATCAGGGAGCACGGAACAGTTATTTGCATGAGATTTCCTGTCGCTTTCTGCTTCCAAAAAAAAAGAAATTTAAAAAATGCAAACACTAGAACTTGTGAGGAAGGAGGAACATAAGAACAATCATGCCATAACATGCCAAAGTCAATTTGTTTTATCTCTAGAATAAGCTGTACCCAACACACAGTAACAGGGAAATAAAACTGACCACTCTCCAAAAGTAAATGAAACCTTTCTGCCCACACAGAATCTCACTGTACAAATTAGATCATGGAATGATCTAAATGAAATTAAGACAAAACTTCTTCAACTGCTCAACAGTTGAACCCCTCAAAGAATTCCAGGATTTTCAAGCATCCTGGCAAACAGCACAACACCTGAAACACCAAAGTGTGTTCCCACCTATTCATTAAACATCACTGCAGACCAGAGTTCTCTAAAACAGAATGCCAAGGTTAACTCACAAGAACCACTAAAATTTTCCAGATTGGAGCTATCCACACTTTGATTTTGAAATATCAATTATACTTCTGACTTCTAAAATAAGATTTTTAACTTGCCATGATAAAATGCTCTATTTCAAGCATTGCTTTTCCTCACTGTCCTTCTTTCAAAAGAGAAAGGCTCTCTAAGAGACTTCTCTTAATACAAATTGCTATTCCCAGGCTTCTGCTGACAGAGGTAGCAAATCATAAGGTGACAAATGACATATACAAGAATCTGCTCCAAGAGCAGCAGTAAAGAACATTTATTGAACCAAATGCACAGCAGTGAAGTCCCACATCCCAGGTCAAGGAAAGCTACACAGTGGGATCTAAATGCAGGAGCAGACACCTCCAGGGTAACAGGATAATTGCCATCTATCATAAGCTCATAAATTATGGCATGATTATGGCTATTCAGTGGTGATGGTCTTTTAGATGCCTAAAAAAATAATTACATGGCCTGCTCATGAATTTGCTGCACATGTAACACTTGAAAAATTTAAAGAGTTATAAGTACAGAGTACCTTTCAGGATTTCCAACATCTCTATTTGCAGCTCTGAACTCCATAGTGCAAATTGAGAGTAGGTGTTTATTGAAATTACTAAACCACAACAAAGTGCTACTGAACTGCAATGACACTCCCAAATTAATGTCATAAAGGCAGCTTTAGAAAACAGGCTTTTAGAGCGATAACAATCCAGGAAGGCAAGACCTCCTTCCAAATACCAAGCCCCACCCAACAGCCACAATACTCTGCCTGGTACAACTATTTAGCAGACACAGAAATCACTTTGCAGCACAGGTATTTTCCATTAAGATTGGCTCACAATTGCACATCAAGAACTAGTATAGACTAAAATAAACCTCTTCTTGAGCACTGGCTGTGCTCAAGTGTGATGGGTTTGGCTGGGACAATAACTACTATGGGGTGTGTTTTAGATCTGTGCTGAAAAGTGTTGACAATACAGGGGTTTCTTCACTGCTGCTGAGCAGCACTTACACAGAATCACGACCTTTCCTGCTTCTCAGCCCACCAGCAAGTGACTGGGGGTGAACAAAGAGTTAAGAGGGGACACAGCTGGGACAGCTGATCCCAGCTGACCCAAGGGATGTCCTGTACCATATGGCATCGTGCTTAGCATATAAAGCTAGGGGAAAAAGGAAGGAGACACTTGGAATGATAGCATTTTCTCTCCCCAGGTCACTTATGTATGACAGAGCCCTGCTTTCCTGGGAATACCTGAACACCTGCCTGCCCTTGGAAAGCAGTGAATGAATTCCTTGCTTTGCCCTGCCTGTGATGCTTTTATTGTACCTACTAAACTGTTGCTGTCTCCAGCCAGTTTTCTCACTTTTACCATTCTGATTTTCTCCTCCATCTGCCTGTGCAGGGTGTAAGTGGCTGTGTGGTGCCTGGTTGCAAGCTGGAGTTGGGGGTAGGCTAAGCCAGAACAGGCTGTATCACACTTCTCAGCATGAAAAACCGATTTTACACACCAAAGGTAAGAGCAGTCTCCTGTCAATTGAAAAGCTGCCAAGTTTTCTGTACCAAATGCTACATTAGTACAGGAAAATACCTGGATTTTCAGCATCTGCTGTGCTTTTCTCAGGAATTTTCAGCAGAGAAGGAGTTCAAAAAGGTTCACAGGAAGAATGCTTAAAAATAGCCAATGCCCCAAAGACAGTCTAGATCAAACAACAGACATCCTGTTGATTCTTCTCTCTTTGTTTTTACCTGGGCTATAACCTTTCAGCTTTGCCAATAAACATTCATCTATGTTCCTCTGCAAGATGTATAGCCAGACTATGGGAAACTAGTTTACAAAGTTCCAGAGATAGAAAAGATCACTCACAGTGGTAGACACTCATTATAATCTGAAGTCTAAATGGATTAGCTAGGCCATACTAATGCACAAAAGCAAGTGAGCTGGACAGAGCAGCACTGAACAGGGATACCCTGTGATGCACTGAGAGATAAACTCATGGCTGCTTTATAGGGCTGTTCACCTCCATACTGCATCCTGCACAAAGCTTTTTTTTTTTTATAAACACAGCAAAACTAGCAGATGTTTGCTTTAGTGTAAGAATTCTGCTCTAAATAACTCAAAGCTTTCATGTACAGCTAGTAAAGAAGTCACAGCTTTCACTCAAAGAAACTAAGAGGGACCTTCCTCCCACTTCACCCCCAAAGAAACAGATGCAGCTGCACAAGTGATCACACACTACTTGCAGACTCCAGACATCATGCACAGAAAAGGGTGCTCTCACAAAAGTCAGCTCTGGCTGAGTTAAATAGCAGGAAGTTTACAATTTTTAACCTCTGAGTAATACCTGTGAGCAAAGTAAAAGCACAGCCTGGCAATCTGAGGAATTTACTTCTGGTTTGTCTCAAGTTGATAAGTTCTTTAAAAAAAAATAAAAAAAATATCTGTCTTCTACATTTTTAAAACAGAACAAAATAAACTACCTACTTGCATTAATTACCTCTTATCTCTTTTCCATGCAGTACAATTCTCCTCTCCTGTCTCTCTTTTCCCCACTTTTTTTTCTAAAAAAGTCATGAGACATTGAGACAATTACAGAAGCTGCACAGCCAAGCAGCTCTCATGTAAGATAACAACTGGCTCTCACCATACTCCCACTTCATTAAACACAACAGGACAAGCATTAACATTTGGAAGTATTTGTCTGAATTGTCAGCATTGTCAAATAAATGAATAAAACTATCACCACACTACACCTCAGACAGCAAAACTGACTGGTTGCACTGCATTGTTCCAAGTGGCAAAGCGGATAAACAGCATTGAGTGAAAAAACATAAGAGCTGTTAGAAACCTGGAAGTGTTTGTTTGCATATCTTAATCTCCAGGGACATTTAGTCACTGGTACATCAGGGTTTTCCATGAAGACTTAGTGGAAGGAACTGGGTGGATATGGATGTGTCAGAGGTATGAAAATGTGAAGTTCTCACGATAACGTCTCAATCAAAGTAAGTCCCAAATGAATATTTGGCAGCTAAACAGAATTGTTATGTTCACACATAAACCCAATAGTAAACACTTAGGTAGACCTAATATGCCCTCCTGGCTATGAAGTCAAGAAATGTGAACAAAAAGCAATTTTAATCATTTTAAGGAGTTTTTAATTGTTTATTTAAGATTTAAAATAATTTAAAATAATGTTTTCTTTTTAAAAGGTTTGGAAGAATAAATCCCCTATAGCCCTACTTAATTCTAAGAAAAATCATCTATAACAAATATAGGATTAAAACAATCTTGAGAGAGTATGAGATTTTTCCATGGGAGATTTAGCCTTTCAGAGGGGAAATTTATTTCTGGATGACCTGGACTTGATAATATTTTCCCATGTCTTCTTCTGAGTCTTGCACACAGCATACATTAAGTTCTCTTTTTTGACCTTCTTTTTCTCCTCTAAATTGGATTTTGAGTAACAGTCTCTGTGACACTACTGTCTAAGTTGCTGCCCATCTTCAGTGGAGCATTTTTTCATGCTGATTCAGACAATTATCTATGCTACAGAAAACGCTGAGGCAATGAATGCTGATCATAGTGAGATCCTTTGGAAGCAATAAAAGATACCCTGCTACAGATTTGGGCTCTACAGTCAATGTCTTCTCCAATAAGCCTTGTGCAAAATTTTTAACTTCTCTGCAAGTTACCTAAAATGGGCACAGCAGAAAGGGGCAAAGAGGGTAAAAAGAAGGGCACATCACAGTAGAAGCCACTTCTTGCATCAAGTCAGGCATTTTAATGAAGCACATGAGAAAGCATCTTTGAAAACTTCACCTCTGCCAAAATCATCTGGGCATCTTCACCCTGCACTGACAAAGGATAAAAAACAAGCTGGCAACAGCTGTAATAAAGTATGGGTTTTTTCTCATTCAGACTGTACATTACTACCAGCCAACGCTTTTGCTCAGTATTAACTCAGTGATAACAAGTTACTCACAAAGCAACAGTAGCAAAAATACAGGTAAGGCACTGCAAGGAATATTAATGTTTCTAAGCACACTACTGACTTATTACTCCAGTCAAATACAGGCAGCTATAAAGGACAGAAAGGTGAATGTCCACAAAAAAAAGAACCTGTGTCCTCAATCAAGGCAACTCTTACAGGAGGGGGAACACAGAGTTTTCTATGAATTGCTGACAGGCAGAACAAGTTCTGGTGTGCACATATTTGTGACCATTCTGCCTCCCTCTGCATCACCTGTGCTCTCCCCATCTTGTCCATAAGCCAAGCAACAACACTTATCTGGAAATATATACAGACTAACAAGGCAACTGCAATTTGAAAGAAGAAAATGAATGAGTATGCCTGGAGAAATGTTCAAAAAATCCAAATCAACAACCCCTTCCCCCTCACATCACCTCGTGACTGTCTATGGAGATCCTGAAACTAACTTTCTTTTCTTTTAATTACAGCCTTATTTCTATTTTTAAACTATTCCGCTGAGCAATACCACTTTGTGTGTTTGTGGAATTCTGTAATAATCAGTAAAGAAACCATGTTCAATGTCAAGCTTTCAATTAGGTAGTTGTAAAACCTGAAAAGACACATGATTAGTTCTGTAAACATCTGAAAAGCTCTCAGGTGATTAAAGGTAAACATTGATCTTCAGTGGAGAGGAGAGGAAGGCATTTTGCAATGCAAGAACAAAACGGTGTTATGGGCAAGGCTGCCCATAATCTTTGGACCTGAAAGATAAATATTTGTATATTTTACAGAAAGACTATAACGAACTTCAGCTATAAGTAGGTCAAAATGTGAACCAAGTGACCTCTCAGTGTCTACTGCAGAGTTGGGCAAAACCTCAGACTGATCTGCAAGTGGCATGTTAGAGGGAAGCTCAGACATATGCAAAATATTCACAGATTCATAGAACTGTGCTTACCTAAGATATGCTTCAGCTTCCTAAAAATGAGTTACTAAGAAATTTAGAAATAAGGAATACAGGAAAGAGAGAAAATACTACAACAGGAACACTGTTCAGCTGCCTTAGTAGTGATACTGCTTCTTAAATGCAATTGATCAAAATACAGGGACGGGAAGGGAAGACTTTCTGGCAAGTCCACGTGTTTTTTGCCCAAAACTCCTGTCACCTTACTCTTCTATGATCACATCCGATCTGTGCATTAAGCTACTTTTGGGAAAGAAAGGGGAGGAGATAAGCTGAAGTGATCCCTCATGGCCAGCGCAGTCATACGTTTTAGCACGAAGCCCCTGGTTTTCCTTGGAAATAGCTTAGAGATTAAAGGAACTAAGAGGAAGTAGACAACGGGGTTACACGTTCTCACCAGAACATGAAACAGACAGAATATTCTTGCACAGGAAGCAAGCGGCGAGCTGCAGAGCGTGCAGCAGGGTCGGGAGCGGCACCACCCTGGACACAGCATGGATGTCGCCGGCCGCGGGCAGGCACCGGCACGGCCACCGGCACGGCTCTGCTCGCACCCCCAGGGCAGGAACCAGCCCGGCCACCGGCACGGCTCTGCCGGCCCCGGGCGGGAACCAGCCCGGCTCGGCTCGCACCCCCGGGGCAGGAACCGGCCCGGCCCGGCCCGGCTCGCACCCCCGGGGCAGGCACCGGCCCGGCCCGGCTCGGCTCGCACCCCCGGTGCAGGAACCGGCCCGGCCCGGCTCGGCTCGCACCCCCGGGGCAGGCACCGGCCCGGCTCGGCTCGCAGCCGCGGGGCAGCGCGGCCCCAGCGCCGCCGGAGCGCGGGAGGGATTTAGCGCAGGCAGCAGCACCGCGGGCAGGGGGCGAGGATGAGGAGCGGCCGGGGCTCGGCTCCCCGGGCGGGGCGCGCTCGCCGGGGTCACCTACCGGATGAAGGTGGTCTTGCCGGTGCTGTACTGCCCCACCAGCAGCACCATGGGCTTGTTCTCGAAGTCGGCGTCCTCCAGGGCGGGCGAGTGGAACTCATGGAAGCGGTAGTGCTCCTCCAGCGGCAGCAGCTTGCGGAGGTAGAGGTCCCGCAGCCCGCCCGTCACTGTCTGCACCACGTCGGTGCCGCCGCCGCGCTCCCGCCCGCCGCCCTGCTTCCCCAGCCAGCTGAACATCCCGCCCTGCCGCAGCCACAGCCACAGCCACTGCCGCCACAGCCACTGCTGCCACCTCTGCCGCCACAGCCACTGCTGCCACCTCTGCCGCCACAGCCGCAGCCGCCGCGGGCCCGCCCCGCTCCCGCTCCCGGCCCGGCAGAGGCGGTGCCAGCAGCGCCGGCCCGGGCGGGGCCTCTCCCTGCCCGACACACCCTGCGAGCCGGGCGGGTCTGGGGTTTCATGGAGGAGAGGTTGGTCTGGCTTTTTTCCCGAATCCGAGAATTTTTTTAATTTTTATTTTTATTTTTGGGCCACAAGTCCGCCTCTGGAGGTTAATTGTGACATCTCAGCCCCTCGCGATGAAATCCGGAAACACTTTGACTGCTCCGATCTGAACGTAGAATCGCCCAAATGCTTGTCGTGTTTTCCTGATGATGGTTGCTGTCTTTGGATGCAAAAGAAATGTGTGACTAAGCGCCGTGGTGTTTAGCTGCAGTGAAAAATCTTAGTGTAACATGGAAATCTTTCTGTGAGACGAGTGTAGAAGATACAGATATAGATAAGTTCTAACCTTAGGTCCTGCGTTGTGTTAAGCCACATAGGAGGATCACCTTGCTCATTAATTTTACAAGTTTTAGTAGAGTGTAAAACCAGATTCACTACAACCTTGGGGAAATCAATAAAGCAAGTATTTTTTTTCCTCTGACATTAAAGTTTGCTCACTAAAGAACCAACCTTGAGATCTCTGTTAAAAGAAAAGGACTGGAAATTATTGCTGAAACAGTGTTTAAGCACAATATTACAATGTACCTTTTGTGTGACACACTTACGGCTCCTTCACAGCAACAGTATCATTAACATCCCCTTTTGCTGGTCCAGCACATCTGCTGTTTCACATTTTTATCCATGTACCTTTCTTCAACCTCATTTCCATGTTGAATACTGCATTTTCTCTATATGCTCCAGGTCTTTTCTAAATACATCAGCAGGTTTAGATGTGCTCTTTTCATCTCCTTCCTCTCTATGCTGTTCCTCAAAGAACAGATGTTAGACTTTAGCAATGCTCAGTTCTGGGCATTTAACCACTTTGCCTTTTCTTGGTTCCTTGCTTTGCATTTTATTTAGGGCTCTGCATATATTTTGCAACTCTTTTGTTGCAATTTCCATGCTGAGTCCAAAGATTTTATACCATTTCACATAGGGTCTTGCTGACTGGTTTCCTCATTTTTTAAAATCTTCTTTTCCTAGTTTGGTTTTGTATTCCTTTAATTATCCTTACTTTTCTCTCTGTGGCTTAATTAATATGTAATTAAGTTATCCTTGTAGTTACTTACACCTTCTCTATTTTACTTCAGTAATTTCTTTTAAATTAGTCTTGTATCACCACATCTTCAGAGGTCTGACTGCTCCTAATTATTAATTATCTGCAAAAATATCTGAGCTGTGGAAAAGCTAAGTACTGCAGTGTGGAGTGAGGTTCCTTTCCCCCTTGTCTGTGGTGCTAAATTCCAGTATTTAATGACTGGAGACCCTACACAGCTCACATACCTCACAGGGCAGGTATGATGCTGCCTCAGACTGTCCTCTGGGTCTCTGGGAATTCATGACTCAGAGCAGGACTGAGCCAGATGCAGAGCCATTGTATTTTTTCAGTCCCTAAAAATTTTCCAGCATAAGACTCAATCAGTTTTTTTAATGCATAAAATTTTATCAACAAGAAAACTTAATTATATATGTGCAGAGCTGCCTCACTTTGTTTAAACCTGCTGCTCACTAGATTTGCCTGATCCTCTCTAGGTCTTGTGATAGAAGAGAGGTGCATTGACTTCACACATCTCTCTTCTCTGCCTTTCACTCCTCCTGTTCTTTTCCTAGGCTGCAGATTCCTTAGCTGTTCCTACCTTGTATGGAAGCAGTTCCACCTCCTTGATCAGGCCTGACACTTTCCTCTGTATCCTTGTTGAACACAGAAAACTGAGACACTGAGTAATCACTGAGTTTTGAAATGGGGTAATGTGCTCATTGTCCTCCATGACCCTTCTGTGCCTGCTGGAAAGCAGCAGGAAGGGCAGGGAAGTGTTTGCCCTCACACACCTCGTTCTGCTGGTCTTCAGGCTTCCTGCCTACATGCTTCCTGCTGTTGGTGAAATAATTTTTGCCCTTCAGACAATAAAGCTCTAACTGTATACGGGAACCTGGGAGTGTTTCCAAATTCCCAGGTCTGGCTGTGCCCTCTGGCTCCATCCCATCCCACACTGTGATGAGATCCAGCATTCATCAGCATGACTGCTGCCTTTGCTCTCTGGTTTCCATGCAAGATAAACTCTGGGCACACAGAGCTCCTGTAGCATGCAGGTGAGTGTTCACTGAGCTAAGTGGCAAACAGGAGGGTTACATCTCTGTGCACCACCCTGGAGGAGACCCTCAACCTTGACAGCAAAGGAATTTGTAAGACTTCCATGTCTGGCCCACAATAACAGGATTTCATGACAGAGAATTCTACAGCAGAACTGAGGAGTGGGGAAGCCTGTAGGAAACACGGGCTTGTGGATATAAGATGTCTAATAAATAAAACAATATTGAATTTTAAAAAAATAGAAGAAGAATGAAAGTAGACTTTTACAGATTCTATCTGTCAAAAACCCAGACTGCTTGCTAGAAAGGAGACACATTACTGTCACAACCAAAATGTCAGAAAATGGAAAGTTGATATTCTGCTAACAACAGCTGCCATACTCTACAGCAAGTTTAAAAAATCATATTTTCACGAGTGATATTAGGTATATAACTTTAGTTGTGCTTTGTCTGTGTTTCTTGTGTCTGTTTGATGTAATAGTCTCAATCACTTTATCAATATTAAAGAATGTTTGGTATTGTCAATAGCATTTAAATCCAGCTTGCTAAAATAAATTACCATGAATTGGTTCTTGTAGAGATGGGTCTTGGTTGTAATCCTAAACTCAAGGTGTCCCAGGATCCTGGGCTAGCTTGCATCTAGGTCTGGAGCAGGTGTACTTTCTTCTTCAATAATTTTTCAGCAGCTATGAAATGTCTGCATTTTGCCTTTGTCTTTCTGTTAGAGGAAAAAGCACCTAAAATAAATGGCTGAAATATACATTTGGTATGAAAAGTATTTATTTGCTGTAACTCCTACTCAAAAGAAGTGGTTTGTTATATAAATGTAATATTTATTTACATTCACATACAGTTTACAAATGGCTTCCTTGATTTGGTTTTAGAGACAATGGATTTTGTTCTCTGCTGCATTTCTGCACTGGCAATCCTCTGTTTCTATAGCACAGGTAGAACACAAACAGTCAGTGTAAACTTCCTCACACTTCCTTGTCCATGCAGTTTGGCCCTGGCCTGGAAGGTCACTTCTGCAAGCACAGTGGGGCACAGCCTCACCCAGCCACGCTCCTGAGGCTGTCAGCAAGGGAAGCACATTAGTTCATTAGGAAGAGCTGTTTTTCTGAGTTTATTCCCTCCACTGACAGACAGGCTTAACATTTTTGATGACAAGTGAAGGGCTATTCTTAGTGTTCTTTGGCTTTTCTTCACTTCCTAATAAAATTCCTTTTCTTCTTCATCAACAGGACTCATGGATGGTTTATTTCACATTCCTGGGTGCTGGGCAGTCAGCCAAGTGCTGGGTTCCCTCTCTGTCAGGCACACACATGCCATAGCCATCGGGTGGTTTTTGCAGTGCTTGCTCTTTCTTACGCTGCTTTTTCCGCTCCACAGCCGTGCTCAAGGCCTGAAGAATCAAATCTTTGTTGTTCTGCACGTTGTAGTAACTTAGATTCACCAGTTTGTCGAAGTTTTCCTCTGAGTAGCTGAGATTGTTTATGTAGTATGGGCCACAGGCATTGTCAACATCCACCTCACCCTCTGCCATCTCCGAGGGACTGCGCTTCACCCCTAGAGACAAGCAGTGACTTGGTTAATTTGCAGAAAGCAATTGGGGTCTGGGTATTTCTCAGGCATGCACAAATAGTGGATCACAGCCCTAAACTAAACTAAATCAGTTTTTTGCTTGACTCTGCACCGGTGGGACACAGCAAATGAGCAGGCTGAGCTTCTATCTGTCTGCTGGTACAGAGAATAAATAGGTTCTTGGAAGAGAAGAGGTCAATTAATTTTGTTGGATTCTGGAGATTACTGAATTCCAGTATGTGCCTTTGACTGCTGAAGGACGGCTGATGATCCCACCCGTGGGGCAGAGACCTGAGGACGAGGAGATCCAGTGCTGTGTGCTATCCTGTAATCCCATGTCATGGTTTCACCCCAGCCAGCAGCTGAGCACCACAGCTGCTTGCTCAGTCCACCCTGACCACTGGGATGGGGAGAGACTCAGAAGAGCAGTGGGAAAATGTGGGTGGAGATAAAGTTTAATGGGACAGAAAAGGAAGAACAATGTAATTCTCATTCCAGATCCCAAACAAGCACTCTACCAGCTGCCAGGAAGAAAATTAACTCTTTCCCAGATGAAACCAGGTTCACATATGTTTTTATGCTTCTTCATAATTTCCACAGACCCTTTGGTTTTCTGACAGTTGGCAAGAGGGAAAGAGAGCGTTGGCAGCCCAGAAATGGTAGGTAACATTGTCAGAGAGAGAATCAGAAACACAAGAATTTTTCTGTCAGCCTCCAGTGAGACCATCACCTTGCCCAGAGGGTGTTACTGCAGCAAACAAGTTCCCTCCACAGTCACAGATACCTGCCCCACCCCAGCCATGGCAGGGGGAAGGCACTGGGAAAAGTCAGCATCTCACTGACAGCACCTCATGTGTTTGGGGAATCTTCTCTACCAACATGGGCCTAACAACACTGGTCAAAGGGTTCTGATTTTCCTTGAAGGGTCTCTTGGAGTCCAAGAGATGTCTCAGCTTTGCAGACAGGGTTACAGTGAACTGGCACAACCCAACTGAAGCAGTCTAGGTCTCATACAGAGAATTCCCTTTCTACTTGATTGTGGAATAGCCTAACAGTGCAGAAGTTAACCAGTTTGACTACGTCAATTTTACTTGTTTACTGCCCAGACTCTAAATTTCCTTCTGAACAAGCTGATGGATGAGCTCCTATGGAAAAACTGTTTGTGTGATTGTACTAAAACTTCACCATTTAGATCTGGGCTAGGGCATGGTACTGAAGCACTATAAATTAAAAAAAAAAAATAAAATAAAGCTGATCTCTGCCTGTCCCTAACAAAGGACAGACATCCCTTTCCAGCCTCCCAGGACCTTCTGCAGCATCTATCCTGCTGCTGTGGAGGTCAGGTTTCAGCTGCAAGGTGTCAGTCCTCCCAAAAAACTGCCTGCACAGAGCCTTTTCATGCCAGCTCAGCTGATGCTTTGCTCCAGGGGCATGACCAGGACCCCTTCTTTCTCTTCCTGTTTAGTCTTGTCTTGCAGCTACCAGCTGAACTGGTTGGGCAGCACAAGCTTGCCTCGAGTGAATGCAATATGCAGATATCACGCAGGTCTTCAAATTAATTTTCTTCATACCTAGCAAAACCCCTTTTTAGACTCCCTGATAATATATGCTGACATTTAACATCTGCACATCATCAGATGTTCACCTGATAGTAGATACACCTGAGAGTAGATAACTGACTTAGGCTGGGAATCTCTTGTTTCTGGAAATTATTGAGAGGAGGAAGGCAAGCAAACTCCCTCACAGAGCAATACAAAAGAGGAGTGCAGTACAGAAGAGCTGTACAGAAGCTAAATGTCAACTCTTCCACTTCTTTCTTATTTTCTCCTTTCTTTAATTCTCTCTACAAAGGGCAACTGCAGAATGTAACCTTTTGGTTATCTGATCAGTGGAGAGAGCTGGAATAGAGTGGTGTGTGCACAAGCATAAATATCCTTAGTCTGTTTGGATACTGCTCAAAACCCCACTTGTACACCTCAAATGTGCAATGAACTCAACCAACAAAGCAAAAGTACCATGTTATTTTTTACAGCTTACTTAATATAAAAGGATAAGAATTTATACAATTGGGACAATAGTTTCTGCATTTGTTTTGGTTTTAAATTGAATGTACTAACCTAGAACTTCTGGCTTTCAAGTATACTGTAGGGCTTTGAAGAGAACTCACAATCTGAGGTAGGAATTTTAGCATCTGGAGGAAGAGGAATTGAGGCTTTTGTAGCAAGAGAATATTATGGCATGTGAGATATTGTACCAGGATTTAGAATTCATTTGTTTAGAAGTGACTAGCAATGTTGCTTTTGAAACCCTTTCAATTTCAAAGTGAACAGACACTGTTGGAATGGCTCAGTGTTGTATTTTCATCACTTTACTATACTTCACTGTTACATTTTCATCACTTTGCTAGGTCATGCTTTTGTTTTCAAGATTATCTGCCTAAATGTAAGCCTGGAAATTATCTTAAATAATGAAATCCTTAGACTCCTTGGAGGATTCTCAAACAGGAGAGGATGACAAGTATGAGAGGAAATTACTCCTGCTAATTTCTGCTACTGCAGATAAACAGAATATTCTTTTCCTCAATTAACTACAATCTGCTTATGAAAAGCCAAAAAGTATGAAGAGGAAAGTGTGTGCCAAAGGCTAGTCCCACATGCTTCTCTACTGTTCAGGAAAAAATCACATATTTCTAGATATGGTTCAGATCTAAGCAAAGAGAGTTCAAGTCTGCTATTACAGCATGATCTGAAAAACATATATTATCCAGTAAAACGAGGAAGGAAGTGGCTGATGGCTCTGTTAATGTGATGGGTTACTGAACTTACCAGGTGCTTTGTATTCCCTGAAGGTGTCATTTACTAGAGGAAAAAATACCACAATAGGTGTTTCTGGGCTCTCTTTATCACCAACAATGTAGCATTCCTTCAGATGTGGAGTTTCCTGATCATCTGGCACCTTTGTAGGGAAAGGAATTCCCTGTTTCGCAAAGTATTTCGAGGCATCTTTCAGGGGCTTGTTGCCAAAATAGGAAAACAGAACAAAAGAAAACATCAGAACGTGATTTGAATTTGACTAAAATCTAATTTCACTGGGAATATTTGTGGGGCAAGGGACAGGTTCTGACAGATTATGGTGCATACCCAATTTAGGTGTAGGTTGTTTATGGAGCCAAGTCTTGGAAGGGTAGAGTTAAGTGAGGTGGATCTGAGCCCACATACCTTTGAAAATCTACATGGGCTGTGTTTCACATTTGGCTATGAAAAAGTTGCCTTTAGACAACTTTTCATTCCTAAGGAATTTAACATTCCTAAGTGCAAACTGTTGTTGCATTTATTTGCATATCTGGTCTTCTGCATCAAACCCTTCTATTGTTGCAGTTACAGTGCCCTGAAGGCACATTTTCCTTTGCATAGGAATATGTATGATTGCATTGAGAAATATTAGACAATGTTTAAAGGCAATTAGCTTCATTCATTCTAATTCTGACTGCCTTCAAATCAGCTAAAACCACTTATATGCAAAAACAGGCAGGTACAGTTTACTAAATTATTATTTCCTGATAACATTTGTATTATTCCATAAAGATATGTGATAAACTGTTAGCTTATCAACACTTCCCAGATACTGGGGAAAAACAAATGTTCCTATGAGTAGAGGATCAGCCATACTGGGAGCTCAGTGATGAAACAGGGAAATCAGTGGAGAGAATGTGCAAGACTCACCCCTGTCTGTGAACCTGAGCTGTAGTTGAAATGCAAAATGACATCCACCTTCCTTTCTGGTCTCATAAGGGGTGGGTAACTGGTAGCAAAGGCAAATGCAGTATCAATCAGGATGAGGTAGTCTGTTGCTGTTGTCAGGTGGTTGGGCTGGGTGTCCAGCTCACAGTCTAGGAAAGAAGCACATTTTTTCAAGGGAAGTGTTGAGAAAAGTCTATTGTTAACAAAAAGGGACTTCAACTTTTCTTGTGTGCTAAACCTACCTATATAGCTGATGGCTGCAGTTCAGTCATTTCTCAGTTCCTCATCTGGCTTCCTCTTTTCACTCTTTATTCTGCAATTTCCTCTGACTAAAAGGGATTAACTTGGGGTTCAAGAGAATAGACTTAATTCATCTTGTGTGACTCTGATCAGGTAGGTGTGGGATTTTTTTTGTTCCCCCCCCTTTTCTGTTAATATGAAACAAATTAAAACAGCATCTTGTCTCTCAGTGCAGTAAAAACACTAAATATGTTGGGTGTCTTGCTCACTATGAGAACAGGCACACAGCTACAATTTTACATGGAATATCTGGTGCTAGATTGAACAAAAAAAAAATCCCCAAAGGACAGTGTGTGGCAGCACTAGTGCCATGCCCAGACACAGCAGCAGCTGGCTGGCACATATATATGCTGAGTGACTAATTGGGATTCTCACCATCAGTCACAAATTGATTCTCACCTATCAGTCGTGAGAATTCAGGAAATTTTTTAAAAAACTTATTTTGAAGCCTCTCCTGCTCACCAGTTTTAGCTTTCAGTGACAAACAACTTCAAATATGATCAGAATGAAACTAAAAAGCTTGAAGCTAAAGTTAGCTTAATAACTTCTTGAGGATTGTTTCTTTCTCACAAGGATGGTTTAAGTTATAACTCAAACAGGGTGTTGTTACCATACCTTTCCACTTGGAAAACTTGCTCTCTAGGTAGTTGTTGTTTATCTGGAGGCCTTTCAGGAAGTTATGGATTTCTGAGGCTGCTGGACGTAGCATTGCAACATCCCGGAAAATCTCTGAAAAGCTGTCAGGAGGAGAAACCACTCGAGTATCCAACTCATTTGGTCTTGTAGGGAATAGGGCTTCATCATCTGCAGAATAAAAAATAACAGTTTTTACACGTGGTTTCACTGTTGAAGTCAATCTGGGCAGCCATCCTTTGGTTTAATACGTTTGGAAAACTTGGACTTCTTTCTCTTTTTGCTTCCAGGATTTTCACAAATATCATGGGTTTTTTCAGCTAAGCTTTGAAAAATCCCTTTCTTCTTCTCACTTCCCAGTGATAAAGCCTTTGTTTGTAGTGCAAAGGAGTCCACCTCACCTACTAGAAATTCCTTTGCTTTGCTATGATTTTATCCATTAAATATCTTGCTCTTAACTTTGTCTTCCTTTGCTAGTCCACGCCACATTTTCTCTCTCAGACACATAAAAAGCCACACAGTAACAATCTCTCAGCTACACAAACGTAATTAGTGTCCCTCACTAGCAAATATAAAATCCTTGATTTAACAACCAGAAATTACTCCCTTGCAAATGCTAGAAGATAAAATAAGTAAGCTCTTTTGAAATACATCTCTTCCTTGTCACCTTTTCTTTGTAATGTGTTTGCCTTGTGTATTTGTCCTTGAAATCTGACCCTGCAGATCTTTCTTAATTTTGTATCGTGTTTTGCAAATCTCATCCTTAGGACTAGTTTGGAATGGAGTCCAACAGTACTGAAGTTTGTGTCAATATTTTGTAGACTTGATGCAAGGATGTGGTTTTCCCTCATTTCTTTGGTGCTTCAACTTCTGAGAGAGGAGCTGGAAGACTGTGGAATGCTGTGTGAGCATCTGCAGGGATGTTTTTCTCTAGTTTTACCCTTGTGCTCAGAAAACATCTCATAAGAGGGCCATTGTCTCTTTTAATTTTTTGTGATGGATCCTGTAGGTTCTTTTCCTACACAACTGAAATAACTGCCATATGTAATACATGGCATGAATTTCCTTCCGGTTTACATGTGGATAATAGAAAATCCTGAAGAGAATGCTCTAAAAGGGCTTTGAAAATTTCAGTAAGAGAATAGCAGCACAGAGGAAAAGAAAAAAGATAAAATAAAACAAAATAATCACATAAGAATAACCCACCTATGTCAGTAATTTTGTCTCGTGTCCATTTGTGCCAGAAGTCTTCTGAATTAACAGATATATACCAAGCATCCATGAGATTCAAGGAAAATACACTGCTCCAGATCCCTGTGGCATAGAATGTGTTTGGCAGAAAATAAATGGGGTGCAAAGGAATTTGATGTAAACCTTTCAAACAACTGTGTCACTGGACACTTTAGAGAACAGAGGCAGAAACATCCCAGCATCATTCTAGAGGAGAAAGTGCCAAGGTGTAGAAAGGGGGTGGTGACCTGATTTCTGATCACAGAAGGGAAAACCTGGGTCCTTATCTGAAAATGCAGCCAGGGACAGAGAGATTCTAATTTGCTTCCTTATGCCTCACCATTAGCTGTAGTGAAATCTCCACACAAGCAAAAAGTTTCAACTTCTCAAAAAAAACCCCAAAACTTCCTTTTTCCTTTATGCAGTTGGTGGAAGCAGAAAGAACAATGAGGCAAGATATTGCTTTTGCAAAGGGAAGGAAGATTTCCTTACTGCTTTCACTTTTTTTATGCAAGAGGGGAAAAAAGATAAATATTATGACCTATTGCACTCTGAAATGGAAATTTTATCTGAAGAATTTATCAGGGCTAGATGTGGCAGAAACATTGTAGATAAAAAGGTGTCTTTTAGAGAACTAGGCTGAAAAAGTAACTGATGATTTAACTTAACAGCAATGATAAACAACTTTTGTTGCTGACAAATATATATGTGTATTGTGAAGGTCTCATGTCAGTAAGCATAACCACAGATGAAATCAGTAAATCTTTTAAGAGGAATAAGATCACAGAGAAAATGAAAAATCCTGCAGATTGTGATATTTTAAGATATACTGATCCTGTGATTTTACACAATAACTATTTAATTTCAGAAGAGGACTTTGTATAGGAACAGATTATACTTTATTACTTTTTTGCAGAACAACAAATTACCTTCCAAAAAGCAGATTCTGGATTCTGGAACTTTCTTCATCAGGCGACCCATGAAGAACTCGCTGCCAAAATCTTCTGCACGAATGAAGGCACCATATTTTGGGAACCCTACCTCATAAGGGGTGAATTCCACCCATTCTAAAAAAAAAAGGCATAAGACAGATTGATTACAGCAGCAGAAGCATAATTATTTGAATAAAATGTGATATTGGCCAGGTTAAGGCAGACTGTTACACACTTTGCAAACATTTATTCACTGTACATTTCACAGTGGTGAACATGCAGAACAAATTGTCCTCTTACATCTATGCCTCTATAAACATTTTGACAGTTTCTACAGAAGTGCATAATGTCTTCTATTGTCCTGCTTTTGATCCTGAATACTGAATTATACTAAGGTTTTCAAAATATTAACTATTAAATTTCTCCTCTGAGGTGGATTGTTTTCTCAGAATATTTGTGCATTGAATTGATATTGATATTGTGCATTGATATCCTTAGCTAATCCTAAATTTACCCCAATTGGGGTTAAATGTTAAATGCAATTCTGGAGCATTGTTACCTCTAAAATCCTGGTCGCTGATTTTATCCTTCACATTGAGAGAGAGGTAGATGGGCAGAGGGTTTTGACCCTGAGTTAGTGCCTGCTGCTGATCTGTGAGCTTATGGCAGTCCTCCTGTTTAGAAGAATGACAGTAACTGAGGACAGCTGGATTGTACAGAGAGCCTCCCACTTCATCTAAAACTGACAATGCAGTGCATGTGTGACTCCAACTAGGATGCTTAGTTCAGAAAGGTGCTGTCATTCCTATCCCTGCCCCTCCCCTGCCCCAGTGCTTCAGCACACAAATAATCCTAAATTCATATGTTGAAAGAATATGGTAAGGAGAAAATGCTGTTACCCCCTCAGCTCAGGGTAGGTGGCCCTTCCTAACCCTGCTTGGATAAGATGAACTCCAGAGGTCCCTTCCAATCTCAACTAGTTTTTGATTTACTGTCTTTCCTCACTGCTGTATTCACTGGATATTCAAATCTGAAGAGGAAAGGTGCTGTTTTTGTACCTTGTCATGTAACATGGTTTCAATGATGAGTCCCCACAGATCTGTGAAACACAGCTGATGTCCTTCCTGTTTCCTCTGGCACAACTCTTCCAAGTAGTATTTCAGACGGTCAGGGGCAAAACAAGTAACAAACTTATTTTTAAGCACATGCCTTCGGGCATCATTGAGGGTTTCCTTGAGATCCTTTTGGGACCAGTCAGGATCTTCATACAAGTTTGACATGGTCCTAAAAACAAACAAACAAAAAGACAACCCACAAGGGAAAGTGTGAGTGCTGAAGCAGAGCTTTGGGAAATTAGGGAGGTTTGTGTGTTATGTCTTCATTTATATGAAAAAACACTATGTGTTTGGTACTACCCACATATTTAATTAATTGCAAATGTAGAGAAATACCCACTGAAAGAAACAACAAACAAAAAAGGCTACAGCAGAAAAAGAAAGCCATTTCTTGATAGCTAAGCTGATATAACTCAAGATCACTCCTTGATGTCAATTACAGAAAATTCCTGTGCTCTTATCTTGGTCTTACCATGTTGTTCCAGATAAACCAGTGATATATGAGACACAGTCCAAGACATTCATTTCCTGCACACTGAGGAGGTGAGCATACATGGCTGTCAGAGCTCTGGTTCCACCTCCTGTTGTCATGATTGCCACCACAGGTACCTGTTCAATCCCAAAATACATGCATTTAGTGACATGGTCTGAGAAGGGACAGAGACATCTCTGATTAGGAGGAGAAATTTACAGCACTGATAAAGTAGTAAAAATATGCCACGAATTCAATGTGAAGAAAAACCTGAATTAATAAAGGGGCATGTAAGGAGTAAGAAATACTTCATATTTTCCTCTGTTCTAGTGTAGCTCTGCATTAGAACATGAAATCCATTATCACATTTTCAGGGCTCTGTTCGAAAACCTTTAACACAGAGCAGAAAAAAAAATCAGAGGAAATGTTACCTTCTTTCATCTGAATCAGATTATTATCAGATACAAAAGGCCAGAAAATATCAGTCTCACTGTTTCCATGTGAGCAATAATAACTTCTCTTTTCCTAAAGTTTGCTGAAACTCTCATACAGTTATTCCACAGGCCATACTAGAAATGTCATGACTGATGGATTTAAGAGCACAGGGTGGTTCAGAACCCCTGAAACCAGAGGCTGGTGACACCATTCCCTTTTAAAGTTGCTGGAGGGAAAGAGAAACCATGCTCACTTCACCTACCACATGTGTATATACAGTACTAGGTATGCCAGTGAACTGCAATTAATTGCTTTTGTGACCATACAGAAATCCAGGCAGTCTTAGAAAAATAATTAATACATGAAAATGAATTGGCATCTTTAACAGTAAAGACAGCTATTGTGCATTGGAGTGAATAAATGTCATGTACAAATCAGAAGAGTATAGAGATTGCGTGTTCTGCAGGGAAGTATGGGCTCTGTATCAGAGGGGAAGGGAATGACCCATGGCTTAGACTCTGCTTAGGCAGAGTCTTGTGTCTGAGAGGCCCATCTGTGCAAGAAAAGCTGAACTCAGTTTAGGTCATAACATCAGGTTTATGATGAGTACTAATCATTTCTTTCCTAGAATAGGGAAAAGAAGTCAGCTACTGAGAAAGAATGAAACAACAAGGTTTCCCAAAAAATGCAACCATCATGCTATGTTTTGACACTCATCAGTGCAGAAAGCAGAGAGTAATTGTGTCTCAGATACCTCATCATCCTGCAAGTCCTCTTCCAGATGGAGAATGTCCTTCAAAGCAGCTGCAGCCACCTTCTTCCTCCTGTGGATGAACTCCTGCTCCTGGACACACAGGTCGAACCCCAGGCGCACGTCCAGCTCTTCCTGGCTGCAACAAGGACCAGGTATCACACAGCACATTTCTAGTCTAAACCAGCATTTTAATTGCTCTATTCATAAATAGATATGCCTTCACTACCAGGTCTGGGTAAAGAAAAGAAGGGAGATATTAAATGTTGTTTGTTCTTGGAGAAAAACAGTTCATCTGCCTTTGAACTGAAAGGAATTTTTTTATCCCTGCCAAAGATGCCTGGAATTAAATATAGCCACAAATAACAGCCTCTCCTTTTCAGACATAAATCCAGAAGCCTGCAGAGGGCAGTGTGTCAAAGGTGGCTTTTAAAAGTTGGGCAAACTTCCACTGACATCTGTGAAACAGTCTACTGAAGTTGTAGATTTACATGATCAGATGCTCTTTTGATATTTATAAGCACCACATTTGTGGTTTGAAAGCTGCAATGAAAATCTTGCAGAGGCATTCTAAGGAAGAAGGATTTAAATGACAGCTGTAAACTGTATGTAAATTTCATAGCATATTTACTGAAAATAAACAGCATGATGGAAAAAGCACCTGCTTTTCTGGAAGTTCTCTTCTGTTACAATATGGTACATACTGTAACATATCCATCTTATAAATTTTGCTAAGGCTTGAACAATATTCCAAAACACACAGTGTGTTTCCTTGGTTTAGAAATAAGCAATCACTTCATTGAGTTTGTTTGCATTTATCTCTTTGAGTAGACATTAAAATAATAAATGCAGGTACATTTATTATTTTAGTTTTTTTCACATATTAGAGTATCCATGCACTCTGATTTTGATTTTCCAATAGAAGAAAACAGATAAAAAGACCTTTTGGGAAACAGAAAGGGTTTCTTTAATTAATTTTGAAATGTTGCTTTTATTGAGAACATGCATTTGGCAATAAATAGTAGAGGTATCAGCATGTCTACAGTAACCCTTACCATGTAATATTGATTGCAGCACAGTATGAATAGAAAAATCAGTGTGTTCTTTCTAAAACCTTTTCTTAACTTCCTGTTCCATTACAAAAGATCCATTGCTGAAAATCTTTGCATTATGTACTGAGTGCATTCTATTTTATACTCTGAAATGAGGATGGACAGCATTCAGGACAAAGGCAGTAACAAAGGGATTGGAACTTGATTTACTTGACTTACAACTATCTAAATACAAAGAACCAAGGGGAAAACCACAGGTGTCTTACCATTTTTTCACCTTAAGGAGCAAATCAAATTTTCTGTGCTGAAAATTGAAAAGGTATAATCATGAATATTGATACTTTTAATAATCCTTTTCCCCCACTCAGGTCATTGCTACACCTACAAAACTCTGAATCTCAAAAAACTAGGATCTGTTCTCAATATTTCAACAGTAACCAGAGATGTACACTGGTTAATAGATTAAGACTTTAGCACACCATCATCTGTAGTCCACATGTTATCTCCCTTGTAAAGCTTGCCTGGTACTAGATAGCTACACAAATACACAAATAAACACCAGTGCTACAGCTCACCTCCCTGGAAGGATCCACCAGTGAAGATGGGTGTTGAGACCAGAGCCTCTCTCACATAACACTGTCAGGCACAAGGAGAAGCCAGAGAGGCTGAGCACCCCACACATGTGGGGTTTTGCTTTCAGGGGCATTGTGCCAGGCTGCAGCCTCACCACCCTGTTCCAGTGGCACCCAGTCACCTCTAGCCTGATTAAACACATGGGCATGAGCAACAGCTTAGGTATTTTTCTTCTTCTCCCTTTACCCTTGGATTTCCCATTTTATTTTGCCCCAAATAATTCACTTCACTATGCATTGCCCTAGATTGGAGGGAGGTTAGAAAACAACTATCTCTGTATAAAGAGTAGTGGCCCTTGGTTTCTGCTTCATGCAAATCAGAAAGAATTTCAAAAAGCTTGCAAAGGATTCCCCATGGCCCGCAGACACTCACCTCACCAAGTACTTCCCTCTCGGAGGGGAGTGATTTCAGAGGGATTGTCAAAGGGACACTTCTCCTCCTTGGTCCACATGACATGCAAGCACACTGAAAAGGAGCATGGAGTGCTTTTTGGTTAAAACAGAAGTGTTCTCCTCTTGCTCCCTACTCACATGTAAATGTCAGGTCACAGGACTGTCTGTGCTGTCTACCATGTTCTGGGGTCACGTACAAAGGTGGGAAGCCTCCTCTTCTTCCTGAGTGCCACATCCAGGGAGGGTTGCTTGTATCTGGGATAGTGGAAGAAAGTGGGATCTGGGAGAGGGGAGTGGGAGTCACAGCCCACTGAAACGGTCTGGGTTTCTTCAAAGGATCCTCTCACTGTAAATGTTAGCTCATTCTCTAAAACAAAGAGATAAAATGCATACACAAAGTTACTTACAGTTGTAAAAAAAAAGAGAGAGGGAAAGAAAGAAGAAGCAAAAGGTATCTTTGAACAAATTCCTTCTCCTCTTCCTTTGTATTCTGAAAGCTATCTTCTAAAAGTGATCCAAACCCCAAACATTTCAGGTGACTCTATCATTATAATGTGCTGAGCAAGAAGTCAGATGGGAACGTGACACGGATGGCGCCGAATTTTAGATTGCTGCTTTTCTGTTGCAGTTTCATCACAACACAATGAATACAACCAATACTTTGCATGGTAAATCATCCTTATTCCAGGCCAAATAATGAACTGAAGAAGTCCTCAGTCCCCTAAAATGAGATCTGACTCTTATGAGCAGCAATGACCCTATTTATATGAATAGCTTAGCTAATGCTGCCAGTGTGCATTATGCATGCTCTGAGATTGCCTACCAGATCCAGCCCCTCAGGGGATGTGGGCAGAGGAACTTCTAGATTCTGGATCTTGACCAGGGTCAGGCAGGAGCCAGCTGCTGAGTGGCTAACCCCTGCAAAAAATGAGGTATTTCTGTGCATGTGTGTAAGTCAAAGTGACAGAGATCCTGAGCAAAGTTAATGCCATGGACTATGACACCTGAGGAATTAACCCCTAAGCTACTTCAGGGTTTAGCAGTGCTGCAGCAGAGGTTTGCAGAATCTCAGCTTGGGTTTTAGATACCTTCTGCATAAGCAGCTGATTCTAGTTGTTTCTAGTCTGGCAGAAGACTCTCCATGAAGTCAGAACCCTGAACCCATACCTGCTGCAGGACTGGTGGCATGCTCTAGTGCAAATTTTGTACAAATCACCTTAAATGTGATCGATTAAAGCCTTAGTAGTATTTTGCTGATGCAATGTCCAGGCCTTGTTAGAGACAGTAAAATCACCAATATTTATTTTACGAAGTGATAATCTTACCTGAAAAATGTTTCTTTTGTCTCCTGCTGTCCAAGTGAACTTCCAAACAGGCTTCTTCACGACACTACAGTAGGTGTGATGAGGACAGAGAATTAGATAACTCATCCAGCTCTCACCACCAGTGCTGGCAGATGTTGAAGGGATATTTGTAGGGAAGGTCATTGTTTGAATGTGGGGGCCAGCTGTGTTGGACACTTTTGCCAGACACAGTGAATGTGAGAATTAATGTCACATGGGAAGATGGTGCTATGCTAAACACATTTCCATTTTCAATAGGTGCAGACAAAACAAGGGAAAGTTATCATAGTCAGAAGGTTCCTCTAAGATCACACTGGTCTCCTTAAAGATAAAGCTCCTAAGAGAAAGTATCACTAAAGAATAAAGACTTGCAATGTTTCCCTCCCTGGCATCATTGTCAGCTATGGTAAGGAATGATGTGGGAACAAACACAAAAGAACAAAACATTATTTTACCACTATGGCCCCATTTGTGATGATGGTTTCAGGAGGACCCTGGCTGGAAAAAAAAAAAAACAAACCAACAAATAAAATATATTTTACAATATATAAATCAATACTTCATACTGTCCTGAACAGGATACATTATTCTCTATATATTTTTTATTACTATTATTTTCTTTACTCCTTCTTATTATTTCTGTAAGTATTCTCCCTTGACACTAGATGCCACATAATGATCCAGCAGAAATTATTGAATTGCTCTAAGGCACCTGGAAAGTCCTAGCAACAGCCTCAGTAGCACAAGTTTCATAGCAACCTTCTCCTCAGCCATGACTTTCCCAGAGAATACCCTCCAGTAAATCTGCAGCCTTGCTGCAGTGGGGTTTGCCAGCCAACTCTGAACTGTGTAAGACAAAAATCTTAAAAGTCACAGAATAGTAAATTCCCAACTCTTCTCCACATCATGGCATTTTTCCTTTCATTTTTTAATGCACATATTAAATTTGGTTAAACTTGTCTCTGGCTATTAAGGTGATACTGGATCTACAAAAGGTTTCCCTGCACTAATGCATAACTCCAACCTGCCAATAATAATGGGGTTTTACTCACATGGTCTCCAATTCAAACTCAACTTCCAGCTCCTCCTTCCTCTGAAAATAAATTAAAAAAAAAGAAGATGTCTCAAGTAGCATGTGAGAGGTTTTCAAAGTGACCTTAATTTTTGCAAGCACTGTGTCCTTTACATTTAAAATAAATATTCTGTTTAGAACTTGCTATTATCAGCATTAAATGACAGAGGCAGCTTTTTCTTCCCCAAGGAAAAGCTCTCCATTGTACTTGCAGAACAAAGGGTGTTGGGTGCTTGTAAATCTCCCAACAAACCTATTTCACACTTTCTTCTCTGCCAGCTTCCATGTGCTGAACATGATAGGATAAAGCTTAGTGTTTAGGAAAATATTGTGGAAACCAGCCATTTCCCTGTGCTTGCATTGTTTTGGGATTTATCATCTTTGTGAGGATTAAATAAACTGTTATTTTTTATCAGATTATTGAAAGTGCAAACTTCCCTAAAGCTGCATCTACTCTGAAGGCTTGGGAATCTGGCCATGACCTGTGCCAAAGGAAACCAACAGGAATTTGAGAAGGCCATCTATTTTGTCACTGATGTGCAGTTTCCAGGATGTTAATAAATTTTGCTATATTTTTACCACCAGGCTGCTGCTGGAGGTAAAACCAGAAGAGAATGGACATCAAGCTGTACTAAATGTCTGAGCGAGCTCTTACCTCTGAGTTTAGTGGGAATGCTGTAAAAACCTTTTCCCCAAGGGGGATTTTAGCTACATCAAAAAGCACAATTGCACGGTCATCATCGTGAATGGTGTCATCATCAGAAACAGTAATTTCCAGAACATTCTGGGAAAAGAAATGAAAAATATCCAATTCACTAGAAGGTATGACATACAAGAAGCATGACATTTTGCAGCTCTCCCAGGCCTAGTGTCTGCTTTACATACAGACACTAAAAAATAGAAAAGTACTGATGAAAAAGTGTGAGAAGGAGGAGTAAGAAGTGAGTGTAAAGAGCCAGGTCTTAGTCTTACCAATTAAAGCCTAGCTGAGATCTCTTTTGGGTCAGCAGTTATGCTTTGAAGTAGATCTCATAAAAAATGCAATCCTCTAGGGAGGAATATGGATTGCCAGAAGTCCTAGATTGCTTCATATCAGCAGGGGCAACAGAGATTGCTTCAAATCAATAATCACCTTTCTAGGTCCTTGGACATTCTGCTTTCAGTCACCTGTTCACAGTATTTGACTGTAGCTCAATTATCAGCAGGAAACTGAGTAAAGATCTTAAATATACTTGAATTTGGCATTATCTCCTGCCATTACTTCATGTCCTTTCAGAAAAACACGTGCTTTTCTGTTACAGTGTAATTCTATATTTTCATTTCAGTTTCTGTGTTGTCACTGTCATGGGTCCCATCAGCCTTCCCCAAGGTCAGACTCTCATTAGGCTTACATAAATAATAATCTCTTAGCAGTAAATTGGATTCCAGCAAAGCCAGAATTGCTTTGCTTTGACTTGTGTGTGGAGTTTTAAGTAAACTCAGAAATGCCCTAGAAGACATTTCTAGTTTCAGGGCTGTGGGTTAAACTGAAAGACACTGTGCAGAGATTAGGTGAAGAGGAGAGGTTTGGGGCTGTTTACCTTGACTTTTCTCTGTATCCGGAAGTAGAAGGTTTCGTTCCACACAGGATTTCTGCAGTTTTTGATGGTTTTGGTGTGGAATATTTCATCTGAAGCTGTTGGCAGCCAGAGCCTCACATAGCAATCAGACTGGCTTACTGCAGAAACACAGACATGATACAAGCAGGGGAGACATTGAAGTGCTCTATAGCTTCAACATGGTTGAGAGATGGTCAGTTCCTTCTGATAAACATTGGCCAAACCAGGAAGAGAGAAATCACACAGATGGATAAAACTAATTTGTTCATCACAACACTATTTTTAATAAGCAGTGTATTCAAACAATTGTGTGTAATCTTACACATTCAAAGAAAAAATACAATCCTAGCTAGCAAATAGAACAGTGTGTACATTCAGGAGTCTTGTATTGCTCCATATCAACAAAATTTGGCAGGTGAAACTGTGACAGAGGCCGCACAGCTTCAACTTCAGACCCTGAGAGGGATTGCACATAAATTGTCTCTGTAGCAATTTAACATAGTGAGAAATATCTAAACAATCAGGTTTAAGTCTGATTCAGATAGCAAATGTCTGACATACCTGGTTATTAACTCTTTATGACAGAAAATTAATTATTCCAGTGGCCTTGATCATGGTCTCCCTAGGTGGGGTAAGCAGGGAGAGGCTTTCCAGCACTGCAATTGCTGCTTCAGGAGCTCAGTGGGAACTGGAGCCTTTTCCTGGTGTTTCCTGATGCCTGAAGGACGTGCAATCTAATTCCTGCTTCACATCACTTGCCAGGAGAAGTGAAGTAGCAGAAATGATTTGCATCTTGTGGATGAAGGGAGGGGAGTGAGGCTGCACTTGCTCTAAGTTTCCATCTCCCATAGATCCTGAACCAAAGAGATTCTCAGACCTTGGGCAGGAACTTTTCCAGTGGCAGCTAGAAGGGTTGATCCATTCAGGTTTTGGCAAGGAAAGGGGAGGAGTCTGGTGCCATGGCAGTCAGCAGAGAGAAGAGCACCTACTATCTGCAAAAATGGTCTGGAGTCAGCTCCTCAAGGTAAAGAGCAAGTTCATCTCCATTTTTTAGTTCAGGATATATTGCTTTGGGATATTTTGCCTAAAAATAAGGTGGTGCCTGAAATCCAGAAACCCAGTGACTGGGACATCCTCAGGGGAGGATGCCTGTCAATTAGGGAGATCCCCATGAAACACTTCATGTTGAACCTTGGAATTTCTTGACAGTGCCCAGAGTTTTTTCTCTAGAAGGTCTAGAAGTAAATTGCCTGTCTTTGAAATTATTTCCACTGACAACATTTCAGAGTCTCAGATTTTAACATAATGGAGGTGACAAGATAACATATTGACTTTGGCAATTACCAGTATAATATTTAATTTGCTAGGAGTGGGAGGGCTGTGCTGCTGATGTATCTGATAACTGAAAGTTCTTCCCTCCCTGTGCTGTCTGACATCCTGCTGAGCTGTGATAAATCCTGATAACTGGTATCACTGCCTCGGATCTACAGTTCAATAACCAAGAACTAAATGTGGCTTCAGGACATCTGGACCACCCCTCCTCTCATTAACACACATACAACTGCCAGTCTCAAGTGTTCCAAAAACACGGATCCAGCATCTCCAAAACTGCCAAAGTGGATGAGGTGGGACGTAATTCAGGAATTAACATTTCTGAACTGATTAAAGATGTAATTTCTCTACCTTTTAGTTTCTAGCTATCATAGGGTGAAGGAAGGACACATTTCTATATTTTTGCTGAGCTTGCAAAGGCACATTATTTTCTTTTCCTTTCTTTTTCTTAAAGAACACCAAGATGGTGTTGAAAATCAAAAGCTTTGCCCTTATTTTAAATTTCATTTTTTCACCACACTCTGTCTAAATTAAGACTTGTGATAAAACAGAAATCTGGCAATGCAAAATCTCTGAGACAACCATGTTGTCTTTTGTTACTGTTTTATCTGGAATTTACTGATTTTCTGGAGTATTTTCTTTGGCAAAATATCTTCATGAGGCTACTTTCTAAAATTACTGTTCAGTAGGTGCTGATTTCATAAATATTTATGTAAAACCAGCTAGTGACAGTTTTTTGTCTGACTGATGAAGTACAGGAGAGATAAATGGAAAGTGAGGTGGATTAAAAACTGGTTTAGCTGCCAGGACCAGGTGGTTGTGATTGGCAGCACAAAGTACAGTGGGAGGCCAGTGTCTGTGTGTACCCCAGAGGCTGACAGTGGGGCCAGGGCTGTTCAACTCCTGCATCAGCAGTGTGAGTGATGACAGAGCTCAGCTCCAGCAAATTGCAGGTGGAGCAAGACCTGGGGGAGTGGCTGCCACACCAGAGGCTGTGGGGGAGTGGTGACACATTCCAAAGGACCTGACTGGCAGCTGGGAGCACTGGGCCAGTGTGAGCTTCATCCAGTTCACTGGGGGAAATGCAAAGTCCTTGGCATGGGGAGGCAAAACCCCGGCAGCAGGATGGGCTGAGGGCTGACAGCAGCTCTCAGAGAGGCACCTGTGTGTGTTGGTGACACCAGGCTGCAGCAGGGCCATCCAAAGGTGGTCCTTCCTCCCTGCTCAGCACTGACAGGGCCACATCTCTGGGCTCCCCACTAGAGAGATGGGCTCAAGTGAGCTGGGCAAAAAAGTCCAGAAAGAAAATGGGAAAATGGATCATCTGCTCTACGGGGAGAGGCTGAGACTCTTCAGCCTGAAAGAGAGAAGGCTCACAGGGTCTTATCAATTTGTGTAAATATCAGGGGAGAGGAAAATAAAGAAGTTTGAGTCAGACCCTTCTCCATGGTGCCCAGTGAAAGGTAAAAGGTAATGGACAGAAACCAAAATGCAGGGAATCCCACTGAAACATAAGTAAAAATTTCATTTTTACTGTGACATTGTAAACACTGCCACACACTGTCACAGATTGCCCAGGAAGGTTGTGGAGTCTCTACCCTTGGAGATGTTCAAAACACAAATGGATGTGGCTCTGAACAACCTACTGAAGCCAATCCTGCTTACAGAAGGGTCTGGACTACACAATCCCAGAAGTGCCTTCACACCTCAGCCTCTTTGTGTGATTCTGCTGTAACAGGGATAATTGGTCACAGACAAGTTACATAACAGTGTCAGTAACTCCTGTATGCAAATTTGACCTTGAAGATGGGGTGAGGTGATATCACTAGGACAAAGTACATTCTCTTCCTGTGAAGAAAGGAGACTATGCCACGTGTGGTTTTGCCACAATTCATCTAAAGTCCCTACCAATGTGGAGAGGTTTTTGTTTTCCATAGGATTCCTGTGATTTTCTATTTTTTCCTTTAACTTTACAGACTATATTCCCATGCTGTGACTCTAACTGAGCTTATGTATTTCTGAAGAAGTGGCAGTTCACTTAAACTAAGGCTAAACTATGAGGCAAACAGTGAGGTAAATAAAAAATATCAGGATAGTTGAATGTTTGCTGAATACTAAGATGACCATGATTCCATTATTTTATGGGAGCCCTTGAAATGACCAATCAGCTCACATTGCTCCTTCTTATCCCTGAAAAAAGTGTACAAGAGAGCTACTGAAAATGTTCCAGTTCATTCATTGCTACCTGAGAGCTAATTAAAAAAAAATCTCTTTGCATTTTCTTCGTGCTCCAGCTGTAATGCAGTTGCTGGGCTCTGTTAGCACTTTCATGCCATGCCAGGCCCTCCCTCCAGTGCACGTGTTGCAACTTCCCTGATGCCATAATGTCACCTCATGTGAATGCTGAGACATCTGAACTCACAGCCTCTTTGAAAGTCAGCATTAAGAGACCCTGATGTCCTTTTCCAATCTGCATGATGTTGAGACTGCTTCTCAACTCTTAGAGCTAAAGATCAGTTAAAAATACCAGACCAAAAGAAGTCATTCAGAACTGCAGCCATGTGTGCTGCTCTGTGAGAGTACAGCCCTGCAGGGTGTACCTGAGATGAACCACCACGTGCTAAAATCACTCATCTCCATCACAGCTAAGGAGGACACTACAGCACTGAAAACCAAAGCATGTAAGAAAAACTAGTCTCATAAGAACAATGAATGTAAAGGACAAAACCCCATCTGTCCTGTTACTGCATTTCATAACACGAAAAAGAAGAAATCATTTTCTCCTAGTGAAATATTCTTCACCTGCACAGACAGGTTCTCCTTGAATCCTGGTTTACTACAGTTCACCTAAGAAGAGGAGAACTGCTCCCATTTCTCAATTTCTGGACACAATCTTTGGGAACATTTTCCCTCACCAGCTTAGTACAATACAGACAGTATTGAGGATTTACCTACTACTGCTGTCTGAGAGAGGATTTGAACTCAGCTAAGAGCTCTGCCAGCATCCCAGTGCCACAGCCATTTGTAAGCACAATATTTGTAAGCCACTCTCTGTGGCTAGCTTGTGGAAATAACAAAAGCCCACAAATCTACTGTGCTTCATCAGTGATGTCTCTGACCAGAGATGAGAGTCCCCATGTAATGAGCCTTTCACCCAGTCCAGCCATTTAAGTCAAGTGGCCAAGTAGGATTTTCTCCCTGGAGCACATTCAGTGGGTGCAGTACCTGTTGCAGTCAAAGTTTCATACCCTGGGTCACCACTCCCTCCTGCTCCCACTGGCACCACTTGCTTTCCTGGGACAGGGCCATTAGTATCACCTGCACTAGCTGTAATCTCCCTAATTTTTTTTTGCACTTATTTTCTGTAGCAAAAATAACCCTTAATGTCTCTGGAGAATCACTCTGATTTGCAAAGGCTCCAAGTGCAGTGCTACAGAACTGACTCATTTCTTCTGAAGGGATAATACAAAATCATTTCATAAGATCTTAAAGCAGAGTATCTGAGATCCTCTTTTATAACTATGTAAGGTCTCTCTTCATTCAAAGGTGAAAAACCAAAGGAAGGTCTGAAAACAAAAGGAAGAGTCGAGGAAGAAGAGTGATTTTTCTGGTATCACAGCTAAAACTAAAAGGTTTGTTTCCACAACTGAGAAAGTTTGCACATGTGCCTGTTTTCTACAGCAGAAAAAAAACCTGAGTGCAGTCACATTTCAGCCCAAGACTTTAACTTTCCTACTCAGCTCTGGCAGCCTCTTGATCTGGCAAGATGTCTCTCAGAGAAGTTACTGTGTCCCAGAAAAAAAAGTGCCTGTCAACTTGAAGCTCACTCCAAGTAATTTCTTACTGGGACACAGATCTCAAATTCACCTCTGCAGTCCAGGAAGTCAGTACTAGTGGGGCTAAATGCATCAAGCCAGACCTGACACCTCATCTGTGTGAGTGAGCCTGGACATGCACTCCAGCAGCAAAGGGCATCTCTTGGGATGGGAATCAGCTGTACCATGTAGGCTGCCAGCTCAGGGGGCAGTTCTGTCACAGAGAGCTCTTCACTCAGACGCTCAGGATCAGGTGAGAGCCAGTGGAGCCCAGCAGAGTTTTGCTCTTTCACATGGCACTGAGCAGTGCTGGAGAGATGATGGAACTGCAGGTCTGTTCACCTGTGCAGTCCTAGGACCTGGAAGAGGTTTGCTTGCACTTCTGCTGTCTCAGGGCCAATCCCCTCTCCTGGTGCCTGGGCTTCAGGCAGATCCCCTCACTGATCCTCTCTTTGTCCCTAGAGCAGGGACAGGTGTCAGCTTCAGCTGTGGGGTTTGGGAGCTGCCATAAAGTGAGTGCCAGTGCCAGGGGGCCAGGCTGGGAGCTTGGTGCAGCTCTGTGTGCCCACCCAACAACTCACTTGTTTAAGGAGAGCAGCTGGAAGGTGTTGGAGAGTCTGTGCCCCGTATCCTCATCTCCCATCACCCAGCTCCCTTTCCATTCTTTTGTGAAACTCACAGGAATTGGGGTCAGCAGCAAGAAGAGAAGCTAACACACCATTTTCCCTGCCATCTCATCCTGACCAGATATTCCTCCCACATATGGGGAGTTCTGTAGAAGTGACACCATGAATAGGGTTAGGAAACATGAGCTTTTGTACAGGCACTAGCACTGACTTCCAGCTGAGAAGGAGCAAATGGACACACCCAGGACCTAAAAAGTCATTCTTTTACTGGAGGCTACACGCAGTCTTGGACTGAGGAGGGGAATAGTACTGCAAGACTCTAACAGAATTTATTCCTTTCTAGTACCCCCACCACCTCCACAGCCCAGGTGCACAGAGCACTGGAGCCTGGTGATGACACTCAGTGCCTGCAGGGCAGCAGGATGAGTGTGAGTGATCCTATCTGGGTGTCCTCTCCAGTGCCCACAGTGAGATCAGGGAGTGCCAGAAACATTTGAGTCTGACCCATGATTACTAATTGGCATAAAGGTTAGTTAGGAGTACAGTGGAAAATAATTAGCCCATGTCTGCCAAGAGCATTTGCATGGTAAGATAAGACAGGACAGAAACCAATTATATGAGCATGAAGCAGATGTTGGAGAGGAACATCACTGGAGTAGAGAGGAGACTGCAAAAGGGGTGGGGTGACAGCAGGGACGTGAAAGGGGCCAATTGACCCATTCAGGGGGAGTGAACTGTTTTCTTTTCGGTTTCATTTTGTTCTTTGTGTGCCAAACTCTGTCAGCATGTGTTTTCTACAAAGGCAAAGGTGTAACAGCAGATTTCAGGATAAGCTTGGATTTCATTTGACTTGTGAAACACACATCCCGTGGATCTTGAGGTGCATATTTAAAAAAAAAAAAAAAGCCAAAATCAAGCTGTGTGCATGTGATAGTGGGGTATATCAGTGGAAATACACAGAAGATGGTGTGCCCTGAAGCCAGGATTTGGCAAGCAAGTAAAAGAAAAATGTAGAAACTCTACGACCAAACGACCTGGTGTGACTGCACTTGGAACAAACAGAGGAATGGAAACCATGGAATGGAGCACTGCACATGCTGAAAAAGATGGCAAGGCAGCATGCAGGCAGAAAAAACAAGTCAGAAGCAGCTGCACTTGAATGAAAAGGTGGCTTGTTCTTGGATTTGACACAGGGAAACTGAAAATCTAGGGAAGTCTGAAATATGTCACTACAAAAATTGTCAGTCTTCTACAGATGTCTCAGTCAGACAGCATCTGTATCAGATGCTTGTGATCAGTTTTCCAGGGCAAAGGTCACATTGCTGAGAAAAAGCTAGGTAAGCATCACACAGTAGCATGTCTAGTTATTTTAGTTTCCTGATACTTCAAATGCATTCAAATGTTGAAATGAAAAACGTTAAGCTAAAAGAACATCAAAAACAGTGCAAAATCAAGCTCTTGAAAGCTGCAATATCTCTTTTTAAAATCCTACTGAAGTTTTTAAATTGCAGAGTATCACACTATTTTTCCTGTGAGATCTCAACCTCTTTGAAAGCAGAGGTAGGTTGCTACTCAGTCAACAAATGATGTTTGTTTATCCTCCTTGTTCAACAGCATCCTGGTCTACAGCGCTTCGTTCTCTGACATCCTCAAAAAACAGGCTCAAACAGGCTCACAGAGCTGGGGAATTACTGACAGAAAGAAAAGCCATATTTTTCTTCACCAGCTGGTCCCCAAGCCTTATTTACTGGTAATTAATAAAAGAATCTGAAGATACTTCCCACTGTTTCTAGGCCTTACCCAACATCTTAAATTAAAATCTCTTCACAATAGTAGGAGATTCAAAAGGAGCACATAAGCTAAATAGATAAGAAAGAGGCAAAATATGTTGGAGAAGATATTCTATGTTTTGTAGACAGGACAAAGGAGGCACAGAATATTTTGATGTATAAATTTTCCTAAACTTCCTATGCAACAAGTCCATAAAAAGAGCTAAAAACTGAGCTCACATGTCTTGAGCTCTACTCCAGGGGTGCACATTTTGGTGCTAATAGGAATTTTCAAAATGTCTGCATCTCACTAAGTGAGACTTCTCAGAAATCTCCCTGTCCTCAGGATGGAGAACAAGGTCACAACTGTAACACTATTTTCTGAGAATGCAGCATCATTTTACTTTGTGCAATCCCCTTGCATAAGCAGCTGAATCATGGTTCTTATCTTGTTCAATTTTCATTCTAGATCAAAGGTGATAGATAGTAAGAGAAATTAAATCAACAGTTCAAAGGAATGAAGGTGAGGCCTTGCACATACCTGTAGTGTCTCATAGCTCTCAAAAGGAACAGAAATTAATTTTACCTTTACCTAAAAAAATAGTATTTTTTCTATTCTCTGCAACCCAATATTACAGATAATGTGAACAGAACGATTCTCTTCACTTGATTGGAAAATTGACAAGGATGACATCCATGCTCTTGAAACACCAAAGTGAGTGAAATACAAAGAGATGGTGAGAAATTTTATCTGTAGGATGTTATGGCTTCAGCAAACTTCATCATGATCTCCCAAAAAGGAAAGAAAATGTAAAACAAGAGAAGGAAGAACAGTATGCAAAGGGATATGCAGAACTGTTATTAATGATGTGCAAAGTTCATGAGATACATGTAGGAATGGCAGGAGAAAATCCTCAGAGAAAAATCTCTGGGAATGTGAACCACCAGGCAAGGGCTGTCCAAGCATCACACATTTTCAGAACACTGCAGTCAGATGTAATCTACCACAGTCCCCAGAAGATTTCTGTTAGACATCATTCACTGGGGGGCAAGAGTCAGCTGATGCCATGATGCTCAGGACAAACAAAGAATTAAGAGGGACTGCTGTGTCAGTATTTCAGCTCTATATTCTATGCATTTGTCATGGACATGTTATATAAACATCTCTGTTAAAACTAGTATTAAGATATTTTCAAGCCCCTCAAACAGCCAACTTGTCAGATAAATAATGTGAAAAAACCTCTGAAATTGCAAATAGAGATTTTGTGGCATAAATTGCCTTCAGCTGTGATTTCTTAGCTATTGTGACTTCTGTGTTTTTCATTTGTGCAGTATCTAGCTCAAACAGGAGCTGAGACAGTAATTTGAGAATGATATAACATCAATAAAAAATCTGGTACTTACAAAAATCTGCTTGATGAGCATTTTTCAACTTTATGATTCTTACAGTAAGCAAGGAGTAAGGTGTCATTTCTTCCTGCTGAAAAAAACCCAAACAAACCAATAAAGGAGATGTATTTTAAAGTTTTGAATATGTGTATTGACTGTAATGTAACCAAACAAAAATGTAATAGGCAGCATAAATAGGCATAAACTTTCTCCACAAATTTCATTGGCCCCTAAAGCCTGTAGCTATCTAAGCACAAAGAGAAGGTGTGGAAAGACAGGATGAATAGAAAAGTTAAGATGGCATAAAAAAGCTGAAAAAGTTGATTTAGCCAGTAACATTAAATTGTACACTACCATCAGCAGCCAGTATGAAGACAACATTCAGTGAATCCAGAAATCAGAGATCCTTCAAATTTGCTTTGCTGTTGACCAACAGCCTGTGTTGTGCTGTTGGTAGAATCAAGGTTCTTCTTTTAATGCAGTGTTTGGATAATTGAAGAGAAGGGGGGAAAGAGATGGGTCTCTTAATGTTTTCTTGCTTGCTTTTAAAAGAACCATTTTCATGAGAGAGAGATGACTAAGGATGAATGTTAGCACCTTAGGGAATGTCTCAGGACTACACAACACACAGCTTGGGACAAACACTCCAAGTTTGGGAACAGAGGTTTTCCATACCAAGGATGGTTAATCTGATTGATAGACATGGCATAGTTTTGACTACAACCCTTCACTTAAAGAAGGCTACCTCCAATTCCTTGTTGAAGGTGCCAGGTCTGACCATGTGGGTCTGTAAAGCTGTGACAATCACGTGTGCTTGATGGATTTCACATCTTCAGAGAATATGCTCCTCCCAGCAGCAGCTAGAGCAAGCAGAATGCCACAAAAAGGAGGAGAAAACAGACAGTATTTACTATGGCTGCAGCACAGGTGGTTATATTGATTCTCTAACTGTGGGAGCAGTTGGGGAAAATTTATCAAAACAGCTCAAGCTTATGGAAAGGAAAGAGAGTTGGATCATGGTTGTACTGAAGGGACTGAAAGCAAAGGGTAAATCAGTACTGGGGATGGCTCCCTCTCTCCCTGTGTAGGAACAGAAGCAGACAAAAAGGGGGAATTTCAGGAATTTCAGATGGTACTGAGTAATAAGTTCTGCAGTTGATGTATAATTATAGTAGTAACAGGTCTTGTTAGATAGGAGTGACATAAAATGAGTGCAGTGAATATCTGAGGATGAGGCTCTGCAGGGGAAAGAAAATGCAAACTCTCTCAAATCCCAAGGTCTGAATGCTACTGCAACGTGAAGAGCTTTAATCTGCATACAAATATGTTATCAGCAGATCCTGAATTGAGTATCTCCAATAAAAGGGGAAAGTATAAATAGTATATCTATAAATAAGATGTACTTTAAAAAGTCACCTTGAGTTAGTCAGGCTATGAAATCATTAGGAATTCTTAAAGGACTTCTGAGCAAAGCATTAATGAAAACAAAATATTAGAGCATTAAAATGAAGCAGATTAAGAAACAGGGGAATGCTTGCAGTTCTAGTAGCAAGGCCAAAATGGCCAAACTTATTATGATGCCACTTGTGTATTTGTAAAAAGATATTCAGACAAATAATACTGAAGGCACAGTATAAAGTGGGTCAAGAAACAGGTGGCCACTTCAGTGACCAATAGGTAGGTGGTCACTGACATTCACAAAAAACTCAAGGAGAAGTTCAGATAATGGCAGAAGACAAATGGATCAGTAAGTCTTAGTAAAATCACAATGTGAAACATCAACAAGAAGGGTGGCCAAAGGAAGAAGCTGCTATGAAAGCTAATGACCAACGTTTGGAAAAGAATCTGAAGTGAAATAGAAGAGAGCTGGTTGAAGATGATGAAGCAATTAGGAGATGTTATCTATTTTCTGAGAAACTTCAATTAAAATAACAGGGAGAAAGTCTCCAGTGAAATAAATGAAAGTACATACAAAGGTGCTGCTACTGTGACAAAAGTCAAGGACTGATAAAAAGGTCAAAGCAGAAGAAATTAGTGAGACAAGACAGTACATCTGTTGAAGTGTGTAGAGCATTGGACCATGGGATATCCATCATGAAAATATTTAGCTTCACCTCTCAAATAATTTCCATCTCTATAAGAATGAAAGACATGAAGGTCATAAAAGGAAATTGCACAAAAAATGCAGTAATTTCCAGGCTATGAAGTAGTCCAATAAAACAGCAAGATTGATGTTTTTATAAAATGCTGGGTAATTGAAAGGCACATGAAATAGAAGCCAGTGCCTAATAAAACCATTAGACTTGTCCATGAGCTCAAGCTTATGACCAGGAACCATATCAGGATGTCTTCAGTGAGCTGACAGGTTAAAATGCTAACACTTTTTGCTGTGAGGTACAGAAGCAACACACCCAAAACAACAAGTGGGCCAAAAAAATGCTTTCTCTTCATCAGGCTACAAAGAATAGAATATCTCAGCTTCTGGGTGGGTGAATACCAAGACTAAAAAATAAATTAATCACTGTTGTTCAAAGTCATATGTAAAGCACAGGATATTTTACATGGCTGTGTTCTAAACAGGAGAATTAATATCTCAGCATTATCAGAACACAGGCTGAGCCACCTCCACACAGTTGTGAATTGTTGTTAAAGTTTCCTGAAAATTTAGCAGTGGAGCATATTTAGCAGATAAATTCCATGCACAGCCCCAGGCATATCTTTCTAAACCAAATCCAGTAATTATTCAGTTTATCACACAGCTATGCAAAGTCCTCTCAAATTGAAACAAGTACTTAGGCAAATGTTTGAGCATTTGCATTAAGGAAAGCTTTGTAGCTGTTTGGTTCTTCTGGAACTCAAGGTCTGCTACAAGCATGTTATCCTTTCTAATAGCTCTCTACTAATGATTATCCTCCTGTTGAAGAAGGCAAGTTATAACCTGCAAAAATTGAGGCAATTACCAAAAGCCAACTAGGAAACCAAGTACCTGTAAGAGGCAGATATTGGCCAGTTTAGACAAGTCTGTGCCTTTAATGCCAGTTTTCTGCCAAGATTTATTACAGAGGAGAGAAGATACATTCCAAGCCAGGAGATAAATATAGAGTGTCTGAGAATGTTTTGTTGTTAAACACCTGTGGACAGCAAACAGAACTTTCAGAATTTCATTTGGCACAGAGAAATTATGGCATGAATAATGAACTGAAGCTGTGGAAAGGGTCCCATAGCCCCCATATGCAGGAGTTTATGGCCACAGGATTTTTTTTTTTTTTTTTTAATATTAATTCATGTATGTTCTAAAACATGCTGGATCCTAACAATCTTTATGTAAATATAACTGTGTAAGTGGTAAAGAGGGGTTGGTTGCTTTTAGCCATGGATATTCTAAATCAAAACAGAACTTCAGTATGAATTCATTAAATCATTACAAAACTGCTGAGGAGATTGGGTCATTGTTTTCCCCAACAGCTGCTTTTCCTGCTTTAGTACATTCTGTTGCTGAGCTTTAGCACACACACACAGAGCAAATTAGGAGCACCTAGATGCCATGTCAGTTTTGGTTATGCTACTTTGCCATTTACAGCAAGTTTCACTCCCCACTGGTAGTTTGTACCTTTTGTACACTAATACCCATCTGCAGGAGCTGCCAGCATGCTGTTAACAAGAGATCAGTTTGATCAATCAGCTTGATAAGGTTGTGACATACATAGGCAAGACAATGTAGTTTTCTGTTCATTTGCTGGACTGGTTACATTAAAATAAAACAAACAAAAACAAGCAACCAAGCATATATGAACTATAGATACTTGAATCACACATCATTTAAGATGCCATCAAAAGTAAATTTTCTTTTTGTTTGGAGCCCCCATGTTTTACTTTGGGGCAGTTTGACACAATGCCAGCAGCAAGAACCATCACTGATAGAGCTGCTATGTGTTTGATAGAACCATATCTGTTCCAGAGGGCCTGCAAGGGTTACTGGAGTTGTTCTTTCATTGTGAAGAGCTGCACAGGGAACAAAACAAGCACTTGTTCTGAAAACTGGCATTAATGACCAAACCCCAAAGGTTCACCAACAACCATGCTCTGACTTTCCAACTCTGCCAACATCCTTCTCTTGTTCTGGAGCTCCATTAAGTCAATAGCAAGCATTAGAAGAATGCAAAGTCAGTCTCATTTTAACAGCAGATTGAGAATATTTTCACTAAGGGATTTCTCTAAGGAGTAAAACCATGTTAACAACACATTATGTTATTAATACTATGCAGATGTTGTATCTAAATAAAATTTTCTTTCATTAAATATTTCTATTTCTACATAACAATGTGAATCTTTAATAACCAAATCTGGGGTGGAAAAAAGATCCTACCCTTCTCAAAAAAGTATTAGTTTAGTCCCCCATATTCTTAGTGTGTTGAAATATGGTACCTTAGCATCATCACTTGGGGATACACAGTGCATCATCCATTTTCTTTCTTCATTTTCCAAGGGACTTGATTTTCTGCTTGAATGCTGCTGAGGGAAGAAGAGGGGATGAAAAAGAGAGCAAAGATCAATTGGTTTTTACTTATTTCAATTCCCCACTGTAGCATTCCAATGTGCACCAGGCAATTTGCCCCTCCTCATGGTGGTGAATAAAATGAGTGTACCAGCTCTGTGCTGGATGGAAAGATTCTGACTCCAGGTCCTGGTAACTGCAAATACCCAAGAAAGGACAGTCTTGTTTTCCTGGAAATTTATGTCCTATAGATAACAGGGGACTTGACTTGTTGTAGATCAGGGGCAAGTCTAAAACCCCAAGACTCCTGCCAGGGTTGTTGTGCTCTCCACTTACCTGAGGCAAGGCAGAGGTTGATGCCATCGAGATCGCTGCTACATTAACAGCAGCTGCTGGGAATGGCACCTTAGCACTGGGCTCCACAGGTGCCAGTGCCTCCTGGAACAAATTTACAATCTTGAAGAAGTCTCAGAAGTTGCTGAACAGGTGTTTTATTGCACTGAGTCAGAGCTCCACCCCTCCAGGATTTCTGAAACAGGGAAATTTCCCACCCACATTATTTGTCCAGAGAGCAGCTGCTGCCAGGTGTGAGCACTCCTATCTGCAGCTCTTGTGGCTGAGCAGAGCCTGCTGAGGGACAAAACTGCTCCCACCTGGGGCTCCAGGAGATGCAGTGGCTGCTGTAACCTGACTGATGATATGATAGAGACCATCCATGTGAGAGAGACTTACAGTGATATTCTAAAAGTGGGCATAGCAATAGCCTGATAAACACATCAACATATTTTCTCCATGCAAACACCTGAATTCCATACATGAGTACATCCTTAATAAAAAATAAATTTAAGAACAGCTATGGAGATGATCATTAGAATGGAGACATTTACATATGAAGATAATAAGAGTTCTTTTGAAGGAACATTTTTCCCTTAAAAATGCTGTTGCCTCATGATTTCTGTGTACACACTCATTTTTTTTGTACTGCTCTATCTCAAAAGACGTTAAAGAATTAAGAAATTTAAAGAAATTAAATAAATAACATTTCTCTGGTCCCTAAACCACATTGTATCATTTCTCCATTTGAAGTGTCCTTATTTCTGGGCTTCACATTTAGTACATCATACAGCTTAACAAATTTAAATGAGGTTCAAACATTTCACCTTGAAAAAAATCATTAAATGTTTCCACAAACTACAATATCAATTTCTGATGCAAAAAAGGTTCAGATTTCTTAGCAACTGTTTTGAAATTGTCATCTGGCTGGACACTATTATAGATTATTGTAATTTAATGGACTGATCCAACATCTTTTGTTGGAATTTTTTTTAATCTAATGAAAATCTGCATGTGTTTAGCACACCTCTAGGAAGCTCAGTGATTAAATTTTCTAAGACATTATGCAAGCATTACTAGGCATGCACACGTTTGCACTGAAAGTCCTCCTGAATGATTAAAATTAGTACTTATGAAAGAACTTGAGATTAATGGGATGACAAAGCATCCTGCTTCCTCTTAGAGATGGGCATAGGTGTGAAATCACTGCCACTCTGACTCTGGCTATGAGTTTTGTGCTAGCACCTTGAGTAACAGAAACTAGACACAAACCCAGTGACTTCTAGAAGTTTCATTACATACTTTCCTTATGTGAACAGTGGAATCAATATGAGAAGTTGTTCTTACAAGAACAAGCTAAGACAATCTGATCATCTGACATGGCATATGCCATACATGTCCATGTACATTAAAGCACACACATTTTCTCTTTCTTCTTCTACAACGTACCTGTGTCCCTGGATGAAGTGCCTAGAAGGGTTTCAGTATCACAGCCAAGATATGAGAACATGTGTTACAATTCCTTTGTAACTGTGCCTCACAAAGGTTGTCAGATCAAGGCTTGTTTCTGAAATGTATGGAAGCTAATGGGTGTGGGGTTTTTGCATTAGATCCTGTTTTCATTTACATTGTCATATTGCACCTTTGCTTTTAAGACAAAAGGAAATGAGGTGGGGGAAGAAGCCTTCAGCATCTCTTAGGAAGCTGACTAAGAGCTGCTTGTTGCCTAATAACTAACTTTTCTTTCCTGACTCAAGCCTTCCCTATATGAAATACCTGTTCTTTAAGCTGAAGTCAGAGGTAGCCAAAGGTACCTTTGACTCAAAGCTGGCACTGGTATTGAATTTCCTAAATTAGTTCAAAGTTCAAAATTGCTTTTTGCTATGAAGCACTATTCCTTTTGAGGCAAACACATCCTTTTCACAAGGTGTGCACTTAGGATACACTTGACCATTAAATCTTCTGAATGCTAAACTCATACTAGAAGCTGGTTCTACTTTCTCTGTATTGAGTGGACAAAAAACAAAACAAAAAAAAAACCCCAAAACACCAAACTTGGCACCTAGCTTCTGAATGTCTGAACACAGCTGAGATGAATCCCACCCTGGGTAATCAGCATGCCCTCTTTAGTCACTTGTTTCCAAAGTCCCTGATGCTGAGGGAGCCTGACATTGAGGAACCTGGTTTTGTTGTTAGCACGTGATTCACCCTCTTGCAATGTGAAGCTCCAAAATACCCTTGGGCCAAAGCTCTATTAGCATATAAATGAAAAATCCTCTCTGGTATCTGTTCAAATAACAAAGAAGAGGTTTTGTGATTACCAAGGTGGCAGAGAATGCAAAATTCGATGTGACTAGTGCCAGTACAAACTTCCAGATGTATTCAGGTCCAGGATCACCAAAGACCCCTGTGGTGGTAAAGCAGGCAGCCTGACTTGGGACTGCTCATGTCCAGGTGCATGAAGGGAGCAATATCAAGCTGGTTTTTCAGTGAAACCCCTGGCTGCAATCTGCAGAAGTTCAGCAGCAGCTTTATAAGCATCTGAGACAAGTTTGGGACAAATGGGGAATCACAGAATTACAGAATCACAGAATCACAGAATCACTACATTGGGAGAGGCCTCCAAGATCCTCAAGTCCAACCCATGCCCTGACACCCCAGCTAAACCAGGGCACTGAGTGCCACATCCAGTCTTTTTTAAAACACATCCAGGGATGTGACTCCCCAGGCAGACAGTTCCAGTACTTGATCACTCTTTCTGTAAAAAACTTTTTCCTATATTTTTCCAACCTATATTTTCTTTGGTGCAGCTTAATGTCAGAGGGAAAGACTGACAGGAGATGGCTGCAACAACTCTTGAGGAAATGCACTCCTGACTTGTGGGAAGAGCCCCAGTGGTCAAATGATACATTTAGTGCAGCTCAAGGAACAGAGAAACTTTGCTGGGCCATCCCAAGACACCACACCTATGGCAATTTTGGGATCTGTCAGCCAGCTGATGAGCTAGTGGTGGCATGCAATTCACTCAAAGTTGCTCTGTCTTGAAACTATTTTCATTTAAGGTTTTTTTTCTTTTTCAATGATTTTTTTCCCCTGACTTGTATGATGTAAGACTACATCATACAAGACTTGTATGTAAAACTACAATAAACACATTCTAGGTCTACAACAATAACTGAGTTAGGAATTCAACATTAATGCTCAAAGACCTGAGTTGGATCAGATTTAATTATTAAAATATTTATTAAAGTGACTGCTAAGGACAAATAAAAGATGAGATAGATTTTTTGTTTTCTTTCCACTTTCATCAATCATTCTTCATGATTTCTCTTTTCAGCCTCTTTCCCATCCTTTTCACTTCTATGCAGGCTGTAGATGGTTATCTCTCATCCCTATACATGGGCTTTTGACATCAGGTGCTCCAGCACACATTCCTCTCAGATTTTTCAGACCACCTTTCTGAACACAGGAGGAAGGAACCTTCAGTGAAAGCCCTTCTGCTGTACTCCTAATTAGTATTCTTTACTAGAAACAGCTATCTATGTTCTATTCAGGGATACAGGTAAATGCAGCTAATGCCCATCAGTGTGATGCTTCAGGCATCAAAAGTGTTATTACATTGTGGCCCACCTGAATAAAAGCCAAAATGTTCAAGTCCAAGTCCAAAAAATCAAGATATCATAACAATCCCCATGAGAGCAATGCTGAATATCACACACAAGAATCAGGCTTTAATATGGCAATGATTGTGAAACTGTCCCTGATCCACACAGCTGCTTCTGGTGACCCACATGGTCCTTATTTCAACAAGATAGATATATATGTCATCATGAGAAAGGTATACATAAACATATTAATCTGCAATTCATATTAATTATTAATTAATCTAAAATGAATCTTTTAGGTTGGAAAAGAGCTCTAAGTCCATTGAGACCAACTGTTAATCTAACACTGCTGAGTCTACCACAAAACCATGAAGACATTAGCATAGAAACATGAAATGGCTTGAGAAAATTTGGACCATAAGGTAAAATCAGCAGAAAAAGGAGCATTTCTATCCACTAGAAATATTAAATAGGTTTTAAAAGGTCTCTGTATGCTCCACTCCATGAAAAAAAAGGAATATATACATATCTATCTGTTGTTACATGTATGCTAACTTCAGTCAGACTCAGAAAAAAATCTGTATTCAGAAAATATTTCAGAAACTCTCCAACAAGTACTTAATGTCCTGGACAAATACTGATAGTACATCATATTTGCAGGGTTGTTTGCTTATTCTTTTACAGAACATAATCTCAACGTAACAAAATGCCCTTGAGTTTACTATCCTAGTCTAACATATGTGACATCAGAGGCTATCATCAGCTTTGAATTTCCAGTGTTCATTGCAGTTAGCTCCAAGGGATAAAGTATATTACAAAAAAACTAATTGATGAGTAAATCTGTTGGTTACCAGAGAGCATTTCCTGACTATAGAGAGAAAAATGTTATTTCCCATGAGAACTGCTATTTGAGAGTCCCAGGCAAGATCAAAGGGACCCCAATGCAGATGGCAAGTTCAGCCCTATTCTGGCAGTTCCTCCAAGATTTCCCTATTGTTGAGCAGGGTCTCTTTTACCTCCAGAGAGTAAAATGTGGCCACAGCACCTTTCTGAGCACATTGCCTTTCCAGCCAAGTGATGTATAGCCAGCATGTTTCAGCACACATCAGGAGACTGCTCTTCTTAACACGGCAATGCTTCAGGATTTGGTATAATGGAATTACTAATTTTTCTGTCATTTTCTGTGTTACCAAAGACAGTAGAACAGTAGAACAGCCCACATCTGATGCAGGTGTTTCTGGTATGAGAGCCCTGGTGAGAATACACAAGCTGTGAGGAGAGGACAGCCTTAGGGATGGCATACCCAGATGAGGAAAGGCTGCAGCCACTGTGGGCATTTCCCATCCCATCTGCCAGCTGAAAAGGAAGCACAGGGTTAGGTGATGTACTCACTCCAGCTCATCTTGCAGTGCTGCAATTCCTTGTGCCTGTTCCCTGTATGAGAAAGGCCTGGCTGTTGCAGAAGCTCTTGCAGTATCTCCCTCGTGTGCTGTTCGTGCATTGCACAATCTGAGCTGGTGCGCATGGCAGCCCATCTTGCCCCATATACAGCGTGCTGTCACGGGGAAGATGCAGTGATAGCCTTTCCAGGGCACCTGGTAGGTCATGTAAGCAGTGCTCAACAACCCCAGGCTCTGCTGGGAGTCAAAGCTGCCCGTGGTTCTGAGCTATCACACATGCCCCATGCCAGCTGCCTGTGGGATGAGGTCTCAGTGTTGCTACAAACATGACTCCACATGGGTATTCACAAAACAATGCCATTTCTCTGGGACTCTAAAAGGCTTCACAGTTGTCTGTGGAGCCAAGTATGGGAGAATTTGGGACTGGTGTGCAAGAGAGTCTCACCATCATTCCACGTGTTCCAGCTGGATAAAATACAAACCTGTGCATCAATCTAGTGTGGCTGCTTACTCACAAAAGGGATGATCACAAAGATTAAACTATGTCAACAGCTCTGTATGGAAACACTTTAAAGAAACCATTGCAAAACATCTTAAAGGAAGTGTTTCAGAAATGCGTAAGGAAAGAAACATTCTCCAGGAGATCGAGATAGGCAACTATGTAAGTACATCCTATTACATGCTAAATTAAATCACCATTGCAACATTATACTGTGCAAAAACTCACAGACATCAAAGTCAAGCATGACTCCTAGGTCAGGTCAAGAAAACACAGATTAAAGAAGAACAAATTCTTAGTGGCAACCATTGCTGAATCTCCATTATAATAAATGCAAGGGAGCCACACGTTACAAAAGCATGTGGAAACCTGTCTAAACAGCTCTTGCATAAACTCTCACATGGGTTTGATATTTTGATCCTATGTGATGTAACAAGGAAAACCTACTCAGATCACATTGCACAGATAAGACATGAAAGGAAAATTAATTATTTGCTGCATTTCCGTAAGTCCAAGACAATAACAAGCTCATGTGTGCAAATAAAAAGGAAATGTTTATGAAGAGAAAGCAAAATGCTATCACAGGTTTGGACTTACTACTTCATATAAAAAACAAAAAAATTACTAATTAGGCAGCTCAATCAGGGATGATAATAAAACACTTATATTCTATGTTCAAAAAGAAGCCACTTCCCATGTTTCATCAATAAATAATGAAAATGACCACGTAGTCATACAACATCTAATAAGAGAACAGAGATCATTCTTACCAATTAGTTTCTAAAACTATAGGCTGTGACTTTTGACTCTCTATGCTTCAGCTATTTTAATTCCTGGTATACTGCAGAACTACAGAAAGAATGTGAATGTTGTGCCAATTTTAAAAAGCAGCAAGGAGGATGTAGTAATGTGCCAGTATTTTGTTTACCCTGGCTGCCATTGCCATAATGAACACAATGTCTGACTAACTAAAAATCAATTAGCATATATTATCACTCTGGGTTCTCTTGCTATTCCTCAAAATGTGGGATGGTAGTGATGCATGCCAAATGCTCCATCATCCCTGAAGTAGCTGATAGAAATACCTGTGTTAAATGAAGAGTTGATTTCAAGCTACATACATTTTGTACAGCGTTTGTTAATGTATGCATGTTTATATTATATATAACTTTCAGCATACAAAGCAATTATACACTGAAAACTGCACTCCACCACACAAGGGAGTGTTTTGCCAAAAAAAGATTGCTGATGTGCAATTAGTTGGCCTTAGGACAGTCATTAACTAGTACCATTTACTATCTGGACAGCAGATGGTTCCACCCAACCAAACTCCATATATAAGGGTGTGTGCATGTGTGTGTGCATAAAAACACCAGGGGAGATTTAGAGTAAAAATTTATGTCTGAAACATTTTGCATGAAGGTAGAAGCAAGAGGCCTACCTCCCTTGCATGTGAACTGAATGCCTACTGAACCATGAATATGGTTCAGTAAAGAGCTTAAGAACCATGTAGCTGGGAAATAAAAGAATAGGAAAAAAGGATAGGTAAGTTGGTGGAAGTCAATATTAATAAACAGATATAACTGTGCCCTTATTTTTCTTTTTATTTCCTTATTAAACTTGGCAGAAGTCTTACTTATATTTGGACTATGCACAGAACTTCTTCTTTAATTTCCTTATTTTAGATATGTTATAGAGGTGGTGCCACTGAGAGACCAAAACATGTGCTGTCCTATGGATGCATTGATCTTGCAAGGAGGTTACTGAAGCTGTCTTTAAGTGACCAGAGTGCAATAAGGCTGCAAAGGATGTCAAAGCAATTACAGGATATCCTCCCAGAAATGTGCATGGCATAGCAAAAGGGTGATGCAAGGTAACTGCATGGAAAATAAATTTTTCTGGGGTTAGCATCAGCCAGAGGTTCCCTGTAAGGTGATGAGCAGTTTTAGTAAGCCCTGAGCTCTCTCTGGAAGCCAGTAAGTAGGAAATAGTGTTTTTCAATACAAAGAAACAGATTTTGTTCTATCCTGAAATATCACATTTTTTTTTAATCTATTGTGAAAAGATAGTAAGATTTTTTAATGCAAAGACTGAAAAGAAAATATATATTAGGAAGGTAAAGAATATTTTTTCTAACTGATTTCAGAAGCAGTCCTAAGTGATAAGTATCAATGACAAGGTTTATTTTGAGGAATTTTTAAGAGTTTACCCACCTCAAACTCTATTGAACATTTTCATGAATGCTTTGGAAATAAGCAAGGCACCCTGACTGGCCAGATTTGCAGAAGAACAAAGATTGATGGAGTAATGCTAAGGAGAGGGCAACCATAAAGAATTATCTGAGCTGCTTGATAGACTGGTCTGATTAACCATGGTAAAGTCTAATGCACTGGAGTGCAAGTAATGATGAAAGGACTGCCAAATGCATGTTACAATTTACTCCCCCATATGAAAGGGAAGACTGGAGTGTGGAAAAAATAACTGACTAGCCTTATGGAAGACAAACAACCTGTCAGAAGCCTTTAAAGACAAATGAGGACAATTGGATTCTAGATATAGAAACTGGGAACTCATTTATATGTAAGAATACAAGAATAACAAAGCAATGTGTAGCAGTAGTGGGAAGGGTACTGGAGTCTGCATTTGATAAAGAGACAATGAAGAATTGGAGAGAGTGCAAGAGCAGAGACACAGCCCAATACATCAAATAAAGGGGGGTTTATAATTGAATTTGAAGGGTTGTGTCTACTGGTTTGACAGAAAGAAGACTGGGATGTAAACTAGGTATATTTTATAAAATTGATCCCAATAAAGAAACAGTGGTTATGCAATGGTTTTAAGGTACTAGGAAAAGATGTAATGTGCTAATATTTGGGCTCTGGCCAAAATAAATGAGGCTGGAAACAAGGTGCATACCCACTGCTGGAAGATGATCACTCACCACAACAAAGCTCCATGAAATGTGGTGACTTTGCCATTCCTGATATCTATAATAGAAGAGGGATCATTTTTCTTCAATACAGACTTTGGCCAGCCACAGATGATCAAGACTGACATTTCAGTAACTGCACGGCAGGTAACAGTCTGATTTACCATCAGATCATCTTGTTAGACTTGTTAGATGTCAGACTGTTAGCAGGCTAACATGGAGGATTTTATCTCTGCTTCCCAAACAGGTAGATAAAGATACCCACAGCGTGCTTTGTCTGAATTGTGTCACTCTGAAGCTTTAAACAGCATCATCAGTCTGGCAGGGGGAGCAGGACACAGTGTTTCTGCAATGACAGGCCAGCCAAGGACAGCAGTGCTCTGTGCAGCTCTCAGTTTTAGATTACAGAAGAGAAGTGTCAGTGACAGGGAGGGGTGTTCCTTGTTCCTTCAAGGCAGTTCTCTGGATTTAGTCATGCTTTTATTTCTGTACTGCTGAAAATTGAAGCTTTAATAGTGTTAGCCTTGAAATGCAGCTGGCAGCCACAGAGGCCACCCCAGCAGCAGCCCACCCTGTTACCAGCACTGTGCCATGTAAACCCAATACAGGAGGACACAAGATACTCCAGAGACAAGCATAAATTGGGAGAGGAGTGGCTGGAGGGCAGCCCTGCAGAGCAGGGACCTGGGGGTGCTGGTGAGTGGCAGGCTCAGTATGGGCCAGCAGTGTCACTGGCATCCTGGGATGCATCAAGCACAGCATTTCATACTCTAGTCTGTACCTTCTGCATTCCAAAGAATTTTAAATGTAACCACAGGTGGTTTCAGTAGCCTACAAATTGTAGATAGTCTACTGTTATGTACACTGAGAAACACAACTCAACCTGTTTAACCTTTCGACCAAACCTCCTAAAAGCACAACAGCAAAAAAACCCCAAATTCCAAAAATCCACAAATCCACCAAAAAAAAAAAAAAAAAAAAATAAAAAAAAAAATCCAACCAACTGAAAAGCCAACCCAAAACCTGACAAACCAACAACACATTTACATTGCAGACTGCAGTGATGTCTCCCCTCAGTCTTCTCCAGCCTGAACAGACCTAGTGACCTCAGCCACTCCTCACATGGCTTCCCCTCAAGGCTTTTCATGGTGTTCAATGCCCTTGTTCACACACTCTCTCACAGTTTAATATCTTTCTCTGTCTTTAATCACTTTGTAGCATCCAGAACCACACAGAGGACTCGAGGTGAGGCTGCCCCAGGGCATAGCAGCGAGGGACAATCCCCTCCCTTGCCCAGCTGGCCATGCTGTGCCTGATGTCCCCCAGGACAGGGCTGGCCCTCCTGGCTGCCAGAGCACTGCTGACACACATCCAGCTTGCCACAGACCCCAGGTCCCTTTTCCCCATATAGCATGTGCTTTTCTCTAAGTGTGCAGCGTGCCATGATCCCAGTCACAAACCTGTCCCAAAGGCTGCTGCTTGTCTCAGCACCACCTTGCAAATACAAAACACAAGCCAAGTTAATAAAATATGCTTTTAATGTGGTCTGCCCTGAAGAGGTCAGGCTTAAACACTTAAAGCTCTTTCTCAGGACAACAAGCACCATGTTTATTATCATTTTAGCACCTTCTTTTTTGTGGCTGCCCATCCTCTGTACCATACAACAATTCACACCCCATTGTTGTAACTGAATTGCAATGATTTGCTGCAGTGAAATTCTTCGGAGAAAAGGTTTTTCTTCAGTCTTTTTTGTTCACCTGAGATTACCATTTAGTGGGATTGAGCAGGAATGCTTTGAAGCCTGCTGCTAATAGTAAGAGCCCTTCATTCCCTCAGCAGGTTAAGGGACTTAAAAGCACCCTCTCCTGCCTGACATTATTTCTTTATCTGCCTTTTCCGTGCCACTGCTGTGTGCAAGGCCTGTGTAATGAGCTCTGCATTATTGAGGATGTTGTATTCTCCCAGCTGGACCAGGCGGTCGAACGCCTTCTCCGTGTATTGAAGGGAATATGTGGAATACGGGGAGCAGCAGCCATAGAGATCAACTTGGCCATCTTCCATCTCTGACTCTGAGCGCCTCTGACCTAGGAGAAGGGAGCAGGAATCACTGCTGAGCAAAACCACTCTGTCACAAACAAGCAAACTCTTAACAGAGGAAGGAAAGGAGGTGTCTCTCCACAGATAGAGTTCACAGTGTAAATTCCTTGTTTGGCTTTAATTTTTTTTAAAAAACCAAATAATTCTTATTCAAATTGACAGCTCCTTCCCTGGCTCAAGTGCATACCAGTGGCTTCACAGGTTGAGGGGAAAAAAGAGTGATTATTCTTACATGGGTCTGCACTGCAGTTCTTAGCTGTACCTGAAGGTACCTCCAGTATGTATTATGGATGTAAAGATTAGCAGATATGTCAAAGTTACCTGAAAACTAATTACCTGGAAGGTAACTACCTTAGGGATTGAAACATCACAGCCCTAGCATCAAATCTCACATGGTTAAAAAAATTAACTTCAAGCAACAGAAACATTTGATGTACTGAAAAGAGTCAAATGAAGTTCAAGAGTTGGAATATTAAATATATTCCTTTTAATAGGCTGTCCATGATATAAACCTATTTTTTAGCATGTTGAGTACTTGCCTGGTGCTTTGTATTTTTGGAAGGTATCATTAACTAGTGGGAAAAATAGCAGTACTGGTGCTCCTGGAGTCTCAGCACCATCAAAGAGGTAACACTCCTTCAGGTGTTTCCTGTCTTCTTCACTCAAGTCCACCCTGGGAAAAATGATTCCCTGCTCAGAGCAGTACTTGCAGGTCTGGTCCAAAGCCTGGATCAGGGAAGAGAGCAGTACTAAGACTTAAAATAGGATTTTAAGTCTCAGGATTTCTTGAAGTCCAGTAATAAAGTAGATATTTTCTAAGCTGCTTGTGCAAAAGCTCTTAACCCCCAATCAAAAGCACTGTGTCACTGGACAGAAAATTTTTTGTAGGCTTTTTTTTTTCTCCCCTGAGTTTTAGCACAATACAGTTTATCATGCAAGAAAAACAAACAAGACTATATGCAGCCTATAAAAGATGTATCACTCTTCATCATTAGCTAAAAATGTTCATGGTTAAGACCTTTAGTAGGACAAATATAAAAAGCACCCAAATAATAAAAAATTGTAGGTATACACATATCAAAGAAGAAATAAAGACTTTCAATTCCTCTCACCTGTGTCTGGGATCCTGCACTGTAATTTAAATGCAAGATGACATCCACCTTTCTCTCTGGTTTTAAAAGTGGCATGATGCTTGTATTGATGAAAAATCCAGTATCTACCAGAGACAGGAATTCATCTGATTGTGTCAGCTGGTTGGGAAATGTGTCTAGCACAGTATCTGAAAGAAAAAATATTCTTGTTGTAAATGCAGTACTGCAAAACTTGTTGGCCTGTTTTGCCACCCTTACACCATGTCCACAGTGGCTACAGTTCTTGGAGAAGGGAGATTTGCTGTATCCCTTCTCTTCTGCCCTCTCAGCTCCAGTCACATGCAGTTTTGGCTCTGCAGTAACAAATTAACGAAGGAGGTAGAGAGGAAGGACCTGGTGGCCCAGCTGAGTGCCACCAGCAAGCCACTGACATGCAGCTCAATGCCACGCCGTGCTACGTCCTGCAGCACCATCAGTCCTGGATGGATGTGATAGAGATTCTGCCCAAACCTGCCCTCCAGCCTGTAAGAGTCGCTCTGAAGTTTCTCTGATCTGCCTCGTGACCATCATCATTGACTGAGACCCTGGACCCCCCCACTCGTTCTGGACCTGAGTTCTGGCCTGGCCGAGGTGGATGCTTGCCAAGGACTGTTTGTAGCTGTGCCTGGTGCTTGCCATGGCACACTGCTCTCGGGCCGGGCACTGGCTCTAGCGTCCTGTTCCTGCACCTGCTTCTTGGAACAACGATCTCCACATACAATAGTCCGTAAATCTTCCCACCTTTCGGCCAGAGGCCACTCGCTTTCAAAAAGGACTATAAAAAGTGACTTTCCTAAAGAGACTTTGAGATCTCTTTCTCCCCAACGGATTGAAGACGTCTCATCGGACGACCATGAGGATTGGTAGCTATATCCCATCCTCTCTCCTTTTACTTTATCTCTCTCTCCCCTTTTTACCCCCCCTCTCTCTCGATTTCAAAACTGAATTGTTGGCACGCAATAAACCGCATTACTCCTTTCTGCTGAACAAAACCCGAGTCTCTTGCTTTTGTCTTTTGCACCCTGGGGTCGAAGGGACCGTGACGACTCCGGCTCGGTTGAGCGGATGGTGCCGTTAAATTGGCACGGCCCCGGAGAGCGGTTCAGCACCAAGGTGGGCGCGTTGCGCCCGGTCGGTGCTGCTGGCGGCGCGGTCCCGTTACCTCTCCACCTGCAGAAGTGGGCGCTGCGCAGGTAGTGGCGGTGCAGCTGCAGGCCGCGCAGGGGGCTGTGCTGGCGGGCGAGGCAGGCGCGGTCGGTCAGCGCGGCGCGCACGGCGCTGCCCAGGGGCCCCGCCGGGGTCAGCAGCCGTGTCCGCAGCTCCTGCGGCCCCACGGGCAGCGCGGGCTCCTCCTCTGCGGGGAACAGCCCGAATCACGCCTGCCCTCGCCGCGGCGCCAAGAACTCCGACCGGGAATTCTTACCGCAAGGAGCAAGGCAAGGAATAAACCCTGACCAACAACCAAAAGCGACCCAACAAAACAGAAAATAAGGAGACTACACAAATACCATTTCCTTACACAGTCTTGGATACAACCCCCAAGATACGGTGTCAAACAGCAATAAAAGTCTGCTCCAGACATACACACGTTAGTGGAACAGACTGAATGCAGCCTGTGGAAAAGGACAGCTGTTGTGCTTCTTTGTATTACTGTAGCTGCCACTTGAAGCAGTCAAAATCATTTTGCTTTATTAATAATTTATCAAACTTATTATTTCTGAACATTTTCATCATCTACCAATATCAGTGTTGACTCCTGGTAGATCACAGGACCAGAGATTTTTAAATTATTAATTTGTACTTTGCAGTATGAGACATATAACTCCATTTAACAATAAATATTCAGTGAAAAAGAAGTATGGTCGTTTACCTATATTGTCAATTTGGTCCCGGGTCCACCTGTGCCAGAAATCTTCTGATGAATGGGACAAACTCCAGATATATAACAGATTGAATGAAAATAAACTACTCCATATGCCTGTAAAAGAAAAGAGCTTTCTAACTCAAACATTCACATATCATTATTCTCAAACTGCTACAATGAAATTAAACTTGTTAAGTTTGAGTTTTTTCCCTCTGTTTAAAAAGCATGATGTGTCATTTTTATTTGGCTGCTGGTTTTTAAACCTTATTTTTGGTATTCAGTTTTTGTCTTACGGTACTTAGGGATAGAGATCTTTGTGAATTAATATGGAATTTGTATTTTTAGGAAAAAAACAAGTATAATGAAGTTTGTACAAAAAGAAAGGATGAAAGTTTGCAGTCCAACAGATTTGACGTGGAATTATATTGATGAGGGCATAACTATAACATAGTCTTACAGCCTCTGCTTTACTAGGATTCCGTTTTTGAGAACAAGCCTGTTAACACACCAAAGGATCAGTTTTGACCATGCATTTTTGAGCTTGAAAAGCAATTTCTTTGGTTATCCATTAGGGCACAAGTTCTCACTGTTTTTTCATTCAGGGAGTGCAAATGTGTGACAATCCAGCACAGGATTTAGCTGAGGCTAAAATAGTACAATGTCTCCTTCCTGCTCAGTGAAGTGGCCTTCTAAGAGAAACTTGCTTGTGAAATATATATATCCATATATACATAGCATATCCATGCTCTGCTTCAGTCAACAGCAAAAATGTTTTGAGGATGGCTGTGCTGTTTTCCCCCAGCCTTGCCCAGGCTGTGTGGGAACTGGAGCCAGTGACACATGGCCTAGGACTCTCTGGAGCAGGCGGCTCTGGCATGCTCCAACACACCCTGATGAAGGCTCATGTAAAATGTCTATAGGGAGCATACAGAACACTTACTACCCATGAGACAGGCAATAGGCTTGGGAATTCACCCTTCTGGGGTGGCATGAGCTGAGCCACGGATTCCCAGGGACCTCAATTTTATTGTTGCACTGGAAGCCATACTATATTTTAATTCAAAACGAGCTTTAGAAGTGTAGATAAGTATTTGACAGTCCCTTTGAATTTTCTACTTTATTGTAAACTGAATCCACTATAGTAAATATTAATTCAGCAAAGATATATTTATCCTCTCTGGTGAAACTTCCATGTTAGTCCTGCACCAATACTTTATTAGTGTGTAGTTCATATAGCTCACATAAAAAACCAAAAAACAAACAAACAAACTAAACAAAAACCAACCAAACAAACAAACAAAAAGCCCTGAACCAAAATCCCCAGTACAAATCAAGCAATAAAATAATTTGTTGTTTTTACAATTTTGTCTTACCTTCCAGGAAGCAGATCCTGGATTCAGGGACCTTCTTCATCAATCGTCCCATGAAGAACTCACTGCCAAAATCCTCAGTGCGAACAAAAACTCCATACTTTTGCAATCCCACCTCGTATGGGGTGAATTCTACCCATTCTGTAAAAAAGAACCCAGAGAAGAGAATAATGTTTTAAAAATAATTTTTGAGTCTAATGTTTCAGATCAATTGCAATGAGTTATAAGCATGCTACAGAAACTCATGAGCGTGGAAAGGCTTTGGAATATTTTTGAGTCTGTTGCAAAGACAATCAAACTTTTACCTGACCACAAGGATATTATATGAATGCACATCAGCTGAGATTCTGGTCTTCAAATAAGAGGGGGCTTTTAGGCTGTCTACACTGAGATTCATGATTTGCCATCTTAAATATAAAGACAAATGGCTCTCACAAGTGTCATAATTACCTTTGAAATCCAGAGTGCTGTAGTTGTTCTTGACATTGACTGCAGTGTAGATGGGAAGTGGGTTCTGACCACGATCAATGGCCCTTTGCTGATCAGAGAGTCTGTGGTTGTCTTTCTGTGATTCCAGAAACATGGTTACACTGAGACAAAAATTAGCATGGCAATATTTTCTCTGCATCTAAGCTTGCAGGGCAGAAAAATTCCTGCCTCTAAAGTACAGTGTGTGCTTGGCTTATCTTCTGAAATGTTCCATATTTTTCAAAATTCCCATAAGTGTTCTGTTACTGAAATACCTGCAGTCACCCAATCTGATGCCAGATTATTTGATGATGCAGTAAGATGAAAATGGAAAGAAATAATAAAGAGCAGAAAGCAATACTTTTGATATAAAACATGTTATTGCATTATGCTGCAGCTTTATGGAAGACCTCACACCTTTTAAAAGTCTGCAGGTCCTTTTGTTGACACCTCTCATGATCATGCATAATATCTGCAATTTTGATATTTCTAAACAAGTAACTTGCAGAATATGAAAAACAATTCTTAAACTGTAATACTGTTTCAAAATGTCAGTCTTGGAGTTTACTCAGAAAAACATTTTCAAAATTTCACAAGCAAGAATGCTGATTTCCACCATGGATGAGTATCTACAAGGCTGGCAGCAAATGGTTTAGAAACAGCTGTGCATTTGCTTGCACAGTCTCATAACAAACTGCTTTTCTCAGAGCCAACAGGAAAATATCGTTCCCAGAAATAAATTTTCAGAAAATGATAAGCGACTGTAAATGCTGCTTTATGATATACTGTACCCCATCATGCAAAAAAGATTCCAGGACAAGACCCCAGAAATCTATAAATGACGTTTTGTAGCCCTCTCTTTTCCGTTGGGACAGCTGCTTTTTGTAATACTTCAAATATTCCAAGGAAAAGGAATTTATTTTGCATTTTGTCATATGTTTTCGAGCCTCACTGATTTGCTTGTCGAGATCCTTTCGTGACCACTCAGCATCTCTGTACAAATTTGACATGGTCCTAGGAAGAGGAAATATTTATTGAAGAGGGAAAAAAGCACACCAAGGTTTGAGGTAGGCAATATGGTAGGCAACATTTTATGTTTCAGTTTTAAGTCCTTAATTTGAAATTAAGGTTTTCTGTCCTCAGTTTCCTATGAAACTGTCATGTTCCCTTTGAAGTCGCAGTCATTACTCCTGTCAAAACAGCCTGAACAATTTTCCATAAAGCATTCTAAGAGAAACATTTGTTTTCATGTAGTTGCAAATCATGTGACTTTCCCCCGTGAAAAGACTTTATTCTGTCAGTTTTGGAAGAAGAGGAAGAAGTAGGACTGCTGAGAAGTTATCTTGGGTAAACTACTGTGCACCAGCCCCAGCCTCCTTCAGCTCTTTGGTGTCACCAGGGACACTCCAGCCAAAGGCTGCCCAGTCCCACTCACCATGTAGTACCAGACAAGCCAGTCAGGTAGGTGGCACAGTCCAAGACACTGAGCTTCTTGAGCCCCCTCAGGCTGCCATAGAGTGCAGTCAAGGATCTCATCCCTCCTCCCGTGGTCATGACAGCCACCACCGGGGTCTGTGCAACACAGGGACACAAAGGGCTGGAGTCGCACAGTGGCTGCACCTGGCTGCAGCCCTCAGCAGAGACCTCCTGGTACATAAAGCCATGTCTGCCCAGGCACAGACTTCTTTCTAAATGATTTCTACTGAAATGTAATCCACCATTTATTTTATAAAGGAGAACAGGAATAGAAGCAATGACCATTTTGCTCAGATATCTGACACTTGTCTGCAACGTGTTCAACATAAATGTTTGGTACAAAACAAATAAAAATGCATTCATTCAAACCAAAAGAGACAGTAAAAGTGAAAAAAATTAATTGAAAAGGTAGGAATTAAAAATAAATCTCACAAGTCAAAGAGAGGAGGGACATCAACAAAGATAACAATAACAGGATAAAGAGTGTAGAAGAAGCCATTCCTGCATAAGGAATATCTGGTCTGGCATCCAAGGAAGGTGTAGCAGGAAAAGAGTTAAACTCAGGATAGCAGCTGCAAAGGACACAAATGGCAGGGTGAATTTAGAGGTATGGGGCAATATTGCAGGTATACATAACTTTTAAGATGAGGAAAGATCAGAAAAAAATTTAACTGTGAAGAAAAAGAGGTTGTATTATGCCATTATGCTCTCACTGCTAAGCACTGGTGAAATGTTTTAAATGCTTTCACTACAGACCTCATGGTCCAGCAGGTCCTGTTCCAGCTGCAGAACCTTCTTCAGAGCAGGAATAACATAATTCTTCCTTTTGCAGAGAAAGTCTTGCTCCTGTTTGCAGAGGTCAAATCCTAAACGCACATCAAGGTGGTCTGGGCTGAAGCAGAGATCAGGAAAAAAGAATATTCCATTTTATTATTGGTAGACACAAGCTCAGAGTTTCCAGTGCAATAAAATTAATCTGATCCACAAAATACTACACTTACAGGAGGTCCCTTTCCTACACTCCCAAGCAAGTACACAGTGCTGCGTGAAATAAGGATAGAAAAAAGGATTGATCAATTTCTAGGCAGCTATCAAAATAAAACCTAAGGAGAGACATTCCTGCAGCTAAGTTCTGAGATATCTGCTGCCTGGATTCTCTCATATCTTAGTGAGCTGAGAGCTATAGGAAAAACTTCTCATCCTTTCTTGAATTAGGCAGAAATTTTTCCTACTTCATAATCAGCAATGCCAGGTGATTGGCTGCACTCTTGCAGTATTAAAGAAAAGGTAAAAGACTGCTGAGCATAACTCTAGATAGAATAATTGACTTGCAATATTATTTTTTCTGTTTTTATGCATATTTTTTCATTATTCATGTCTCAGTATGGGTTATCTACATGCATTACACTACACTACATGCACTTGCAGCTCATGTGAATGCCACATCACCTGGTCACACCACCTACAGTCCTGCTGGGAGTGCCTCCTCCCCAGCAAAGAGCCTAGGGTGAGATGAGTTCAGCTATGTAAAAGTTAACCTCCAAGAGTAGCAAAGTCTCTTACCAGTCTTCTGCCTTGGCATATAAATCGAATCTTTTATCCTGGAAAGTAAGAATGTGAACAATGTGAGTGCTGACAACCTGCTTCTTCCCTGCAGCCTGAGGAGGAATATTATCTTGTGCCATCCTAGCAATGTGGGTACAGATCAGGAGCTCTGAATAATCAGGAGCTCAAATAATCCAGCAGCCTATGCAAATGGACTGTTGTGTTCTACTGAAAGGGAAGCTGTTCAACAATTTTTAACGTTTTCTAGTAAATGTAACATCTGAGGAGAACTGCTGTTTACAGAGTAGTGATGTGTAAATCTTACCCATCTCTACTGAGAGTACCTCTGAGGCATCCAGCCAGGACTATAATTCTACACAGCAGCATTTTTCCCTTTTTTTCTGTGGCTTATACCCACAACAGTCATGATCCTTTCATTCTACATAGATTTTGTTAACCATGGGTCTAAAAGTGCTTTGTCAAGCATGGTCAGCATCAGCAGGAGACTGGCACTACCTCAGTCAGTTCAGGTGCCCTGCTGGTGTGAGAGAAGGGGAAGAGCAGAGCTCCAGCATTAAGTGTGAAGTAAGGTCAGGATGGAGGAGCAAGATGCCCCACATTGTTCAAACAGAACAAGGCACAACCTGGCCTAATTGCTGACAGACCTACCCCTGTTAGGCTGTGGTATTTCTGGCTGCAGGCTTTCATTGTCAGAAAGTACCATGGATGCAGACTTCTACATCCAGGTTTCTCAACCTCTCCCACAAAAAAACAGGCACTCACCTCTGCTAAGATCATGTTTTTTCCACTTGGAATGGAATGAAGTTCCACATTTGGAGAGTCTGTATTATACACACGTGAGTGCTGAAAAAGTACAAATAAATCAAGTTTATATTGTAGGGAATGTTACTCTCTGCCCACAATGCAAATTAATGTTACTCTTTATGGTGTCTAATATTTTATATGCCATTATTATGTTTTTTAAAGCTCAGTTGTAACATACTGAGGAGGGAGGTCGTTTCTTCCCTGGTAGTGTAACATCCAGCGTTGGCTGCTTGTATCTGGCATAGTGGAATTTGGCAGGAGAGGAGGATCTGAAGACCAGCTTAGATCCCAGCACAATGTCCTGGGTGCCTTCATAAGAGCCTTGCACTTTAAAGGAGAATTCTTTTTCTAAGGAAATGACACAAAAGCAGACACAGATTATAGTTTTCTCATCAAAACTGGTAACAAAAATTCTTACAGTCTATCACAAGGCTGCTCTTATGATTTGGATTTGTTGGGTTTTTTAATTCTTACATTAAGCCAATTCTGTTTGCATTACTAGCACATCAGTTAAAAATAGCTGATGGAGAAATAACCTTACTTGATTTCTTCTCCTTTTTCTTCTTCTTCTCAACCACCTGAACTTCTAAGCAGCAGATTTTGCGAGACTGTAAGAGATGGGAACAGTAAAATGCATCATGGCAGGGAATTTTCCAATATGACATTCTGTTTCCTAGTCTAAACAGGACAGAACCAGGGCAAGGCAGGAGTACAGTGTGGATGAACAGAGCTTGCAGAAGGGAGAAGATGAGGACAAAGTGAAAAACAGTATTTTCAGGATCCCAGAGACGTGAGGATTGCTTTAAACACCATTCATGAGCAAGCAAAGATAATAAATAAGAAAATGTCAGGGATGGGAAGTCCCTGTGTAAAAAGCACTGTTTTGAATGTGGGAAATTATATGTGCATGGGACAGGACAAACCCTCTCACTTCAGCAGTATGGGAATTTGGGAGGAGTGGTGTCTAAGGAAGAATTCACTGCTGCACTGATGTCTCAGACCTAAATCACTTCCACGTGTTTCCTTTGCAGCAGAGAAGGGGTGTTGGGATGGGGGATCCCCATGCTGTTCCAGCCACAGTGTCTCCAGAGGTGCCATCCACAAGGATGTGTCAGGGTGAAGTGGGAAATGGCAATGTTTCAGTGCTGGCTGTCTCAGTCAAGGGGTATGTGTCCTGATGACTGTGAGTCAAGTGAAACAAGTGTGGCAACAGGACAAGAAAGGTGATGAAATACAACACTCACCACTAGCACTCCATTAGTAATGATGGTTTCAGGAGGGCCTGAACTAGGAAACAGAAGGAAAAATGCATTTACAACTCATTACAGTATAGTTCATGAGCCCCACCCTTCTCCTGATTTTCCCCTTGCATATTTTTACCTGCATCTTGGATGTGAAAGAAAAGTCCTAGGAGACTCGTTGTACAAGTTTCCTCACTCTACTTTGTCAAGACACAATTGTCATCCTACTGGTTCATCCAGTCCTGGAGCTCAGCAAAAAAATATACCAAAGGTGCTCTGAGGCCAAACCATGTAGTGATTTTATGCTGAGTCCCAGGCTAAGGCCAAGAATGGTTTCATGGAATCCAATTTTTTAAAAATCACACTTTGTTGGACAATGGAACAATGAAGACTCTGGATCAGAAATCCAGTGCATTATTCCATGATGTTTTTTGAAGGGAGGCAAATCCTTTTGCTGATCTCAAACACAAGTGCATAACAAACCAGCAACCTTCTGGTCTTAAATAACATTCACTACATTAGCCAAAGAAAAGGTTCTAGAGTGTTCTCCCTGTTTGCCTGAAGTTCAAGGGAGGTCATCCTGGCATTCACTCATTTGTCAACATAGCTCATGGCACAGATTCCTTGGGAATGATGCACTCTGAACAGTCAGACTAGATTATTTCATGCCTCTGAACTGCTGTTTCTTTTTGTCCCAGGTTAAGTTGCATTTCATGTTTACTCACATGTTATCCAAGGCAAATCCCACCTCCAACTCCTCTCGTCTCTGGAAAATAAAGGAAAATGATTTTGGTATTAGTTTACTGGCAGTTCTCATAGTGCAAGTCCTCATTCTCACAGTCTGAGCATGCATGCACTGTTTGTGACCAGCAGAGCATTTAAAATAGAGGCACATGCCACCTCACATCTGTGTGCCTTGAGCCTCAAGATTCCCTACTGATAGGAAGCTTGTGGATGGCTGTCATAGCAGTATTTAACACAGAAATTGTTTGGCTTGCCTGCTTCTGCTGGGGCCTAAGAGACAGACCTAAGAGATGTTTTCTCATTCTGAGTCTGCCAGCAAAAAGAAAGGGGATCTGCTGAAGGGGAGAGTCAAAGCCTTCTGGTGTCAGGAAGAGAAATGGTGACATGCAAAGCAGCTGTGGAAGAGGAAAACCTCTTTGTCTGGCAACAAGCTGAGGGTTTTGGGACAGAGGTAAATCTGACATTAAGGCCTGGTCTGTAAAGTGGTGAAAAAGAGTATAATCCTCAGGGGAGAGAAAGCACAGGCAAGGGGAAAACAAAACTGGAGAAAGAGGGGATGATGAACAGTGAAGTGAGATCATGCTGTAGGCTACTTAGTTGCTTAAATTACCCACTGAATTAGAGACACCAAAAAAAAATAATAACAATATAGGACAAAAACATTTACAAAGGCTTGAAGAGTATGAGCTCTAACTGGTGTAGCTGTGCAAACACAAAAGCAAAAGGCTTGGATATGGCACCTGTAACCACTCAAAGTGATCAGCTGGGTTACAACTAACCAAAGTTTTAATCTCACCAGAGCTTAGTGGAAGTCCACACACTGCTCCTTTGATATTTTGCAAGGAATGAAATTGTCAGATAAGGCATTTAAAGACAATGCAGTGCAGTGTGGAGCTTGAGTGTGTGTAGATAAGTTAACTCCACTGAGTGGTGCACGACAGATGCACGAGAAACTGGAAGGGAACTGGAAAAGGAGAATGGCAGATAGAACATACTGGGAGATGGGATGTTCAACTTTCAGTCTCCATGGACATTCAAGATAGGATTATTTCTTCCTGCCATGACTGAGACTTTATTTAAATACCCACACCACTTTCCATAATTAGCAACTAGTCTGCTTTGACATTTAGTTCCTAATTATTAGGCTATGTAATAGGTTATGACAAAAGCATCAGGTACTGGCATGTACACCCTCCTGGACTCTCAATGGAGGCAGGCTCAGCAAAATGACAATTTTGCCAATAAACCTGAAATTTGTGAGCCTCTGTGGCCAACACCAAACCCTTCAGTGTGCCTGCAAATCCAGCTGTGAAGAGGTTTTCCCATGTCAGAGTGAAAACCAATTTATTTTTATGTGGCCAGGCAGCTGACACACAATGAGGAAAAAAGGCAAAATTTTACAAATAATATTTTAGACAGAAAAGCTAATAAACACATTATTGCCAAGCTATCATTTCTTATTTCAGACCTCACCTGTGAATCACACTTGAAGTGCATGGAGACTTCCTCTCCCAGGGAAAGTTTGGCTATGTCAAAGTACACTGTGAAGAGGTGGTCATCCTGAGTAACCACATCCTTGTCATAGAGTGCCAGCTCCAGCACATTCTGGGAAAGGAAGGAAAGGACTTTAAAATGTGCCATGTTTTATTTTAAGCAGGAGATCCTGGGGACAACTGTTTTAGTCAGCAGTTGTGAGAAGTGGGATGACATAAGGAGAAAGATCTGGAAGAGAAGGAAGTGGAGAGGAAATCAACTCCATGTCAGCACCTATGAGGTGGAATGAGAGGAAATCACAGACATTTCAAATGCCATATTCTACCTATGGCTGAGAGAGACAATTGTCTTTCATGGCATGGAAAACCATCATGAGGATATGAATTATTCTCATATTTCTGCATCTTTTCTTGACTCTTGAGAAAACTGCTTATGTCCCTTTGCAAAAGGATAAAACCTCTCAGTAGCTCTCTTGGTCAGTTACCAGAAAAGTCCCAGTTCAGTACCTTGACCTGACTCTGGATCCTGAAGTAGAAGGTTTCATTCCAGACTGGATCTTTGCAATTCTTGATAGCTTTAGTCTGAAATTTGTCATTTGAAGCAGTTGGCAGCCACAGGCTCACATAGCAATCAGTATGGCTCACTGTATTAAAAACACAAATACATCTAAAATGAGCATTTGCTCTAGAAGAAAGAATTAATTGAACAATATGAAGGTTTTCAGAAACACTATGATACAAAATGGCATGTTTGTTCAACATAAACAATACAATCTAGGTAGGAGGAATGGAGAAAAAGGAAAGGTGACATGACTCTTCTCTAAATAAATATGATTAGAAATATAATAAATACATTAAACACAAAGGGTTTTCTCCTCCTTCTATGTCATCAAACAATCAGTTTAGACAAGGATAAAAAAATCCAGGACAAATGCAGCAAGTATTAAGGAAACAAAGTGATATCTTCTCTTTTAGCCAAACAGAACATTAGAAAAAAGCTTTCTGATTTCTGCATAAGTAAAGATACAATCTTCTATTATAGTTTGGTTGCAGGCCAGCAGAAGACAGAAGAGCTGTCAACACCTGATGGGCTTTTATCTGGGAATGCTGGCACACAGAGAATTAGGGTATAGTAGTTTAGATTACTTAGCATTGAGAAAACTTTGAATTCAAGCTAAATTTGAGACAAGGCTTCTCATCTTTCAGTATTTACTCAATTATTGCAACCATTTTGTGTTCTTTTGTGTTACATAAATATAATCCAGAGGCAAACATGGGAGATCTTTCCACATTTTATGCTTTCAACAGACTGCAGAGCTTTTACTGCTCCCTTTGGGGACACAGAGAAATGGGTGTGGTAGGCACAGCTGTGACCTCAGGGAGTTACCTCTGCACAGAACAAGGGCTGATGCAAAGAAGAGTAACACACTCTATATTCACTGCTGGAACCAGCACACCAACAACAGAACTTCCTCCATTCATGGAAGGAATCTAGAAAGCAGCTTTTCTTGGAGCAGGACTGGTTATTAGCCCATGGAGGTGAGAGGGACCTCCATGAGCTCCAATACAGAGCACTGCAGATACTCACAGACATCTGCCTGGTGGATATTTCTTGCTCTTATGACTCTTACAGTCAGTAAGTAACACAGAGAAGATTCTATCTGCAGGGAAAAAAACAAACACAAAAGACAGGAATGAAGTTAGATAGCATATTTAGATGAGAGAAGTGATCAAGAGAGATAAACACCCAACTCAGGAACAATTTAGTTGAATTTTCTATTTGATTATGAAATGACCAATACATTTATTTTCCTGCTAACATCTAAATCAAGCAGTAGACTGAAATACTTCTTCTCTTCTGAAGCATGATATAAGGATTTATCTTATTAGAGCATTTGTTTGTTTCTTATCTAAAATCTGTCTGCATAAAGTGCTAAGATTCAGTCCTAGTCTGGGAGAAGATTTATTATTTCAATTTCCAAGGTAGAAAATTAAGACCTTTCTGCTTTACACCTTTTTCAAGTGCTAAAATTATCATTGTGGTTCTATCCAGTCATGACATATATTCTGTCTCCTGGGCTATGACATGATTTCATCATATCCCTGCTCTTTTAAATAAATGCACAGTACTCTGCAGAGTTATAAGCTGACCTCTGATCCCCAAACTGATTTTAAGATCTGAGAAAGAGCTTGCTGCTTTGCACTTCCACCATGCTACTTACTATGCATGAGTTTTTAATTTACAGGGATGTAGCTGCCCTCTTGAGCTAAGGTCACCTCTGACTATTTCTGGTGAGAAATTTCTATCTAGTTTTGAGGTATGTAAACTCTTCACATCTCAAGCTTCTTTGCAGTTTGCCAAAGAAGTGCAAACAGTGTTTTAAACCTGATAAGAAACTTGTTTTTTCTTGGGGCTTCCCTCTTTCATATTAGCCCATGTTTCTGACCTCCTGCAAGACTTCTTAGCCTCTCATATTGCTCTTCTGATCTCATATTGGAGGTATGAGTTCATATCTCCTCTCCCTTTACCATAAAATAAGCAAATAAATTAACTTCCCCATAATTAATTATTTCTACCATCAGGGAGAGGGGGAAAAGACACAACATGCTGGAATGTAAAACTGCAGGAAAATTTTGCTCCAAAAGATCTAAAAGGCACTTAGAACAACTACAGGGCTATGGACAGGTAAAGACCTCACCTATACTGCAAAATGACTATAAAAGACCATTGCCAGCCCTGAGGTGGCATTAGCATGACACTGACCTCATTATACCCACTGAGAAAGAAGTGTGACACAGGTACTGCAGGAAAGAAGAGCAGTTTTAGTTGGGCTGTCTGAGCAGAACAATTTGGTATGTACTGTGTTAATAATGTCCATTCATAAAAAGTGAAGTGCATCAGTGTTCATAGGCTTAATGAGATATATGCCCCTGTGAAGTCTCTCCAAATGTTTAACCTGAGTGCATCAATGCAGGCACAGGGCTAATGAATACATGTTGTTGAGACTGGGGGCATTTAGCAAGTAGGCTAATGAAGAAACAGGTAAAGTCAGCTCCAAGTAACCAAAATATCCCACTCTAGGAAAGGACACCAAGAATATTTGTGCTGTGCAGATGCACAGCAGGTCACTGGGTGTGCAAATCAAGGGTGTCAAACCACTGCTAAAGGTCCCAAGAGCAGCTGTGGATCAGACTACCAAGGGCACTTGAATTCATGTCTAAAACCCAACTCCTAAAGGCACAGAAATGAGGCAGGTTCAGAAAGTGCTCTGTAATTACAGAACCAATAACTGATGCTGCCAGTGGCTGGCTTTGGAGAAGGCAATTCCTGGAAGGGTTCAACTCAGTTTCATGGATCAGATCCCCTGGAGCCACCTTCATGGTGATCCCCAGGAAGGCAGTGCAGATTGAACAAAATACTCAGGCAGGATGTGCCCTGTCATGACCAAGGAGCCTTGGCTTAGACATCACAGAGCTATAAATAGCAAATGACCAAAATCCTGTCAGCCTTGTGAGTCCTGCCTAAAAAATTTGAGGTGTTTGGTGTGTTGTTCTGAAACTGCTGCAGCCCCCGAAGTGTAGAGAATTGTACTGCAGGGTGTATTTTCTCATCTTTGGGTTTTCCACTCAGCTAATCAAGAAAAGGTTGGCTGCTCCTTAAACTGTGAGCACAACACCTGCTGCTCAGCAACTGTACTCATCACAAAACAGAACAAGGGAGAGTTCCTAATTATTACTAAATGGCATCCAACTAGAGAGAGGAAGGGTAAAAATATTTTCTAGCACATCTAGTCCTCTCATTTCCTAGAGGAGAGATTTCATGTCTGAAGGCTCCTGGAAATCAATTTATTTTTACTAGAGGCCAAAAGAGGGGTTAATTAAGGAAATCAGGTGTTGAAAATCCACTTTAAGATTCTGCCATACTATTGTGAGAATAGATGGCATAATTTCCCCCCTCTTGCTCTCTACACTGACAGGAAACTTGTCCTTGTGCTTTAGCAGGACGTGGAGAGAAAGCCTATTGAAAGCCATCCTTTAGAGATACTACTCTTGTTTAAACAGAGGATGTTCCCCACGTGCTGAGGACAGGAAGCCACACTAGGAATTTAACATGAAGCAAGACTGTGTAAGTGGAATGATCAAAGCGATAAGCGGGACAGTGTCTCACGGAGGGAACTGAACGGGTTACAGTAGCTAATTACACTGCCGGGCAGATGAACCCTACCTGTTCTCACCCAGCCTCCACCCAGCAGGAAAGTCCCCTTTACAGCTTCCTTTTGAAATTCCCCTTTGCAGTACCTTTGTAAGAGAAGTCCAGTGATTCCCATCAGGATTCAGCTGCATAGCTCCGTCCCCTTGTTGAGAGGTTTGAGTGATCAGCTCCTGGAACAACAAGGGCCAACGTTATCCCTGGAAAAACCATCATTTTTCTTAAAGGCAGTCCTGTTTGGGAATGGAGAACTTCAGAGGCGCGGGGGCAGGGAGCCCATGGTGGGTGCTGGCTGTGGAGCCCGGCAGGACTGGGTTTCTGCAGTGCTCTGCCGGGCTGTGCTTGCCCCACCGAGCCCGGGCAGAGGCGTCGCAGCCAGGTAAGGTCCGCCCTTGGTGACACACGGGGAGGGGAGGCAGCTCTGGCCCTGGCTGTTAAAGGAACAGCAAACCTGTCTCCCATAAACACACCCTGTCATTAATCTTTCCCCTTGAAGCACACCTCCGTGCTATTTAATACTTATTCTGAAGTTCATATATGGTGTCTCTCAAATTAATAAAACCCCTCAGTATTCAAAATGCTCCCCTTATAAATAAGCTCTTACTCCCCAAGTAGTTTTCATTTTCTTCCCGTAGTTTACTATAACTTTTAAAGGTCCTGAAGCCTTGACTTTCTGCATCCTGCATAGTCATTACAGTCAATGGTAGGTCAAGAAAGTAGTATCATCTCTGCACTACATGCAGCACAACCACCTGAGATCCCAGATACCTTGCTTTGCTCTGCACCCTTCTTACCTGAGACAAAATGCCATCCTGGTCCATGGTGGTGGCGTTCACACACACTTCCAGTGTTATCTGAGGCAATGCAATCTCACATCCCCCAGCTTCCACAGACACCAGGAGTTCAAATGTCCCAGATGCAGGTGAGCAACTATTTAATAAACTGACTCAGAGCCCCACCTCTGATGGTTTCTTAAAACCAGTTACTCCCCTCCCATTTTCTTATGGTAGGAAGCTGCATCCTGTGGTCAAATAAGTAGGAAAAAATACCTTTGCCTATACAGCAGGTAGAAGTATTGTGTTTGAGTCACTTTGCTCTATACTGGCCAATGCAGGTTTAAAACTCAACATAAGAGAAGGATGCCTTCTTACCTGAGCACTGAACTTTCAACTTAGCAAGACCTAAAAGCCCACAGAAATACATACTCTGTAATAAGATACAGCAACTGTACATAAATTGAATTTAGGCTATCTGTGACAGTAAGCAGATACAATAAAACAGCTAATGTGGATTAAAAAAAAAAAAAAAAAAAAAAAGAGAGAAAAATAACATTATTGCTCTCAGACCAACCTGGTTATGGCAAAAAACAGTTTAAGGCTTTCTGAGACAATCCCTACAATCCCAGGTCTAGGCATGCAGAGCAGCATACTCTGCATGGTTTCTATCTACTCAGCCAAGGTCCAGTAGGGCTGGATCTCTCCCAAGTCATTGTATTCCTTTCCTCTCCTATGGCTTGCTATTATTATTTTTGTGTTTAGATGCAGAGTCCTGAAGCAATGATTTTCCTTAGCTTAGCTTCACACCCATGAACACTTCTGCATCATTTTCCAGCTCAGACTGGCTCTGGCTGCAAACTAGAAGTATTTAAGTGCCTGTGTCTATTCCAATGCCAGCCAGATGCAGAACTCAGCCCTGACCTCAGGCTGCCCTCCCCAACACCCTTGGCACAGCTGTGACACCACTGCTGGGGCAGGACACCTGTCCCTGTCCACACACAGCTGACCCCTGTGCCATAAAACTGGCACAGCTCACAGTTCTCTGGAAGAGGATTAGAAAAGGCAGCCAAAGACTGTTGCATCATCAACAGATCATAACAGATAAAAATTTCTGTGGAAAGGGATTTTTTTGGCTTCCCCACTTGCCCAGTACATCATCTCTGACCAAAAAGATGCTCATTCCCTGAGCATTCTTGAGCTTGATGGACAAACATTGCCACAGCAGCACAGCTCTCCTTTGCACATTCCCATGCACAATAATATCAACAGTCACCACAGCCAAATTGGTAGAATAGGTTTTTGCCATAAGGTACAGTGTTTTGTGATGCCATGAAGGGTTGTGTCCACATACATGGCATGTTTCGTCTGTGTGCCAGCTCAATGCTGTAGCTTGATGAAATGCATTTTTCATTAATTGGCATGAAAATTGGCATGTCAGTCATGTTTAAAGACAGTGCTTTACTATTACATCTCATTGAAGGACAAAACTATTAACCAGACTGTCCACCAGGACTGAGCCTCTGAGGCTTTCACTTCCACAGTGCAGTGGCTAAAAAACTCTCATTTTCATGGACAGCATCTGCAATCCACAGCAGAGACAGCCCTTGCACAAGGGAGGGACCATGGCTCACTCTGCACTCCTGCAATATGTCTCAGACATTCCTTTATCCACGATGCTCACAGCAAGTATTTGGTATGCTCTTTGCAGAGATAAAAGCAGTTCTGTTTTCCAGGAACAAGGAATGTTCACACTGTGAACCTGAAGCATATTGCTGAAATGCCTGAATATGTGGAGCAAGGCAGAATTTTCATTTTGCAAACAAGCCTTTATTGTCTTGTACTGTATACACAAAATTTTTGCATGTAAATAACATTTCTTCAGAACTGGGGGCGGCAAGAGTTTATGGTTAAAACCTGTGTTTACTTTTTCACAACAGGGTTTTCAGGTAAAAATAGAGGTAATTCCCAGGATTATATGCAGAACACATAGCATAACATGTCTGACTATGTGTCTATGATTAGTGAAACTACCACAGAACAAAACAAAACAAAAAAAAAATCAGAAGTGCATAGTTGCTCAAAACCTAATGAGTTTCAAACGTCAATATTTATGCCATGATCTTTAGGCTGGCTACATCAGGCTACAGTTGCAAAAAAAAAAAATGTAAATTTTGTTTTGACAAAATAAATGACTAAAGTGTTGGAAAAATCATTGTGAACCAATTTGTAAAGATAATTTGTCATTGCTCCTTGGTAAAATGAAAATCCTCAGAGTGTCATTTTGTAACAAGCCAAACATGTTATTCGGCAGTGAATGAACCCTGTTATTTTCAGGTTGGGTTCCCTGGGCTGACGAGGTAGGCAGTCTATTAAAAAGAAGTTATGTTTCAAAACAAAGATGTTTTGTAAAATATTAACATGAAATGTTTCAACTTACCCAAGCATTTTCCCTGGTTATTTTAGTCCCACATTATAATATGTAGTTGATAGATTTTTTTCTGGCTGAATAGACTCTTTGTTCAAAATTTTCCCAGTTGTCTTTAGGACACAAAATTTATTAAAAAAGTGTGTTTTCAATTTGACTTGCTCCTGGAATGCAAAAATTGTTATGGATTTATCATTTTTACAGCTTACCTTCAGCACAGTTCAGAACAGTTTTTAAAAAGGCACTTTCAATAAAAGGGAAAAGGAAAGAAGTTTAAAAATGCAAGCCCACAACAAATGTAATTGATGTTTTGATGCTAGATCCCATTCATGGTCTTTGGATTGTTTTAAGATGGTCTTAGCTGTTTCAGGCTACTGACTCACTTAACTCAGTTTGTACAGGCAGAACTAAACAAATAAGAAATTTTTTTGATAGGCATATGACCTAAACTGTTACACTGAGTAACAAAGCAAAGTTTTCATTGCCTATTGGAAGTAAAATACTTTCAAGTACTTTTTCTTTTTAATTTAAGAATGGCAATTTATTATGAGAAGTAACTCAACAGGGAAAACAAGATCCACGGTGTTTTATTTTGAAAGCTTCAAATTAAAGTGTTGAGGTTTTATATACTGTCTCAGTACAAACAAATTAAACCTGACATAAATTAACAGGGAATTTTGATGTGCCCGAATTACACCCTTTGCTTTCTAAAAAAAAAACCACACAACTTTATGTGAAAAGTCTTATGCCACTTCCTCCTAAGTTGCTCCTTCCCATCACATGTGATTCATTCACAGCCCAAGAGAGCCCAGGATGTGGATGATGTGGATGCAAATCATGGGGCTGGTTGTGTGCACACTTATCCCTCTTTACATCTCCAGCCTCTGTGGCTGCTCTTTGGGACACCTGCAAAACAGAGTTGACCCAAGGGTCCAATACCAGCTTCCAGTTGTGTCTCAGGTTCTCTTTGTTTTCCTGGCTGAACCTTGTGTTCCACAAAGCTGAACTGTGGGAGCAGAAGTTTATACTCATTGTGGCCTGCAGATGTGTTGGCTGTGTTGTATAACTGTAGCACTGTGGCAGTAAAAAATTATTTTCCTTTATGTGATATATTATAATAAGTTAGGCTTAAAATCATGCTATTAAAAAAATCTAACAAGTATTTTAGGCAAACAGTGTTCTACAGACAACCTTAATTCATAGAACAAAAGTAAGTAAAAATTTCCCACATGATGTCTTTGCTTATAGAGACCACTTCTCGGGAATGGAAAAACCCCAGCAAACCATTGCACCAGCTGGTGTAGTTTCTGTAGTGCAGAATGGCCAGTGTTTGAAAAAGCTATGTCCCTTCTGGTCCTAGAGCATGAAAAACTCCTCTGAGAAGATAAGGGCAGTTGGATGGGTGATCAGCACATTTTCTGCCTTCTCCTTTGCATGGCTGTCTGCAAGGCCTGCATGATCATCTGGGAGTTGTTGAGGATGTTGTACTCGCTGAGGTTCAGCAGCTTGCTGTAGTTCTCATCAGTGTATCTGACAGAGAACATGCAGTAGGGGGAACAGGAGCTGGTCAGGTCAAGCTGGCCTCCCTCCATCTCTGAGCAGCAGCGCTTGACACCTGGAGAGAAAGAGTTGTTGTAGCTGTGACACAGTGGGTATCTTAATCAGTGTCAAACTGGCCATAAAGTGCCAAAGAGCAGGACTCCTGCAATGCTGAATAAGGCCCATGGCACCTGGAACCAGGATCCATCTCTGCCTTTCTGATTTCTGATTCTGTCCCACAAATTCCACAACAGCAGTACTTTGGGCTTAACCTCCCTGCTACCAAGCAGCAGAGAAAATGCATCCTAGTAACCTGCAGTAGAGAAGAGAAGTACAAAGCAGGTGGCCTGGCAGAAAAGGAGTGACAGGTCCTGAACACAGCACAGTCAGTATAATGATCCTTGGGCTGATGCTGTACTAGAATGAGACACACTGATCTTAACATTTTAGTAGTTCAGTCTGAAAAGCCAGGATCTTTCACCCCCACCATATGTGACACTATTGCTCCTAAAGTGTAGAATTAAACACCTGAACAATAGACAATATATGCAGTGAGAAATAATCTGAGAAATAATCTTTCCCCAGAAAAAAAAAGCTTTTGCAATTAGGTAGGAAGACTCCAAGTAACAAATGGGAGAGAGGTGGAGGTAAACACCTCCAGCAGATATGAGCTATGTTGGTTCTCTCAGGGCCACAATTAAGATATGAGTGAACATAATGGCTTTGGCAGGGATGGGGAAAACAAGTTTAATCAGCTAAAGTACTCCCCCATGAACCCAGTTAGCAAAGACAGCCAGCAGCAAAGAAGAGTCAGGGAAGCAGTGGTGTGGTTTTTTTAATGCTTTGTCTCTATTTGCAACTTACCAGGTGCTTTGTACTCTTGGAAGGTGTCATTCACCAGGGGAAGAAAAATCACAATCGGACACCCTGGCAAATCTGAATCTTGGAAGATGTAGCACTCCTTCAGATTTTTCTTATCTTCATCAGTCAAAGAAATTGTTGGGAATGGGATTTTTTGCTCTGAGTAGTATTTACACGCCTTATCTAGAGACTGGAGGATCACAAAAATTGTCAGCACTGGAAATCAACTTAATTTTCTAAAGGCCCCAAATTGTCATTTACTATTAAAGTTTAGTGACTCAGATCCATAGGGTGAGTTGTTTCTTATCAAAGATTACATATAATTAACACACAATTACCACATTGCTAATCACAAGCTGTAAACACAATTTCAGAATTAAAGGATTGACCCAAGACACGCTTTAAAAAAAAAAAAAAATTGAAGCAATTTGCAGAAGTTTAGGGTAAAGCACTAGTTGTAGCAAATGAAAGAGCCTGTGTATATAATTAACTAGAGAAGAAAATCACAGCAAGAAAATGTTCCAGGTATCTTATGTACTTGGAAGCCAGGGGATAAAAAAGTTAAGTTTGAATGTGCAATTATATTTCTACCTGTGTAGTCATTATGGCACAGTGTTAACTGAGATTAATATTTCACTAAGAAAATCTGAAGTAGGCTATGCTATAGCTTTTCCCTGAAATGTTTAATAAAATACCATGTCCTAATATGCACTGTTATTTACTCTGCACCATTTAATAGTGAACACTGTAAAGCAGAAAAAGGTTTCTACTAAAGTATTTAAAATTGTAGCTACCTTTTTTTAATGTTTTATCTAGACAATGAATGAGGCCGAAATAAAACTTCATTATGTCTGTCTCATCCAACATACAGCTTATTAGCAGTAGCACAGCTGTTCTCATTCTCAAAATGTAATTCTACTTAGGAAGACCAAAGTGCTTAATAATGAGTTTTCAACTAACCTCAGTTTCTGACATAAAAAGATCCAAACTTCTCTTCTGCCAGCTCTTATAGACAGTTAATTAACTTTACCTCCATGAAATGGGTTTTCTACAGGAAGATGCTTATCCCTGAATTTTACTTGTAGCATCTTATTTGTCAACCCAGAAATGATCTGCTGCTGATTCACCCTTTTGATATTCTCAATTAAGTCAGAAGAAATCACTTCCTAAACTCTGTGAATATTCCAGTGCACAGTCTGGAAGCCTGCTTGATTCAGCACAAAGCAGAAGAGGCTCCTCCCACCATTCTGGAAAAGACCATACTGACACCCCCTTGATTAATTCAACATGTTCATAAACCAGCAAGAAAGAGTCCAGGAATGGCAGAAGGAAATAGGAACAGTATTAATCACTACAGTGTAAAACACAGGGAATGCAGATGTTATAAGCCAAGCAGCTGATAAAACAAGCAGTTTTGGATGCTACAGGCTGGGCATTTACAAGTAAAAGGAGACACAACACATGGTAACAAGAACATCCTCACCGATGTATGAGATCCAGTGGTATAACTCAGATAGATGATGACATCCACTTCCCTCTGTGGCCTTAAAAGTGGTGCACTGCTGGTATTGATGAAAAATCCAGCATCTATCATGCCCAGCTGATCAGGACTTTGCATCAGCTGGTTGGGACGTGAGTCTAACACAGTGTCTGAAAGGAAAACATTTTTTGAATAAGAATAGATCTGTGGGTATTTTGACTGAAAAAAGAAGTTTAAGGTGGAACTGACCATTCTAGAAGCCTGGTTTAATTTAATTTCCACACTACTAGATCATCAAACAGGCATGAGAAGGACTGCAAAACACCTAAGTTCCTGTTCTGAAAAATCTGTGTTGAATTTCCAGGCAATATATTGCATTAGCATCACACTTATTAGTGCCAGTAAGCTACATCTAATAAGTGACCTAAATTTGCCTTGCCTCATTTCAGTCACTGTTTCATCTTCTATCTGTCATTGATTTGGAGAAAAAAATATATTCAATCCTTTATACATTTGGACTTATGCTTCCCACTCAGTCCCCTCTTCTTTGGACTAGAAAGACCCACTCCTTTCCAGTTTTCTCTTTAGGTGAAATTTTCTTGGCTATTTCAGTTGCACCTGAAGTTAGAGGTATAATCTTGCCAAACTAAACTTTCTCCCATGTTCACTCTGCTCTCTGCCACTTTAAATTTGGTCCTGTCAGCTTCAAGTCTACCCTCTCAGCCTGGGCTGCAGAGGTCTCAGCTGAAGCAAATGAATACAAGTATTAAGTCTTCAATACCTGGCAACACTGAAATCTCTACTCAGACAATAAATGTTCTCTTGGGAGGATTGTTATTCCCTGCCAAGCCCCACAGGCTGCTTTCCTAATTCCCCGTCCAACCCCCTGGAAAGGATGCCATTAGACCCGAGCTGGACCTTTCCAGCGGCAGAAGTGCTCGTTGTCCATGTATCCGTTGTGCAGCTGGTAGCCCCTGAGGAAGTTGTGGTGCTGGGCCACGGAGAAGCGGTCGGTCAGCGCTCCGCGCAGGGCGCTGGACAGGGGCCCGGGCGGGGTGTACAGCCGAGTCCTCAGCTCGTGGGGCCGCGTGGGCAGCGCCGGCTCTTCGTCTAGGGGAGGGCACAGAACTGGTGAGGGAACTGCTCGGTAACTTGTGCTCCTTTCTGGCTGCCCTGCCAAAGGGGGGCTCGGGGCTCCTCTGGGGTGATTCACTAAACACGCACAAACTCTGCTGAGGGAAAGGAATGGCTGCTGGACCAAGCTCTGCTGATGTCTTAAGCTTTGGCCTGAAGACAGTTCATCACAGTTTTGGAAAAAGGACACCTTAAGGAGATCAAGCGATTCAGAAAACGTTCAGGAAGATAACACGAAACAGATGCAAGCATGGAGAAGGTGAGGCTGATGAATACACTACTGCTCACTCAGATGGGCAACAACAGCAACCACGGGGTCTATTGCAACAGCTGCTACCCCATAATCACCCATGGGTTCATGAGCATGTGCTTCATCAGCAGGTGAGAGCACCCCAGGAAAAGCTGGGACGTACATTCATGTTCAGAAACTATGGGTAGTTTAGGGGGTGGGTGGATGGCATGCAGGTGAAAAGCAGAAGTATGGCACAAGGTGTGGTTTATAGAAATGCCAATCTGCTTTGCCAGCCCAAGAGGCCGACAGTGCAGCAGGAGAGACTTGGTGGTTTCCATGATTGCACATTGTATTTCTGTATTTTTCGGGATGTCTGTAATTAAGTTACCATCATATCAAGCGATTTAGCAATAAAATCATGGTTTCTGTATTGCTTCAGAAATACCCTCTGGGCCTCTTTTATCTTTGTGTCACTATGAATCCAATGCAGTAATTACTGTACTGAGTAATAAAATAAAAACCCAGGAAACATTGATTAACCAGTTGATACTAGGGTTTATTCTCTGCATAGGCAGCAAAAAGTGCCATATTCTCTGCTGTTGGTCCTTGGTTCTGTATGGCTAAGTGAGAATTGTAATGCCAGAACACTCACTGAGAAATGTCTGACCCCTCTAAAACTTCCTCTAAAGGAATCAGTAGAGCTTTAGTAAATGTTGTAATTACAGCAGCTTTTCCCTGATTACCCTCTTCCACTTACTCTATGCAGTGTGAGGGGAAATCACTATCTCTTAGTAAGATCCTATGATGCCAGCTTCAGCAAAGTTGACAAGATGATGCCAATAGCCACACAGGAAAATAAACGACCATAAATGAAAGGCTTTATAATTTCTCACCAACTTCATCTATTCTGTCTTGTGTCCATCTCTTCCAGAAGTCCTCTGAACTGTGGGACAGTCCCCATATTTGTAAAAGGTTCACAGAAAATATACTGCTCCACATACCTGTAAAAGGAATTAGTGAAAACAAGGACACATTTTAACAACAACACATCCTTTCACTTCTATTTTGACCTCCTGGCTTAATTTTTTTAATGGGCTTAATGCAAATATTTCTAAACTTCCATGCTGTTAAATTCCTCTTAACTTTCTATGTCATCAATTCAGGTCATGCTACCATCAACTTTGTGCCTAACCTATTACATGGCTCTGCCACATGGTAAAGAGAGCAAGAATGTGAGGAAAGTAAAGAAGAAAACAAAAAGACATACATGCTCAAGAGACAAAATAAAGAATTCAGATAACATATACAACAAAAACACATCATTTCCACCCCCACCTTGCTTTCTTCAGCTTGTTTTTTTCTGCACTTACTCTGATCAGTAACTCATTCAAACACCCTGAATTGTTTCACAAGGGGATGAACTGGCCTTTCAGGTGTTTGTTTGTAAGATAAGACCTCACATCACAGCCTGTAAAGGCTCACATGTGCAGTGAGCTCCAGCTCCACTGTGCACTCTTTTCTCCATCCAGGATTACCCCTCTCTGCCTCACCATGGGGGCACTGGTGGCTTTGTTGACAAACCAGTCATTTTAAATTTAAATCTGACTATCACAATTGGACTTAGGTTGGAGTGCATTCAGAGAGGAATCAGAAAAATAACCAAAGAAGTGGGAGCTATTACTTACAATGAAAGAATTAAGGATCTTCATCTATTCCATCTCTGAGACAGAGACAAGTCATCTAACAAGACAGTGACAAGAACTGAAAAAATACGCGGGTGTTTTTACTGTATTCCTTTGGATAGACTACCGCTCCCATTTCCCCACAGGCAGTGTTCAGACTGTTAGGACAGAACCATCTACTCACTGGTTAACAGCATTGCACCCCTCCAAAGTGCCTGTGTGCCAGGACAGGGTTATACATCACCTTGAAGGTAGCAGATGCGGGACTCGGGGAGCTTTTTTAGCAAGCGGCCCATGAAGAACTCGCTTCCGAAATGCTCCGTGCGAACAAACGCGCCGTACTTCAGCAGTCCCACCTCGTAGGGAGTGAACTCCACCCACTCTGCAACACAGCCACAAGGGCACACTTAGAGGGCTCCCACACAGGTGGGCACACGTTGGTCTGAGCTGTGAGTGTTGCGCTGCCGCAGCAAAGCCTCGCTGTTAAAGGCAGATGTGGGGCGGTGTCGGAGCCGGGCGCGGTGTGATGGGGAGGCACAGCAGCTGTGATGGTGGCACAGGTGGCACACTGGGGCATGGCAAGGCTGCAGGCCTTGCACACCCCGTGTGAACACACCAGCCAGGGGTCTTACAGCATGTATGTAGTTTTGCTCTGCCCTTCTATACGCCACGTCCAGGTGACAGTACTTCACCAATACAGTTAATTTATCTTCCCTAAATAATTGTTTATGTACAAAGATGGGCACTCAGCTCTTCAGAAATTACTTTTTTTTTGTAAGAGATTAATTATACTCTCTATGTGTGGAACTAATGGAGACAGAACTAGGTCTTGACTTTCTTAGATAACCTCTCCAAGTGAAGTGCAGCTGTCTCATATAACTGCAGCGTGCCTGAAAATTCGACAGAATTGTCATGGACCACAATTTTGTCTTTATTCAGAAATGGTTCATTTTCTTGCCTCAACAATAAAAAAATTTGATCTGAATTTTTCTCTTCCCCTTCTCCTCCTTCTGATTCTCCATAGGAAAGAAACAGAAGCAAACAAAACAATGAGAAAAGCAACAGATTCACTGGGGAGCCTTCCCAAACTTTACCATAGCTATGTGGCCATTCTTCATATTGGAACAATAACTGGCCATTGAGAAAAAGCAATTTTCAGATAATTCCAGTATTTCTCAAAATGGCCTTTCTGGCAGAATTGCTATTGTGTATGTCTAGACAGTGAAATGCTGTTCCCCAAAACCCTTGTATAAAAATTGTAAGGCATGGAGGTGATGGTTATTTCTCCAAAAAAGCAATAACACATCAGGATTGTTGATAGCCCCAGAGGATCCCAAACAACATCCTTACCTTTGAAATCGTTGGTGCTGTAACTGTCCCGGACACAGACTGACACATAGATGGGCAGTGGGTTCTGGCCATCACACAGTGCTTCTTGCTGCTCTGAAAGCTTGTGGGGGTCTTTCTGGTTTTGAAGAAAAAGTGAGAGGAGATGGAAATGACACGTGGTGAATTCACTGGCCCTGGTGTGGAAGGAGGCTACCCTGTGAGTAGTGCTTCTGAGGAAAAGCAAAATATGTACCTGCCTCCAGTGTATTTGCATATCAAACTACCTGCCAGTGGGTGCAATTCACTAACATTCCAGCTGTTTCTGGATTGCTTGAGATAGTTTTCACATTGTTGAGATTACTCTGCTTTGCATTTTGAACTCTTTTTGCGTGAGTAATTTGCATTTCAGATACACTTCCCAAGATTGCCTTCACTTCCAGCTAAATGTCAGCCAGAGTTCAAATGGCTGCATCCACAACTGAATTTATTAGTACATAGGATGCATTTCTTTCTAGGTAAACTCTTAAAAGAGTTCTAAAAATCTGCTATTTTGTTAACACAGATAATTCCCTTCTGCTTTGAGGTACATTCTCTGAAATGATGGACTAGTTTCCATCCACTAAGGGAAAAACACATGGTTCTTTAAGAAATGGAATATCCATCATACCCCATCATTTAGTAAGTACTCAATCATGAGACCCCAAAGATCTATAAATGATGTCCTGTATCCCTCTTCTTTCCTCTGGCAGAGCTGCTTGTTGTAGTACTTCATGCGATCCATAGAGAAACAGCCCATCTTGCATTTTGTTGCTTGTTTTTGGGCTTCACCAATATGTGAGTCCAGGTCCTTCTGTGACCAGTAGGCATCTCTGTATAAATTGGCCATGGTCCTGAAGAAAGACAATACAGATAGCAAAAGTCAAAAGGAGCAAGAAAAGACTGGAAATTTTATGCTTTCAGAGCAGTGGTTTACATTTAGGGAATCCCTTCTGCTCACTCATAGCCTGGTTTAGCTGCTCCATCCATCAGAATGAATACTCTAGAGTTTCTATGACTGTTTTTAAAAATGGCCCTGAAGAATGACATGGGGTTTTTATGTTCTTGACCACTTTTTTTAAGTAGAACTTAAGGGACAAAACTGCCAGGTGTGAACACAGGTATATTTGTGAAGCACAAATAAGGCAGAGAATGATAATAAATTATCTTTGCTTGTTTTTCAGAACCTTAAACTCATTTGTATTAGCAGCTGTCGCCTGGCTTTATTAATTTGTGTTGATCTTATGGTATCACTATGCTTTATTTTAACATCATCCTCTGTTTTACCAACCTCCTCCTCTGCATGGGACAATCAGACGTTGGGCTGCTGTAGGTCCTGTGAGCAGGGAATAACACTGCCCAGGGAAATACAAAACTGGCAGGTTGCAGGGGTAAGTGTGCACTGTCCAGCAGATTTTTCCAATTAGAAATCAGAGCCAGTCTCAGAAATTATTGGGACCACAATAGCCAGGATTAGTGGAGAAAGGAAGAATTATGGTATGGGCATCCAGTTACATCCACAGTAACTACTTACCTAGAAAGCATCTGGATGAGTGTAATTGTCATATGCACATTTAACTGCTGCATGCATGGAGTTGATAAGTAAAGAACTGCTTATAGAAAAAGCATGCACCAAATCAAGCTGGTATTTAATGGCCTTTTACTAAGAAACTTGTTTATATGATGTTTGAGGTAAATCTCCTGACGTTGTCTGCTTTTAGACGCTACTCTGTGCAGCAGTGTGACCCTCAAAAGACTGGGGAGCCTCCAGCTTGAGCTGGCTTACCAGGTGGTGCCGGAGAGCCCACTGATGTAGGTTATACAGTCCAGCAGGTTCAGCTTCTTGAGCCCCATGAGGCTGCCATAGAGGCCTGTCATGGACTTCAGCCCGCCGCCTGTCGTGATGATGGCCACGACGGGCACCTGTGGGCACAGGGAGCACGGGACATTCCCACTGACAGCATCCAGCACCGCACCCACACTGCCACTTATTTCCCTTTGATAAACATGGGTTCAGAGACTAACCCAAACTTGGATTCTTGCTCATCTCTAGGGCAAATACAGGCACAGATGAACAAGAAGAAACCTTCTGTGAAAGCATCAATGTATTTTCCACGCATCTCTCATTCCACCACTCTTCTTGTTTCACACATTGACTACTTCTGTATGAAAATCTGCATGCCAACCCCATGAAGAAATACACTCAGTTCCCAGCCACTATTGTTAAGCCACCCTCATCAATGCTGTTATTCTCCAGTATCTTATTTATTTTAAAATAGATAGATAGAAACGGAGGATATAAGAAGTAGTCAAAGATGTCCATCCTAAACTCTCACAAAGTAGTGAAATTGGAATAAGGGAAAAAAAATCTTTGCTGTGTAATGTATTCAGTGTTTCTGAACCAAGCCAGTTAGAGTTTAGCACAGCAGGAATGAACACACCTCAACTATGACAAATTCCAAATTGATAGTAATGAAGGATGGTGACTGCAACTAGTGTGTTCAATAGCAACCCTTGGCAGCAGAAGCAAACCTCCTTAAGATACATGGACCAGTGGTGCCTGCACAACAGACAAGTGTGGCCTCTTTTGCTGACCCCTTGTTTACTGGAGTACATGAAAGCACTAGAGACTCAAGTTCCATCCCCTCAGCACACGTACCTCTTGATCCTGCAGATCGTGTGGTAGATGAAAAACATTTTTGAGAGCACTTGCTACGTATCTCTTTCTCTTCTGCAGGAAAGCCATCTCTTCAGAACATAAATTAAACCCAAAGCGCATGTCCAGGTCTTGGTGGCATGTACAATTACTAAGATAAAAACAGACACGGATATTAACACACCCATATCAATCTTAGGATATTAATCAAAGATAATCTACAGCACCCTTCCCTTCAAACAGGATGATGCAACATGACAGGAGCAAGACAGAATAATTTTACTATTTTTAAATGTTAGAAACTTACATCAATTAGTATGACTAACTAGTAGCATTATGCCCAATTATTGCTAATTGGAAGAAACAACGTAGTATTTACAAATAAAAAAAATTTAAATAAATATTCTACAACTAAAAGACTGACAAATTTAGAAACTCCATGCAAATGGTCAAAAGTGAAAGTATCGATTCCCATTTCACAGGTTATTTTCTCATTTGAAATCTAAATAACACCCAATTTTCAAAGGCTGGCATTTCCAAAGTGAATGAAAATTCTCCTTTTGAGCAGCTGGTGTGGGAACTCATCCCCCTCTAGCGGTGAGCTCTGCTGGGGAGGGTGCTGTGGAACCCAGCACTGTCAAATGACAGGGGCTTGCTTTTTCTTCCACTGACAGAACCTCTCTCTTCTGCTGGGTCCATAACTTCTATGGAACTAGTAAAGAAATGTAATTATGGGCTTTCTCCACCACCAGATTTGGATAAAATCAGACAAATTATTGTAAGCATATTTGTAAATGAAGACACACAATGGGAATTGAGTTAAGTGGAGCTGCAAAAGGCAGTTTCTATTGTAAATCAAGATCTAAACAAACTGTTTCTAAAGTTCTCTGAAAATAAAATAAATAAGCAGGAGGTGTTTCTCCTGCTGTGGAATAACACTGATTTTCCTGATATGATTGACCCCTTGCTGTTTTGAAATGAATGACAGAAAACTGTTTGAATTCAAAATTATTTTTTTTCCTTTTATTTCTTAGTCAGACACACACACAAAATACCAGTTTGCCCAGTTCTGTGTGTTACATATAGCTATGGATAGCCTGAAGTATCTCCATGTTTACTGATGAGTATTAATGAGAATGTCTACAGATGTCAATCCACAAGTTAACTTGTTTTCCTTAGTTTCTACTCAATATATAGTATAACTGGACTTAAGAGAATACAAGGTTCATCACCACTGAATATTGACAGTAAAGCAAAAAAAAATTCTTGATTCCTGATTAAATTAAATTTTTATATCTGACTGTTCTTTTGTTGTTGTTGTTGCTAGCGTTCCTTTTGTGAATTTCAGACACTGACATTGACCAAAGAAAATATTCTGTGGTCAGAAGGAAAGGGACAATGCTGAAATAAACACATGTTTATTTTAATGTTTTATCAACTGATTAAATCCAAATCCTCCTAAGGTTAATTATGTATTATATATTGTGCACGTACTTTATGTTTTATTAAAAACACATTCTAGTTTTCAGACTGAGAATGCTTGCTTGTGTCATTTCATGTGACTAAAACAAATCAAAATCAATGAACCAAGTCTAAAGAAATGGAAGAAAATATCTTACCAGGTTTTGGCTGTCACATTCAAGTCGAATCTTTTCTCCTGGAAAACAAGAATGTGCAATTTTTTTAATATTAAATTTTCTATTTTTGCTTTCTGTCTTGGGGTCAGAGTTTGATTTACACCCCAGAAAGATCTGGCAATCACAAATTTAAATGTCTGAGATCTTGGCATATATTTCCAAAAGCATTCACTTATCATTAGTGGAACATCCCTACCTACAGACTCTAAATCCTTCCAGACTGCAGAAACCATTAAGCATCCTGGTGTAAGAGGTTTCTGAGACTCAGGCAGTAGGTCCCATTTCCTGTACTACTCATAAACTTTCTGCAGCATCCTGAATTACCATTTTTTGTGTGTTTTTCATGAGACTGCAAAGTCTGCATTTGCTTCTGCCCACACTTTACCCTCTCTTAAAAATCATTATTTCAATCTTCATATTAAGTAACAAAATGTGCTTTGTTCGGAGAGGATGTCTTAATTGTTCTCTTAAATCAATATTCCCATTATATTATTTAAAATAAATACAATATATATATTTTCAGCATATTTCAATATATTGCCGTCTTAAATATAGGGTTGACTAAGGACAGGTTTATTGATGTTTTCCTATTTTGTGCCCAAGGAGCAACTTGCAGTTTGGACCGTCAGCAAAGGGGGAGACAGTGAGTTTTTGGGTAAACAGGGAGAGATGTTCTGAAGGAAGTAAGATATTTCTTACATCTTTGTAGGTCTCTGTCTCCAATACTGGCACATAATGGAGATTAATCCAGAGACAACCTGCCTCTGTGGAGAAAACATCTGGAGAAACAAAGCTCCTGTTTTCTCAAAGTCTAATAGAAAATCAGAACATTTCTGACTCTCTTAGTGACCTATCTGGGACAACATTATGAGGAATGGTTTCTGAGTGACTCTTTATTCCAACACCTAGAAGTGATGCTCACCTCTGCAATGGTCGTTTTCCTTCCCATGGGCAGCGAGTTCAGCATCACGACTGGGGACCCCGTCTCTGTACTGTACCTACAGGACCACTGGGAAAACAACATGCTTTAGGACAAAGCCAGCAATGGATTTACCCTCTCTCCTGCTTCCCACCTTCTGAGAGCCACTCAAAATCCCTCCACCACTCCAACACACCGGGTGGTAGCGCCTCTTCTTCGGCAGCATGACGTCCAGCGTTGGCTCCGCGAACTTGATGTAGTGGAACTCGGTGGGATACGAGGGGCTGACCACCCCATTGGGGCCCAGAACAATGTCCTGTGTCCCCTCAAAGGAGCCCTTCACAGTGAGGGAAAGCTCTTTCTCTAAAGTGGCAAAACAAAGATCGTGACAAATGTTAATATGATTAAAAAGGCACTAGCTTGATTAAAAGTGGGGTGCAGGTTTGCACAGCTTTGCCCAGTGCCAAGTGCTGGCACTAAAGGGAAAGGAGCAAAGTGGATGCTCTTCTGATAGAAAGGGGACTCTGAATATTCCTGCTGTGATATAGAACTTGGATTTCAACTTTATTGTGCATTTAATAGGTCTTATTAACATACATCTAGATGAGAAGTCTATAACAACCTAATGTGTTTACCTGACATTGGCTTCACTGAACACTGTAAGCACTTATTTCACTAACACATTATATGAAAGGGACATTTCTCATAAGAAAGCATGCAACTACTGGCAAATAGACAACAAAGCAATAACCTTACTTGATTTTTGCTTTGTCTTCTCTGCCACTTCAACTTCCAAGCAGCAAAGTTCACGACACTGTGAAAGACAAATTGCAGGATTTTGTGAGAAAGATCAGCACATCCCATCCTTATTATAGGGAGCTGTGAACCCCTCAGCTTGGAGTAACTTGGAGTTCTGAATTCCCTGGCATCTCTGGGCTTTTTCCCATTAGCTGCTGACTAAAGAAAAGGAAAAGCTGTGGAGTGAGTAGGAATCACATGTGTGACAATGACTTAAGATTGAGCACAGTGAGAGGAATATACAAAGGAAAGAAAGGATCATTTTCATGGCAGTAGCATAAATACAAAGGGTTAAACTGGGAAATAAACAAAGATATTTTACTGAGACATCAAAAGTCAGGAGTAGGAAGGGTTTTCTGAAGAAGCATTGCTATTAGCATTTTGGGGTTGTTTTTTTTTTTTTATGGTGCTCACTCTTCTTCAACATAATGTATTTTTGGTAAGTCAGTATTTCATGCAGAACTTACCCACATAGCATAGCTCATCTCCAAGGGAAGGAAAGGGCTGGGGAGATTATCAGTAAGTGACTTCACAGCCTTTTAATTGTTGTGTTCTGATAGACAGCAGTACATTTTTTGAAGTACTAGTACCAGAGAAAAATTCTGTGTCTGTGTGTGTGTATTGTGTGGTGAAGAATAGGAGAAATCAGAAATAGGGAAGCAAAGGACAAATGGGATATCTTCAATGAACAGATAAATAAAATATCCTGTTCTGAACGTATCTAAACAGGAAAGAGGAAAGAAAGAGAAAGAAAAGAACTGGCCTACTGACTTCTTTAACATCCACCCTCCCTTTCCCTTTACATTTAGGAATGACTTAAAGAAAATATCTTGGGAAAGACACATACCACCAGCACTCCATTGCTAGCAATCAATTCATGAGGACCAGGTCTGGGAAAAAAAATTAAAAACATGGATTTTTTAAAGTTAAGTTAAGTTAAGTTAAGTTAAGGGGTTTTTTTAAGCACAATTACTAGGACTCAAAGAGTACTGGGAGAGAAAAGTGAAGGAATTTGAGATACACTGAAAATCTAACTAGTATGTTTCAACACTAAAACTGCATCCAATACATAACCTGAAACAAGGAAAGGAAAAATTGAAAGGCAGGAATGCTCATACACTCAGAAAGCCTTCTGAAATGTCCCCAGGTAGATAAATCATAGAATCATAGAATAGTTTGGGTTGGAAGGGATCTTAAAGATCATCCAGCTCCAATGCCCTGCCATGGTCAGGGACACCTTCCACTAGACCAGGTTGCTCAAATCCCCATCCAGCATGACCTTGAACAGCTCCAGGGATGGGGCATCCACACAGCTCTCTGGGTACCTGGTAGGTGCATCACTGAGAGCAGCCAAGCTACAGAACAAGCTAATCAGTCAGGTGTTGGGGACTGCAGCAATAATGTAGGAGAAGACTGGCACTTTTTTTACAGAAATATCCAAAGCGTGACTTCTAATACTGGTTTGTTTTTTTTGTTTGTTTTATCATCCATGATTTTTGCATTTTTAAAATAATCCCTGTATCACTTACGCGACCTCCAATTTGAATTCAGCCTCTAGTTCCTCCTTGGCCTGAAAGCAAGAACAAGATATTAAATGAAGTAGCTACATAATGCCTTGTGCCTAGTCTAAACCCCAGTCACTGATAGGCAATCTTGAGGTTACTGGTTGTAATGAGTAGCCCGTGATAAATACTTCAGACTGGGTGGTCTGAATCAACATCTCAGCCAGATGATTAAATTATTTCTTCCTCATCTTCTTCTGACTTCATGATATCATCAAAACAACCTATATTTCTAGTTCTTCATCTGAACCTGCTGCAGAAAGAATTTGCAGCTTCCTTTATTTTCTGAATTCCAGCCTTTTCTTCCAGCTACTCCTGGTGCTGTCCTGCCATGACTTACTGTACTGCTATTATCTTGGAAATTAAACATACTTTACACCCATTACTTTGCTGTAATAAACAGAGAACAGTATAAGTGAGTGATTCAGAATTTGTGTTATGCAAGCCCGAGGAAGGCAATGTTGATCTGTACAAGCTGGTTGTGAATGACCTAGTTTGGATGCCAGAATCTGTCCCTGGTAGCAAGAAGTTGCATGTGAGATATTTTGCTGATCTCATTCTTAGATCTCAAAGAGAATCAAGATTATTTTTCCCATTTTACAGATGGGAAACTGAAAAACAGGGTGAATCATCATCCATTCATAGTGGGATACACACAGGGGCAACTTCATTTTTGCCTTTTGGAGTGAAACTAGACACAAGTAAAGGGGCAGGGGGTTATAAATTATGGGAATTCCTCAGGTTATGAATTATATGTGTACAGATTATTCACCCTGAAACAGCTCTATGGCCTTGGTGTTTCTCACAGATAGCTCACAATTAGATCCCTCCTCTACCTACTGCACTGTTTCAGTCCTATAGCATTTAATAATTTATAAAATATTGCAAAGAGGAGTTCAGACTCTCAAATTCAGGTTTTTTTTACCACATTTTTGCGCTTATAATTTGAATGGCAATTCCTGTACTCATTATTGCAATAAGTAATCCACGGCAGGTTCAGAAATATTTTGAAATTGTTCTGTAACTCTCCACTGTTTTCTTAGTTGCTTTAGCTGCCTAGTTGCTCTCACATTTGGGGCAGGCTTGAAGCATAGGACAACTGTTCTTTCAAGTGGAAGTTTAGCAGTATCAAACAGTGCACAGAGGAGATGGTCATCTGGAGTAGCAAAATCCTCATCATACACTGTGAGCTCCAGCACGTTCTGGAAAAAGAGGGAGAAGAATTTGTTATAGTTTCTCAGCCTGGACATCATTAGCTCCAGGGGAAAAGTATTGCTGAAGATGTGCTTGAGAAAAAAAGTTGAGAAATTAAATACTATCTCCCTTTAGAAAAACACACTTGAACTGCATATTCATTCTTGCCTAGTTCATTTTAATTGCTGTAACAAAATACATTGGCTATACCTACACAACAGCTTGGGCAACTCCCAGATTCTGTATCCATCTAGCACTGTCTCATAAGAGTCTCTCATTTCTCTAAAACTTCAAAACTGAGCTGGCTCTCTGGCCCTCCTACACAGCACCACTGAACAGACACAGGCACTCTGTCATCTCTGCTGTTACATGCTCTGGGCAGTCCTTTATCGTGCGCCATCTCTTAAACAACTCCTGGCACAGCTCAGGACATACATGCACAACTCTTCAGGCTGCTTCAGGAGACAGCTTTGGCTTACCTTGACCTGACTCTGGATCCTGAAGTAGAAGGTTTCGTTCCACACCGGATTGTCGGAGTTCCTCACGGTTTTAGTGCGCGACCTCTCACACGTCGCGGTCGGCAGCCACAAGGACACGTAGCAATCAGCCTGGCTCACTGGGGAGGGGAGAGGCAAAACAACTGCTGATGTGGCAAAGCCAGCAGTGCTGCAGGACACTGGGAAGCTTACTGCACCAACTGGTACCAAAACCAAGCACACGGTGTTTAAAGACAGAAAAGTCCGATGCAATGTAACTTCGCAAGATTCCCTTCTGAGAGGGAAAAAGCACGGACCACAAGAAGAGGAGGTGGTTTCTGTTCTTCCTTGCATGAGTTACAGACAAGAGTGCCAGTTTCTCAGCCAACAAGCTCTCCTGTGCTCATGCACACACACACATTAACCCTGAGCTGCTGTCTGATAAGAGAGCCTGGCACCCTCCTCCACTTTTTGAGAATAACTGCAAAAGGTCTTCATCTCTGCCTTGTCCTCAGTGATCTTCTTTGTGAGGGTTTGTGAAAGGAGCTACAGAACTACATCTGCTGTATGAGATGGCAGAGGCTTCCTCCAGAAGGAGCTCATTGCATTAGACACTGGAATTTAACTAATTGCCACCTACAGGAAGAGAGGGACCAAGTCTCTCTCCCAAAATGCATCAGGAGAAAATTAGTGAAGGATTTTACACCCCCTTTCACACAGACACCTAAATTAGGGTTTATCTCAAACAACTATAGACAAAAATACCATTTACTGTGTTTCTTTTTGGAGGTTATGCAAGGTACTACAGCACCTTGAAAACCTCTCTGATGCAGTATTTTTTGATGCAGTATATTGAGTAGGCCCTAGCTTTCCCCCTCTCCTGCTCTATTACACATTTCATATCTTAGTTTGCCTTTAAAAATACAATTTCACTGTACTTGTCTAGAGTCATATAATCTACTTGAATTCTACCTTCCCACCACTCTGATTTCTTAGTCTCTTTGCAAAAAATTACTCCTTATTCACCTTCTTTGTCTCTTCCTTTTTGTAGCAAGAGCTTCCATGTCCTCCTCAATAATTTTATTTTCATTCTTAAGGACTATAACCTATTCAGCCCTCTGGATATAAAAGCTGTTTCAGTTGTTACTCTGTTTCCTTGAGTGTTTTTATTTATTTTTTTAAACTGGGAAATTCCATGCAGACAATAACACTTTGAAGAATTTTGAAACTGCAAAAATATGTATTTGAATATATTTGGAGAATCTAGAAGTAATGCTACTGATTTGAAAATGCATTAAAAGTGATTTTTGTAACTATTATATGACTGGCTTTATGGTTTAAGATCAATGACTGATGGCTGTTTGGCTGGCAAGTACTTTATTCTGCTGATGTGATTCATCATTCCTGTATCTTAACTGTACTTAGAGATACAAAGTACATATCAAGCAATGCTTAATTATACGAGTAGGTGCAGCCAAACTAGTCAGCTGTGTATTTAATGCAAAATGTTGCCTCAATTCTGCTTGCACAATCTCCTTCTACAACCTCATTATTTGCCTTGCTGCCTGACATGCAGAAGATCTGAGATGAGTCCCTGATGAGACCTTTTTGTGTTCTTGCTTCACCACACATGTGCAACAGCCATGGACCAGGAGGGAGGTGCAGAGCAGTGACAGGGCCTAGGATAGAGCTGCTGTCCCTCTCACTCAGAGCTGTGACACAGGGAAATCCTCTGGTACACCTTCCACAAAAACACGACAACCACAAGGTAAGACAGCAATGGTATTGCACGGTAAATCCAGATCTTTGTCTCTCAGAAAATCTTTCCTGACTCTTCATCTGCAAGACATCATAGAGCCAATCACTGCTGCTCACAGCAAAACAGGAGAATCAAGAGAATCATGAGGGTTACATCATTTCCCTTCCACCACACTCAAACCAATTTCAGCATCTTTTCACAGTTAGTCACAGAGCTTTGTTTACTCAAAAAAACCCAAACTGTTAAATTGTCTATTTTGTGTGAAACACCTCTCCTTAGCACACATGTGGACAGTGATGCTCTTTTACAAAACAGTGGTGGTTTCCTTTCCAACATACTCCACTTTCCTACCACGTGACTCACACTCTTGCACAACTGCAAGACTGCTGCAGAAGCCTTGGAAAGGACCAAGCACCCAGCCCTCAGCACATTTTTTAACTGTCCTTTCAGGGTAATTAATGATGGCATTAGCCTGGTGGTAATGACTGTGAAGAGCTTTTTCCTGTTCAATTAATCTTTGTCAGAACCAAGACTGAGTATGTTGAAAAGGTTTGCTCCTCCCAGCCACACTTCCCCAGGTGCTACAACCTATCAGCAGAATTACAGCATAATTAATTAGCTTTTGAAAACATGGAATGGAGTCTTTCATCTACCTCTGTCAGAAACTCTCCTTTCTTTGATAGAAAATACTTATCCCCAGAAACACATTCAAGTCTTGAAACCAGTCAGAAAGTACAGGGAGACAATGAAACAAATGCAAGCAGCAAGACTGACCTGGTTTATAACAATTAATTTACATAAACACTGGATTATTTCAGAAACACCAAGAAAAGGTTATTACAGATTTATAAAAGGTACAATTTGCCTGTGTCCCGAGTTACCACCAAGAATGGAGATACTCACAGGCATCCACTCGCTGGAGATTTTTCATCCGGATGATCCTTACGGTCAGCAGGTAGCAAGGAGAGGATTCTATCTAGAGAGGAATAGTAAAAAGGGGTCTGAATAAGCATTTGGTGGGCAAAAAATCTCAAATGAGCTAACTAACTGGGCACCACAAAGCACAAATACAGTTAGTAAAACTTGGGTTAATTATCTCACTATTTTGCAGATGAAGCTTTTGCTGTTAAAAAATATCTCAACATTTTACATATATTTCACTGTCTATTTGCTTTGTTATTCTGAGACTCCAGATTGCTCATCAGAGCAGAAAAGACAGGAATAAATCCCTGACAATTTACACAACCTGTGAGATGCTTGCAAAACCTTTCACTCTGAAATTCCTGAATCTAGTCTACAATATAACTACAGTAAGTCTCTTGAACAGATTAAATGCACTGGTGAGGACCATGATGAAGTTGCCAAAATGCCATCAGTCTTAGTCAGAGTTACAGTCAATGCCCCTAGTAACCATCCATATGGTCCCACAGCATTGAAAAAAGTGCTGTGGAGAATATCTCTTGTTGAGGACTCCCATGGGACAAACCTGAAGTACCACTTTTTAGGAGGTGTTTTTGCCTTCTGCTTCAAAAACATAGATTTCCTGCAATTTACAATTGTACGAGAAAGAGTAACAGTAATGTGAACTTTTGTAAATCACAGCTATGAGATAAGCCAATGGCTGAAAATTGTTTGCAAATGATTTAGGATCTAAAGATTTAGGTATGGTTGCCTTTGGAGAGAAATAAAGTGTACTACCTTCCTGCAAAAAAACTCCTGAAGATTGAAAGTGCTTAACTTCCTTTGTTCCCTTTAAATATCTCGGCCTTAATCTTTTATAAAACAAGTCTCTCCAGGTTTTGTGGCTGCAGGGACCTCTTCCTATTTATTATTAGAAGATAAATGTGAGTTCTTTCTTCAAAGGAAGACAATTTCCTGCTGGCTCATTCCATAAACCTGTCTCTGTCTCAGAGCTATCTGGAAAAGGCTATTTTGACCAAGCCAATAAATAAATCAGCATTTCCTGTGGCTGTGACACATGGTTATTTCCTCACACTCCTAGAAACATTTCCACCTGCATAAGTGGTTACAGCAGAGCCCCACAAATCATTCTTTTTGACAATTGCTATTTTTATCAACAGGTTTCCTCTCATTTAGGAACATTCTTCTATTTCTATAGCACTTCAGAGGCTTCCTATAAGAATTATAAACAAGTAGACAAAATAGATGTTAAGACAGAAGCTGGAAAAAAACTCACTTAGACCATTTTTTTTTTTTCTCAAGTAAACAGAGAAAAGGGGTTTTATTCACAGATGGAAAGATAATATGCCTCTTTCGTCACAACAAATTAGATTAGAATCCTCTATTCTCTCCTCTAACATATCATGTTATGTTAAAATCTTTTTACAGAGTTCTTAAACACCATTGCTGTTTCCACCCCTCTTATATGTGTCTCAAGAATTCTATGACTTTTGTTCTTTTTATAGTGCTTCTTCATGAAATTCAACCTACAAAATCTATTTCCCTTCTATTTCAATTTTCTCTCAAAAGAAAAAAAAATCTGATAGAAGCTGTAAAATTTGCAGACAACTGATACAAGGATATGTCCTCAGAGCTACCCCATGCAAAGAGACTGCTTCAGATTTTAGAAACAATATAGCCATGCTAATACAGTTCGACACCCTGTTAATTTACCCTTCTTCTCAGCTGGGTAATTAGCAAAGGTGGATCACCACACTCACATGTTAGGAACGAGCTTAGGCACCTCAGCATATGCCCTAGAAGGCAGAAACTCATTGTTCCTTAGGATCTGCATAAACATGGGGGAAATTCTCCCAAGGAATCTCCAGAAATTGCACAAGGTGCTGCCAGCTCCTGGATCAACTCCAGCAACACTTCCTCTGACAAGTGGCATTGCTTGAGTGAGAACCAATGAATCCATTATTTGCAAAGCAAGTTGAGATTCTTAGATGGGAGAAAACTTGGGTTGGGTTGTTTTTTTTTAAGGAATATTAGATGGTTTCTGCCATCTGATCACCTTCTTCCTGGTTCCCATGCAATGCCTTTCTAACATGTTAGATTTTCCCTATGTGAAATCAATTCTCAGAGATGCAGGATTCATGAAAGGATTTACTGAAATTTTACCAGGGGAAAAAAATAACATCAGTGGCTTAACAGAAGCTACAGAAATCAAGACCTGTGCTTGCACTGGGGGAGAGGCAGATGCCACCAGCCAGTTACCTGGGGAAATTGAGAGCCAGGAGTCAGTGGTCCTGACAGCCCTGGCACCTGCCAGCAGCAGCAAAGACAGCAGGGAGAGCAGAACTCACCCAGTGATCAGGCCCTGCTAGTTCTTCTGCTCCCAGGAGGATTTGCTATTTTAATTAATTCCAGTAACATCTTAAACAAAGAAATGTATTTAAATAGCAGCTGTGACTATAACATGATGTACCAGGGTCTAGTCATAGAGACAAAGAAAACAGCAGTCACGCATGTATAAAACAAAAGACAGAGGGCTTCTGGTATTCTGTTTACTTAACAGCTATGATATGATAGCAAAAAAAAAAAAGGGGGAAAAAAAAAAAAGGCTTCTGGTATGCAATGTGGTTCCACATACAGAGAGGTTTCCACCACAACAAATTGTCAGCTTCTTAGCTTGTCTTCAGTTTGAGGCTTCCCAGCTTGTGCTCATGTGTGTGTAGCACAGCTGCATGCAGTACAGCACTCTGAGGTGCCAGTGATGACCAGGGTGTACACTGCTAGTTTCTCTGAAGTGCCAGGAAAATGAAGTTTTACTGACATTTTCCAAACAGCAGCTCCATCTAATGTAGAACAGACCTCATAGTCTCTTCTTGATTTTATCTTGATTTTATCGTGTTTCCCAGAAAAAGAGCAACACTCGACACTAAGTTGCTATATATTGGTATAAGGGATTCCTCTGCCACATGAATGATCCCCACTTTCTCCCAGCTGAGGAGTTAGAATTTGAAAACAGAAATTTCTCTGTCACAAGCATTCTGGTGATGCAGGCTGCCTGCATTCCTGGAACATTTGTGCCTCTGCAGGTCAATCCCAGACCTCTTTAAAGTCATGCTTATATTCAGATGTAAGTATGCGTGGCATGCATCCATCTCAAGAAGCACTGCTGTAAATTACTCCACTAGTTTAGCTGTATAATACATCCTGTCACATCACAAGTGGCTGTAGAGCTCTAAAATGGCAGGACTCCTTAATGAGGCAAGAGTCCATGACACCAGAGGGTGACTCTTCTTCCTTACCTTTTTTTTTTCTAACTTGCTTTTCTCTTAGTAGCTTTCTTTCTTCAGCCTTTAGGCTTCTTCATCTAAGAGATTCTGCCAGCATGGACGATTGCTAGCTCCATCTTTCCAGCTCGTGATATCAATAGTATGAACATTCATCCCTTCACTTATTGTAGACTACCCCAGTGATGCAATTCCACAACAGTACAGTCAAATGAGTGCTGGCTGAATGCTTTTCAGGCTTTTTCCTAGTGTTAGGTGCTTGGTTTAGCATAGATGTTCCATCAGATAGCAGAATATTGTAGCTGCCTTCTCAAAACAGAGACCAGTCATCCAACAACACTGATCCAGAGAAGAGAGCTTACTCTTGAACCCTCAGTTGACTGCTCAGTTCAGGGGCAGTCAACACTCTCTCAGAACCTGATTGTTGCTCTTTTTAGATTGGGACTTATATGTAATATAAATTGTAGATTGTTAATGATAAATGGTAAATAACAATGTAGATTGGTATTTATATATCCAAAGCAGTTATAAACTAACAGAAGAATAATGCAGAGATCCTAAAATTCATGTTCAGTTTGTGTGTGTGAAAACTGTATCATCATCAATAAGCAGGTATCCTCCAACCAGGTACTCAGCTGGTGCATTTCTACATGAAATGTGGAAAGTCTTCCACCTGGTCTCGTGAGTAGGTGGTCTTTGTCATTCTGGGTGCAGAACTGTGGCGAGGAAGCAAAGAAAACTGTGTGCCACAGTGCACTGGTACCATTACCTATTTCAGTGCCACTGCACTGCATACTGCTCCACAAGCCACCCTGCAAACATCAGACAAGATTTAAAAATACCTTTGGCATAATCAATTTACTTTTACAATAGTTGAAAAATCCACTTCTACACACCAGCCTGAAAAAACGTGTCATCTCTGTAACCCATGAAAAAACACTTCCTCTCTATCCACACAGTTTTCCTGCAATCACCTAGTAATAATTCCTCTGTGTGTTTCTATATCATGCACTAGCTCAGCAGCCTTTCCTGGCAAAGACAGCTTCCTTGCCTTGTCTAAGGTATTCCTGCATTCCTGGCCTGGAGAAGCATTCTGCTGAGATGAAATCACTCCCAGGATGTTGTAGGGCACTCCTGTCTTCATCTCCAAGTGCCAATTTAACTAGATGGTAGCCAAGGACCAAATCATTGCCTGCTGATGGTGCATTGAGAGCTGGTAGTGTGTGAAAGTCTATCTCGAGCTGCCTGAGAGTCAGGTCTCCTTGAAGAGAGTTGTGAGATTTTTACAGTTGCAGTCAGGATGCTCCAGGCTGTGAACTTCACTCAGCAATCCCTGCCCCAACCTGCTCGAGCTGTGGGATGTTGTGGGATGTGCTGGGATCCCCCGTGGCAGCCTGCCCAGACCTGCTGCTCTTGGCCACCTCTCTGAAGTTCTTCCTCGTTCTTGACAAAACCAGGCTCCATGCTGGAAGAGATGCTCTAATTGCTTCCTTCCTTCCTCCTCCAGGCTGGGGAGGGCACCTCACCCGGGGCTGCGGGGCCGTGCGTGGGCACGCTGCTGGTGCTGATGATCACTGCTGCCACAGCAGAGCTTTCCACAACCTGTGTGCTTCATGGGTATTATTAGTAACATTTCCACCTTTTCACCAGGAGTAGCAGAAGACTTGGCTGGATACCAATGAATTAAAAATGCCCACACCCAGATGGAAAAGCCCCTTCCAGGCACACAGCGACGGTAACCCTGGTTCCTGCAGGGAAATTCCACATCCACAGGAACATGACAGGTACATGCAAGGTCACAAGAATTGTATCCTTCCTCATACATATATCCATCATGGGGCTCAGAAATTGAGGAATGAGACTAAGCACATTATACCGTGCTTGAAAGACATTTCCAAAACCCAAAACTTCAAATACTGGATACTCTCACTTCACAGTGATCCCATAAATGCAGAGATGTATAATTATATTTAATAAATAACACATTATTTATTATTTCTATTACTCATTATATAAATCTGCATATATTTTATTTGATGGATAACTCAGGCTAGTTGCATAGCCCTTTCAGTACTGTTAGCATTACTTTCACCTTTTAGTGTTTGCAGATGTTTAACACTCACACTTCTTCAGATTTTGAAAAATAGGTCTATTTGAAAACTTAAACTGTTCAATTGCATGCTCAAAATAATTTCCATATATAAAACTGTATCCAAAGCAATCGGATAGTCCATCCATAAAAAAACCCCAGTGCCCTTTTATAGTGCTCTGCTCTCCCTAAGTAGAACAAATATGACAGAAAGAAACCAGACTGAGCATGAACTGAGGGTTGAGACTCTCTATACTTCCAGACAGCTGTAAAATTAGTGTTTACGTCTACCAGCTGTTGAACATTTCTGGATTCTCATCCTAAGGTAGATATTACTACAAGACATGCATTATTACACTCTGAAAATCTCTCTTTGAGACTACCAGTTCTAAAAGACATTTATAGGTCTGTCTCAGGTACAGATGTTTTGCGTTTTTGATGTCAATCACCGATTAGACAAACCATATCGCAAAGTTTTGAGCTGATGGGAAGTGGCCTCATTTGATTCTGTGAGGTTCATTTTTGAAGTGGGAGGTGTGCTGGAACGTGTAATTTCAGCAGTCTGTATTTTAGACAACCCCATACCAACATGCATGGTGGCAGAGGAGGCACCTGGGCTCAGACCAGCTTCTGCAGCTGAGCAGAGCTGCTGCTGGAGCCATGCCCTGCAAGCACTGTGGGGCTGGGGTGGCTCAGGAGTTGTTGACTCCTGCCTTTCCAGCTGCTGCAGGGCCTGGGGCTGGAGCTGCTCCTGACAGCAGGCTCTGGCCCCTGTGGGAGTCAAGGAGCCCCTGCCAAGGAGCCTGGAGTCAGCAGAGACCCAGCCCTCCTGCCTGCCTCAGCTCCTGTCCACATCACTGAGCCCAGCCTGCACCAGCAGCAGATGTCACACCTTGCTCCTGTTCTTGCTCTGCAGTGTGCCAACTTCCCACTCTTCCCATGACCTCAAGAGCTGCTTCCACCTTCCAAAACCTAGCAGAAATCAGAGCTCCTGCTGTGCACAAGGGTGAGAGCTTAACCTGCCCCTCTTCTGCTTAGGGGCTGCAGCTGTCCCAGCTGCACAAACCCTGAAAGAGCAAGGAGCCCATGTGTGGCAGGGAAATGAGGTATGGCTTGACCTGAGATGTGATGCATCTTAGCCTTATTAAAACATGGCTCATGGTGAATTTAGAACTATGCATCCAACTGATGCCCTCCCCTTCTTTCACATGCATTATTATACAAGACCTGTGCAATCCTCAAATATTTCGGTATAAACACTGATGTCTGAAATACCAGAGCTGGCTCTGCCTGTCACTTTAGCATGGATCTAAGTACCAGACAAGGCCCAAATAACACAGATTTCTTAATGCAGAATGGCAAATGCTGTCACAGGTTTATAACAGACAATCCCTCTGACCAAGCAAGACCCTCATATTTAAGTCTTCTGGTAGTTTCAGTGATGAAAAACTAATATCTGAGAAAAAATTAGGAGGAGAGGAATATGTACATGCATCCTTTACATGAAGGTATGATTGTTGATGTAGCTGAATAATGATCATGCAAGTGCACAAGATGGAGCAAGGAATTCTGAACACACATAAAAACAGTGCCTCTGTAACCACATGCAAAACCAACTCAGTCCATCACCAGTGCATTGCCACGAATTTTGTGATTTTACAATGTAAAAAATGATCCTTCAGTGTGAGACAGGACCAATATAGTGGTCTAAAAGAAGGTTATGGATTTATCAGAAGATTCTTTTGGACTGCTACTGTCACATCTGTCCCCTTGAAATTTCATGACCCTTAAATGACTTTGATCTAAGTCTATATCCTAAGCACACAATAGAAAAACAAGCACATCACTGTGTTGGATTAGGAAATGGAGACAAGAAGTTACTTGTCATATGTATAATTATCATAAGTAATTATAACCCAGGATCTCCAATCTTTTTTCTTTCTCCCATCATGCTTTTAAGTTCCTGACCCCTTGTAAGGAACAGATATTATACCAAAAACCAATCAATAATTTTTTTCACCTGTTTTTACTATCTACAGAATTCTACCTCAGAAGCAGGCACTCCATGGGAAAAACTTATTACATGAATCATTCTTAAACTTCTCCATTGACAGATGGGAAATAATGCCCAGACTCACTGCACAGTTGCAGAATGAGAACTCCCATTAAAACTAGTAGTTTCTAACAAATATCTTTGACTGACACTCAGGCACAAGAAACAGCCCTAGCACATTCAAGCATCTCTCCTTTTACAGAATCCCACAACAGTTTCTTTCCTGATGGAGCACAGAAATAATGAAAGATTAGGGTTCAATAATCCAGGACTCCCTCACAAATTGCAAGGATGGAGATCATGCTACCAGAGCCATTGCAGCAGAGCATGTCTCCCTGTTACTTTTGGCTCTTTCAGTTACAAAATATTGTGGAACAGAAAGCTCATCAGTGGATTTGTTTTACAAGTAAGTGAGACATTAAAATACTAAATATTCAGCCTATTCCGAATAAAATGTAACAGAGGAATAAAACAAGCAATTATTGAAACTGAGCCACCTCATCTACCTGAAGGTATCCCTGCTCATTGCAGGAATTTAGAACAAGATAACCTTTAAAGGTGCTTTCCAACCAAAACCATTCTGTGTTCTATGAAAATCATAAACATGAGAGGAATAAATTGATTCAAGCAATAAATAGATTTAGGGGCATTTCCCTTGTAACACTCAAGCTGCTGCCATCATTCTTTAGCTACTTGAGCCTTCTCCCCTTCTGAGATAAACAAATCCCTTATTACTCCTTGGTTCTAAATTCTCTTGTTCTTAATACCTTGAAATCACCTTGGTCTGGCCCCGTACCGTCACCTCTCCTTCTCCGCCATTCACCATCTCCCAAGGAACCGAGGCCTGAGTTTCCATCCTGAAGAAAGGAAGAAAGAAAAAATAAACAATAATGTTAAAACAACAGCAGCAGCATTATCAGGATAGATAAATTATTTCTCCTTGCATAATTTATGATGAAACCTCGGTTAGAAGGGCTTTTGGTTACACCCAGCTGCATTACCGCACTCGGATTAATGAACAAACCTTCACATGCTCTGGTGCACACTGGCACAAAATCCATGTCAGGAGTATCCTTTCAATGAGAAAATGAAGGAAGACCATCACAGCTGTAAGATATCTAAAAGGTGTCTCTTCATCCAGTGGAAAAGGTTTGCTTTTTGCTTTGAATGTGATCTTCTGGCAATCTGCTCCAGCTCTTAGCAATATTAAACCTCAGTTCAAAATACCCCAGAATATCTTCTGTGAGTTTGAACACAGAATGTGAAACATTGCAGTTGCAAATTTTAAATCTAATGTTTCAATCTTTTCCAGGAAAGAGAGGTTCCAAAATAGTTCTACAATGTAGGGTGGCCCCTTTTGAAGCACTTTGTAGAGCACTATTAAAAGACAGTTTCTACAAGAAAATGTTGAAAATATTCTGTTTCTATTTCTAAGTCACTTCCTGAAGTGATGTGCCTTCATCCAGTCAGGGAGCCCACAGAACAATGCATAATGTACTACAGTTAAACCTAAATGCCAATTTTGAAACAATGCAGAGAATGCAAAGCAAAATGAAAAAATTCGGAACCAAAAGGGAATGTGCAAGTGATATTAAATTCTCTACTCCTGGTCTATATCCTGTCTTTATCCCATTTTCAATAACAAAAAAATGGGTTTGACACATTATTATACATGCCAAAATGTTGCTATTTATACAGAAATACAAAAATTTCAATAAAAATATTTAATTGCAGACAAAAAAGGCTGACAAATCAGTCTCCCGAAGAAAGTTTCTCCCCCTGTTCATTTTTTCCCATGTTTTTATATTTTTCTGTCCCTATACTACTCTGACTTCTCTCATTTTTTTCTATGAAGATGAGATCTTTGGCTCCAGTGGATTCAGAAGGACTTTTTCCACGGACAGCCTTGAATAGAAAATTCTCCCTTAACCTCCTTTAGGCAGAGGAACTGCTGTATAGTCCCATCAGACAGCGAATTGGCACACTAGCTTGAACACAAACACACTCACAAAGCAGGATTTTGTTTTCTGTCTAATGCAGAGGACCTTAAGTGAAACTTTAAAGCTGCTTTCTCACCTCTAGTGCATTTGATGGTATCATGGTCTTCCCTTTATTCATGTAATAGAGTGCTTCTGGCACCTCCATGGGCAGCAATTCTTGAGACGCATTTGCAGGACATCCTTCTGGCTCCTCCATGGGCAGAAATCCTTTAGACATGTTTTCAGGATCTACTCCTGGCTGTTCCATGAGCATGAAGCCTTTAGACATGTTTTCAATATCTACTGCTGGCTCCTCCATGAGCATGAAGCCTTTAGACATGCTTTCAGTCTCTAGTCCTGGCTGTTCCATGAGCACAAATCCTTTAGACATGTTTTCAGGATCTACTCCTGGCTGCTCCATGGGCAGGAATCCTTTTGACATGTTTTCAGAGTCTACTCCTGGCATCTCCACAGGCAGCAATTCGAGAGAGAGATTTTCAGGCTCTGCTCCTGGCACCTCCGTGGGCAGTGGCTCCAGAGACATGTTTTCAGGATTTACTGCTGGCCCCTCTGTGGGCAGCAGTTCCAGAGACATGTTTTCAGTGTCCACTCCTGGTACCTCTGCTGGCAGCACTTCCCAAGACATGTTTGCAGGATGTACTCCTGTGGGAGTCAATGACTTGTTATTTTATAAAATTACCTGAGGCCCCACCCATCTCATCTCTCCAAGTCAAGGACTCCCCTCCCACTGCCAAGGCAGTGGAGCACCAAGGATAGACTGCTCCAGGGAAGGACCTTACAGCACAAGCACCACAGCAAAAGGAATGTGGTGCCTTCCTCTGGCTGGGAACCTCTCCCAGCCTGTGCCTGCCCCACAGGTCCTGCCCTTTTCTGTGTGTGCAGAGTCTCAGTGTGGAGGTGCTGCAACCAAGGGCTGCTCCTTCACTTCTTCCCTGCCCTGAACAAGGACAGCTCCTGTCTGGGGGAAACTAGACCCTGGAAAAGGGCTGTGCATCTAAATAACCTGCATGCTGGCACAGCCCTGTGCACTTTGATCAGTGTCTGCACCCAGCAGTACCTCAAATACAGCAAAAAAGGCACGAGGAAATACGTAATACTGTGCAAAGCAGGTAAGAGTTTTGCTTTTATACATTTTCCAGAGAAAGGCAGTTGAACTTTAAATGACAACTGTGGGAAACTCCTGTCAATATGAATGGAATACAGTATCCAGTGGTTAAGTTTTATCACTTTTATTTTACAGAGATTTGTTCAACCAAAGAACATGAACAAAAGAGCAGATGAACATCTCCAGGCTTACCCAGTGGAAATTACCATCTTCAAACACAGGAAAACAAATTAATAACAAACTAGAAGCTCCAGTAACAGTAAGCTGTGTCATAGCATCTGCATTCCCAGCATGAAAAGTAGCTCTACCCACACTGGAAGTAAAAGAGCATCTTTTGGCTTCAGGTCATGGACACTCTGAGCTACATCCTGGAGAACTCATTTTGCAGCTTAATTTACAGAAAAACAACAGGTTTTTTATTTTGTTTTGTTTGTTTTTTGGTTTGGTTTGGTTTTTTTTGTTGGTTTGTTTTTTTTTAATTTGGTCAGGAAAGAAGACCTGGTTGACCTTGGAAAACATGCCATGGGATACTAAAAATACCAGAATACTTGTCATTAGAGCAGAACAACTTTCCCAAGCCTGGCTAGTTCAGAGAACCATTAGTGTAACTGATGATAAGCGATAGAAATCCCTTTAAAGTTGGTGAACCTTAAAAAAAGCTGAGATTCTCTGTCCTCAAGGAAGCCTGTGGAGAAGAAAGATGGGTTCTGTATACAGACTTCCATGTGTGCAGAGTGAATTGTGAATTGCCCTTTACAGGCACATTTGGTTATCCATAATGATCTGTACAGCCTTCAGCTAAATCAAGGTACTCTGCTCCCATCTGAGTCACTCCACAGGGAACAACATTAAGAAAGAAAACTGCAAGGTTTTCATTAACAACTGAACTAGTGCCATCTCATTTAAAATCTGAATGTACAAAGCTGGATGATTTCAACTTGGAGAATGAAAAGCAGATGCTTCAAGTGGAAGTATTTTATTTCTTTACTTTACATATTTCAATAATTTAAGGATAGATGAAGGAAAATAACCCACCTGTTTCAAAGATCTAAATGTAGTTGCCCTGGCAGCAAATTCCGCACTACTCCTTTAGCATAGTGATAGCACAGTCTTATCTGTTTATCACACAGAATGTGCCAAAACCAGCACAACCTTGTACTTCCTCTACTGCTTAGGTTTCTTACTCATCCTGATGCAGAAGCATCACTTACTTGGCAAAGGAACCTGTATTGCATCTGACTGCAGAGACAAGCTGTGCAGAAATGGAGCTACATGACATTTTCAACAAGTTCAAATGTAGCTTTGTGATAAGATCATAGTGAGAAAAGTATGGCACTTTATATCCACTGTATAGATGCACCAGTATTTGTATGCATCAAGCATGTAACTAGAACAAACCTCTGACAGTGAGAGGTGTTCCTTTCCCAGTAGAGAGGCTACCATCATTAATGACTTTGTACATCACTGCACTCACTTTAAACGCCTGTATACATTTCTTTCATGTTACAGTTACTGATACCCTGGATGAAGCCCAGAACTTACCATACCAGTCTAAGAGCTGCCTAATTGAAGTGTAAATTTATACTCTGTTTTATTTCTCTCATTTATGCATGTTACAAATGTACAGTCCTCAGTGGTTACCCATAGAGTTGTCTCACCTTGGGATGTTTTTCTGTACTTGGAAAAAGTTTCTCAGGACTACAGCTATACAAGAGGAGTTCCCAAAGCTTTTTGAATCACTGTTCATTCTCCACATTTCTGCAGACGACATGCAAATTTATCATATCCCCATGAGCTGAAAACCAGCACAAGTGCAACATGACCAGCACAGTTCTTCCTCCTCATGCCCAAACCCAGCAGTGGGTTACAGGCCATCAACTCCTGCACCAGTAGAGATTATGGACTGGAGATTCAATGACTAGAAAAGGTGCATGTTAAACATCTGTGAAGGATTTTCTGAATTATTTTCTCTGTGTGGGACCAAAGCATTTAATCTTCAACAAATTCTAGGCTATCATATCATCTATTAAATGCCAAAATGCCAATACCTAGTTATATCCTATATTTACAAAGTAGATATTAGGTTAAAAGAAATGCAGCTCAAGGAGTAATTTGGAGCATGAGTTGCTTTTAAGACTGGGTGTCATCCAGCTGAATAGCAGAAATTGCAAAATTGAAGAAACAACTTGCTCAAGATTTAAAAGTACATATTAATATATGTAGAAACTTGCAGCTCCTTACCTGATAGTTATCAGCCTCTAAGGATGCTCCATTTCCTCAGCAGAAGAAAGGAAATAGGAAGGGAGCAAACAGATTATTAGCAGAGAGAGAGAAGGCTGCATTAAGCAGTAGTTGGCAGGAAAAGTTGGACTGCTAGGGGCCAAGGAACCATCTTTTCCCAGTGTTTAAGGGCAGAAAAAAAGAAGAGAGAGCTGGGAGCTAGGAAGTACTCACAGTGTGTATATCAGGTAAGCCCACATGGTCACAACCATGGTCAGAACCTCAACAGTAAGATTTAGTGCCATGAAATTTCTAGATTAGAGATTCTTAGTTGCTTTTCTTTTTAAAGGGCCAGCCTATTAAGACTGCTTTGAAAAAAACAGTGGAGTAATATAGCTTTATCTCTGTTTTAAGTATTTGTGCTCCCCACCTTTTAGTTCCTGATTTCCTCTTTCTTTTCCTCTTTCCATTCCCTGCCATATTTTCTTTATGACTGACTTCTTGGATTTCACAGTATATGTTTTCTTTCTTTGTCCATCTCAATACCTCATAGTAAAATGACATTTTTCACTTTTTCTTGAGTATTATAGTTTGTTTTTTCTTCCTTCTCCCTCCTCATGTTTTATACCATCTTAATCACACTTAATCATTCTTAATCTCACTTAATCATTCTTAATCTTTCTCCTTTGTCTCATATCTCCTCTGTACTGTAATTGTTCCTCCAGAAGCTTCAGATTTGAATGATGGAGGTTTGGTCATATTTGGAACAAGCATGAATACTACAAGCATTAGGGCAGCTGAGACCAGGCTGTGACATCTGGATGAGATGTCCAGTTGCATAGAGAAAAGGACATGAACAACTGTGGGTTGGAGGGAGTGCAAAGGAGACCTCAGGACCCAAGGAGGAGAAAGATGAGACATGACAAGATGTCACATCCCAGGATTTTGATACCATGAGCTGGAGGTGTGGGAGGAGTGCTGGAGAACTACTTTATGATCACTGCAGGAGTGCTGGGCTTCAGCAGGAGCCCTACAAGGGAGAGATTCTCAGGAGGAATTTAAAGGTACAAAGCTTCAATGGCATGAATGACACAGAACTCAGCCATTTTAAATGTTGATCAGCATACCACGACCAGGGCATGAGGAAATAAGGCTTGGATGGGCTCCTCTGCAGTGTTATCACTCTAGTAAGACAGTGGGATATTGGACATACACAGCAGAGCTTTACATGTGAGCAGGTTTTAGCACAGGGTTTCTAAGACAGGAGTCCTGTTCTTCCACCCACATTCTCCTGTATCTGCTGTGGCAAACACATTTCCCATCACTCTCATCTAGTTCACTTCACTCAGAATGTTTGCAATAATCTCTTGTCTGACCACTCCTTGCACTACAGAACAGCACAAAATGCTGCTGCCAACCACCACATTCACTCCTGTTCCTTCAGTGGCACTCACCCAGTTGGACTGCCCAAGTTCTCACGTGCCTAGTGAGGAGTTAAGGAATCCCACTGCTGCTTTCCTCAGGTTCCTGTGGGCTGAGTCACCCCAGTGAGCTGCCCAGTTCTTCATGCACCTTTGTGATAATCAGAAGGGCTGGGGCACAGCTGCAATTGCATGCTAATCCCTTCACTTACTATAGATAATGAATAGGTAAGAAGGAAAAGACAGACACAGAAAAGAATCAAAACATATTAATTACAACTAAGGAGGTCAGCATCCTATTTCCACATGTTCCAACAGCTCTATCTATTAAAACATTTAGGAAAAAATCAAGTTAACTCCTGCTGGTATTAACACCATGATACAGCATGAGCCTAGATTTTTGCAGCACTTCTCTTCCCTAGTTTTCTTTCTCAAAGGGCTAATTCCATGAAGTCACTCTTCTTTCCTGTAAAAAGGGACACTCCCAACCTGCAAAACCAAAAAGCACATTTAAATGCCTACATCTGCAGCTGTTACCTACATTCTTGTAATGCTTTAGTACAGCCCAGAGTCAGAGCATAGGAAACATATCCCATTAAATGCTGAACCAGAAGGAAACAATGCCAGCAGACAAAGCCACATAAAACCTCCCTGCTGGCCTGCAAGGACAGGTGACAAGGATCTTCTGCAGGTGTTCTACTGGGAGGGGGAACAAACACCATGGCAGGTGCAGCATGGAACACCTCAGTGGCACATTGAGAGCCAGTTGGGCTTCCCACTGTTAAACCAGCAAACAAGAGAACATCAAGGGAAGCACAGGGGTATAGTTAAAGGCAGGAATGGGAAGAGAAAAGCAGGCTTCTTGAAATCTGGCGTCATCAAAGACTTGGATGGCAGGGGTAGGAACTTCATTTGCAGGTCATGAAGGTGCCCAAAACCTCAGCTGCAAGATGGGCAGTTGGGAGAAGTAGCAAACACATGTGTCACACCAAATGGGGTTGTCATAATGATAACCAGGGAAGCCTGGGAGGGAAGTAGAGCTGGGACAGAGGAGAGGCAATGCCAAGAGGGACCAGATGACTCAGCACCAGAGATCACAAAGAGGGGAGCCCTTGATGAGCACCAACAAGTAAACAGCCATTTCAGCACACCAGAGGTTTGAACCCAGGCTGCAAATTGGATGAAGGTGTGAGGGCCTGGAAAAGCAGCTGGGGTAAGGACACAGCACCCCTAAGGGGGCTGAGGTCATCAGAGGTGAGCAGGGGAGAATAAAGACAGCAAAAGATAGAGGAAGACAAGGCATAAAGTAATGATTGAAGGAAGAGAGACGGATCATGACAGCAAGAAAGGATTTTTCAGTCTTTTATAAGTTCATATTTCATTTTGAATTAAAAATTAATTTTCTATTTTTGCTATAATACATTATTCACAGCTCTGTGTTTGTCAATACATGTTACTTCAGCACTGACAAGCTGCTGCATTTTATTTAAATTTTAAGTAATTAAGGGCAACCGATACTGACTGAAGCATTATATCTTTTTATTTTAGATTAGTATCTTTGTTGTGATGAAACAGATTTACATAGTATTTATCTTATTAAAATTCTTCCTAAAGCAAATAATTATTCTGATCTTCATCTCAAAAATAGCAGTTTCAACAAATTACCTAGTGCTATTTATAGTAGTTGCACATATCCTATATTGCTTTTAGACAGGCAGGGACTGACAAAGTCATGAGATTAGCCATGAATTATCCATGGATATCTGTGTGAAGCAATTAGCTTGCCTTCTGACCATAAAATTTGTCTCTCTGTTTTTGATGTTTTAATTCTCACAGCATCCCATCTTATAATAACAAGAAATATTATTAAAAACACTGAAATTAACAGGACATGGATACTGAGCTGAATCATCTAAATACCACAAATGTAGTGGAAAAAGTGGAAAGTAGAACCATGGAGTAGATAGTTATACCTGCACTGGAAGAGCTGATCCTGACTCACAATATAGCTTGAAACAGTAGTTTTCAATAGATTTTCAAAAACTAAATACTATTGGTGTTATAAAACTTTTAAATTCAGAAGTATAGAAAATGTGTATTTTTCACATAAAATCTCAGATTCTTTTATGTTTATCTTGCCTGTTATTTCTAGCAAAAATTCCTTGCTGATGTTATAGCAAAATACAATTTTCATGTTCTTTGAAATTGTCCACATTTATCATGTACTTTTCTGTTGTACTAGATTTGGAATAAATTAAATATCTGCTCAGTTGTCTTCACTTCACATACAATTTCCAGTAGTATAACAAATTTTGAAAGAATTTGTACTGCTGTCCCAGATTCATGCATTTAAAAAACTTTTCAATAAATCAAATGTCTTCTGACTTTCAATTTACTGCTTATAGGCATGAAAAAAAAGTTAACTGGCAGTAAAATCCAATATAAATAAAGCACAAGTCTAGTCATTATTTTGTTTGATTGGTTGGTCTGGGATCATCATGTGGTAGAGAGGAGCCACAGCCTGAAACAAGCCTTTACTTTTCAAAATCTACTTTGCTCATTTGAAGACAACTTTTGATTCTTCTCCAGAAAAGAATTAAAAAAAAAAACAAAAAACATGCAGATATCTTTCTGAAACTCAGGTGTTTATTTTTTGTGCTGTCGTTTCTGCTCTATGGCTGAATTCAAAGCCTGAAGGATCAGATGCTCATTGTTCTGAATGTTGTAGCTGGTCAGTTCTATCAGCTTGTCAAACTCCTCCCCTGTGTAGGTGAAGCTGTTTAAGCAGTAGGGGGAAAAAATGGAGGAGACATCCACATTGCCCTGTGCCATCTCAGCAGGGCTGCGCTCCACACCTGACAAATAAAGAAAAATCATCAGTGGGGCACAGATATGGTTCCACCTCTCACTTTCCAGGTGGAGCACAACATTACTACTCACTCCCTTGGCATTTTCATTTCTCTCCCATGGGAGGCACAGAGGGGAGGGAGGAGACCACCCCAGACCATGTCTCCCATTCACAGCCAAAGGGCTGCCAGGTGGTGGGAGAACCATCCCATGGCTTACCAGGCTCTTTGTATTTTCTGAAGGAGTCATTCACCAGAGGGAAAAACACCACAGTTGGTGCCTCTGGGGTCTCTGTGTCTTCAAAGATGTAGCATTCCTTTAGATTTTTCTTCTCTTCTTCACTCATGTGGATTTTGGGAAATGGGATTCCCTGCTTTTGAAAGTATTTGGAGGCTTCTTCCAATGGCTGAATTCAGATAGAAAACAAGAAAAGGTCAGAAATTCTGCCAATTCCACCACTTTTCCTAATGCATCCATCAAAAGATCTTCAAAAATATTTGGGACCAAGGTTTGCTGTCAATATTTCTTCTATCCTTGTCTCTTACATGAGGTATTAAGTACTATTAACAGAACAATTCAAGACTCAGCCTCCAACTTGCACTCCTGATTGGTGTTCTACCTCCTTCTTCTCCTCACTAGCCTTTATCTCTACAAGATAGGTAAAATTACTATGGGAAGGGTGGCCTAACAGCTTAGGGTACAGAAAGATGCCTCTTCTGGAGAAAATCCTGAAACAAGTAGAATGGGCAAGAATCTGAAATAGTACAGTTTTTAAATGCAAAATTACAATTTATTTTTTTTTACTCTGCATAAAGTATTTAAAAACCTCTGTCTTATATGCCTTAGGATGGTTCTGAAAAGTGATATAAGCCAAAAGTGATCTGGGAGCAAATGTCATCTTAACTGAAACATTAATCTTGCAGGTGTGTTAGCAATTTTTGAAAGTAGGATTTTGCTTCTTGAGTCTGGTTGGCATGTATGAAAATTCTAGTCCTGAAGAATTCCTGTTTTATCCATACCTAGTAACAGGAACTATAGACCAGGTTATTAGATGGTATTTGAAAAAGCAATTATTGTCAAAGGACAATTCTTTTCCACAATTTTGAACAGCAACAAAAAAAATCTAGTTATTGTTCTAAAGACAACTGGAAAAATATTTCTTATTATACTGCACGTGGATAACTTTATATGAACATCACAAAACAACTATAATGAGTTCATCAGTGGTGGCAACTAGATAAACACTCCATGTGAATATAGCCAAATGGAGATCACAGGAGCACACAGGTATAGGAGATAGCATTTAGCTATTAGAGGGTTAATTCATACAAAATACTTAGAAATCTGATATTACTTCTGTTCTTGGGGGTTTTACCAGCATCACTTGCAAGACCTAAGCAACTGCACAGGGAGCTGTAGACCAAGGATCCTTTTCTCCCAGAATCAGTCTATTCTATATAAATTATTCTGAATCTCTAGGAGTTAAGGAGGGCTAAAAGGCAGCAGCTGTTTATCAAAGAAGAGAGAGCATTTTTCACACCAAGGTCTGTGATCCAGAAGAATAGTTTAAGTGCAGGACAACATCCACTTTCCTCTCTGGCCTCATGAGTGGTGGATAGCTGATGTCGATGTATCCTGCTGTGTCTGCCAGGCACATGAACTCTGCTGTTTCTGTCAGCTGGTTGGGGAAATGCTCTAGGACAGTATCTAAAAGGAAATATTTGTAATGGTGAGTGATTCAATGAAGAAACAGTACATCTGTTGTTTGAATAATAAGGAAAATTTAGGAAAAATGCCTCTTGGCTCTCCATTATGTTTACTTTTTTTTAAAGACCCTGACACACTACAGATGTTCAGCCTTCACATAAAAATAAAGACCTGTTCAAGGTAAAAAGAGAGTTCCTTCACTTCTCATGTTGCTATTTTTCCATCTCAGATGAGCAGTAATTTTCTTGCCCTGGAGTCAAGGAAATTCCTGAAGCTGATTTGACTGTACGAAATTTAGTTATCTTGAAACATTCATTTCCAAATGTTCATTGCCTACCTTCTCTTCACTGATGAAAACACCAACCATCTAAGAAGATAAAAAATTATATTCAAGGATGTTTACCCTTCCATATACAGAAGTTCTTGCTCTGCAGGTATTCATTGTGCAGCTGGAACCCCTTCAGGAAGTTGTAGAACTTTGAAACCATCACCCTCTCTGTCAGGATCCGCCGAATGACGCCCATGATGCCACATTCAGGGGTGACCAAGTAAGTCTCCAACTCATGTCTCCTGTCTGATGGAGAAGGCTCTTCTCCTGAAAGATAGAGGGGGTGAACAAATTGTTGCTTTGATACAGTTCTTTTCAATACTTAGTATAACAGGAGGCATCTCATATTAGCTAGGGAAAGAAGATCCTAATGAGACATTGCAACATACAAATAAATGAATGTCAAAATAGGAATAAGAAGAAAATCTATCTTCAGTAAAGTCTATTCCATGAGAAACAGAGTGGCAACAAACTTGCTAAGCCTGGAAAAAGTGATCCATTCTTTTTTAGAACTCACAGATCGATTCCCTCTGTGAAGGTTAGGGTAGGTTCAGAATCTGGACCTGTTCCTTTTAAAATTAATAAAAATTAGCTTTGGAGAAAAAAAAAAATTAAAAGCTGTCAAGAGACTGGGACATCCACAAAAAAACTGAGAAACAGGATTGTCCTAGACAGTACGTCATGAGACTGGGAAGAGAGCCAATGACTTTCTATCATGCATTTATTCACTTACTGAGCTTAGGGCTTTGCAAAACTTCCATGGAGAAAGTGATAGAAACCCATAAACCAAACTCACTAAATGTCTTTGAGCACAGATAGGACAACCAAAGCCTCTTAAAAACACATAGATTTACAACAAGATCAAAGAAAATTGAAATGGAGTGGCATGTAATTGAAGTCTTCAATACAATGTATGAAAAGCACCAGCTGCTGAGGCAGATGGAGAGCACAGCACCAAGGTGTTTGTTACAACATGGAGGTTCACCAAAGGGCCCTGGGCAAAGACAACCTGTTTAAAACCTTCAGTAGTTTTATATGGCATAAATTCAGTCTAAGAGAGATTAAGGGAAATAATATTGCTATGAATAAATTCAGAGAGGAAACCTAGTTAGATACAGCTGACAACATGAAGCCTCTGGATTTATGAAGCAACAGGTAAAACAGAAACATAACTAACCAATATCAACAGTGCTGTGTTGGGTGCACCTCAGTGAGCGCCTCTGTGTAGGATCTGATGAATGCCAGGCATCCAACAGGTTGTACGAAAAGACATTGCTCCACAGGCCTGTGCAGTGGTAGAGAACAGGGAAACTTCTTCAGAAACATTCGAATGGAAAATATCCCTTTAAAAAAAAAAATCTTTCAGCTTTGCAGGGGGTATTGGAAAGCCGCAAGGTTCTCAAATTATTACCAAAAACTGTATGAAGATTTTTTCAGTAGCTAGCATTCTGTCCACAAGGAGGAGCCTAAATAGTTTAAAACATTGTGTGAGGCCTTCAGCCTCTGTAATTCGTTGCCACTTCCAAAACAACATTTCCCATCCTATATGCAACTGTCATAAGTAAGCAAAACCATGTCATTTCTTATAAAATAAGGGTCTGGTCTACAGAATATGTCATATACAAGTGGATATTCAGTTAAAGGTTTGGAAGCTGCTCTTGGACAGTCAAGAATCAAATGGTAAGAGCACAGTCTGGGATAGTCTGCAGAAAAGTCCTCTCAATACAAGACATCTTTGCTGTCCCACTAAAATTTCTCTTTGCTGTCCTACATAAAAGAACATCTAAAAATGTCTCCAGAATGCCGAAATCTCTGAAAGTCTCTTGGTTTTGAAAAGTATCTCTTCCTCCTCAGCTCTGCCACCAGCCCCAAGAGGAACTCTACCAGAGAAAGCAGCACTGTGCTCTGCCTTGAAAATCTCTACCAGTGAAAGCTCTGCAAAAGCCATACATTGTACAGGATGCAATAACTTGAGTTGTACAATAAAATAATTATTCATCCCATAAATTATTAACAGAAATACAATTCCCTTTAAAACATGGCTTGTTTCTAGAGTGGGACAGAAATACAAGAGCCTTCTGTTTTACAGGAAGTCCTTGTAAGAATAGACTCACTTAAGAAATATTAGAAATGCATAAGCAAGAAGTCAGATTGTGGCTCTCTGGATCTACACTTAGCTGTCAAGCAGAGTTCATTTGCACATAATTACTGGCCAGTTTCTGTCAAGACAACCTCATCCCCCAGCAGCTTGAGAAGCTTCTGTCCAAACCTGCTATGAGAAGACAACTCCTCTGGTTTCTCCTGTCTTAATTTCTTCTCATTCTGTAACTCTTCTGGTTCAGTTCCCTCAGCCCTAGGAGTTACACACTGTTCCTCTATTTTAATGACTTTCAAACACTGTTGTCTCCTCAGAACTTGCTTATAATTACACAGCTACGTTGCCCTAACCTCTCCCACTGAATTTTCTTTGTACCTATATTGGCTGAAGCAAGAACTGTGAAAAGGGATGGTATCTTTTCCTAGGCTGACAGAGTTGAAAAGAGTAAACAAGCACTTATTCACCCCAGCCTTTCTCCTTGAAACATGCAGATCTTGTATCCCCATAAGCTCATCCAGTCTTTCCAGCTCTTGCCACTGCTCTTACAAAAGGCCTTTCCTCTCCCTGCAAATGACAACCTTGCTTTTATCTTTAAACTTCAAGCTGTAACTAATAGCACATTTTAATAGTAACCCAAAAGGGCATCACATGTGGTATCACTAGATGGCAACATTGCTTTGACTCTCCACCTTATCCTTTCTAAAGATGCACTTTATAGATGGCTGTGGGATCAGCAGGCTCCTGTGCCAAGGCTGAGAACAGAGCTCAGCCCAGGCTGGATGTGTTGGCTGTATTTGCTACCTGGCCACCTCGGGTATGAGCACACTACCCCACTGCTATTGAGGAGCTGCAATGGAGGACAACACACTCAGAAGAAGGCTCTATAGTCCCACCTAGCTCTGTGACCTACCTCCCACCTCTAACAGTCAGCACAGAGCACTTAGTGGAAGAGTAAAAGGAAAAGGGAAGAATGCAGGGATCTCTTCTCCAGCGTACTCTCCGGTATCTAAAGCTCCTGGATTTGGGATTTCTAGTACTGGTGGCTGCATCTGAACTACTGGGTTTCAGAGCCACCAGTGGGATTTACTTTGCATGAATTTCTCTTGCCCTCTTCAGATCCATTTCATACTCTTGGATCCTATGTTTTCTTCTGAGTCTTTTCCCTCAGACAACTCTTTTCTAAAGTCATGACATCACTAAAAGCTCTTAGCATAGCTAAGTGAGATTTAGTGCTTGTGTGACTGAGCACAGTCTTTTCTTTCTTATGCCCACCTATTGTCTCATGTTTTGAACAATATGATTCTGGACTCCTCCTGCATAATACAGACATTCACAGCTTCTCTGAGTACCAAACAAGGAATACCATGTGGTGTTGCTGTTGTTTCACTTTATAAATTAACCATTTTTTGCCTGTATCCTTGGTGTCCTGCTGTGTCTTATGCTTATTTACATGTCAAATATCTGTTTAAGAGCAGACTGACTTGTTTGCAGACAACTTTACCCCAGAGAACCAATGTACAAAGGTGTGTAGTAAAGACTTCCAGTATTAAGCAAAATTAAAACAAGAATTGCATAAAACCTGCAAAATATGTTTTTCATTTATTGCTGGATGCTACCCAATTTACTGAATTTAGAATGATAAATTTCAATTATTTATCATGGTAGCAAAATTACAAAGGATTTAGAATATTATTAAACTTGCAAAAGTATCAGCAGTTCACAAAATTACTCTAAATTGATGTATTTTGTAATAAGCTCAGTAACAAAATTGCTTTGGTGTCTAAGATCACGCCATTAATAGACAAATTTGATTTTAAGATTTTGGTTTCAAAATACAAATTCTTTTCATGTGGAACTCTGCTTCTGGTTGGTTCAAAATGAACCTAACCTCTTCAAGCAGCCCTGAAGCTTCAGGCATGAGCATCACTATTCAAGACAAAAGCAACAGTGATAGTGCAGTTTGAAATTTCCTCTCAGTACTTTTAGCCCATCTCCATTGTCTAAGGAATTCAGTCAGAGGTGAGAACAACGTGATCTACAATTGGTTTCAGTCCTGCAGGATGCAGGGCACTGGTTGTAACATGCATGGTTTGCATTATATTAAAAACAAAATACATATTTATGCAATTCAGATTTTTGCAATAGAGCACATCACCTTTCATGAAGCAGATTCGGGACTCAGGAAGCTTCTTCATCAGGCGACCCATGAAGAACTCACTGCCAAAATCCTCTGCACGAATGAAGGCACCGTATTTTAAGAACCCAACCTCGTAAGGGGTAAACTCCACCCATTCTGCAGAGACATAAAACAAATTTTTAAATCATAATCTTGTTCCTACTTTCCTGCTGGAAGGGCTATGAAAAGTTAAAAAGGCAGCTGGAGGATAAACTCTATTTGTGACCACTTCCATCTGAAGACCACAGACTGCCCTTCCTCAGGGTTAATAGTTATCATTCAGCTGGTGTCAGCCACCCACTCAGTAATGTTGTGCAGTGTTGTTCATTCAGAACTTTCCAATGACCCCCTCCAGAGAGAACATAAGTGAAGTTTACATCAAGAGGGGTCAGCCTGAGTTACCCCACAAGGGGAACTAAAGCTTGTGAGTACCTTGGCTGTCCTTAAATATCTCCCCAAGATTTCTCCTACCCCATAGAAGATAAGTTCCTCCCATAGCCTAGGCATAAAGTCTGGAAAGGGAAAAGGAAGTTACAGAGGAAAAGAAACTGTTTATAAATGCTATGGGTCAGCTGTAGAAGAGGTTGAAGTACTGATAATCCAGATAGTTTGAACACCAAATGAGCCCATTTTTGCCATCACCTTTGAACTCTGAAAGACTGTAATCTTCTTTGATGTTGAGGATCATGTAGATAGGTAGGGGATTTTGACCCTGATTCAATGCCTCTTGCTCATCTGAGAGTTTGTGGTTATTTTTCTGTGAATTGATGAATGACAAAGAGCAAAATCAAGGGACCTTCTTGGCATAGTATATGGGCTTCCAAGAGTAAAGCAAAATACATAGCTGTTTCCCTCTTAATTTTGCTATTCTCTCAACTCATTTTGTGTCCAAACATTTTTTTTAACCAAGGAGTGATCTAAACATTTAAACATCTACATAGGCTTATTTAAATACAAGTAGAGTTGTAGGACACTTTTTAAAAAAAAAAATGTTCGCCTGTTCTTCCTCGTAAAAACATACACTTCACATGGAAATTTGTTCTCACAGGAATGAACAGAGGAAAATAAACTAAGAGCATGATTCTTTAGTTAGGCACTCAGATACTCAGATACTACTTGTAGAAGGAAACATAGGTTTTCTGATCTACAGAAGCTGCTAATTATATATTAAGAGATATGTGGGGATAAAATTCTCAACAGGTTTGCAAACAACACTAAGTTGGGTGGGAGCAGCTGTTGATCTGCTGGAGGGCAGGAAGGCTCTGCAGAGGGATCTGGACAGGCTGGATCATGGGCCAAGGCCAACTGCATGAGGTTCAACAAGGCCCAGTGTCAGGTCCTGCACTTGGGTCACAACCCCAAGCAGCATTACAGGCGGGGGGAAGAGTGTCCCAGCAGAAAAGGACCTGGGGGTGCTGGTCAACAGTAGCTGAACATGTTCCAGTGTGTGTCCAGGTGATCAAGAAGGCCAATGGCATCCTGCCTGTATCAGCAATAGTAGTAGGAGCAGGGCAGTGATTGTTCCCCTGTACTCAGCACTGGTGAGGCCACACCTCACAGGCACTGTCTAGTTTGGGTCCCTTGCTACAAGAAAGGCATTGAGCTGCTGGAGCATGTCCAGCAAAGGACATGGAGCAAAGGCAATGGAGCTGGGAAAGGGTCTACAGAAAAAGTCTTACAAAGAGCAGCTAAAGGAGCTGGCATTGTGAAGCCTGGATAAAGGAGGCTCAGGGGAGACCTTATCACTCTCTACGACTTCCTGAAAGGAAGTAGTAGACAACTGAGGGTTGGTCTCTTCTTCCAAGTAACAAGTGATAAGACAAGAAGAAATGGACATTTGCTGTACCCTAAGAGGTTTAAACTGAATTTTAGGAAAAATTTCTTCACTGAAAACCTGGTCAGCATTGGAACAGGTTCCTAAAGGATGGTGGAATCACCATCTGTGAAAGTTTGAAGTCTGTGTAGATGTGGCACCTGGGGACATGAGTTAGTGGTGAACATGATAGTGATAGGGTAATGGCTGGACAGAGAGGCCTTTCCAACCTTAACAATTCTAAAACCCCTTTGCTAATCAGCAATCAGCTTCTGGATAATGCTGGGATGCTCTCAGGCATCTGTCCCTGGAGCTTCATTTTCCATACAATAGTACTCAGTAGCTGTTAGAGGAAGCATAGGAAAACACTACCCCATCGTCTAATGCTTTTTCCAGCAGAAGTCCCCAAAAATCAACACTAGAGATCTTGTATCCCTCTTGCTTTCGCAGCTTTAGCTCCTTTGCATAGTATTTCAAGCTCTCCAGGGAAAAGCAGCTGAGCTTGCACTTGGTCATGTGTCTGTGGATTTCACCAATTGGTCTTGATAGATCTTTGTGTGACCAGTCAGCACTCTGATACAAATGTGACAAAGTCCTGGGGAAAACAAAGGAAGGGCATTGTCATATGCAGAGAAACTTTCACTTTTTAGACTTAGGTCCACATCACATGAACTAGCTGAGTTTCTTTAAAAGCTTTTTTTGGGATTAATTTATTGTTGAAAAGATTTTTTGATCTAGGGAGTTGCCCAAATCAGTAGTGAAACTTGAGGACTTGAGGGGAAAAATCGTCCTTGATATAAGGTTTATGCACAAGGCTGTGATTTGCACTCTCCTCTAGGAAAGATCGTCGAGATGAAACAAAGAATCAAGGAAAATTGTAAGCAGCACCTTGGCCATTCACTGGCCTGGGCTATGTTTTCCTAATGCAGCAACAAAAAAAGCTCGAGACTGAAGCAGTACGCCTTGCTTTACAAACAAGAAGAGAACAAACACCTCACACAGCAGACTACAGAGGTGACAAGTGATGTCTTTGTTCAGGATCTCCTTACCATGTCGAACCAGACGACCCAGTGATGTATGAAATAGCATCCAGCAGACCCAGCTTTTGGAGACCCAGCAAGTTGCCTAACAGAGACGTCAGTGCCCGGGTGCCACCTCCTGTTGTCATCACTGCTACAACTGGTACCTGTTTAGTCATCAACACAGCAGGGGTAAGCAACACTTTGCTTACCAGCACAAGTGATCAGAGCTAAGTGAAATGTAGCATGTCAGTCCCACAAAAAATTCCAACATTTCACCATTTCCCCAAGCAGGGAAGAAAAAACTGAAAACTCTGTATTTTCCACAGGGAAAAAAAGCTAAACAAACCTAACTGATTTTGAGGATTTTGATCAAAGTCAAAAATTTGCAAATTTTTACATGCTGGCTTATCAAAACTTATTGTTTCAAGGAATTTCAATATTAGATTGCATTTTCCTTAGAAAAACATCTTCTCTTGAGAGGTCTATTTTGATAACTAGCAGAGCTCATCCTCTCTGTAAGTCAAGAATAATAGCTAGATTACATTTCCTACAAAGTACCTAGGGTGTATAATTGCAGTGATGAAGCCTAATTGTATGGAAATCTGAATTGTGTTACAGGAAGACAAATTTCTCTAAGAAACCCACTGAGAGAAGATAAGCCCATTGACATTTTCCACACACATTTCCAGACAATTGCGTCAAAGAAATACTCAACAGTTTCCTGATTCAAATTGAACATTTCAGATCAAAACAAAGTATTCTGATTTGGATTTACCTGATTATAAGGAAATATTATCTTTCTGGAAAATCTGAAAATAATAGTTAGAAGTACTTCCCCTAGAAATTCTTATACTTAAGAAACTACTGGGTTTTTTTTTTCATTGAAACTATTGTGCCAGTGAGAAACAATGTAAAATGTTTGTGAGCAGGAACATAATTTATAATGTCTAAAATCATGCTGTCGTATATTACCTAAAATGCCTTTGGTCCACCTGTCCTGGACAAAGTAGAAAGCACAGGTGAAAGAAACTTAACCAGCTCTCAAGTCGGTTCTTCCTTTTTCAAGTTCCTGATCACAGACCATGCTCCCTCCCTAAAGCACCAACCATCCCCACACTAGCATGGACATTAACAAATATGAACCCTGGCTCAGACAGAACAGATTAGAGAAAAAATGTTGAATGTGTTTGTTCAGTTTGAGGAACTACAGCTGAGACGATGAGCACCAGATGAGAGAGTCTATAATAAGACCCCTTCTCATCACTCAGTATTATGCACCACTTTAACTGTTAGATTTTCTCCCTCCAAAAATCTGATAAAATACCTTTATGAGGTCTTGGTGACTGAATGATCAGCTAGAACAGTCAGACTATCCAGGTCCATAATGCACAGATGAAAAAGAAACAGAGGAAAAAAATTCTAATTTATGGTATTATATTTTTTGGAGAAATGTGTATCAAGAGGGTTTAATACTATCCTGGCTCTCACATTGCTTCATCTAAAGCAGAAAATGTAGAAAAGCATTCCTCAATGCTTTACATATTGCAGTGAATATATCAGGGCTAGTTAAGGGACAATATGCAAAAAAGGCTACAAACAACATATTCCTTTTTACACAGCATTTTACAGTCCCTGTGGTCCTCCCCATACCTCATGATCTTGTAGGTCATGTTCTAAATGAAGTGCTTTTTTCAGAGCAGAGGCCACAAACTTCTTCCTTTTCTGTAGGAAATTTTTCTCCTCCATACATAAATCAAACTCCAAGCGAACATCTAAGTTTCTGGACCTCAAATAAAGGCCAGGGTTAAACAGGGTATGCACAATCACTTAAAATTAATATCTGGATGCTTGCTTACAAGTTGCAACTCTATTATTAAAATAATAGGCTTAGAAAAGCTGCTACTGCAGCTACACAAAGCACATCACAAATTGTATAGAGAAAAGACTGATGAAATGCAAAAAGTAGCAAAATCTCACAGAAATAAATATTCTTTATTACTACACTGATTTTCAAGAAGTGTCTAACACAAATACTGCAATCCATATATGGATACTATAAACAGTGGAATATTTAAGCTTTCTTGCCCCAGAACCTCCAGATTTTATAAATACAAATGCTCGGTATTGTTTACAAGCAAGGAAAGGAAGGCAAACACATCTTTTTCTAAATATATAGCTCTACAGATGTTGCAATCAGAAAACATTATTCTCCCCATCTAAACTGAACTTCTATATAGCAGCATAAGAGGAAAATTCATCTAGCACAGTTAACCACCTTGTGGACATGGGTAACGAACGTTGACTAAATACTTTCTCCCTAGTTACAGAAATAGGTAAGAAGGCAAGAAAGCATATTTTTTTTCACAGCCACAAAACCCAAAGACAGAATTTCTTACCAGTCATTTGATTTCACATGTAAATTGATTGTCTCATCCTAGGAAAAAAACAAAAACACAATATAAACACTGGAGATCATTTAATGTTCTTTCTTTACCATCAGCTCTGAAGCCCTCCTCTTTTTCTAAAAGCCACATTGAGCCACAATAATCAGAAAATAAATAAAAAAAAAGCCATAATAATCAGAAAATCCATTTAAATCTTAAAACTTCTCCAAGTCCACTTTATTTCCCGTATATTGTTTTATACTAAAGATAAAAAGAGCAGTATACAGTAAAAAACCAGCACCAGCTCTGCCAGTGTGCTCCATCCTGCCTCATCATTTGCATTTGCTCTCATCTGCATTTGTCCCTGAGGTGGCCACAGAAATCCCTTTGTCATGTGTTTGGCTGTGATTTTTTTGTTCTGTTTGGTTCATATGAAAATATACAGGTCCCTAATGTTAGGAATTGTTAGAAAGTTAAGGGTACTAAGAGTTAATATCTAAACCCCTACTTCACACTGATCTAATTAAGTCAGGCCCATTGATCTTTTGTCATTTATTCTAAGAAGTTGGTATCAATCACCTTTGCCACTGCCACTTTCTCACTGAATGGAAGTGAATCCAGAGGAATAGTGAGGGATGCATAGTAGTCATTTTTGTCTTCACTTGAAGTGCACTGAAAAATAAATTATAATAGAAAAATATTTAATGTATACACCATACAAAGGCACTGTCTCCAATTTACTTTTTTCAAATGTGGTCCCTGTCCAGCAGTTTTCAAGTTGGCATCTAATATTTGCATGTCTTAGGGGTTACAATGCTGTTTCAGAGATGAAGTTCATCAAAGATAGCGCTTTATTGAAAATACAAACTCTTTCCATATGCCTCAGTCAATGTAGAAAACCATAAGTTTTCTGAGCTTATTCAAGTTAATGACCACATACCGAGCAGAAATGAGGCTTCTCTGCTAGAGCCATGCACAGCTCTGACAGGTTGTACTTGATGTAATGGAAGTTCAGGGGCTTCAGAGGCTGCCAGAAAGACCCCAGTGACAGAATCTGGCTCTTCTCATATGATCCCTTCACTGAAAACAAGAAGTCTTTTTCTAAAAAAAGAAATCCAAACATGAAAAATATACAGAGAAGTTAATGACTATGATCCCAGAAATGGAACATTAAATAGTCTTTCAGAAGTTTATATATAAATACATATATAAATGATGCTTCAACATTGCTTAAAAGCTTCCAAACTCTATTTATCCAACAAGGGAACATTACAAGAAATAGGAGGAGAAGAAAAGCAAATTAAAAACAAATCACAAAACACCAAAAAGCTTATAAAGCTGCAGTTGATGTTTTAAAAACTCAGACATACAGGAAAATTGGACAAAATGTAAGTTGAGATAGAAATATATATTTTCTTCTACTTTACAGCACTTGTAAGATTCATTCCTCTAATTTCAAAGTCCGGTTTTTGTTAGTTAGCACAGACCCATTGTAACTGTTGGCATATTACACCCCTAACCATCCAATCCTGTGCTCTAATTGTAAGAACAAACTAGGGAAATCACCAGATAAGAAAATGACACAACAAAACAAACTAACAACCAAAAAACCCAACACAGGGATACAAAAATCCAAACAAACAAAACCAAAACAAACTAAAACAAAAAATTTAAAATAAACAAACCCCAAAGCAACCAACCAACCAAGAAAAGTCAGTTAACCATATTGTTTCTAGTTTGAAGTCTAACCTGAAGGTTCTTTTTTTGTCCATCTGTTGTCCACTAGGACTTCCAAACAGGAAATTTCACGAGACTGTAGCAGGGTGAACAATGAGAGATTAAAGTATATAAAACACTCCATGTCTGAGTCACTTCACTGCTATCTGTCTTTGGTCACCTGACAGGCTGACAAGAGAAAGACTTTGGCCCTCTGAAAATGTAATGGGTTTCAGCTGAAAGGAGAAAGGGAGAAGGGGAGAAGGGGAGAAGGGGAGAAGGAGAGGAGAGAAGGAGAGAAGGAGAAGGAGGAATCAGAGGGGCAAATGGGAGTGTGCTGAGACCTCCTGAGGGTAAACTGATGGGATGGCCAAATCACAGGGATGTCCTTGATGCCTGCTTTGGTGAAGCTGGACAGGCAAGTGCTACCTCCTCCAAGTAATGAGTTAAGGGCAGCTGAGAAAGCAACTTCCATATCATCCTGTGGAAGTGGGGACAACAGGATGGTTGTGAGGGAGTCACAAAAGAAGTTCCCCAAAGGAATGACACAGCAGCAGTAAGTCAGTGAAAGACCACTTCAGGCTTTGTCAAGGCTTGATATCAGCCTGTGGTGGTGAACAGGTCTCTGGGTATCCCAAATGACTGTGCACATTCTTTCCTAACACATCCTCCCACGGGGAGCAGCACAACAAGGATGGCTACCTGTGTTTGCCCTCCATCTCCCTCCCCTTCAGCCTTGCCTGCAGTGAGGTGTTGGGGCATTTGCCAGATTCACCAATCCTATCACTATCATGAAAACAAAGATAGAAGAGCAATAGTTTAAAATTACCACTAATACACCATTAGTCACAAGCTTTTCAGGAGGGACTGGACTGAAAGAGAAAAAAACGTGCAATCAGATGTAGTATCAACTAAATACATCCTTAAATTAACATCAAGGAATAATACCTTCCTTGAAGTTTGTCTTGTCCAGCATGGTCTCAAACATGTCACTGATTTTTAATTTTGTGAGACATTTGAAATGTGTTTTCCATTTTTTTTTTAATCATAATGGTAAACAATAGCTCTAATGAGTATGATGACTGCAATTCTTATTATCCTCCCTCTTCCAGTAAGTAATAGGATAAATTAATAACTAGAAGGATTCTTGGTAGATAAGGAATACAGAGTTTTAGCCAATATGCAACTAATTTCATGAACACCAGCCATTGCTGTCCTGCTGAGTATTTTAAACTATATTATACTAAATGCTAGCATGTGTTTGACTGCTTGCAAAGGGGCACTTCTATGGTTCCCTGTGGACATTACTCACATGCTCTCTGATGCAAACTCCACCTCTAGGATCTCCTGTGTCTGTAAAAAATAAATTTATTATAAGCATCTGAATTAATTTTCTTTCTCATTAGCTATGAGAAATTAGAAATTATTATTCTGGCTCCTGAAAGAGTTCTTCAATCGAATCAATTTTCCTTCCTGCTTGTGCTCATGCCAGGAAAATAAATTCTAACAAAGAAATTTTGTGCAATGCTGATGAAGTTTTGTATTTCCAACAAAACCTATTTGAGCAACAGAGTCAAGAAAGTGGGAAAAAAGGCAATTCTGGTGTCAGAAAAAAAAAACCTGCTAAGAGGTTTGATGAGCTAGCAAAAGCCTTCAGGATCATGTCCTTGTCTACTTTGCTGATTAAGATTTGGAAGGTTCTTCACAGAGTATATGAAGTGCATACCAAGAGGAAACAAACTCTCCTACCTGCAATTATCTTAAAAGAACTTGTTTAGGAGATAATATAAAAAAATTTATTTCTTTCCCATGACCAAGGTAGTTTTATCACTCACCTTTGGATTTAGCTGAAATATCAAGTGAACAGTTTCTCCAAGCTGGATTTTAGAAACATCAAAGAGAACAGTGAAGAGGAGGTCATCTTTAGTGACTGCATTTTCATCATAGACTTTCATCTCAAGAATATTCTGTGAACAGAGGTACAGAATTGGGATCCTATTTTGAGATCTTACAGAGACACAAGATGATGTGCTCAGCATGTTAAGGAAAACAGAGAAAGAATGGGGAGAAGTGAGAGAGCATGCACAACCTTTGCATCCACGCAGAGATGAAGAAAGATATTCTGAACCTAACACAGAGTAGGGATTGTTGCTGAGTTGTACTGCAGAGTAATTTAAATTACAAAAGCAGTAAATTACAAAAGTAGAATCACTGAATATTGAAAAACATGTTTGACCTCCAATTTGGTTTGAGGTCACCACTTTTTCCTGAATTATAGGAAACCAGCTAGTGGTCAGGACTTTGTTGGTAGAATAAAAATTTTGGATATAAGCAGCAATTAAAATACATTAAGAATGTACCATATAATTAGTTCATGGTTGCATAATTTTATCCTGTAAATTATTAAACAGATCACATGCAGATAATTACTGTAGAATCTACAGAAAGCAATATGCTTTTGTTAAATTGCACAAATCTCACTGTATAAATCCCCTCCTCTCCCTCCCCTGTCACCTGTCTGGATGGACAGGAGAGGGTAACAACCCCTCTGTGCCTGATTGGCAGCTGGACATGGGCTGGCTCAGAGATGCCTTCCAGAGTGCTGAGCAAGTGAACCTTAGCTGCTGTTTTCTCAGTGGGGCCTCCCTCAATATATTCAGCAGCTCATTTTCATGCAAATTACAGGGAGTGCTTATCTCAGATTCTTACTTATGCATCAGATTTAGCTGAAACTTGCTAAGAGGCTTGATGTTTATTAAAGACACACAGGTAGGCTCATGGTTTTATGCACAAACACATGGATAAAAGACAGTGATCACGTGAACTTTGTTGAATTAGAAGTTCATAATGTATCTCAGAAAGGTCCATACCTAAATGTGTTAAGTGATTGACTAGACAAATACACTGAAAGGAAGCCACTTCAGAATCCAAGCATTCATTTTTGACATCTATCATTCTGCAGGAAACCAGCAAGGGAGAGATGGCAAATGACCTTGAGTTTGCAATTTACTGTCAGGAGACAGAAATGCTGCTTTAAGGCCACCGATGTCAAAGTATTGCACTGTGGTCAGCCCTGTCCATGACACTTGCTAATAGAAGAACACAGTCAAGAGGCAGAGACAAGCAGCCACAGCACCTTGGTTTACAGGCCAGCCATAAATAGCCTCTAAAGGAGTATGGAAGGTGATATGCTTAAAAGCAATAGTCTGCAGTTAGGAGAAGGTAGGCTTGCACTGAAGAGCAGATCAGTTTTCCTAGCTGTGATGCTGCAATAGAATATCCTTATGTGGCTTAAATGACTGACTTACTTTCTGAGTGACCATCTGACTCACAGTCCCACTTACTCCCAGCTAGCCAAGAAGGAGTGCACAGGGTGCTGGCTGGCCAAGGGAGAGCTCTGGCTGCACCCCTGGGATGCTGTGTGGGAAGCAGCCAGGGTGTCTGGGCGGTTCACTGTTTCTGTCTCTTCTGACAGGGAATATAAGGGCAGCATCACTGGGAGCCAGGTAATGAGCAGACAGCCCTTGGCAGGGCTGTGTGCCACCAGCTCTGGGAAGGGTCACCCTCCCAGAGCTGTGGGAGTTGTGCCCACAGCACAAGCCTGGGAATCCTTTTCTAGCCAGCTGGTTGTCAGACATTCATCAAAACAGATGCCTGTCAGTGAACACTACTGCTCCTGGTGAGACAGCATAAACATGCCCAAACAGATCTTTTCTTCCACAGTGACAGTGCATTATATGCTTTTACTGAGCTCTGGCTACCATAATTTGGAAAGACAAATACCTCAGAAAAACACAAGACAGGAAAGGAGAAAATAACCAGACCAGCCGACTCTGGTTCTGCTCAGAGGGTAATGAATATAGGAATTGTAGTATGTACAGAGAAACCTGCAAGAGCCTTAACTAAACTGCTGAGCTTTGGTTGTCCCAGATGCCCAGGATATATTTTTGCAGCCTACATGCAAGCCACAAGCCACAGCCACCACCATGCTGCTATTGCCACACTGAAAATTACTCCAGCTAATGCCACATGTCTTGTCTTCTGCTGCATATTTACTGAAAGTAAACATAACATCCTGAAGAACTAGTTCAAGCAGCTTCTATGGCCAAGATATTTTTTCAGCTGTTCTGTGTGGTATTGCAGTTTTAAAAAACCTTTCAGGAAGAGCAGGTGCTCACGTGCAACAGCTGCAGATCAGTGAGTGTTTGTTCCCATGCTGCAAAGTTTGTCCCTTGCCTTTCACTTCTCTGATAAACCTGCAGGGCTTCAGGAAATTGTGCCTTACTGGCATTTTGAAATAAGCTGGAATTCTTTTAGGTTTGCAGGGAAAATGCTGGCTGTAGGCCACAGATGGGCAGACGTGAAAGCTGAAAGCTATTCCAAACAGGACCAGTACCACCTAACTGTGGAAGAAAGTCTGAGAACATGTATCATGTCAACTTCTGCAGCCAAAGGCAAGAGGGATTGTTCACTGAAGACCCTGTGGTATAGGAACATCGAGCTATTCCAAATGCTCTTTTGGAGGAGTTTGTCAATTCTTGAGAGAGCCCGAGGACTGGCCTGCTGATTTGCAACTTTAGAGAGCCCTGATCTGGCACCAGCACTAGGAAATGAACAGTGCAAGCTGTAAAGCAGAGATTGCCCCTGGTGGGAAGTAAGCTTGGTTTACTTAGCCTACCACTGATGCAAACTTCAACTGTTGCTTTGTGACTGGTTTTTTTCTGGTCATTACAAAGGAATAGTAAAAAAGCACAGCCCTGTGATGCTTTCACTACCTAGATCATATGTATCTTTTACACTATTCAATTTACTCTGAAATTTTCACATTGATTTTCACAAAAACAGTGATTAAAAAAGGAAAAGAAAAAGGGAAAAGTGACAGAACACTATAGGAATGGTTACGAAATATCTTGGTTATTTTTTACATATCAGAAAAATAAACTTAATTTTGCTGCTACATTCTATTCCAAATCCCCTTACCCATATCCTTGTAGTGCTTCACACATATTTATTTCTATTTTTATTTTGCCCTACATATTGATCACACAATGAATCTCTGCCCCAAAAAAAAAAGAAAATGCACTCTGCATCTTACCTTTACTTGGCTCTGGATCCTGAAGCAAAATGTTTCATTCCACACTGGATCTTTGCAGTTCTTAATGGTTTTGGTCCGGACAGTCTCCGGGGAAGCAGTGGGCAAGGACAGACTTACATAGCAATCAGTTTGGCTAACTGCATTTGAAAAGATATGTTGTAAATAACAAATTACTACAAATATCTCAATGCATAGCCTTATAGCACTGAATGTGTACAGCAAATTGAAAAAAGGAGGTGTTTCAATAACTTTTTTCACAGCTCTTTATTCAAAACCATTCACTGCTATTTGTTACCTCCTGCAAGTATGAGCTCAGGTCATGAGTGGAGATTCAAAGAAACTACTGCAATAAAGACAACTGGAAAGAAAAGAGTACACAGAGCTAGTTTGACTTAACAACCTGTTATTGGTATGTACCTTGTTGGTTGCAAGTCAAGAGGTTTCTGTGATGTAGGAAAAAAAACACCTATGCATTTTAAGAGAACCTTTTTCAAAAGTAAAATACTTTTTGAACCACCTGTCCCACCTGGTCTGCTGCCCCCACATATCTGCAATCCAGTCCATGTAATGAGCTGACTGTCTCACCCAACATGTGATCACATCCCTTCACCATGAAAAACAATATGCAAAAATGGCAGTGCACTTTATCTTACTGTGATTTAAACTCTGAGCCCTGATTGAGAAGGAAATTCTAATTTCTGGGAAAGGTAGTAATTTCACAAAGGGTTGCACAGTGAGCTACAAGTATGGCATTAAATCTTAATACACAGTAGTTGCTTTGGGTTTGTTTTGTCTCAAGACCTGTCTGGGTGGGCACAACTATCACAGAATCATCAAATGGCCTGGATTGGAAGGGATCCTAAGGATCATTTAGTTCCAACCCCCTGCTGTGGGCAGGGGCACCTCCCACTAGACCAGGTTGCTCTGTGTGCTGGAGACTGCCACATGGTGTGGATGAAGTGTCTCCTGTGGGTTGCCAGTTTTCAGGTGAGAGTTGAGTGATTGTTTATCTGAGCAACTAACTTTCTCTTTGTGTGTCAGTCTGATATATGTGGAGTATTTGGTGGTGTTAGGGATCCTTCTGATAATCCTGAGACAATTAATTTTAAGCAGGGACTAATGCAGTGCACTTGCTCCTAAGAGCATAAAAGTGTTGATGCCTCATGAGCCTGCGACAAACCAAGATCCTGACAGTATAGTGAAGAATGGTGGGGCTCAGTCTCTACACTGTCATCCCTCTTCCAGCCCTCCCATTTTGAACCAATCTGCTGTCCTTTCTAGGGAATTGACATTTCTTTTGTCTGCCAGGCAACTACAGCTGTCTCCAATGTCTCCAGCTCTAAGAGCTTGTCGTGTATTCACAGTATAGCTCAGACTTGGGTATGGTAACAGGCAGTTTGGTGCTGTGGGATACATGCTGAGAGGCAGCATGACCAATTGAGTAATTTGCTGGAAAAGGTCTCATGACATGTTGGTTCCAGTCCCAGCTCTGTCAGACTGCTAAGTCACTCTGAGCAACTCATTTAAATTTATCTTCCTTCTTCATCTGCACTTTCCCACCAATAACACAGTGATAAATATCCTTTCCACAATTGCAATCTGCTTGGATGTGACCCAGGAAAAGAGTCCGATCAGTAATTATATTATTGTTTCTCTACCAGTCTCTTGGTTCTCCTTCCACATTTTCTTTAAACTTGTGAATAGGTGTTGCTTAAAGCAATTTGTGCAATCAGGGTATGTATGATTTATATTCCAAGTCTTCTGATACTGTCTGAATATGAAACATCTTCCAGTTTTTCAACATGCACTTGATTGTTTCCCCCTTACTGCCCATAGTAGGTAAGAAATTACTTTAACATTGCAAGAATGTTAAAAATATCCTAATATTACATACAAGATTTTGAAACATCTGCATTTACAAATTTAAAATGTAGAGTATATGCAATACACCTGTTGATAACAATTTATTGGCAATGAAACTATTTCTTTAGCTGTCTCTCACATACTATTTTCAAAAACTCTTTCACTGATTTTTAACATTTGAAAAAGATCATACTAACTTTGCACAGTGACTTTCTCAGATGGTGCCAGAGGAGTAGGGTGTTTCTTCAGCCACTGTATCTGCAATTTATGCACTAATGATGTATGTGTGTTTTAGAGAATTTATTCATTTATGGTCTGGGATATCTCTTTGTTGTACATACGAGCTATGACTCCTGGTTTAGAAGAAAGGCATTCATTATTTTCAGAGTATCAAAGAAGTGCTGAACTTGTGACTTACACTCTTCTATCTAGATAAAGCTGTGGTAGGTTCAGCTCTTAATCCCCTCTGAACACAACAAACCTATACCAATCTGAGAGTTTTGTCTAGTCTTTAGCAAGGTTGCTCATCCTTAATAAGAGCAAAAATTAGAGTCCCACAATCTGATGATCCACATTTAACACCAACTAGGTTAGCAGCCAGTGAGTCCCAACATAGCCTAAGATAAGAATGTAGATAGAGACAAAGAAATTTGACTTTGAAAACAAGCAATTAAAGGCAAGCTACTGCATGAAGAATAACAAATTATACCCCAGAATTAAATGTTGCAGGATGCATCTGACAATTTACATGTACAATACAAATTTAATTACATTTTGGACCAGATCCCACATACACAATGATAAACATAAGTGCAGGTGATGAGATTTAGCACTGAGATCCTTTTGCATACACTTTTAGCCCTGGAGAGGAATGTGTGGATGATCACTCAGTGTCTTCCATGTTGCATTCTCTTCCACTCTTTTCCTCCCTCCACCATAAAATACTTTAACTCTTACCAGCTATTAAACATACCCAAATTGAAGAGAATTAATTTAGGCAGCCTGGCATATGAGAAAGAGCTGAAGGACTTGAGTTTGCTAATTAAACAATAACAAAAAGGTATAATCAAGTCTTAATGTCCAAATGATTAATACAAAGAGGATAATGATCTGTGTCTCTGTGTGAACAGAGACAAAAGCTAGAAGGCTGCTTCAGCTCTTAGAAGATTAGCTCTAGCAAGAGAGATTTTGTAAATTTTTCAGTTAACTCATTTGAAACTGAACTAGTACCCAGATATGTATGAAACAGTGACAGACAAGCTAAATTTCATCCTGCTTCAAGAGCTGAGGATCAGCCCAGGTAAACCTATAAGGTGTCATATGGAAATGCTGCCATGTAACGTCCATGTTTATGCTGGAAGGCAGAAAACAGGATAATCATGTCACGTCAGTTATAGTCCATGGAAAACAACTAAGCCATTTCCCTCCCAGGATTGACTCTTAGGGAAAGAAGTGATAGGACAGCTTTGTATGATATACCAGCCCAAGAGATCAATTACCAGATAGCTGTGTGCTGTCTCCAAACCAACTACAAACCTCCATCTTTGACACATATGAAATAAGACTCTTAAGTTCCTGGGAAGAGTTGCCACCTTTTCATTCTAAACAATGTCTGAGGAACAAGGTCTAAATCCATATATAGACAGCTGTGCAAACTATCACAGCCATGTCAAATCTAGCCTCTTTACTTTGCATTGGCCTCCCACATAATTGCAAATCAATCTGAGTTCTTGGTCCTTATCTTGGTCCTTATCAGTGTCCTCTGTTCAGCCAAAAGGTTGCCCAAAGCTCCAGAGACCATCACTGATAAAGGACCACAAGCTCTGAGAATCTTGCCTGTGGGCAAGGCTTTCCCTGGCACTACTCCAGGTGTTCAAAACCTCCACAGTGACCAAGACATACCTCAGGCCTTACTGCACTGTGCTTTTATCATACCAATCACCTCAGCAGGTTCATCTACATCCTTGGTAAGGATGCTAAGAGAGACAGATGCATAAAACAAAACACGTCTCTGCTCAGAGGGCAGAGAAAGAATGAATTGCTAATGACATACCAGTCACATAATGCATAACTGGATAAGCTGCAGATACTGCTGGTTTTGATGAAACCAGAACAACCAGGACAGGTACTGGGGTGGATAAAATCTATTTGGATTCAATGAAAAAAAAAAGTATTTAAATATATTTTTCATAACAAAATATCAAACATGAGAAGTTGTACCTTAGCCCTGTGTCTTGGTTCCAGCCAGAAGAGGGTTAATTTTTGCAGTAGCCAAGAGGGGGCATGGCCAGGACCCAGATGTTGTTGCTAGGAGAGGGTGGGGGAGGGTGTCTCTTCATTAATATTGTTGCTGTTACTGCTTCCTTTCTTATCTCATTGCTGTTTCAGTAAATTGTTCTTAGCTTAACCCATAATCTTTACCTTTTTTTTACTCCAATTCTTCTCTCCAGCCCACCTAGCAGGAGAAGCAAGTGGCACTTTGTTGGGAGAGTCTTAGTGGGAGCATTAAATTGAGAAGTACCATTCCTAAACCACGACATCCCATCAAACAAATACCTCAAAAAATCTTGAAGCAATTCCTGTAATGAGTAAACCTTTGTTATCAATCTTCCATTGTAATAACTGAATTATCAATATCTGTTATGTAGTAATTCTTTGAATATCCAAATACCACCTAATAGTACTGTCAACACAGGTTTGTTGATATTCAATTTGTGGTTAATGTTTAGTGTCAAGCTAAGTATACTTCAGTCTTAATACACAATTATGCAACAGTAAGCAGGATATAAAGTAAAATATGGTCTTTATCAAGGCTGATCAAAAATTCCAAGGTACAATATCTTTAAAGAAGACGTGGGAGACTATAAGCATGGGAAAAGGCAATGCTCAGCTCATTTTCTTAAATGGTGAGAAGGCGTTACTCAGCTCAGCCCAAGGAAATGTGTAAACAGAAATCCTATTCAGAAATATAAGAACATGCTGCTTCATAATTATCTGTTTTCTAAGTGCAGACTAGAAAGGTACTTCCTGAGCAGAATCTGCCACTGCCTTTTAACTCTGCAGGCCAAATGGCAGAGGAAGAATGGAGGATCTTGAATCACTACATGGATCTGTGTCCTCTCAAGGCACCATGTTGTTCTACATTGCTGCCATCACCACCTACTCTTTCCATTCTTTCTTCTTCACCCAGCCTTCTCCCTTGCTCATTTCCATTGCCTCCACCCTTTTCAAACGTGTTTTAAAACACATTTTGGCATTTTAAATATTATAAAATATTACAAAACCTGTTTCAACCACTTGTTAACTAGAAGCCCCTACTAACAAGAGGATTATGAAGTCTATTAGGAACACATAGTACCATCACAACAGTCCTTAAAATTCATACCTGTTCAAGGAGGGACAAGAGCTGCAATGCCATCTGCACTGGTACAGTACTAGAGTACAGTAGTTGATCTCACCTTTCCTTTGAGGCAGAGATGAGCCTACTATTTACCTAAGATCCTTTATTTTCACCAATCTGTCTATCAGTTCAACTTCCTAATGCCTCTAATGAGGCTCCTGGTGTCCTTGCTGAAGCCCTGGCTTTGGAAATCAGGAACTGTGATTTTGAGAAACTCTTCTTTAACACTACATCAAGAATCTAAAGGAAGCCATGGAGGAGCATCACACACAGTACCTTTGACCACCAGAACATCTTTCTGTTCCTGCACACAAAAGCCAGCATGGCTGCAAGAAGATGCAAATACACCTACACACAACACACTGATACCTGGCAGAAGAGATGCAATTATTTCCACAGCTGTAAAGGAGATGCACAGAGCAAGTAAGGTTCTCCTTGATTATAAATAGCATTGTCCTTTTTAATGGCAGCTTATGCTGCTGTCAAGGGACAGAGGAGGGTTCTTGTCTCCACCCTCTTTGCCATTAATACAATACAGTAAAACTGTATATACTACGCTCCATCATGGCCATCAAAGACTTGAAAAAGGGAAAATAAGGAAATAATCTTCCAAATTAGAGAATATAAAACAGGTAACCTGAGGAAAACTAGGTTTATATATGTGTTTGGTAACAATGAACTGAGGAAGAGCCTGAGATTCACATGAGTGGATGAAACCAAAAAGAAGACTGAATATAGAGGAAGAGAAGTTGTTAAGAAATGCAGCTATGAAACTGGTTCACATAATATTCACTGAGATAATCCATTCATTTGTTACTCCTATTATTAACTGTGGTTATGACTTATTTATAAACATCAGTCAAGATCAGGCCTCCATTTCAACAGGTACCCCAGCAGTTATGTAATTAGTTCTTGATCTTGATCTAATCAGTTTACAATTACAGTAAAAAGGCCCCACTCCGGGATATGACATCACAGGGAGGATCTCCTTGTGATTACTGGATGCTTTATACCTGTTTCAGTTTCTTAACCAGTTAGGAAATCCCTGTTTACACGATTTGTTGCAACTTGGCAGTTACCCACATAACGACTTCTCTGCCCTTGTGCAGATTCTTCCTGCCAAGCATTTGTCTTGGGCTCTTTTAGGCTTTCTCTCCATTAATGCAAAAGCAGCCTGTCTGAGAGGCAGTGACATCAGGAACCTAAATGAGGTGCTCTGAAAAGACACTAACACTCTTTTTAAAAGGACCAAATCCCAGGATTACTCTTAACCACTGCAAATATCAATGACCATGGGAAGCAATTTCACCCTAAAGTGAATGTACCATTAGCATTGCCCATGCTGCCTGACTGCCCTCTTTGCACAAAGACTGCTGCTACCATCCCACATCAGTGCTACAATCAGAGGTAAAGTAAAAGGAAATATACACAGCATGTTGTGAGCATATCTTCAGTCAGTCCTTTACATGCACTCTGGTTTCCTTTGGAGAACATGGCATTGAAAGGGGTTTTGTTATTTTGATGGTGTTACATGGGGTTTAGGTGATTTAAGGACAAACATCGGTACTACTAACTCCCAACTTTTAAAATCAAGAGGCAGTAGCATTGTGAGCTTGCTATGAAATTATATAGCAACATGCTCAGATTTAATAAAGCCCAGATTTAGTACTACAGCTAAAGTACTATAGTACTGTAGCCAAAGAGAAGCCTAAAGAAAAGCCTAAAGCTTTATCTAATGAGAATGCTAATTGAGATTATCCTTTCATATTAAAGAAAACAAATTTTAAAAAGTAGCTGTAGACTATGCCAGGAACAACTTTTTGTAGCCTTGGACTTTTCTAAATACCAATTAGGATGTGTCACCAATTCTAAAGATATTCTTTGTCTTCTGAGTGGAGTATTTCTGTTCAATACACGTACGTAGAAAATGTTAAGTTTATATTTCACTTGTAGCCCATGAAGCAAACAGGTTTCTCTTCCACAGATGTCAATTTGCAGTGTAGAAGATATTTTATCTCCTGGAAGATCAGTGAACCCCGCCACTGAGAAAAGGGCCATGCAAAACCAGATTTGCCAGCTGTTCCAGCCCATGGCCTGCTGAGACTGCAGTGGCAGCCTCTGGGATTAGTGAGTGCCAGGTGTGCTCCAACGGGACTGTGCACAGCAAGGCAGGTCTGGCAGCCACCTTGAAAACAAGATCTGCTCTGGGGAATCTACACAACACCCATCCAGCTCTTGTTCTAAGCAGCATTTCACATGGGGTGAAATGCAGGGGCAGACAAGTCTCTCCAGAAAGTAACTGTGCCGTGGTTAAATGATGGAAATGCAGAGCCCTGCATAAAGTTGGCTTCTGTGAAATAACTGTGGAATGTGAATATAAAAACTGTGCCCTCTTTCAGTGACCTTCAGTCTGGTGGAAAAGCTTTTGGAAAACAAGAACATGGAGAGCCCAGGCACCTCAGACTTTTGCTCCTTTTGCTGTCAGTGACTCCCTGTTTTGCTGGTGCCACAAGTAAGCCCAGTTAGACAGTTGCAAAGAAATCGCATCCTCAGGGAGAGTTTGCAGAAATGCTGAATGTGTTTATGAAGATTTGTGACAGCCACAAAGCTGTCTCAGTTTTAAAGATAGAGGCAGTCATATAGTGATTAGCATTCTGCAATTCTTAATGGTAATTAAAGGTAAATGTAAGGGGGTGGTTGTCTTGGTGTAAGAGCTGACATATCTAATATGCAAAAAAGGCCTTTTCACATCAGCCTGAAAAGGACCAGGTTTTCTCATGCAGGCATTTCTGCTGCCCGTGCAAGGCAAGGAGAAAAAAATGTCTGCAACTATTTAGTTAGCAATATAAACATATAGACCTCCCCAAAGAATAATATCCTGAAAGCGGGAGTGTTGTTTTCCTGTGACATTAAAAAAGAGTATCTGGGTTCCTCTCCAGAGCAAAATGAGATGACAAGTATCAAAATAAGATCCCCTAATGGCCTCCAGAATCAAATAATTTGGGGTATGATAATTAAATGCAAACACTGCTATTGACTCAGAAGCCAGATCTCTCAGCTACAGACCTCAAGAACCACAGATCTCTTGGGAGAGCAGGGAAGGGGAAAGCATGGTCCAGTGTTTGTCCACAACCCAAAGTATTTATTATGAGCCAGTTCTGGGGACATACTCTCAATCCAAATGAGCCTTTGGACTGGTCTGGTACCATTATCATTTTAATTTTTCACTAGGAAAATTTAGCCAAATTGAAACATGCCTAGAAGTTGCAACAGCTGTCTTCAAGATATGTTCTACTTAGATTATAGTTACTTGATAACCTTCATAATTAGGGAGAAATTCTTTCTAGATCATGAGTAAGCCTTATTCCTAACAGACTTAAGTGCATATTAGTAGCCTCATCCTTGTTACTACATTTGCAGCATGTACAAACACAACCTTTTTTCTGATACACAGGGAAAAGGTCAATGATTATAGGTGATTGCCACAGCTAACTCATAGTAAAAAAATAAGATGTTACATGACATGTACAAGACATGGACATTGCAGGTAGCAGTCCCAATTCACAAAGAGGGCCTATTAGATGTGCAGTGCCACAGCTGAAGGAAAGCAAAGTGCACTTATGTTTGACAGACCGTCTTCCAAAACCAGATTCTGACTCCAACAGAACACCAATGGCTCTTTGCAGCTGGAATTATTTCTGTGCTATCTTTCAACACTCTGTCCTCATCTCTGTCTCTCTTAACAACTTTAAATAGCACAGAAATAATAATTAAAAGAGATAAATATGAACCACATAAAGAATTGTACTACAGTCTCATACTGATTTTCCCATTCAATGTAATGTTTTTAGCACAGTCTCTTTTTTTCTCTTTTTCTTGTGCTGTGTATCACACCATGTGGCATGGCTCCACTAACAAAATTATTTGCTCTGAGAGAACATACAGGGGAGATAAAAGCTCGCTGACTCTCTGCTGTGACACTGGTAACTTGGTCCTTATTCTCAGAGGGAAAATAAAATGTGGTGCATAGTGGTATTGTCTTGCACATAATAAAGAAAGGCAGCTGGCATGGGGAATGGATGAAGCAGCTCCTCTAAGATCCTGTCACCTAGCACTGCTTCTTCTGCCTCTTTCTAGCAAAAACTTTCTTCCACATCTGGCTTTGGAAGCAAATCTCCAGTGCTATAGCTTCAAACCTGAAGTCAGGTAATCAATCATCTGCTCAAAATGAAGACACAGGATAAAGATAATAAAAGATAAACAGCTAAGATAAAGCTACGGATTTCTGGAAGATCTATTGTCCTTAAGAATGTAAAGATCATCATTTCCAACCATTATAAAATGCTGAGAAAGAGAGAAACATCCTTGATTTTAAGGTCAGATGCACACATTTTGTTATCAGCTCTGCAGGTGGTTGTCTTGATGCTGTTGCTGTCAGGGCAACTTAGAAATTCCCTTGGGCTGGTAACATGCCAGAAAACAGTTCAGCTGTGATAGAAATGACAGAGAAGGAATTGAAACATCCTTTCACTTTTCTCTGAAGTTTGGCTGTTTTCAAGAAAAGGCAATATCCTTCTTCTTGACACAATGGCAGAAAAGAAAGAATTTAATAGGAATCTTCATGGAGGTAAATATATTTGCTGTGTTCACATGGTCTTATTTACTGCACAAACGATCATATTCACTTCCTTTCCCTTTTGTTCCTGATATGTTAGTTCTGAGTCAGATATTTGAGATATTGAGCTTTCTTTCTCCTATCTGAAAAGGAAACTGCTGAGATTTTTTTTCTCTTCACTTCCACTCATTACAAGTCCTCAGAAACATTTCAATGGTACATGTTTATCCTGAAAAGTCTACTTTGAGTACATTTCAGTGAAATTTTGACAGAAAAATTGTTGTTTGACAATAAGATCTATAATGCTCCTTCTTTCTTTATTTTTTAAGCAAAGAGAAATTCAAAAATTGCAACTGAGAATTAACACCTGAATTTGTTCATCAAAACTGTCTCTGAACCTTGTTAGTTAAGGTAATTTACAGTACACCCCAGCAGACATTTGCCATTTCCACTAATAACAGTAACATGCTATAAACCAAAAGGTATTGTTTATATAAAACTGTATTGAAAGCATAGTCCAAATTCAAATATGCATCAATATTTGAAACAAAGGTGTCTCTTCATACACAGATACCAGTTACTGTGCCAGTACCAAACACAAGTTCTCTGCTTTCAGAACTGAGCTACTAAAAAGTGCAAAAAAAGACTGTGATACTCACACAGATCTGCCTTTCTCAGATTTTTCATTCTTATGATTTTCACAAAGAATGAACAGCAGGGGCATTCATCACTCTGCAGAAAAATGACAAAGTTTATTACCTGCATAAATATTAAATTGTTTATGCTTCGTAAAACATGCTCTCCCACAACAATTTCAAAAGCAAAAATTGGAAGCAAAATTGGAAGATGAACTGCATTACTTTAGAAGTTAAAATCATGTCAAATAGAGTTTAAAAAAAATGGAAAAAAAATTGAGGGTATATTCCACTGTGTATATATGTCATTGGCAGGAGCCACCACCAGCACAATGCAGCACCAGCACAATGCAGCACAACATGAAAAAAAGCAGATGCGAGAAAACAACTTTGGAAGAGATGCTAATAAAACTTCCCTACTCAAACCACATGCTGGACATTTGCAGAAGGATCATTAGCTGAAATGTCAAGTGCAGAATGAAAGGCAAATAACAGACCTGACTCAAAACAATTACTAATTCTAAAACTAAAGTTGCAGATTTTAGTACCTCAAACTTTAGTTATTGCTTCACTGAAAGCATTAACTAGTTCCTCTCCCATTCTCTGCTGGCAAAATGACTCCAACAAATTCCTTAAGGGAGTTATATCACTCCTTCTTCCAGTTAGGAATTGATCCAGGTGAGAAGTTACAAATTCTCCTATCACTCTTGGTCTGTTTTTTATGTCTAACTCCAAAAGAGAAGGGCATGTTTTAGTATCATCTGTCTGGGTTTAGGTTCTGGGTGGAAAAAGTTTCCCCTCAACTCCTATCTCTAAGAAGCCTCTACTTTTACTCATGATGCTGTTTCAGTGGTTAAGGGGAAGAGCAGAGAGGACAGTCTCTTTCCTTGCTTTCTATGCATACTTTTCAGGCAAAGACCATTGCCAGGTTCTGTTCAAAAAGATGAATTTGTAGATCCTTAGTGTTTCTTTGACCAGATTGGTTAGACATTCACATGTGCTATTTCTTAAGCCATGGGGATGCCCCATTTGAAATCTGCAAGGGTCCATGAACATTTATATTAACATATATCCATGTGTATGGAGAGAAGCTTTACAACCTCCATTATGCAACCAGGGAAGCAGGGCACAGAATAATAACTTGTTCATAGCAAACTGAAGGTTAATTTCAGAACTGAGAAAGAGGCAGAGTATGTTCATTCCCTGGAACCCAACAGACAGTTGTAGGGCTTTCCCTCCCACTTATGTTCCATGAAACAAACAAATAAACAAAACACCATTAAAAAAAAACAAAACACAGAAACAAACAAAAAAACCCACCAAAACAAAACAAAACAAAAAAAAAAAAAAAAACAAAAAACAAAACAAAACAAAACAAAAAAAAAAAAACAAAACAAAACAAAAAAAAACCAAAAAAAAACAAACAAAAAAAAAAAACATAAAAACACACAAAAACAACCAAAACCGAAAAGATCCCCCACAACTTCTGAGACAGATCAAGAGTTTTTCGTGCATCAGTCATGCACAAATATAAAACTAAGACCATGACTATTAATCACTGGTTTTAGGCAGTGACCTTCCAGCGTGCATCACTACCAGGTGTCTGCTTGCACAACAACCTGGACACCATATACGTTTATAGTCACAGCTGGCAGGTGCTGCACTGTGGAAGAGCACAGCTTACTTAACGCTTGATCTAACTACAGATTCATCCCAAATTCACAGAAAGTTCCTGTGAGGCATGTCAGAATGTTCCCAGCCTCCATGTGAATCACCCACTGTGGCTGAACTTCACTACCAAGAGTGCCTCCACGAGGCAACTAATACCAGCAAAAGTATAAGTCATCCTTACTTAAATAAGTAAATACATACATGAAATTAGAAATAAAAGCTCAGAAGTTGTCTTCTCCCAGCCAGAATCCCAACCACAAACGAGCCCCAGGCCATCTTCAGCTTCTAGAGCTTTCACACCCTCACCTCAGGAGCACTCCAGTATGAGCCCATCCTGCTCCCAGCTGCATACAAGTCAGAGATGGATTGTCACTTCACTCTTAGAGGCAACGACTGTGATTCACAAACTACCTCTGCAAAATTTAAGGAGGCACCTTCTGAGGAGCAAGTGGTTTATCCAAGCCCCACCTTCCTCATTGCATGAAAGAGAAAGTATGAAGAGAAAAGGGGAGGGAGTTTGCTGGGTTTATTTGATAGCTAAATACCAGAGGTGTGCGTTTGGAGAAGGCTGTACACACCAAGGTGCCAAGAGTTGTCAGCAATTCAAGATAAGGGGGTGATAACACACAGTACTTATGTGTTGATAACTATGTTCTAGCAGCCTCAGCAATGAACAAAGCAGAGAAGACAATGGTACCTAAATGTAGGCACACAGCACCCCAATCAGCAAACAAAAGTATCATAAATGAAATAATTTCAGAATAACCAAATTGTATTTATTTTCCTTTTCTTGGATATAGAGGGGCTGAAGTTACTTACTGGTAGATGTTTCCCAAATTTAATTCATATATTTATTAGTGGTATATAAATTTTCCTGCTTTCAGAAGCCTTCCACAAACACAAAAATTCTGAGTAAACCAAGACAAAAACCCCTCAAATTCTGCAAATTAAGGCACACATTGATTCAGCTTAAATGTTAACATCTTGATATTTTAAACACAAAGCAGTGTCATCCAATTATGTTGTACAAATGACACCAAAACCTTCAAATTTCTGGCAGAAAATTGTGCAGCAGCAGATTAATAGCTAATATATGGGTCCAGCTACAAACATGCCCAGATGCCTGATATGAAGCCACCTCTTCAGAACTGCAGGAGGTCTTCCTGTCTTCCCCTTCCACCCTCACACATCAGGAAAATACACAGCAGTCATTTCTGGCCTTACAAGTTTTCTATGAATGAAAATTACTTAAGTAAGCAACCATTTTAGGATTAGGAATCTATTCTCAATAACTTTTCAATTAAAGAGATGTGAAAGCTTCAAAAGAAGGGTGGCCAACAAGTTGAAGGAGGGCACTGTGCCCCTCTGCTCTGCTCTTGTGAGACCCCCACCTGCGGTGCTGCATCCAACTCTGGAAAGATATGGACCTGTTGAAGTGATCCAGAGGAGGGACATGAAGATGAGAGGGCAGGAGCACCTGTTAATACCCAGAGTATGGAAAAATATGTTGTCCCCTTAGATAACCCCCAAACACCCCCCCACCAAAAAAAAAAAATAAAAAAAATTCCACAACCAGAAAAAACCCAAACCCTCAACAAAACACAGCCAAGCAACACTGAGAAGCTGTGGTGGTTTGATCTTGGCTGGATAGCAGGTGCCCACCAAAGTCACTTTATCATACACAACCCACCCTTTTCAGCTGGACAGGGGAGGGCAAACTTAATGAAAGGCAAGTGGATTGAGATAAGGGCAGGGAGAGATCACACACCCATTATCATCATGGCAAAACAGACTCAACTTGGCAAAATCAGCCTAATTTATTACAAATCAAATCAGAGTAGGATAATGAGAAATTAAACTTGAATCATAACACACCTTTTCCCCACCCCCCCCTTCTTCTTGGGTTTAATTTTACTCTTGATTTTCAGTACCTCCTCTGTTGCTACCAGAGCTAGGAGAGCAGTGAAAAGGATGTAGCAACAATAATTCCTTCATGCAGAAGAGAAGTAAAAAGCCCATTTATTAAAGAAACAAATCACACTTATATAGGGTAGGTCGTGGAACTGAGAATAGAAGTAGTTTCATTGGTGCAAGGCAGGTAATACCCATGGTAAACATGCTTTCACGAAAACATCACCTCTCACACATCCAGCAGGTGCTTAACCATTGTTATAATTCTTTCTCTTATGTTTGCCTTGAGCAGTCTGAGAAAATCTAAGCTGCTTCTTTCCCAGTATCCACACTCCTCCACCCCAGCACCTTCACTTTTTCCAGTGTGGGGTCTCTTCCACAGAAACAGATCTCCATGACCTTCTCCAGCCTGAGTCCTTCCCAGAGGCAGCAGTTCATCACAAACTGCTCCAGTGTGGGCTCTTCCATCGGGGTGCAGTCCTGCAGAAACACACATCCGGTGTTTCCACCTGCCAGCAAACCTGCTCCAGTGGAGACTCTTTTTTCCATGGGCCCACAGGACCTGCTCCTTCACAGGCTTCCCACAGTGTCACAGCCTCCTTCAGGCATCCACTTGCTCCATGTGAGGTTCTCCAGGGATTGCAGGTGAAAATCTGCTTCACCATGGGCCAGCAAGGGCTGGGAGGGACAGCCTGCCTCACCGTGGTCATTTAACAGCAGGTTAAATACTTATTTAACAATTGTTTAGCACAGGCATCAGGGGAACCTCAGCTCCAAAGTCTGGGGTGCCTCCTCCTCCACTGACCTTCATATCTGCAGGCCTGTTCCTCACATGTTCTCACTCCTCTCTCCCACTGCAATTGATGTTGCACAAGGTTTTCTTTCTCCTGTTTTAAAATGCATTATCCTGCAGGCAGTACAACTGTTGGGCTCAGCCTTGGCCAGAGGTGGCTGAACCTTGGGCCCAGCTGGCACTGGCTCTGTTGGACATGGGGGAAGCTTCTCACAGGGGCCGCCCTTGTAGGCCTCTGCTACCAAAACCTGGCCCTGACCAAAACCTGGCCCTGCAGACCCAACACAGGAGGGTTCAGCTGACACAGGGAATACCTGGGCACCCTGTGGTGGTGTAACACCAGCCAGAAATTAAACTCCAAACATGCCACCCCCTCTCCTCCCTCCCATTCGGTAAGGGAGAGACGAGGAGAGATTTATGTTGAGATAACAATTTACTGAATGCAAAAAACAATGGGATAAGAAACACACGGTAACAGCAGAAATAGTAAAATGAAAGTATACAAAAAGAGGTGTTTTACCCACAAAAAAATGTGTTCACTACCTTAATTTAGCACAAGGAAGGAAAACGATGGGTCAGTCTCTAGGCCTCTGTCACCTCTCCTAGCCAAGGGCTCTCTCTGCAGGAATTTCCTCCACAATAAATGCTGCAGGGCATGGAGCTGGAGAGAGCCCATCCCAGACACTGACTGTCAAGTGCCTCTGCTTGAAGAACTTCTAGTAGTAGTACCAGAACTGGCCCTTAGGACAAAACACCCACCCAGTGTGAACATGTGAAACACCATGGCAGTGGCTGAGAAGCTACCATTTCTGGTTTGCTTCAGATCACCTGAGATTTTAGGGTGCATCACAAATTCTGAGATGGGACATACAAAAAGTAAAGCAGGCTGTACAAGGCATCTACAGAGAACTGTTTTCATTGTCTCAGGAAATGTGTTTTCCAACCAGTCTAAGTTTGGTAAAATCAGGCAAGAGCAGGTCCTCCTCACCATTACTATCAAAAAGCTTACAGGCAAAATCAAATAGAGTGTCTAATCCTGACAAAAATATTTCCAGCAAGGAACAACAGTTGAGAATTGAAACTGCACCATAATTCCTCTGAACCTGCAGAATTTACAATGCTGATGGAATGCCCAGAACTTTGCAGTCATGGGAGGACTTTGACAAATTTAGGCATTAAGGCATCAGTCATCATACCCATTTTGATAATTCAGGTACCTTTATTTGAGATCATGAGTGGCTACTCAGATAAAACTGTGAGCAGGATTTTAGAATATGAGGCAGAAATTGTCAATCTACCTTGTTGGAAAATTTGTGGAAAGAAGATACTTTTCTACAGATCTTGCCTACGTTTTAGGCCAGGCTCTGAAGGACTCCTGTAAGGCTCCTCTTAGCTGACCCTTGACCAACTCCTAGATGCCAGCATCTGTCTTTCTTTCACAATGCTTCTGTGGGATTACTACGTAAAACCAGTAAAAACCAACTTCTTAACCAGCTCCAGATCTGGAAAACAATACCTCTCTTCTCTCTCAGTTACTCACCTCTAAGGAAGAATTCACACCAGAAACAGAAGCTCCACATCTCTCTCTGCTGGACTTTTCTTAGCCTTAAGTGTGTTTGAGTATGGGATACATTGTGATGCACTGAGCAGAAAATTGGTATCTTACTGCATGTCTCCAGTGTTCAATTACCATACATCCTGCAATCCCCTTCACATGCTCTCTGTTTTTGTAGTAGTTCAATACACTATACTGAACAAGTTCCAGATGATGCTAAAGCAAAACTGCACTTCAGGGAGATAACTGCAGGACATATGTGTGATCTCAGACAGGACACGGTTGTGAGAGGAGATAGCAGTGGTCCTTCAAAATAAATGTTTAAGTTTGATTTAATTGATAGGACCTAAACAGCCACTGATCCATATCTCTGTTGTCCAACACAAGTTTGAAAAATTAAACATCCTTCATAAAATATTTATTTCCAAGAAGAAGCACCTGGGAAACAAAACTCTTTAAAGATAGAAGGCCATTTAATTCAGGTTTTTAAAACTAAGTAAAATATTTTAAATTGATACTGCATAGTCACCACCTTCGGTGTCTGAAGAGGGCTTTATGGTTTTGCTAACAATAGTCCCAATGAAATACCAAAATATTTTGCATATGAAAAATTATTAGCAACTAGCCACCAAGATCATAAGAGATTGCAGACAAAGAGAGCTAATGCTATTTCCCTATCACACACATCTTTTGAAGACCACAGTGAGACAGTATTAACAGCAGAAACTCCTGAGTTTAATACCACAATTCTGGAGAAGATTGAGAAGGTTACTTGGAAATACATGGCCCCTGTCAAGAATGGTGAATTATTTATCACATGTATGCTGGTAAATGCTTAGTAAGGACAGGAAAGTGCTGTTCATTCAGAGGGCTGTGCCTGTGATGCTGGCTGGCTCAGGGCTTGTTTCTTCCGTGCCACAGCCGTGCGCAAGGCCTGAAGAATCATGTTCTCGTTGTTCATTATGTTGTAATTAGCCAGCTTCAGAAGCTTGTTGAAATCTTCTACTTTCAGTGAGACCTCCCTGGTTGAGTATGGAGAGGAGAAACTAGAGATATCAACCTTGCCCTGTTCCATTTCAGCAGCACTACGTGTCATGCCTGTCAAGGGAAAAAAAGAAATGTGTTTGTATAGTCCCACAGAAATACCATATTTTGATAGGTCAATAATAACTTGGAGAGATCATACTATAAAGGTAAGTGCAGTGCCATGATCTCGGAGAAATCTACTTCTGAACAAAGCCTGTTGAAATAAAACAAGTGTCATTAAATGTAATTTCCCTTGCAGTCAGCACCATCTTCTGGCCAGCTCATGGCATATCATTTTGTGTGGTCACCCCCTGCTCAAGACTTACCAGGCAGGTTCTTTGGTAAAACACAAATAAAAAGGAATAGAGATACACAGGACAGGAGGATGCAGAATATTAGTTGGCTTGGAAACCATCTTAAAAGCAAAGTCTCCGTCTCAAATACTAATCCAGAAAGACACTTTGTGTACTATTGCTTTGATATTCCAGCATTTTCAACCAGCATATTAAATGCCTAAATAGAAGGCACAGTGGCCCACCTCAGAATCATTCTATACTGTGATTCTCACCTAGATCTGAGTATCATAAAACATATAATTTGAAATATATGCTTTGTTCTATACCCTAAAGTAAACTGGAAATTACAAGAAGATATTAGTTTCCATTCCTCTAATAGAGGAACAGAATTCTTCTATTCCCTGAATTGCACCAAGACACAAGTAAAATTATGCACAAGACTTCACCAGATTTTGCAAACAGTTTGAATCATCCCATTTTGCAATCTATTCACTAGTATGAACAAACAGACAAAGGGGAGTTGTATTGAGTTGAGGGGAAAACACCCAGGGAGTAGGAATGTTCCTTGAGTCAATGAAGTTACTTGGGTACTGTTAACTTACCAGGTGCTACGTATGTTTGAAAAGTGTCATTCACTAATGGAAAATAAAGCAGCAGAGGAGCTCCTGGGGTGTCTGCACCATCGAACATGTAGCACTCTTTCAGGTTCTTCTCATCATCCTTCAGTCCAATGCAGGGAAATGGAATTCCCTGCTCTGCGAAATATTTGCAAGCCTGCTCCAGGGGCTGGTCAACAGCAGCAGCACAAGGAACAGAAAAGATAGCAAAGATCAGACTGCTGCCAAACCCAGCAGTTCATGCAAAGTTGCACAAAACAGACTGAGAGAGAGCCAGCCATAAATAATGTGGACACCTGCAGCCCCAAGGACTGCTTTTCAGCTGCCCAAGGAGCCATTAGAAATAGTCTTCCAGGAAAACACCTAATATCAAGATGGCAAAGAGAGCTTAAACCTGTACTAAGGTATGTCTCTAGAAGGAGAATATCACGTAGAAACAGAACAGATAAATTCAAACAACGTTATAGACCATTAATTAAAGGAGAACTAAGTCAGAAAAAATCTGGGTCTAAACAAAACTAAATTTGCAGTCTAAGACAGTAAGATTCCCAGTCCCATTATCTGTTTATATAGCATATAACTTGTGAGTTGACCTCAGTAAACTTTAGCAGGGTTTTAAGACCAACCTACCCATATCTATAGCTGAATTTTAGAAATAACATGAGATTTTCAAATATTCTAAGACCTCAAAATATTGCACTGAAAATATTCATCAGAAAGCCCATTTGTGATTGATAACCAGCTTTGCTAAATTAGCTAACAAAAAGGTACCACCTCTTTTTGAATCTTGAATACAAGAAAGATACATAGTTGAAGATACTATCATTTCCACTGCAGTACAAAAACAAGTATTTCTCATTGTAATTGCACCATTGAAGTGTCTTCCACTTGAAAAACTGACAGAACCTTAACCAATGAACTTTGCATTTTTTGGATTGTCCCTCAGGGGCAGGTTCACAATCACAAGTCTGTTCTATATTTTGAAGTTTGAAACTGTCTATGTGGTAAATACTGCTTTCAAAATGTATACAACTTTTTTAACCAAATTAGATTTCTGCAAGAACAGTAAATGCATTTGATACCTCGCTTCAAGTCCACTATTTAGGAAGAAAAAGTGTATTTATTAAAAGAGATAAAAATAAAGATTAAGAAACCCATTACTCACTAGGCTATTCTTGCTAGAAAATCATTTTGTGGGAAACAAAATTTGTACATTTATAAGCAAAATTCAGATTAAATTCAGCACTTGAATCACAGAAGTTCCCCAACTATATTTGTGCTATTAAATATTATATATAAAACTATAATAAACATTGCAATTAGACTTTCTTAACTTCATTTTGCCTGTTTTTATTTCACTGGTGAAGAACTTAGGGATTTTTCAAAAGTAGTTTGAGAAAAATACACATTTTCCTCTCTAGAAATTTCCATTCTAAGATTTGAAAACAGCATGTTACTAATTCCACTAAGTTCCTATTTCACAGACACCTGTTTGAAAGTAGTGGAAAGCAAAGCAAAAGCTGTTTGAAAGAAAATCAATTTTGAGACTTCTCACCAATGTCTGTGATCCACCTGTGTAATTTAAATGTATGATGACATCCACTTTCCTCTCTGGTCTCATAAGGGGTGGGTAACTGGTTTCAAAGAAAAAGGCTGCATCCACCAGCTCCAGGTGTTCCGAGTTGCCTCTCAGGTCATTGGGAGAGGAGTCTAGCAAAGTGTCTAAAGAGTGGAAGATTCAGAGCTATTAGCAAACTGCAGAAAGACATCTGTCAAGTTAGAAGGCAAAGAGAAGGTGAGTTTCTCTTCCATCCAGGAAGGGTAGGTAACGTGCAGCAATCCTAAAGCTCCTTCAGCCTCTCCACTCACTTTGTGCTGTCTTTCTAAACCCATGAATGCACCAAAACCTACACAGATGTTGCCTTATATGCAGAGCCTCACCCCAGCAATTTTTATTCCTGTGAGGACTTTGAGTACCCAACAACTAAATAATTGAACATTTGTGTTACTGAAATTGAAAGGTGTGAGGAGTTCCTTCCTTCTCCCTCCTCCCAGTGGGCACTAACAAGTAGCCACAAAACCCACTCAGTTCTCTTCAGGACACGCAAACATCTCTCGCTAATTCCCAACCCCTGTGCCTGCCCCAATGAGACACATAAGCAGCAGAGCCATGCACACCTTTCCATTTTGTGAAATGTTCATGCTGAATGTACTCATTGTGCATCTGGAAGCCCCTTAGGAAGTTGTGGTACTTGGAGACGGCAGGGCGGTCCGTCAGGATGTCCCGGAGCGTCGTGGAGAGGCCGCTCGTAGGAGTGAAAACACACGTAGCCATCTCATACGGCTTCTCAGGCAGGTCTGGTTGTTCCTCTGGAGATACACAGCATAAATGGCATGAAACTGAATTACAACCATAATTAAGAAGAGGCAAGACACAAAGAGGAGAAAGGGTCTTCTGTAATCGTGTGTTCACAGCCCAACTTTGCATTATTTTCCCTATGATCTGCTGTGAGTTCCAGTTAATTTTGTAACAAAAGTATAAACTTGTGTTTCCTAAACTCTGGTTGGTTATACATGACTAAAAGAACATTTTCTCATAAAACAGGTTGATTTTGGTACACACTGAAGTAATTCACCTTTCCAGACAAACAAGAAACAGAGGAACTAATTTTATTAATATATTTTAAGGGATTACTGCTTTTAGATTCCATATAGGTTAAATATTAAATTTAAAGCTTATTTTGAAAAGCATTGAAAAATTCTAGCATTTTACTTTCAAACTAAATATTTTTACTTTTAAAAAGCTATATTGTTCTATTTGGTTCAATTGTGGACACCTAAATTCAACAAAGCTTACAAATTATTTATATAAACTCAAACGTAAGATTTAGGGGATTTTTTTATGAAAACATAGTCCACAGAAATGTGACCCAAGTCTGTTCACTGGCTTTGCTTGAATTATGTCATGAAGATGCTCATGAGTTTTTCCAAGGAATGGTCTTTCAGTACAGAGCTGCTTCTCTCAGCTAGTGTAAGAGCTCCACCACATTGACCTTGTTTGATGGCTACTAAGTCTTTCAATTTAGTCAGATTTCTGTGGGAGGGATGTGCTGTGCAGGGAAAGGAGACTGAAACAGAAACAATCAAGCTTCTTTCTGGCTAACAAACACAACATGAGGCTTTGACACAGGTATGTCTTTCCCAGCCTTTTAAAGACAACACGTCAGGGACCACCTTCTGCGTCCATCCCTATCTTCTTTATAACAAGACCTGTCTGATGAGGCCTTTCCTTCTTTTCACAGTCTCACTATTTAAGCAAAACACTGGCTATTCAGTAAAATCAAATAACTTCATTTTTCTGGTATATACCCAGAGACTGAAAGAAACAGGATGAGAGGGAAATGTGAGTGCAGTTACCCTATCAGAGGGGTCTGGAGAAAGGTATTTTGGTTTACCTATTTCAGTCACTTTGTCTTGGGTCCATCTGTGCCAGAAGTCTTCTGAATTATCAGCTGCGTGCCAGGCATCCAAGAGATTTTTGGAGAAAATACTACTCCACATTCCTAGAAAGTGGGAGAGGTATAATAAGCAATGCAGATGTAAACATAAGTTTTTTTAAAACTGCCTCCTGCTCCTTCCCCAGTTCTTCTCTAAGTTTTTCTTATTTCTATCCAATTTTTGCATAAGTTCAGACATCTGTTTCAGTGGTAGACTCCAAAGACAAACCTATTTAGGAAAACTTATTTAGGTAAACTTATTTCAGAAAAAAAATCCAAGTCTTTTCCCTCTCACCGTCTTTTACCTTGAACTTTTCTTTGAAAATTCAGTTTTCATGTTCCTATTTTCATTTCCTTTTTCCTATGATAAAGAAATATTTTCAGCCATCTTCTTCTCTGATTCTCCTCTTTCTCACTCCACTGATTTATTTTCAATGGGGTTTTTTGGCTTCCAGAGAGTATCATAGATTTCCAACTTCGAAAAATTTTTGCAAGCTATAGGAAATGATGGTGCCTCAAAAGCACTCACAAATGTACATGACAAATTCTTTGCCATTTTAGTTTATTTTTATCTTCGACCAAATGATAAAACCACCTTTGCCAGCAGTTGGATGAGTCTCAGTAAACAGAATCACAGTAGTTGGATGGGATCATCAAAGGATCATCAAGCCCAACTCCTGGTCCTGCCAGGACAACCCCAAGAATTCTATGCCTGAAAACATTGTCAAGATTCTTTCTGAGCTCGGGCAGGCTTGGTGCTGTGACCACTTCCCTGGGGAGCCTTTCAGCTGACTGACCCAGCACCTCTTCTCATGCTAACAACAGGCTTCTGGGGGTGAATTCCTGAATCATTAATGCTTCTATTAAAATCCTGTTCAGTCCCCCAGGTTGGTGGGTTACCTTGCATGAAGCAGATTCGTGACTCAGGGAGTTTCTTCATCAAGCGACCCATGAAGAACTCGCTGCCAAAATCCTCCGCACGAATGAAGGCGCCATATTTCAGGAACCCCACCTCGTATGGCGTGAACTCCACCCACTCTGCCAACACATGCACCAAGGTTAGCTCCACTGTAGAAAATAGTCCAGTTGCCAGGCTTGGAATAAGCCTCAGACATTGTCTCTTAGAAGAAAACTGGCTTAGTACATGTCCTGAGCAAACCCTGCCAACAGCCACTGCTGAACCATCTATAACACTGTCCACAGGTTTGTGAAAGGATTGTGTCAGGGCTGGGGAAAATTTAAATTCTTCTTCTCTGTATCTAGTGAGTACAAAGTTTTCTCATGGAAGGTGGACTAGAACCCACACTGACTTCTGTTGCCTTTAGGCAGCTATGTAAAACAGAGTAATAGAATGGTTTGGATTGGAAGGGACTTTAAAGATCATATTGTTCCAACTCCTGTCATGGACCAGAATATATCTTAAGCAAACTTAAAGCTCTAGTGAATCACTTTCTTGAATAATTAATATAATTTCTGAGACTTTGTCAGAGAATTATGTTGTGTTATTAGTCTGAAGGTAATACCTGAAAATACACAAGGCCAAGTGATCTTACAAAATAGCTAACTCTTGATGTTTATCATGATCCTGTCCAGTTACTCTTTACATTTCTGAACACTGCTTTTCTGGGCTTGGAGTGAGAATTTAAAACAACTCATCATTATTTACTGTATCCCCACAGTGTATCTCTCGGGGTGAAAATATAGCTCTTTTCACAACTGAAACATTACCTCTGAAGTCTTTGGTGGCAACTTTGTCCTTGACATTAAGGGCAAGGTAGATGGGCAGTGGGTTCTGACCTTGGTTCACTGCCTGACGTTGATCAGAAAGTCTGTGGTGGCTTTTCTGGATTTGAAAAAAAAAACAAAAAACAAAAAACAAAAAAACAAAACAAAAAAAAAAAAACAAACCCCAAAGAGTTATATTATAATCAGTTCTTTAGAAACATCAGCTTATAAACTCTAAGACATCAATTTCCTGAATTTGCTCCTAAATTCACTTCCACGTGCTTGAATAACAGTGGGTAAGAAAGAAGGAGCAATTTCTGTTAACATAACCAGCCATGCTCAGCTTTCAGTATACAATGACAACAGTGAATCACTTCACATTCTGTTCTAGCTTTGTATGGTTAAATGTAAGTTAGAATATACAGCATATCCAGGTAATTCAGATGTCATCATATACTTCATCTGTTAATGACAGGAGTTCTTCAAGGCAGCATGTGAGTGACCCTTCTAATCAAGATTTCTTTTTTTTTATATACTATATTGAATGTTAACATCCACAGAGGAAAAGTCTTTAAGATGTCCCATACTAACAACTTATACAGGAAATGGAGGTCTTGAGTATTCTTCAGTCAAATTAAATTCTAGCAAATTTTGCTATGTAGCACTGAGGCTGGAAACACTGTGTAAAATGTGATATGAAATGAGATTATTTAATTCTATCTATTTCATCTAGACAAAAAGTAAACCATGTTTACAGAATTTTGAAATAAAATAGCTTTTTTTCTCCAGCTGTCATCAGTCTGGAGAAAGTTTGGAAAGTTTTTGCTTGTGTCATTACAATAAATTAGAAATTGAAGAGCCTGAGATAGCTGAAAGGCACCCACTGTAGTTAATTTATCTCACCAGCTCTGGATCTATGTACTTTCTTATCACTAAGTCACAAAATGCTGGACATAATGAGTACATCTGCGGTACATTCAAGTTAAGAGTGCAGCTTGTGCAAATATTGCAGTAGTGGAGAGATAGAAGCATAGGGCTATAAAAAACACCTAAGAACCTTACAAATTTCTAGCACAGCTGTAGTGTTAATCAACATTCTGCTTACTTTAGAGCTAGTCTGAGCATTTCTGCTACATTCAATCACACTTCAGCTCCAATGCAGACATACACTGTCTCTCCAAGTTATTAATGCAAATAAGTGGTGTTCTTTCTTTGCACCAAGTACAGTGTTAGTGACTGGGTGTCTCTTCCTAGGACTCTAGTTTCTTGCAATGGTTGTAAATATTAAGTCAATAACTTTGTGAGTAGGAAGATGTGTAGACATTACCCCATCATTCAACATGGCTTCGATCATGAGCCCCCACAGATCAATAAAAGATGTTTTATGTCCTGCTTGGGTCCTTTGGCTCAGCTCTCTGTAATAATTCCTCAGACTTTTCAAGCAAAAAGCCCCCATCTTGCACTTGGCTGCTTGCTTGCGTGCTTCAATAATTACTTCCCCAAGATCCTTTCGTGACCAATCAGCATCTTCATACAGCTTTGTCATTGTCCTGCAGACAGGAAACATGATGGAATGTAGGGAGAAATGAACAAGATGCTTTTGAAACTCAGAGAGTACACTTTATAGGGTTTTGTATGCAAATCGATTAATCTTTTAGTTACTCTTCTCTTTGAGCTTACTTTGTGCAGAAATGCAAGTCTAAAGGCAACCAATCAAAAATCACTTAATCTAAGATGCAACACAAGCAGCTACACCAGCTGTCAATGCTGTTTCTGTCAAACAGTAAATAACAATAAAGGATCATTTTTCATAGGATTAAGGATGTTTACACTTCCAATAAAGTCTCCTCTTTTATTTAAGGATAGGTCATGATGCACAATAATCCTTTCATAGGTGACCTTGGCACTCCTAACCCAAAGATGGAAGCAATAACTCAATTGATCACCTTTATCCTTTCTGGAACCAAGACAGAACATAGGTTTTTCTTAAAACATCAAGATCCAAACAACAGTATCAAAATGACTCCTCACCATGTTGTGCCAGACGAACCACTGATGTATGAAACACAATCCAGAACACGCAACTTTTGGAGACCCAAAATGCTGCCATACATGGCAGTGAGTGCTCTAATGCCACACCCTGCTGTGGTCACAGCCACTATAGGCACCTGTTTGATATAAAAAAAAAAGAGCAGAAAGCATAGATGAAAGAGTGGCATTAAGGCACAAATAATGTCAAAAGATTACAGAAATGCAAAAGCAGTATTTTGACACTAAAATTAAGAGATAGAGCAACATTTTTCTGTACTGTACATCCCTGTGGAATATATTAGGTCTTGGCACTTCAGAGAGGATTTTTAAGAAACACAGACCAAACTATTGGTTTGAAATGCCTTCAAATAATTCATCTGTAAGCTGAGTGGAAACATACATTTTGCTTATTTAAACAGACAGTTGAACTCTTCAGCTGAGATCACATTGGTGGCAAAGTGCCCTGGAGGATGAGCTGATGTTAAAAATCCTCACTCCTTATCCAGATGGAGGTAAAAAAATCATCCCTCATCTCCTGACTTGAGGGAAAGGAGAGAGAAAAATCCCCCAAAAGTGCCCTTCATTGGTTACCTCATGCTCTTGCAGATCTTCCTCCAGATGAAGAACATCCTTTAGCGCAGCAGCAACTACCTTCTTTCGGTTTTGCAGGAAATTCTGTTCATCTGTGCAGAGGTCAAACCCCAGGCGGGCATCAAGGTTTCTTGGTCTGAAACACAGACCCTGAGTCCTGAGACCAGGGCACAGGTATTGTTATATTATTAGTCACTGTGGACAACTCCAGCTGTGCTTGTGTGTGTTTACAGGGCAGTTTGTGGACAGTATAATGTACTAAATGGGAAGCAACACCACAGACAGCCCTCTGCTAATGGCTGCAGCTGAAAATGAGAATGCAAATAGTAAGGCAGAGCAAATCATGATGCACTGTCCCTTATGGTATCTACTATAGACTTCTGGTTTTATTTGCTCATATAATAATTTTTCAAGTTTCAGCATTGCTGCCATGCATCCTGTAACTAGATAACCTCTGTCAAGGGGCACTGCAGCTGTGAGATCAGAGAAGCAAGCTGCCATGCCTTGAAGTTATTTTGTTTGTATCATTCAGAAATGTGATTTCTTTGTGGAGCTGCTCTCTCATATAATAGTGCACACAAATCAAGACCTATTGCTGAGATGCACTGGCAGCTTGGAAATTTGGAGGACAGGGGATCAATGATTTAATCTTCCATCACTTGGAAAGGAGAACCTCACAAATAAAAGTCTACAATTCACACCATAACGAACTCACACATCTGCTCCCATCTGAGCCTGCATCAAATGATTTCAAATGAGCTTTTTGTAGGAGCAGATGTCTCCCAGTTACAAAATCAGGTCTTGCTGGAGACTCACTTACCATTCATTTGCCTTTGTGTACAAGTCAATTGTCCTGTCCTGAAAATCGCAATACAAACAGTGTAAGCATGCTCAGGTCATCCTGCACCTTTCTCCCCCACTCCATCTAGGGTCTGAGTTTCACTATTTGAATTCAGCAGCAAGGCTGGAGAATCTGGCCAGCAATGTCTGGACAGTGAGAGACCTTCACAAGTTCCAGCACAGTCTGGGTTGAATAAAAGTAAGCCATTCACCCAAGCTAGGTGGGTTCAGGGCCCCTCAGCTTCTTATTATTTAACATTTATTATCTGGGGAGGTTGTTGAAAGCTGGACATCTGAACCATACATATATGGAAGATCTCTATTTTATCTTCTACTTCAGGCATTCCCTTTGCAAATATACCACCTAATTGTCATAGCCATTACTGTTAACAAGCATACTATGTTGCTGAACGTACATATTCGATGTGTCCTGAGGAAGTTAGTTTAAACTCAGAACAGAGTTTCACAGGGCATGCCTGGATCCATGTGCAGAACAAAAGAAAAATTATTGCATAGTTGCAGAGTGACTGTCATTCACACCTTACACCGTAGCATGTTTTGTGTCCAACAGGAACTGAATCACTGAGCTCTAAGACTAATCATCCACCAAACTGAAGACCTGTTGGGCTGTTTTCTGTTAAGAAAGACTTGTTCTCACCTCTCCAATTGCTATTTTCTCTTGGATGGGGAGCGAGTTCAGAGGCAGAGTCACAGATTCATTCATATCCCTTTCATTTTGACTTGATATAGACTGGGGAAAAGGATAAAACAAACAAACAAAAAAGTTAGCTATTCTACAAAAAAAGAAAAGAAAAAAAGAAATAAAGGTAGAAGGAGTTTCCAGTCTCACAGACATGCACTAGCCAATTCCCAGCACACACACTCAGGTCTCAGAGCCCCAGTGAAAGAGCTCTGTGTCAGTGGTGCTCGCTCACCCTGCTGAGCCGCCGGCGCCGCGGCAGAGCCACGGTGAGCGCCGACTGGTTGTACTTGATGTAGTGGAACCTGGCCGGGGACGTCGGGCACAGGCAGGAGCTCAGCGTGTGCGTCCGCGTTCCCTCGTACGACCCGTCCACAGTCAGTGCAAACTTCCTCTCTGAGCAAAGGGGGCAGATTAAGCTCTTCAAAAAACGGGGATAATTCGTTTGCACAGTAATGTAGTGTAGGTTTTCCTAAAGTAACAACGTTGTTTTGGTACCCAAATTATAGGGAGAATAAATAGGCTGGCTTATCTGAGGGTTTCAGTTTTAGAGATGGTGTACAGAATGTGACATATAGTGGCTGTTGCTATAGCATCACTGCACTTGGATACATATGTGATAGCAGAGACTATGGCTCTGTTCATTAGGCAATGATTCATAGCCAATAATAGTCTGGGGGGACACTCTTTTCTGAAAGTCTGAAATGCAAAAAATACCTTATTGTTACACCAGAATAATATTTGAGTATTCCATACTATCTTATTGCTGAGATACTTTGAAAATGTTGGGTTTTTTGCATCAGACCACAGTTCTCTTTGGTATCAGTTAAATCTCAGTCCCTCTATCATGTTTCTCTTTCCTTCCACTTTTAATATTTCTTCTGAAATATTTCTAGCATTTACAAAATAATGTCTGGTGTTTTTTTCATTTCATGCAAAAAGCATCAGATATGTCTGTTGAAGTAATTAAAACTGGTCTTTATGTAGAAAGATATTGACCCACAAGGTTCAAGGTGAAATATGTTCTGTAAAGCTACACACTCCAAAGTATATTGTCAGCCTAAAGAATTACCTCATTTAAACATTTTCAGTCACATCTAGCAAATTTTTTCTCTGAGCTCAACTGGATCATCCAGGTGCTTAAGCAGTGTGCTGGATTGGGGTCGTTATGAGATGTAAGAGCTAGATAGTTTAAAAATTGCGTAGGAGGCACACAGTTCCACAAGTATGGGCTTGACATGGCAGTGATACACTGCTTTAAGTGTGCAGCAAAGGTCTTCATTAATATACTGTGTCTTGTGTTTCACCCAGTGACATGTCTTACATTGTATACCTAAAGTAATTCTATGAAGTTAGATGGTAAAAGAGGCCCAATTCTCATTCTGCCCATTTTTTCCCAGAATCCATAAACAACAGGAGTTACCTTCAGTCTAGGGCCCAAAAAAACCTCAATTCCTTGCACAACTGCTTTGGAAAATTTTAGGTATCTGGCAAGATGTCACTGCAGAGGAAAATATTTTTGGGGAAATTGGACCATGTGCTTATCTCACCACATTCAGGAATAATCTCTATATTTTTGATCAACTATGACCACCTCCACATGCCACTGGAATCAGTGAGATTTTGTCTTGCATCCTAAGTAATTTTAAAACCAGCATTCTCAAGTGTAAAACGCCAAGTGCTTCTGCCATTAAGTGACAGCCTGATTTGCTCCATAAGTCAGCAAAGGCTCACCCATAGTGTCCTTCCTCAGCCTCCCATCGTTCACCTGCACGTCCAAACAGGAAACCTCACGGGACTGTAAGAGACAAGGGGGGCAAGGACAAAGGCATTCACTGTCAGCAGGGCTCAACTTCATCCAGCCCACTGGACACTGTCCGCAGGGTCTTGGGACACACACCTCAGGGGAGAGGTGGTGCCAGCCTCTAACCCCACTGCCAGGTCTAGGGAGATGGGATTGGACTTCCCCATGGGAAATAACAGAATGCATTGGGATGAGGAAAGAAAGGGATCTGCTTGCTCTGCCTGCAGGAGCAGCCCTGCGAGGGCCTGGGGCAGGAGCAGCCACAGGAGAAGGCTCTCCAAACAGGGTGCCCAGCTCTCCCTGGGCAGGGGGAGGGATGTCATAGCCCTGAGCCCAGCTCAGTTTAGGCAGAGGCGAGCGCTGGCAGCAGCTCACAGTCTTCATGGCTTTAACCTCTCCCAGCACAAGTCACTAGCTGGGATCACTTGGGAAAGCCAATGCCAGCACCAGCTTTAGGCTGTGTGTGTTGGTCTTGGTCAATGTCTCCATGCCACCACAATGGCCTGGTACCTTTAACACCAGCTTTGCAACAAGCATTCCTATACAGCAGTGAAAAGGATTATAAAATAAAAATTACCACTAGAACTCCATTAGTAACAATGTTTTCAGGAGGATCTGGACTGAAAGACAAAATGGAAAACAGTCAATTCAAAACCAGAACATTCTTATTTTTCTCTTTTTCTGACTTTTCTCTGAGCATTGTTTCATTATCTTTATCTTAAAAGTCCATCTGTAAACAGGCAGCACAGATAAACAGAATCAGAAATTCTACGTGCATATTCAATCCAGTTTGCCTCTCCCAGGCTAGAACCTGAACTTTAAATTTGTGGACATCCACCAAACAGAGGAGTTGCTCATTGTATCAGACAGGATCATTTTCTGACACTCTGAAGACAGTTTACACAGTGATGGTATAATCCCACTATTGCTCAAAATTGTTGAGTTCAAACCTGGAATCAGAGCTAAAAAGCTGCTGAATTCATCCAACATGCCATTAAAAAAAGGAGGAAAATTACCATGTGCCTTAAAAATCAGCAGCACTAGGACTGATCTACGTGCTTATTCTCTCCATTAACTGTACAGTCAGCAAAGAAAGACAGAAAAAAAATTTCTTATTACCACAATAAGGAACAAGAGGGGAAACTTAAAACTTCCTCCGGTGTAGAATGTGTGTTTCAGCTTGGTGAGCAGCTGCCATCAGAGCTATCTCTATCCATGTACAGCACCTGTGCTTGCTTCTCTCTGTGTCTGGATGCCCAGTGTAGATGCATGCATACCATGCACCATCATGCATTCCTTCTACATTAAACAGTCTACACAAAGTTACCTTCTCATTTATTCAGATGTTGGCAGTGTTAGGGGGCTGCAAGTGTGAACTGATCTGTAGCAGTAACCTTGTGTTTCCATCTTACACCTGCAGCTATTTCATCTTACTCACCTGCTCTCCATTGTGAATTCAACCTCCAGCTCCTCTTTCCCCTGCAAAAGAAAATTAAGGCAGTCACTGCAGCTTGGTCACCTGTGAAGAGAGATATCCTACAGAAATCTGTGCCCTTCAGGGTCTCTATAAACCAGTGTCCATCTTTTGTTGCTGCACATGCCCCAGACCTAATTTCCTTCATGTTGTATCTGTCATTTTTCCAGTATCATATACTCTAGCATCTTATCCATTAATTTAGCAGACTCCAAGTGGAATGCAGGGTACTGCAGGGCCACTTGGTGGCTGCTGCCCCCTGCTCCCTCTTGGCATGCTCTCCACACAAGCATATTCTCTCCTGACCACACCCTCTTTGCATTGTCCTTTAATTTTATCCATACCTGTGGATTCAGCTGGAAACTTAGCTGAATGTTTTCTCCCAGCTGGATTTTGGAGACATCAAAGAAAACTGTGAGGAGATGGTCATCTTCAGTTACTTTGTCCTCATCACAAACTTTAAGCTCCAGAACGTTCTGGGGAAAAAAATAAATAAATATGAATGTTTTAAGAAATATAACATGCTACAGGTATTTCATTTTAGTTTAAGAACCTTGGAAAATAATGAAAAATTAGAAATACTGCAGTTGCTTTTTGTGTACTCTATTGACTATGCAGGCAGATACAGCTTATCAAACCATCAAAATCTAAATAAGCACAATAAGAGAGTGTGAATACTTCACAAGGATCTCAGAAAGACTTGAAAGAGTTGAAGGACTATATGGTATGCTTGATATCTGGGAAGAATAGCTGCTGGAGGTGTCTGCATTCTTACCTTAACCTGGCTCTGAATTGTGAAGTGGAAGGTCTCGTTCCATGTCGGGTTCTTGCTGTTCTGGACAGTCTTGGTGCGGAAATGCTGCACTGAAGCTGTTGGCAGGCTCAGGCTCACATAGCAATCAGACTGGCTTACTGTGGAAGACAGGGAAAGCAGGAAAGCAATGGACCAATGAAACAATCTAGTCCCCTGTAAGGTGGGCATTTTTAAGCTCTGTACACAAAGCAATACACAGAATTCTGTCTGGCACTAGTTAAGATCCTATAAAGCTGCTGCTAGACAACCATCTTGCTTTACTATTGTGAAAGCCTGTCAAGGTGCTCTTCTTGAGAACCACTTTTTTCAGGTCCTAGGAGAAAAAAATGAACATTCAAAATGCACAGTTGTGTTGCTGAAGTGCCATCCATACACATAGGGCACACACACAGTGACTTCACAGGGCTGGCCCCCGTGGACATTAGCAGCTGTGACAGAGGCTGCCCATGGACAGAGCCCAGCTCCTACACACTGGGCTTCCCCACGTAAGCATGAACATGCCTTTATGTGCCTAGAGTAGCTCTGGCTCTAAGTTCTGTCTTGTCTACTTTCTGAGCATCATTTCTTTCCTTAGGACCTCTGGCTGTCCATGTGGAGGAGGCAAGAGCTTGTTGCATTTAAGATTCCCGTGAAGCCAAATTTCTGTCACGGAAGGCACATCTTCTACCAAACATCTGATTTCAGTTTGCTGTCTTCCCTCAGGAAAGTTTAAATAGGAAACACTCAACAACAGAGTTTTTCAAGAAATTATAATGAAAAAAGTTCAAGAAAAGAAGTTTATTCACCTGTAGAGATTAAATTATTGAATTTAATCTTCTGTGAAGAAGATTATAAGAAAAACATTGAAATGTTGAACAATTTGATGGATAACATTTGCTTTGAGAAGCAGCTGTACTGGGGCAGAATTTTCACTCATAAAACTGTATTTAAAAAGTATTGCTTAATGTTACTGTTTTCACCTGCATCTCTGTGCCTCAGCCAGAGTGGCAAAGGTGTTTGCAACATTTCATGTGCAGGTGGAAGCTTGTCTGTGCATCCCAGCACAGAGGTAGCTGACATTGCTTCTTTGCACAACATTGCATAGCTCTGCTGTTTCCATTCGAGGCGTGTTCAGGTCAGAAAGTTCACCTATTAGTTCTAATGTTTCCAGATGTAGGGAGGGAAATTTCAGTGGTTTTATTTTCCTTTCTCAGCTGAAGTGGCCAGTTGTGAAGTGTAGCTTCCCACCTGAACTTCATCATAGGAGCTTTTAGTAGGAAGAAGGGGTTAGCAGCAGTCTGCAGGGCTTGCATCATCAACAAGCACTTTCATTCGGAATAAATGCCCATGGTGACATGGACATGATTCTTTCCTTCAGAATAATCTACTGGCAAATACATTTGTCATCATGACTAGGACATAAAAAACCAAGTATGAATCACTAGATTACCAATCTTGTGGACCCACACTCAAAAGCCAGGGATGGTCACCCTACAGAATATGATCTCTTAGTTAGGGATGACCACCTACACAAGTGCCAAAGATAGCATGGGAAGCATTGCCATAAATGCCAATCCCATTAGTAGAATTGTATTTCCTCTTTCTCTAATGACATGTACTGCCATCACAGAGCAGACACACCTTCATCTGAACAGCATCTGAATAGGCCCAAGTCTTGTCACACAGTTTTACTGGTAGACTTGACTTTGGGAAGCACAAAATAATTGCCTTGGCCCACTATTGACTCCCCATGTGTAACTCAAGAATTAACAAAATCAGCCTTTTTCCATGCCCCACCTCCCCCAACTTCTTTGAGGCTTAAGTCCTCTTTTCTGAGTAACTCTGAATGAAAGAGGAGTAGCTTTGATTATTAAAGTAGCTCTCATATATATTAAGATATATTATTAAAAAAAAAATTAAAACACATAGAAATCAGCTAAGCTTCTAACAATTCTAATAGCTCCAAAGTTCTGTATGCATACAGGAAATATCCCTATAAAAATCCTTTTTGGCTCTTGGGAAGCCCAGTCTGATCTTAGCACAGATTTCTTGTCACCACTAGAAGGATCAGAAGGTTCCAAATGGGTAAGTCTATGGGTTACCAGAGTTACCATACTAAACCAAAGTTTATTTCATTGACATTCCCCAATTAGTAATACATGCTCTGACTTCATCTGTTGCATAGAACACAGTATTATTTTGAAACTACATCAATTATGTTTTGTAAGTGGTCATTGTCTGCCACTGCACTGTATCATGCATCTTTAAGAAATAACTATGTGTCAGACACCAGAGCTCTGATATCTCATTTATATCTCTGACTTTCTCTTGGAGAATTCTGACAGCCACTAAAACAAGTGTGATTCCTCTTCCCATCTGCAAAATGTGTTTTCTGATGCCCTTTGCACTTCAGAAGTGTCCTCTGAAACCTGATTACCCCTTGTCTGTAAATTATTTTGCAGGTGTTAAGAGGGAGGTATTTACAGCACCCAGGAACCTTTTTTTACACATCTCTGACACCTCAAGCTGGTGTTCTGCCTGACCACCTGCAGGCATAAGCAGGTGAGTGTGAGAAATGGCACTCCACAGCCTACTCTGTGCCCTGCCTGGTGGATGTCACTGCAGTATCCCTCTGCCTTTGCATGTGCCCATACAAGGCTCCCACTGCCAGCCGCAGCAAACCCCATCCCCCTGGTGCATAAGCCTAACCAACACCCAACTCCAGCAGCAGGCTCTCACAAAATACACAGAGCACAGCATCACACCAGTGACCTGTCAGGTCCCTGCCCTCCACCATGACAGCTGACAGCTGTCAAACATGCTTGGGATGGCAGCCATGGCATTCCTGTGGGGCAATATCCGGCCCAAAGCAGGTGTGGCAGCAGGTATTTATGACAGCACAGCCTCCTTGTCCAGTTATTATACTCAGTGTCTAATTATCTTCCAGGATAATAGCAGGCAGGACTGGATCTTAATTGTGCTTTACCCTTAGGAAGCATTACAACAACATGACCCATGCTGAAAAAACATCATAGCCACAGCCCCATGCTGCATCCCAAACAGCAGGACACCCACTCACCTGGCTCGAGCTGAAATCTCACCTGCCTCATAGACAGCTCAAACAGGGCTCAACTAAATGTTTGAATTTTAATTCCATTTCCTTTTTTGATGTTAACAGCTGCAAGCTTCAGCCCACCTGTAACCTGGGCAGAAGCCTCAAACATCCTTCTCCTCATGGAGCACCTTTAGCTCCTCTCTGAGGTAGACTTTTTCATTACACTTCTGGTACAGTTTTTCTTGTTGTGCTGAAAGAACCTGAACCAAGAATGTGGTCTCAAACACTGTTTGCCCAGAGCATCTCCTTGACCTGGTCTCCCTGCACTTAGTTTCAGCCAAGTCACAAAATATAAGCTATCAACACCAGTTCAGAGAAGCACTTTCCTTCTTTTTCTCCCACTTCATAGCTGAGTAGGTTTCTGGCTGAGGGCAGGGGACAAGTCAGTTTCACTGTCTTTAGAGGGCAAAATATTAGAAAATTGGTGTCATGAAGCTTTTAATACTATTTTTTAAATAAGAATGTAGGCTACTTCTGTGGCCTTCCAGAAGGCGATTTATAGGCAGACTATCAGAATTCATTCTGCCCAAGACCAGTTCCTGTCCCCAGGGAGCATTCAGTATTCATCTTCTAATAGGTAAACTTCAAGAAAAAGCTTTCACACTTTCTCCCACCCTGCCCTTCACTCTGGGTGGAGCATCCTACAAGTATTCCTAAAACTGTATTTATATAATCTCATTTACATCCCTCCTTAAAGCACTCCTTTGTTGAGATGTTGCTAAACAACCTTCCTTGTTTGCCTTTAGCAGTCCACATCCTCTGATTTTATAATCTTATTTCATGCAGCACCTAGAACAATAGGCTGCTGGTGTGTAGTTGCAACTGCTTAAATGATGAAGCAAGTAATAAATAACAATGAAACAATAACAACAGTGCAAGAACAGAACACCAGAGGAAGTCTGCATGTTCCTGCAATAGGTATCATGGTGGGACACAGTTCCTCAAATAATAATGTATTTCAATGACTATATTTTTTTTCTGGATCTCAAGGGACTTTCACATGAATTGATCTCTTATGTGGCAGAATTGATACTGCAATTCTGTAAAAAAAAAAAAAAAAAAAAAAAAGTTTTGCTGAAATATAAAACATACTTAATCATTTTATAAAATATAGTACCCAAATTTGTCTTACAGAAAAAAAGTCGAAAACTTGAAGTTTCCAAAATTAAAAAGCATAGTTTAAATTAAAAAAAAATCTGTAAAAGCTTTAAACAATACAATTTTCTTACTAAGAAAATATTCTTACCATGAATAATATTTTTAACTCTATACTGGCCAAGATCCATTGAGCCAAGAGCCCACATTCAGTGTCCACTGAGGAGTCTTGGGCATTTTCAGAAAGCAGATAATGATGACTTAAAATTGCTGAACTTAATATCCCCATGCAGTAGCCTACTTTCACATTGTTTAACCCTTAACACTCTGTTTCCTTGCTTTTCCATTTGTAAATTCCACTTAAAGATTTAATTTCTCTGCAGCATCTTTTTTTTTTTTGGGTGGGGGAAACCTTTGGTCCTATCAAGGATGGAAATCACGCACCACATTTATGGGTGGGTGTCTAAGGAAAGTATAAGAGGGAAAACATCATTCAGTGCTCTGTCTTTAAGATACAGAGGCTTCCTGAGCCTACTTTAGCTGCATTTCTTTTTTTCTTTTATGAACTTGCTACACTCTGCCTGCAACCTGCATAAACTTTGGCATACGTTGTCTAAGGTGAGCAGTTGATCTTGAAATTTGAGAAATCTCAGCAGGCAAAGCAGTGTTTTTGAGGGTGGGTTGGATTGATGCACATCCAAGTCTTACTCCATTAGGGAATCAGGATGCTTGTGGAGGACACACCCAAATCTGGGAACTGGCAAGCAGTCCCAGGTCCAGGAATATCAAGGGGCCCAATGAGCCCGATGTGCTTGTGGGTGTGCCCAGTGAGAAAGGGGAATGTGAACAACACAAACAAGGCACTAAATTCACATGTGTTATCAGTGATATCAGATATGCATTAGTACACAAGTGGAAATCAGTGTTATAAATTACACACTGAGGGATCAGTGGGAAGGGTGCATTAAAAAGATTCAGAGTTCCAAAAGCAGAATTAAACTCTTTAAATTGTCTTAGATAAAAATTCTCTCTTGTGCACTGAACTCCTATTAAGGGTCTTTTACTATTCATTCCATAAGAGATGTTAGTGAGGTTTTGAGATTCTCTTGTTATGGATTAATTTTCCCACCTCTGTTACCTGGAAAACAGAGCAGATAGACCAATAATAAAGTTAACCTGCAGCACCAGGTTGGGAGACCTTTTAAGCTCATTACCAGATGAGCATTAAACAAAGTGATCTGAAAACTCTACAGAAACCTAGTGCAAGGTTAGGCACAATTGGCAAGAGATAGAAGAAGCCAATCTAAAATGTCAGAGACTGGTACAGTGAATGAAAAATAGGTACACTTGGTAATTTGTTCTATCTATAAAAGTTTGCAAGAAAGGAAATGTATCAAAAATATGGCTGAGAAAAGGAAGAATGAGAAAAAAAATCAGTGCTAAGAAAATGGTCCTATACAGTAGTCAGCTTTGCTGGTGATGGAGGACATGTGCCTCTGAGTTTGTAGGCCTGTGTCAAGCTGATCTCTAGGGAAGTGTAAAGATGACTGAATCAACTCTATACTCCCCTGGTTTTACACAAACCAGCAAAATTTTGTTTGCATTTTTTTATCTAAAAACTCCCATTTTGCTGCTTCTCAGTGGAAGTCCTATAAAATTATGAACATTAAATTTGCACTAGCTTTTACACTTTCAGAGAAGTTAAGCAGAGGTTAAATTAATTCATTTAAACTTTTTAAATATAGGCTTATTTTATAGGATAAAGAGCCTGTCATTGAATTCTGTGACTTCTATTAAGTCTGGCTGCATAGAAAAATATATCCTCAAACAGCAAATCTTTCAATAAATACGGTTGACACATTTCACACTCAGTAAAATTAAATGTTACTAGAAATAAGCAGCTGTCAGTCAAAACTAGATTCAACATTTAAATATAAGCAAGGCAGTGCTCCCTGACTAGTATGATTTTCTTTTCCTACATGATGAATGTGTACAATAAGTAAAGCATTCACATTTTGCAAGTGTTTGTCCTGGGCTTTTTGTGCAAAGTTTTTCCTCTCCAAAATCATCTATGTCACACAAACTGCTCCTTTAGGAAGCTCTATGGACTGGTGGGACATGGCTTGGACTGGGAAGCAGAAGAGACTGAGCATTTCACTACCTGTCCCATGCCGTAGAAACTTTCTTGTATTGAATAGGTCAGCATCAAAACCCCATAATAAACCCCATTCAGAAAAAAAAACAGCTTAAAGATGAAAATGAAAAGCATTGATCTAGATGAGAAAAGGGTCAAGAGGAAGTTTGGTAAGCTCATTGTCATGCAGATGTTTTAACAGAACATCATTATCTAGGGAGTTATCTAAGGGCTGCAATTTTTTCACACTTCTTTTTTCAGTGCAGTGTGCATGTTTGTACATTCAAATAAGTTTTAGCTGTAGGAAGGGATTTATCTCCAGACTATAACTGAGCATCAAATATGCTTTCCATGCTGTAGAAATAGTTCAGTGAGAAGATTCATATGGATTTTTCTTCCCCATACATTCATCAACAACAAAGCATCTTACTGCTCTTCACTAAAAATCAGAGTGAGAAACTCTTCTTCCCATACCTTTGGTCTCTAGACAAACTATTGCAGAACTTGGAGCAGATAATGTTGGAAAGGCACAAAAATATCTCGTCCTGGATCTTTTTAAGTGAACAACTTTAGCTTGATCCTGCTCATATAGAAACTTTCTGCATTCAGACCTTTCTATGTGTATAAATGAACAGATGCAAGACAAGACTCAGATAGGAGGAGGTGGTTGTCATTCAAGCCATTTTTTCTAATGTTTTGCAGTTCAGATATTTATGGACCATTAATAATATTTGCATAACCATAATTCCTGGTCAGTTTGTAAAAGTATTTAAGAATAGAAAAAGCTAACTGTGAGCCAAGCCTATTGCTGAAGGAAATTTGATAACCCATAAGAGGTGTCAAGTGTGCAGTCCTGAGCTCACATCAAATATTATTTGATAGGCCCAGGGTTACACAGGGTGGACATTACTGTAAGAAGGAACCATGGAAAGAAAGTTCTTATTGCAGTATTTCCTGTGAATAGAATAACATTTATTTGCAGATTCAGATGTGAAATATTTTATGCAATCTGTGCAAACATGCTCTGTATTACAGCTGGTGGCTAGACTTCAGTGTTATATTGACAAAGATAGAAGGAAAAAAAATGTCTTCTAATTGTGTTACCTCATCTTCAGCATACCATGATCACACATCTTCTCTCTCTCTCCTTTTAAATATGGTCTGCAGTGTTTGTGACACTGGATATATTCAGAGTAGCTTTACAAGCATGAGGATGCTCCAGGGGTACAGCAAAGATACTCACACAAGTCTGCTTTCCTGGCATTTTTCATCTGTATGATTTTTACAGTGAGCAAGTTGCATGGAGACGGTTCTGTCTGTTGAACAGCACACAAAATGCATGGCATGAGAATGCAGAAAGGAAGAACAGAAGTACAGAGACAGAATAGAATTAACTGTTTCAGTTCCAACCAACAAAAACATTCCTAAACTGAGGTTCCTCCTGTGCATTGACTTCTCCCCAGAAGGTTTGTAGCCAGTTGTGACCACAGACCTCACCTCTGACGTCTCCATTTTCCATTCTGAGGACACTTGTGGTAACCTTCAGCTTGAGGTATCTGACCCAATCTCATAGAAAGGTGTGATAAAGAACCCTGCTGTGTTATTAATACAGCTGACACACATCTTGGTCTGAGAAAATTCACAGGATGTCATATATATATATCCATTATATTTCACAACAAACAGCAAACAATCTAGCAGGGCAGGAATTAGTAACGATATCGTGGTGTAATGATGCTGCTCATCAGTTGATTTATAGCTACATAATTACATTGTTGTGTCTGATATAGAGCAGTGCTGGCTTTTAAAAGATGAGGATCTGGAAAGGGCCTTCCAGAGACCTTTCCCAAACTTCTCAGGAGCAGTGAGTGAAAGGCACAACTCTATAATTACTTCTCTGTGAATAATTCAGCTTTAAGCAAAACTCTCAGGAATGTATCAAAGGAAATATGTGCAGCTTTCCAGTACATAAAGGGGGCTTATAAACAAGAGAGAGAGAGAGAGAGCAACTTTTTACACAGCTAGTTATAGGATGAGAGGGAATGGTTTTAAATTAAAAAAGAAGAGATTTAAATCAGATATTAGAAAGACATTCTTTACTCAGAGGGTGACGAGGCGCTGGAACACATTGCCCAGAGGAGCTGTGGATGCCCCATCCCTGGAAGTGTTCAAAGCCTGGTTGGATGGGGCCTTTGAGCAACCTGGGATAATATCCCTGCCCCTGGGGTTGGAGCTAGATGATTTTTGAGGTTCCTTCCAACCCTAGCCTTTTTATGATTTTGGGAAACCACCTAAACCTAGAAGTAGTTACCAAAAGACATTTAACAAACCTGTGAGGAAACAGCTTTGATTCAAATGTGGTACTTAATATGTTGGGGCTGAAGTTGAGGTACTTTTTTGCCTCTAGACAGTTGTCCTTCTTAATTAATAAAAGGAGGAAAAATTGCACACTTAATGCTCTAAATTACAAAAAATCCCAAACCAGCCAACCAACCAAACAAAACCCCACTAACAACAATGAATCCCCACCAAAAATCCCACCAACAACAGAAAAAAACGCAAAAAACCTCCAACAAAATCACACCAAAAATCAAGAGGAAAGAGCAAAACTGAGTAGTGGTGCTACACACATATATAAGAGACAGTTCATGCACACTACCTACAGAGCAGGGAGTAGCACTGCAACAAATACATAGATCAGTATATAACAATACATTACCATTCATTCTCTTAGCCCCAAATCTGCCACCACTTTTAAGGGAGTTATATTTAACATCTCACATAATGTTAGTTTCCTTACTTTCCCTATGCATTCATTGACATTAGTGATAACTCCTTATTTTTCCTCAGTGTGTTGCTTTTTGGGTAGAAGCAAAAAGGTATCTTTTTTTTATTTATTGAGAATTTTCAAGATAGAAAATTACTACATCATTGTGTTTGAAAGGCAAAACACAAAGCAGTCACAAAACCCACTCAGAAAGAAACTTTGCTTTGCTCTCAGCCTCGGTGCTCAGGATAATTCTCAGAGCTGAAGATAAAAGAGGTGAAGCATCCCCTCCTAGAGCAGGTCCCCTCTGTCCCCAGTGCTCAGCTCATTGCAGAGCCTCCTCTTGCCCTTCCTTACCTGGCTCTTGCTGTAGAACAGCCCCATGGTGGTCTTTTCCCCTGTGAGCCAGGTGTGGAGGGTGGATGTGTCCGAAGGAGGCTCCGGCCCGCAGCTCCCTGTGCTTTAAGCACCAGGAGCCCCAGGCAGGTGTGTGAGAGCCTGACTCAGCGCAGCCTCACCCTGCCACCACCACTTTGGGCAATCCCCAGCTCCTCCTCCTCCTCCTCCTCCTCCTCCTCTTCCTCCTCTCTGCCCGGCAGCTGAGCTGCACACCTGCACACCTGCACCAGCACACCTGGTTCTGGCACTGCAGGAAGATGAACCCTGCACTGGTAGTTAGAGGGAAATGGAGATGAAAAGGGACCTTCCCTCCAAGGTTATATGAATTGAACAAATGTCTTACACTTTTAAGCATCCTCATCACTTTTTGAGGCCACAGGTGAGCTGTCAAACTGCAGTCCCTTGTGGGGAGCTGACTGGCAGCATCCAGGGACCATCTGGCTTCCCAGGACTTCTTTGGCCAAGGGCATCCAAACATACCAGTGTGCAATGAAAGCCTTTTTATAGCTTTCATTGCTTTTAGAGATTCTGTATTCTTTGCTTAAAGACACATCTGAAAGAAATTTTGTCATCCCATCTCACCTTCCATTTTGCTCTATCCAGGCAGTTAATTGTGTTTCAGCCGAGCAGATATTGCAATGACAAATATTGCACAAAACAATTCCCAAGTCACCTGTTAAACCCATAAGAGAGTTTCCCTTGTGAAGAAAACTTTAAAAGCTTACTCACTTTCTCAAAAATTTTGTTACTTTGTGCATCTGAATTAAGATGTTTCAGTGAATGACATCAAAGAGGATCTATTTGGAAGAGTGAGATAAATGTTGAAATCAATTTTAATTACTCCTCATGTTCTCACGAATTCTTTGTCTTCACATTTATAAGACTTCACTGCACAGGGCACTACTGACATAGTCCCTGCCTCATTGAGGGAGTACACGAAATTAGTATACAAGTAGTAAAAAAAAAAAAAAAAAAAAGGAGTTTAGGGGTTTAGGGTTTGGTTTTGTATTTTTAAAATCATCCTTGTTATTATTATAAAAATTAACAGATCAATCCATTTCAAATTAATCTCATTTCACTTTGTAATGAATTGAGAACCAATTGAGAACCAATTGATAAGGGTGACTTCAATGGCATGATATAAAAATAATTTTCTAAAATATTTGGCAGTTTAAGACATTCAATCCTAAGAACTAGATCCAACAAATGTCACCCAGACAAATTTTGAACACATTAAGGATGGCTAACTAACAGGTCACATAAAGCAGCAGTCAAAGGAAAGTAACCCAAAAGGAAAATATTCCTAGAGAGATGGCAAAAGCTCAGTTACAAGCCTGCATGTTTTTTTCAGTGATCTTGAAATTAAAAATAATATATATATATACACAAATCAATCATTATTGGTGCTCTATTTCAAAAAGACAATATTGAAACAGTGGGGAACCTGAAGAGTTTGAGAGTAGTAGGAATCTCAGAGAGGGAAAGGCATGTTTCATGTCAGCCAGCAGAACACAAAGAAAAGCAGTGTTAATCAGTCTCAGGCTGCATGGCACCTACCTGGCTTTTTTCCATCCTACTGTTGAGCAAGTTTACCCTGTAAAATAGACTGAAACATCCTCCATTCTAGTCTCTCACTTCCTGCAAAAAGGTTTGGGAAGCATGACAGCAAACCCAAAGGTATCTCCAGAAAGGACCCAGAAGTATCCCATGAAACAGCTATTCTAATGTATTGAAGCAGAACCACAATCACAGCTGCCTCACACATGGAGGGACAATAATCTAGATTTAAACATACAATATTGTACCTGAAAACAGGGTTACACCATGCTCCTTCAAGAATTTCAGGTGTATGAACACAATGAACATGCTCATAAGTGAAAAATATTGCCTTTGATGCCCCATCAGCTGGTTATTTTTTCAGGAAAAAAATCAAATAATACTTTTCACCATCCATTACCTAGAACTTCATTCCATACTAAAAAAATTGCCATTTCTGATGATAGTCAAGACTATCCTGATCTCAACTAACTCTGCCCTAGTGACTGTCTGAATTTCCTCACAACAGTGGGAGTTTTTTATTAACCAAAGGAAGATAATCCAAAACATTTTCTGAGCTCCTGTGACTAATCTCTTCATGAATCACAGCTCCACAGCACAAGGCTGATGTTGTGAAAGACTGAGCTTGTGATCTGCCTGTTGGAGAGTTGTGAGAGGAGTCTGGCAGCTATTGTCCCCCAGAAGACCTCTAGAATTTTGGATAATGAGAAACCAGTATCTCAGAACAACCCTTGCAAAGACCATTGGCCTGTAAGAGTTGAACAGTGCAAAAGGCATCTCTGGAAAGGATCCCAAAAGAGTCTCTTGCACTGCCCTATTCTCTGCAAACAGCTGGCAGCCACTTCCCATCTTGTGAAACATGGAGAAATCACAAGGAACATCCTTCAGGAACAGTAAAGGCAGGTAAAGATGAGTGAGACAGAACAGTCAGCAGAAACTCCAAGAGCAGAGTGAGGGAAAGTTGGGCAAGACATCTACTACTTAGGCTGAATGTAAGTGGTCCTGGGAACAGCAGCTCAGAGGGGACATGTTTGATCTGCTGAAACAAAGATGATCCACTTCAGGGGTAATTTTTTATTGATCGTGAAAATTGTATAAATTTTAACAGCACTGATACTAACTTTAGAAACTTAAAGACTTGTGAAGACAGTTAAATAAAAAATCTCATAGTGGACAAACAATCAAATCAGAGATGACAACCTTCAATAATTAAATAAGCAAGATCAGCACAATGGATTATTTATGAAAAAAATTCCAGTTCAAGCATTGTTGTTCTGCCATGTAGAAAACAAACCATATAAATACTACTTTGATAAAAATTTTAATGTGTCACATAATTCATTATTATCTTCCTCAACATTACAATAATTTATATTGAATATATATAACAGTCAGCAAAGTAACTTGGTAACAAAACTAAAAAAAAATTTGGTGCTTTAAATTTCATTTTGGATTAAACCACTGGTAAATTCCAATCTGTTTGTCTGAAGAGCCATGTAAACAGGGTAGAGTCCAGAATGTCCTTAGGACCATGTGATTTCCACTGCAAGCATCACTGGTAAGAATCAAACACCTTGACCTCACCAAACCATAGACAGCCCAAGAGACATCCCATGGCAGGAGATGTGTGTGGTAATCAATAATTGCGCTGCTTCCTCCGAGCCACTGCCAGGCGCAAGGCCTGAATAATCAGCTTCTCATTGTTCAGGACATTGTAATCCGTCAGTTTCACCAGTTTGTCAAAATTCTCTTCGCTGAAACACACCTCTCTTGTTGTAAATGGGGAGAGGATGCTGGAGACATCAACTTTGCCTTCAGCCATCTCTTCAGGACTCCTTTCCACACCTACAGGGACAAACCACAAGGAGATGCACCAATAAGGTTTTATTGCAGTATGTGGCTCCTATCAGTATTTACATAATTACAGGTAGAAAAGGGAGACTTGGAAGGAAAGATATAATTTGCCAGAGGCAAGTAAAAGTACTGTGCTGGTAGCACTGTATTATTCAGCATCTGGATCAAGCTTCTGTCCAAATATGATTTTACATCATTTGACATTTACATCACTCAAACAGCTTGAAGGTAGAACATTAGCAAGCAATGCTTGACCACTGCTGGGACAACATAGTCTTTGTTACCCAAACTAGAAAAGCACAAGCAAAAAGGAAACCAGATACTCTGGTAAAATAAATAAATAGATAAATAGATAAATAGATAAAACAATAGCCACCTCACTGAAAGTTCAGGAGAAATTATTGCACTCAGAGAACATCTTTCATTTGAAACCAAAGACCTCTGTCCACTCAAGCCTTGGTGTGGGAGAGTATTTTTAATTATGTTAAAAAAACTTGGAAGAAAGGGCTTCACACCAAAACCAGCAGAATATTTTTCCTCATCTTTGTTTGCAAGCATCAGTGACTGACAGAGTAAAACATCTTGTGTTGAGAACCTACCCCTCATGGTGTACAGGTATTGGAATTTTTGCTTTCATACTGTCCCTAGTAATTCTTGTGAAATAAGTGTCTGTATTCATCTCAAGTGCTTATAAAAGATTCTGGAGTTCATACAGTTCAGACATACTGACACAGACCAGTTGTTTTGGTGAGACCCAAGCTGGCATTGGAAAGGTCAGAGATGACAGTGAGACATTAGATATGAAATGGAAAGAATTCACTAGGAAAGCAACTTTTTATTAAAATTGCTATCATAGATGACTCACCAGGAGCTTTATATTTCTTGAAGGTGTCATTTACTAGGGGAAAAAAAAGTACTGTTGGAGCTTGTGGACTGTCAGCCTCTTCAAACACATAGCACTCCTTCAAGTTTTCCCTGTCTTCCTCACTTATCTCAATTTTAGGAAATGGAATTTCTTGCTCTGAGAAGTACTTTGCAATCTGATCCAGAGGCTGGATGAATGAAAAAAGATAGATATATAAAATACATATATATATATAAAATATATATATAAAATTATTACAACAATCAAAACTGATCCAGAGACCTGGATATTTTAAACTCCAGTAGTTAATAGGATATTCTGAGGTTTGTATCTTCCCCTGGCAAGTTATTAAATTTCAGATGGAAACTATCATAACCACACTAGACACTGCAACTTATCTTATTTTCCACATTGCTTTAGGCAAAACTACAAAACAGTCCCTTTCTCTGAACTTGGAAATTAATCCAAAAGCCACAGGTCTAATTTTATAATTCCATTGAAATAAGTTCAGAAGAAGAAGGCAAAGAAACTGCAAGAATGGATAAGGAACACATCAGTCCAGATTACTCTGCAGCATTGTCTTGACCTCTTCATTATTTACAACTTTCCTAATCTTTCTGTCCTCTGCATAATTGGTGTTGCTTGATAATGACTCCCTATTAACTAATACACTTATCAACATACCTTATGACCTCATTAAAAAAAACTTTAACACCTATATTTATTATAAACCTATGTTTATTTTTATACTATTATCATTATATATGCAACACTAATTATATTATTTTAATTATTAATCAATCAGTTAGCCACTTAGTTTGCCCAAGATTGGTATGAGACACAGGTTTTCTCGTTTAGTCTGTTAAAATATTGTCAGGACTTTTCATAGCTTTTGTAATTTCTTCAGTGAAAGGATAACCAAAATCAGTATCAGAGTTTCAGAACAATCCATCAGTTTATAATATAATCCAGAATATAATCCATCAGTTTTTCAAAACTCTTGGTTCCACCGCAGTGAAGACCTTGATGATTTAAAAATGCCTATATCCATCATTGTCTTCCAATATCCTTCTTAGTTACTGAGAAATAAATTACCTAATGATCTATATGATAAATTAGATAATAATAATAATCTAATTCTCATTCCAGAACTGAAAAGGCAGGTGGTTTACCTGACAAGTGCTAGAGACCAAAAGACCATGAAGGAAAAGGATCTCAGATACCCTGGCTTTTCTTACCAGTGTTTGGGACCCTCCACTGTAATTCAAGTGCAGGATGACATCGACCTCCCTCTTCGACCTCAAAAGTGGTGGGTAGCTGGTATTAATGAAAAAGCCAGTATCAACCAGGGAGAGCTCATTGTCTGCTGTTTCCATCAGTTTATTTGGGAGGGAGTCTATCACTGTGTCTGAAACATAATTATTTCTTATTACAACAAATAAAACACAAGATTGATTTCTCCTCTGAAGGAAGGTAAAGAATAAAGAATTGAGAGTTTTGCTCTCACTCTAGTTGTACTTATTTACAGAAGTAAGTGATGTGCTGCTGCTTTTTCCTTCCCTCCTTCCTAGGCACCACAGGCTGCTTTAGCCCTAGAGGGGAGATCTCTGCTGCTGGCTTAGGCTGAGCTCACTTTATCCACAGGAACACAATCCCTAGATGACCAGATATAATTTCACCCTTCAACACCCCCCAGCAAAACTGAAATGCTATTCAGATCTGGCTTTCATTTTCTGGTTTTCTATTTGTAAAGAGAGAAGTTGCATTTCAGAAGCCAGTCTCGTCTCTTCCTCTTTGTTGGAAATCCAAAGTGAATTCCAAAACCTAAACCTTCTTAGAATATACTGAAAAACATGCTGGTTTACTGTGCCTTTCCAGGTAGAAAATCCCTCACTCTCCAGGTACTTATTATGCAGCTGGAAGCCTCTGATGAAATTGGGATACTGTGCAATGGTTGGACGTCCTGTTAAAACATCTCGGAGAGTAGAGGAGAGCACACTCGAGGGGGTGAACAGACACGTGTCTACTTCATAGGGATTCACAGACAGAAAGGGTTCTTCTGCTGCAAGATGGAAAGAAAGCATTTTAAGTTTAGGATAGTTTTATTAAATTATTTTTAAATATGAAAGTATTTTTTAAAATGGAGTGACTAATGACAGGTATCATAATCTCCCACTCCAGAGGTAGATCAAACAGTTATAAGCCCTTAAGGTCTATGCCACCAAATAAAATTCAGCATTAGACAGTGAATTAAATGACCAGCTACCTGCAGGCAGCAGGCTGCCAGGCAGTAAGCACCACCTTCCACTCTAAGCTTCCTCAAATGATGCCACCTCTATGGCAGCATGTGGTGGAGGGAAGAGAGCAGTCCCAAAATGTACAGGAGGCCTGTCACTAGGACACCTTCAGAATGCATGTCAGTGTCACCCAGCAGCAACATCAGCTAAGTTAGGAGACCAGTCACTACAGGTTCATATCCTAATTTAAGTCCTAAGATGTGTTTCTCATAAAACTTTAATATGCATGATGGAGACTGGTTTTGTGTCTGTACAACCTTCAGAAAAAGGTACAGCCTTTACAAAGCTTTTGCAAAGAAGTGCAACTTAATTTTAAATCAGGCAAAAAAAATTCCTTAGTTGATATAATCTGCTTTTCTTTCCTCAACTTTTACTCTCTGACTTTGACAGCATTTCTTTATGCATTAGACATCTTTATGCATTAGAACATAAGCAATATATTCCAGTGGAGAAAAAAAAATTAATATCTCACCAATATCTTTTACTCTATCTCTGGTCCATCTGCACCAGAAATCTTCTGAATCAGCAGCCAAATTCCAGACATACATCACATCTATGGAAAATATACTGCTCCACATGCCTGTAACATGAAAGAGGAATAGAAGCTGATTGATGGAGTGGCCTCAGAAGAATCTTAATTGATACATACCTTCAGTTCTTCCCATTGGATACTTCCTTTCTGTCTGTATGGATACCTTTGTGGGCATCCTTTGTAAAGAGGTCCTTGCTAATGTGAACTCACACCTGCTCAACCTTCCTGCTGGTGTCTTCCCTGTGCTGTCCACCACAGACCATGTGCTTGCCCATGCCAGCTGTCTCTCCAGCAGACCACCTTTCCCCAAGGCCATAGTCACCTTGCATATAGCAGATACGAGTCTCTGAGAGCTTCTTCACCATCCTTCCCATAAAGAATTGGCTTCCAAAGTGTTCTGCACGAATAGATGCTCCATATTTCAGCAGACCAACTTCATAAGGAGTGAACTCCAGCCACTCTAGGGCAACAGCAGCCAGACCATGAAAAAGCAATAACATGTTAGATAACACTAAACAGAAGAGTTCCAGGAAGCAAACAGTGAGGAAGATACTGGCTAGTTCACAGCATGCCATTCACCAGCCATGGCTATGTCTGTTTTGCCAGCAGTACTGATGCCATCAGGTCCTTCCACACTGTGGCAGGGCAGTCCCAGGCTGTGATACAGCAAGCTCCAGGAGAAAAGCCCTGGTCTGCATGAAACCACAGGCATTCCCTTAATAGAGTTAATCTTAGTATGTGCTGTTCATGTATAACTTGTTTCCTTCAGGGCTCTAGTGACAGAGAGCTTAGCATTCCCTTTGTGTCATGTACTTAGCTGCTCATGTCAAAACAAATACTGTGAAAATTAATAGTAAGAGGAAATAGTGATTTTTCTGACATTGGGCCCCAAAATTCAAAGCTTCTTCTTTAATTGTTCAAAATAAGACCATGTGGAGCCATCATATGAATTTGTTTCATTACAAGTTTTTTTGTGACAGGATGAACTATGACTTTGACATCTTCTGTGGTATAAATACATTTCCACTTTTAACAAAACAAAGAACACAAATTCTAAACACTAAACACATTTGGATTTTTTTTTAAGTTCTGGTCGCTATTATCTGAAAATTTAATTACTTATTTGAGGTTTTATTTGCAATTAGAATGAAAAGACTTGTAAAAATAAAGCTGATTATATCCATATCATCTTAGTTTAGATCATTTAAATTATAAATTTATTAGGAAATCTAAATCATAACCATTACCTCTGAAAGCCTGGGCACTATAGTTGGACTTGAGGTTGATGGCCACATAGATGGGCAGCGGGTTCTGGCCGTTTTCCACCGCCTGCCGTTGGTCCGACAGTCTGTGCTCATCTTTCTGGTTTTGATTAAAAAGGGTTAGTAGAATGAGGTGAAAAGCAACTTGCACTTCAAATAATATCCTGTGAATTATCAGCCCTATCCAAGTTCTCCTTTCCATTCCTAGGTAACTGGATTGCTCCAAAATAACTGCCATGGGATATTCCAAACTTGGCAAATATCCCACAAGAAGCAGCTACACCCCATATGGGTTCTCAGATTTTGAGATATGCAGAGACGTTAATTATAGATCCAGCAAGGGAAAAAAAACAGTTCCAGGAAAAATCATACAGCTAAGTGAAAGGTAAAGTTCTTTCCTTGGCTGGGTCTTAGCAAAGAATTGATCATATTTTAAGGTATTTTGCAAATATATGCCTATTCAAGAATATATTCTATTGCACATGACAATTTAAAACTTCATTGTATAAGTTTAAATCAGAAGGAAACTGCTTAAGATACACAATTTTTAAATTAACAAATTTTCTTAAAACTCGATATCATATTTAGAAAATGGTCTTTCTCACCATGTGAACCATCTTCATATGCAGTCTATACCTAGGTCACGTTATAAATGCATATCTTCATTTATGCTAGAGAAACAAATTATTTCAAACTTTTAAGTGCCTCTTCTAGTCAGAATATTTTATGTTCAAAATTATTTATTTACAATTCAAAATATTTTTCCTCAGGGTACTTCTTTCTTTAAGGAGAAAGAACACCTTTGACTGGTAGGACATGACTCCTTCAGTTCAAGGTCAACTTCTCTTTAAATCTAAAGCAGTGTTTTAATCACCTGAATCTGAATATAGAATATTTAATCAACTGCTTAACTAATTATTTGCATCACCAGTACTGAGTGGCATCCCAGGATTTCTTTCCTTCTCCACTAGCTATAGAAGCTCAGCAGTTATGTGGAAGAAAGGAGCAATACCTTATCATGTAGCATGGATTCAATGACAAGACCCCAAAGGTCTATGAAAGAAGTGTTATGTCCTTCTTTAGTCCTCTCCATCAGGTCATTATAATAGTACTTCAGACAATCCAGAGAAAAACAGCAGATCTTGGATTTGGTTACTTGCTTGCGAGCTTCCTTGATTGCATCCTCCAGATATTTTTGTGACCAATTAGCATCTTCATATAAGTTTGCCATGGTCCTGGAGAAATAGTAGTAGAAAATAATGAAAGAGGAGTAAGGCTGTGGTTTGCTTTCAGAAAACATATGTGCAACTGGTTTTCCTGTTTCTTAATGCTAATGGGGTTCACAACTTAAAAGCAAACACACTTAAAACACTCTCAGGAGCAAACAAAACCTCCAGGATCTCCTGGTTTGGATGTGATAAAATGGGCTCAAAAATTATCTGGAAATTCATGGGAGAAACGAAATCAAGACCCAAGGCTATTAAATTCAAAGATTCCACAAGTATTCATCAAATCTATTTCTTGGAAGTTGGGGAGTATTCTAGGGAGCAATCACTGCTACTCTGCTCTAGTCCTGCATTTGTTCCCATAGATCTGTTAACACCTTGTGCCAACAAGAAAATCGGGAAGTTTTGGGCATATCCTCGTGTGACCATTCTTACTCAGAAATCATAACACTGACAGATACACTCAGATCTCCACATACATACAGAGAAGTAAAAGAAAAACCTACCCATTGAAGTTTGGACTTACATAAAGTGACACATAACTCAGTGAAAAAAAAGTTCTCCACTTCCAAAGAGGTGTAGAGGAATGGGGGGTATCTCGAACCTACTTGATTAAATACTTAAGTTATTTTATATATGACATCATCTGCTCTATGCCCACTGGGAGAAAAGAGCACTTCACAACAAGCCACTATATCTGCAGTCTCTCCAAGGTCAGTAACTTGATATCACTTGTTGGACTTTCTGTGACAATATTAATTCCTCTAACCCCAAATACATCTTTTACCAGAGGGAGATGCACTGTAAATCCAAAATGGAAGTGAGAATAACCAGCAAATGGCAGGCATAAATTCTTCTTCCCATCTTTCTTCAATTTCCAGTCTAAAGACAAATTCATTGCATTTAGTCTAAGGTATAGCTGATAAAATAGGAAAAGGGAATAGAGCATTTAGATGAAGATGTCAGGCATAGACTGAGTCAGTGTGGTGACAAAAGCAGTTGATGAGTGAGGTAATTGATCTCTTACTCAGTGTGTTTTGTTCCTTTGCTCCAGGTGGACAGAGAGTAGACTGTGGGGAGAATGGAAATGCTTTTGCTAAGTGCTGTGTGAGCCACTGGGATCACATGAACCTAGTTAGGGCCATTCTCACCATGTGGTGCCCGATAAACCGCCGATGTAGGAGATGCAGTCGAGCAGGTTGAGCTTCTGCAGCCCCAGCAGGCTGCCGTACATCGCCGTCAGCGACCGCGTTCCTCCCCCGGTGGTGGTGATGGCCACCACGGGCACCTGCTCAACACAGCAAGGCAGAAGGGGCAGAAGCTGTGCAGCTGTTAGACACCAACAGCCCTTGCTGCAGAAACCAGGCCACAGGCATGGGTACAAGCAGGGATGCTACTTGGCATGGAGAGGATGTGATGGTTGCAGGCTTGTTTGCCACCACCTGACCGCTGCAGGAGGAAGGCTCATGTCTTACCCACTCAGATGGGTTGCAAAGCTGTTTACCTAACAAACAACTGGAAATCAACCTCATCACCCTGGAATTTATCTCAAAGTGTATTATTAGAAGCTGTCATAGAAAATACAGGATTTACCACACCGGAGCAGATTAGGGATCCGTGATTGTGCCTCTAACAATGACCAGTGTCACAGAGGAACGCACAGAACCCTGTAATCAGCCAGAACACACAATAGCCAGAGCCTTCCTGGCCCCAGGCCATTAATTACTTTATGTCCTGAAGCACAGTCATTGATAGGGTTTCCCCCTCCACATCCAAGTGTAATTGAAGAGACAGACTATTCTTCTCCTAATCTTTTCCTGATCTAGCACACCCTTTGCTTCCGTTAGCATCCAGAGTGTGGATGCTTGCACACCCCATGGAAAATGTCTATTTATAACTTTCAAGTATTAGCTTCTAATTTCTTAAAGGAATCTGTGTTCCAAAGTCAATGAATAGAGCATGAAGAAATTAATTCTCCTGCTCTAAAAAAAAACACAAAAGCACAGAAAAATGAGAAAACATTTGTTCTTCCTACCATAAACTCTTTAAGATCTTAAATCTAGGAAATTTTATAAAATAAGAACAAGGACAATCCCATAATCTTAGCTAAATTCAGAATAAACTCCAAAAATTATATTCTGAAGTTTACATTTTCTAATCTATTTTGTTATAAGTTAAAACTCTAAGAATTTTTTTTCAGTTCAAATATAAGTCAGTTAATAAGGCAGAGGGGATATTTTCCCATATTTGTCAAGCTAAACACATGAATAGGAGAGCCAGAGTAATTAGATCTTTTCAGAAAACAGTTTTCTATGTGTGAGGAAATTCCCAGCTGTGTAAAAATGGTTTAAAATGTTCTTTCCAGCTTTGTTGAAAACTTTGTCTCCTGTATTGTTCTCTGTTCTGAAATCCAAACTAATATTTTTGAATCATATTTCCCACAGCACTCTTTTTTTAACTGTCAGCTAAAGAGTGTTCTTGCTGTTGCTATGTTTGTACTTTTCTCATTTTCAGCAACCCAGTTAGGCATCAGCAGATGCAAAACTTATTACTCAATTACAGAGGCAGGAATAGGGTCTAGAGTGACACAGCTAAACTTACAATCAGCTGTTTCATCTACAACTCAGTGATGCTGAGAGATCCACTCTTCTTTGCCAGATTGATGGTTTCATTCTATCCCTCATTTTTCCCAACAATATTTTGCTGCAGAAACCACTCCAAGAATTTTTATTCTGATGTCTGTGTGAAAATTTTTGTTTCTTCCTCTCAAAACCCTTTACACAGGTGCCATGACCATCACCTTGTCTCTGTATTAAGGTGCTTTGTTTTACAGGCAGCATCCCCCAGCTGTTCCACGTCTGCCCAATACAAATTTTGCTCCTGAGACTCATGAGCAATACCCAGAATAAACAGGAAGGAGCTGTTGAGAAATTTTTGGGTCTGTAAAGACATTATCCTGCCTCCCCTGTTCTGCCACATTAACAGGCTTCTCATGCCCATGCCTTGCCCTTCGTGACCAGGTCTGGCCCACATCAGCAGGACCAATTAAGCTGGGATTTTATTTGTTGTTTGAATTTGTGAGCCAGGCACTGGTCTGCCAAGAGCAGTTGCTACCAGGGACTGTATTGGCTTGCCTCATGCTCTTTCAGATCCTCCTCCAAATTAAGAATCTTTTTCAGAGCAGCAGCAACATATTTCTTCCTTTTCCTCAGGAAGTCCTGCTCTTCCATGCACAGGCTGAACCCCAAGCGCACGTCCAGGTCTCCTGAGCTGGAAAAATGGGATAAACCAATGCACACATCAATTAGAGCTCACTCAAAGATCTGTAGGGCAGGTAATAAAAAAAAAATAAATCATCGGTAAAACAAGTTATTTCCAAGTCTGCTTATTGATAAAGGAAAGAAGAAAAACAAAAAGAAATCATTTCTACTGGCAGCAGTGAGAGTGAAAAGGAGTTTCCAAGGTACTTTAAATCTCTTGTGAACAGGGAAAAAAAGACAAGACACACAAGTCAGGAAAAGATCACCAAAAGGAGTAATTTCAGAAGTATTTTTTTCTGTATCCTGTTTATCTCTATGACATCCAGGAAAATTCAAGTGATGACATCATCACTTGTTCTCAGGTTTTGACAATCCACTAACAGCATTTAAGGTGAGGCTTTTAATGAGTTATGTGATGAAGCATCACCCCCTGCTCAGCCTCTGTCTTGGGAAATCCAGCCTTTCACCTGTGTCCTGAACATATTCCTAGATAAGCATTTGCAAGCTTCATTCTACAAATATACAAGAATATCCATCACTTTTTTTTCATGTGTGCATACACATGGAATTTTGTCCCTCAAGAAGTATGAAGCACAAGCAAAAAAAATTCAGAAAAAAAGTTGCAAACCCAATCAAACTGCAGCTAATGTTAAATGCCTACAGCAACATATATACACTTATTACTAAGAACACTAAATATTGACCAAATCTTCTGGGTCACATCACCCTCTGGTGGCTGCAAACCCTGTCCTGAAAACAGGACAAATGAATTAACTATAAAAACCCAAACAACTCTTTTAGCAGTAGATTAACATTTTTCTTGCTGTCTTTCTATATCTGTGTCTGTTAAATTTACATGTAAATATATTCTGTTATGGGCTGAGGATGTACAGGTAGCTCTCCATTTATACAAAGTCCTTGTGCTGTGACAGTCCACCTTGCTTTCCTTCTGCATGTGAAGGTGCTGTGAACCACAGGAAGTTTTCAGCTGCACTATAAAATGTCACTGTCTTCAATTTTACCTATCACTGGTGCAATTCTGCCCCTACAAGTGGGTTGCCAGAGGTGCAGCTGGTCAGGTCTCAGCTCCCATTCCAGTAAAGCAGAAGGGACAGAAGCCAGGCTACCCTATATTTATTTTGGTGATTTGGCAAAGTTAAGACTGGTAGAGGTTATTTCAGCCATTGTGCAGATCTGACTCTTGGCATAAATGGGAAATAAAGTTAATATGTGAATAGTAGAGTTTTATTAATGTGTGAGAATAGAAGGCATAAAGCAGACTAATTTAATGTGAATGAAGGCTCACAGAACTCATGCTGAACTACACATTCCTGTAACTGCAGCAGACTTGCACTCACCCCAGGTGATCACAATACAGCACTCACACAGTAGTGTTCATCTCTGCACCTATCTCAGAAAAACCCTACATAACTAGGTGACAGCAGTCCTGGATGATAGGACAAAAAGAGGCTGTCTTACCATTTTCTTGCTGTCAAGCACAGGTGAAATGAATTATCCTGGAAAATGAGAAAGGCAAAGTTAATTACTACCAAATTTTAAAACATTTCTTTCCTTCAAGCTCGGGCAATGACCAGAATAAGAGAGGTGGTTCTCAAACAAGAAATCATATGGCCAAGGACATTATTTTTATACAATTAACCAAAGCCTCACT